>NC_141688.1:85343660-86064075 GCF_964263255.1 Lissotriton vulgaris
GGTGGGAGGGGGGAGAATAGGCAGAAAAATTGCTGGCAAGCCCTCTCCTTAAAAAAAGCATGTTGCAGCACTACTATTAATGTTTTTAAATGTATCAATCCATTTCAGATCCACTATATGAAAAGTCACATGCCTCATTTTGTAGGCACACACATGTGTAATAATGCTTGCCTGTACATTACGCATGTGTGCACACATCATCATGCATGCACCCATCATGCATACGTACACCTACAAAATGTTAGATGCGTCAATGCCCTTTTTTTCCCTCTTTTTTCCTTATGTTTAAACGGCACACAATATTGCCAGTTCTTCACAGCATTACAAGAGGCATTTGTAGAACCAATAGGTCACAGCTTTACTATTGCTTGTTCAATATGAAGGAATGCAGAGCAGGCAACCGAGTGCCAATATCACAGCCTCATCCGTGGACATATGGCCACAGTCGGAAAATGTAAGCAATGTAGTAGATACTGTTGCAAACCAGAATTTCCCTTAGTGGTCACAGGCTTATTGAAATTGTTAGAAGAGGAAAGAAGAGAGGAAAAGGTAGTGGAAGACCTCTGTGGAGACAAGAGACAGAAACCGGTCAGAGCAGATATGTTGAAAGCAGAAATCGCTGTATGGAGAAGAAATGCTAGAAGGTTAGTGATGGATTCATTTGCAAAGGTAAGGATGCATGTCATGAGAGAAGTGTAGAGTCTAAGCGCCTTATTTAAATCTGGGGCAGTAGACCGTCCGCTCTACCTGGAAATCCTTGCCTATCTGTCGGGGATCTCTGTGCTGCAAAGGTGCCATGGCAGATCCCTTTACCACATTGAAGGCTTGTCAAGAACGCGTCATGTTAAAGCGCGCTTGTGGAACACTTAAGTGGTTCAGTGAAAGCTAACTCCTAATGCTGGGGTTTGGTTGCTCTGAACGCTGCGTGGCAGAACCGGGAAAAAATGATTGACTGTTGTTCTGCTTCTGGAAAGAGACGGAGAGGAGGGTCGACTGTCAATGTGACCTGGTGGCCCTTGGCAGACTGGCCACCAGGTTAAAGATTTACACTGGTGCAGCCTGTGAAGGCCCCTCCTGTGTAATCCTGGCACCTCCCCGGATCTGAAATAGAGTGGGTGAACTGCAACTCTGGTGGGTTAGGGGCCTGCCCGATTCATGGTGTCGCGTCTGCTCCACCTCGCTTTAAATAAAGGCCCTGTTACTGACATGGAGGGAGAGGCCCGTGAATGACAGCTGTACCACCACTCTCTTCGCACAGGTGAATCAGTATATCTCCAGGGCAGAGGAGCTGAAGGTGCTGGTGTCATCCAACAACAGAGCCCTCCTGCAGCAGGGACACAGTGCCCGGGACATTCTGAAAGGTGAGATAAATGAGGCGAGAGAGTCATGGGGTCTTTGGAACGGAAGATACCAGTCATGGGGTAGAGAGCGGGAAAAGGAAACTGCAGATTGCTGCTGCTGTGTGTATCACTGAGAGACTGTGCCATATGGGAGATTGCAAGGTATTTCTAGTGTCTGGTGTTCATTCTGTGTGCTTGTATAACCCTGTTCTGTTATTAATTTTTATTGGTAATTAACACAGAATTGCTTCCTCCCTGTCCCTGGTTACCCATCATTAATCCTGACTCAGTGTGAGATTTCAGTGAGCACACAGCAATAATCTTGTGTTGTGGCCTCCAATTTTGAATCGGCTATGCATAGTCGGAGGAATAGATTTGAGCATGTGTATCAGCTCCACTGACATGTCCACTCCTTGTCACTCTATACTCATGAGATATTCCCCGCTGTAGCTGAAGCTCAAGGGCACACACTTTTAATGGGAACCCACTGAACCCACCAGTTCACCATTTACATTTTGGGGCAATATCTCCATAACTGTAAGTGCTGGGAAGGCATGGTCATTGGTTTTGGACTGAAAGCGATCATATATAGAGAATATAATATAAACCAAAGCCAAGCGTTAAAAGACGGAGCCCCCTGGATCCCTGGGTGGTGGCATAAAAATAGGAGTGCACGGGCTCACAAAGTACTACTGATGCATGCAAGCGAACCAAATTCTCAGTGTGATGTCCTTGGTGAGTTTTGGTTATTGGGCAGCAAGGTCGCTCTTTATGAGGTGTCCTCCATGTGTTCTCAGTCACTTGCGCCTTTCTCTGTTCTTCCTGGTTAGGGGTCAACTGCTGTTCTCAAACCATGCACTACCCCACTCTTTTGCTCAGAGCAGCAAACTTCTTCAATTCATAAGATTTGGTCCAAATCCTTAGAGTAGGAAAGAAACAAGTTATGTAAATTATCCCTCAGTAATAATGTAGGTAGTTTCCTTAATGCCCAGATCAGTAAAATTACTTGACCACGGATGTTAGTGTTGATCAAGAACTTGGTTGACACTAGTGGTCATTCACTATTCGAGGTCAGCCAGGATAGAGGCATTTTTGTGACTTGCCATTTATGGGCTTCTACTTAGTATGGGAGAGGAAGGTCACCAAATGGCCACATTATGCGTCTTAGACACACCCAACTTGGTCAGAACTATTTGTTGGGGTGACTTGTCAGGAGGATGGGCTTAGGTGCCTGTGAGGGTTAGAAAGAGAGCCTAAACAGGGAAGCAGGTAAAGGCACCCAGCCTGCACAGTCATCAGGGCCCGGGCTGGCAGTGCCACATTAGTCTTATCCACAAAATAGATAAAGGAATCTGGCAGGAGAAACTGAATTCTCTTCTGGCACTCTCCATGCTGTTACTGTCGCACAATTCATGTCCTGAACCACACAGAACATGAGTAAAATGTCATACACCTTTCACTGCACACCCACTCTTCAATTGGAGTAAACTAGGGCTTCAAATATGGCAATTTATTTGGGAGGGCTGGTCGACAGGTAAAGGTGAAAAACACCGGGCCAGAGGGCATGACCTAGGAAGATTACAGTGTAGATGTGTTTCTTGGCTGCTCTTCCATGTCAAAGTCCTTACTTCTGTTTGAGAAAACAGACCCCTCAGTAGGAAATTAAGACCATATTAGAAGCAGGGTTATGGGAGCTGCCCTAAACATTCAAATTCTGGTCTGGCCACACATAAAGTTTGGATACAGAGTGCTGCGCTGCAGCCTTCCAGAATGCGAGACCAGAAGGTTTGGGAACCTCTTGGCAAGAGTCTTCTGCCCTGAGGAGGAGCTAGCAGCGTGCCCCCTCAGAAAAGCTGCACTCCCAAAGGAGGCTTGTGTTTTTGTGAGGGAGCTGGAGAAGAAGATAACGACGTGGACAGGAGTGGGGGGGGCGCAGGGATGTAGGTTGTCAACAAGGTCAGATCTGCTCTCAGCAGTGTCCACTTAGTGCCTGCGCAGATAAATGTTTTGTGTATATATTGTAGTTCTCAAGAAGCCCAATTACTGAATAATATCTTTGGGAACCAGAGGAGGAGTAAGATGTTGGTGAGTTTACAATTAGAGACTCACAATTGAACATGAAAAGGTAAAAATGGTTGAAACAAGAGTACAATCTCGACCAAAACTGAGACACAAAAACCAGCTGGGATGTAATTTAATCTTCCTCACATGTCTGCAGCTATTTTCTTGTATTTCAGATTAGTTGCCTTGTTTCTCCTCTTTCGCTCCATTTGCTTTCCTTGGCACAGTAATGGGTGGTCAGAGAGTGAGAGGTGGGAAATAAGGTGGCTGAGTACATGGAGTTGACATACCTTGATAGTTTCGATGTACTGTTACTGGCTGTGCATCACCAATGATTGTAAATCCATGTTCTCCTGTAAGAAAATGGGCTCTGGGAGGTATCTGGAGCAACGTCCTGTAAAGTGCAGCATGGTGGACCAAACCATTTGGGCTCATAGTCGCAGATCTCAGATTGGGGCAGCACCACCTAACACACTGGCTCCTAAAACTAATGTCAATGTTTCGTTACAATGTTACATATTCAAAAATGTTTGTGTAAAATTGTGGGTGGAGAACTTCAAAGAGAAGTTACTGGAAAACACTGTGGACAAGATAGCCTGACAGTAGACAGGGCAAAGTCAACACGTGGTCTGTGAATACAGCAGGATGCCTAAGGTTCCTCTTCATCAGCGCACTCCACCCACCCCCTCTCTTTATGCACATGAGGCATTGGATAGTCTCACTGAGTACCAAAGAGTTCAGCTGCCCAAATGAAAGAACTAAAGTCTGGCAAACTATGTAGGTAAGGAGATTTGGTATTGGGACCCTGCAGGAAACACATGAAGAAACAAGAACACTGGATAAGTCACAAATCATACCCCATTGCATTCCGTTCCTCCACTGAGTCAAAGCACAGGAGTGGCCCTGTTTTTTCACAGATCTCTTGTCTTCAAGCAGACAGATCACACAATGGATAAGCAGTGCAGATAAAACCATGGTCTTAGGACTACTGTAAGGAAGGCGAGACGCTATGGCAACAATCCATGGCCCAAACACATAAAAAGATGCCTTTCTCATATCTTGTTTTCAACACAGTTGGAAAGTTTTCTGTTGAAGACATATTTAGGGGGGACTTCAGTTTGGTTTGGGATCCTAGTCCATATAACCATAGCTCATTCAGAGGCTTTAAAAAAAAACACCTTTAGGGCATGCTTGGAAGATTTTGGCTTGAGAGACTCCAGGAGGGAAGAGGGATTAACACCTGTACTAAATAGATTACACATTCTTTTCACACCCTCAGAACATATTCAAGGATCGACTACATGCTAATGCGGAATGTCCTTGCACGTTTAATATATGCAACTAGAACACACCCTGTGATAATTTTGGGTCCAGCCCGCAGAGAGTTGTCAATATCTTGGCCCTAAGCGCCATTCCAAATGAGCACTGGATAATCTATCCTGCAATTGGAGACCCAGTAAAGAAAGCTGAACTTTAAGACCATATTTTAGAATACTTCCATACTAAATCCCGAGAAGACACTAGCCCTGAATTTACAATGGCATGCTTTACAAGCTGTTATATGGGGTAAATGTAAAGCAGAACTAGTCAATCTAAGCGAATTTAGAAATTAAGAGTTAGCCCTTATGGAAGCAAACCTAGTACAAGCTGAAAAAGAACACGCAGAAAATTACACGTGAACTCTGCAGTACTGAGTGTTGTTTTTAAGGGGAATATTAAACACAGTAGGGAAGAACCAAGCAGACCGTACCTTCCTTAGACTAAAAAACACTATGTATTGGAATGCGTTTAGCCAAAAAGCTCGACATAATTTAGAATACAATTTAATCTAGAGTGTTCAACATCAGTTGGTGAAATCCTTAAAGGATGAAGGCAAATTAGGATTTTCCAGAAAGTTTAATGGAACCCTCTGTACACAAGAGCACATGGAGCCTCTTGCAGAGGAAAGGCAAACAGTATATCTGCAGTGTGGCAACCTCATACAACTCTCTGGCCTCCAACAGGATTTCTTAAAAGCACCCATCCTTGAAAAAGAGGTTATGACTGCTATTAAATCCCCCCCAATTTACTAAAGTGCCAGGGCCAGGTGGCTTTACAGCAACCTTTTACAAAGCATTTGGATTCGAGTAGTGTTACCACTTGACGACCATCTTCAGTTTCATAGCTCAATGCTGGACAATGGGGGAAGCTCTCATTTCACTAATACCAAAACCGAGGAAAGATGCCTTGTTATGAGACTTTTTTTTTGTCCTCATTTTTTTCCAGCTGATATATACCTTAGAGTTCGGGCAAGAAAGCAGAGACAAGACACATAAAGGAAGAAGCCCAGAATCTTACGGCTTTAGGCTCGCCAGAGCGAGGGCTCCCAATCACTCCGTACACAGAGGGCATGTTCTTGACACTTCGGGACCTCCCCTGGCATGAACCATTGTCCTCATAGTCTGTATCTCCGCCTCCCACACTCCCTCTCGGATATTACAGGTCCCACAGAGTATTCTGCACCAGGACTTATGGACTTTCCCTGGCCTATCTGGCTAAACATAATCATAAAACTGAAATCATCATCATATCCTCTGATGGAAAAAAAAGAGAAAAGGAGCATTCTGAGAATACCCTGTCATAATAGACCCTGCTTTCAAGCTATTCGGCCAAAAAAGAAGAAAAATAAGAGTAGAAATATATAGTAGCTACCAAGAGGGAAAGAAGAAGAAAAAAGCAAGTACAATCAGTAGGCCCTAATTGATCCATTCGCACTCTGGCTGTGGGACAAGTAAGATCCACTTAATACACAATTCCCTGCGTGCCAGTAAAATTAAAAGAAACATTAAAGTGTTATGCTTTTTAGAGATCCTAGTTGTTTTGTCCTCGTCTGGAGTTACCCCAAAAATTACCTGAGGGAGACTCACCTTAACTTCAGCCCCATAATGCTGGAAATCGTGTCACCTACTTTCTCCCAAAACGATTGAATAGCAGGACATCGCCAGAACATGTGTGCTTCGTCCGCCTCCTTCTCCCCGCACTTCTGGCACATCACTCTTTTGGAACCGATTTTTGCTAATCTTCTCTGGGTCCGATACGCCTTGTGGACAGTAAATAGATGGTTTTTTCTTAAAGATGCAGCTTTAACACTTTGCCATAAAAGACATAGAGGTTCGAGGCATGTGGGCTGCTGAATTCATATCTGTGCATAGATCGCCGCCTAGTGTTGGGTCCGGATGATCGCACATTGTTGTCCTGGAAGAGTCTTCGAAGTATCACGAGATAGGTGGCTCCTCCCCTGGACTACAGTGCGCATGGGCATCGACTCCATCCTCATATTGTTTTTTTCCGCCATTGGTTTCGGATGTATATTGGTTCACTCTAGTCGGAATCGATATAAACTTTCTTAAGGCCAAAAGGCCTTTAGTTTTTTCGTCGGTATAGTCTTGCGTTCGGTGCCTGATTCTTCCAGCTCGGTTCCGAGCCGGATTCCAGAGAACCGCGTGCTTTCGACGCGGAAGGCCCAGTCGACGCCACAGACCCTATTGACTGATCATCATGGAACGGAGCCCGTTCAAGAGATGTCCCGTGTGCAACTCCAAGTATCCCCACATCGACGTCCACCCGGTGTGCAACAAGTGTCTGTCGCCGGATCATGATGAAGCCAACTGCATGGCTTGTTCCCGTTTTCGATCCAAGAAGACGCTTAAGCATCGATGCGCTGCGCGCCAGGAGGCCAAGCAGACTGCACCGGCGCCTGTGGACATTTTCGATGCAGGGGATGATGAGGGAATTATGAAAAAAATAATGCCACGGTATTTTCTTCAGGAAAATTATTTCTCGAGACAAACACTACTAATTATATGTCTAATCACAACTTCAATTGTATGATATATATCTGTCATCGAATATAACGTTCATCCAATGGTTATTAACAACAAATTAATTTAAGGAAAAACACAACAAAACAAATAATCTGATTTGTAAATTATTTTTAAAGATCCTTTTTCATTTTATACATTATTAATACAAATCAGCAAACCACGCATTATTTAATTCTTGTGTGGAATGAAGTTTCAAACATCCAAAAACCAAGTATTTTATTAAAGATCCAAGAGGTCAAAAATGTCTTATTGTTGTGGACCCTTAATCCAAGGGTTGTGCAAGAAGCCCAATAATTAATTTACAAGGAAAAAACTGGCAGTGTCTTTTCTTAGCCTTATTTCCTTTTCGAACACCAAAGCAACATGGAGCATACGAAGCCAAAAAGGTTTTTTGTGGCTTCAAAATCAAATGATGCTCCTGGGGAATATATCCAAACAATCTCCAAATCAAAACAGGTGTAGAAATTCATGATAGCTGTCGACACGTTTCGGCCTTTCAACAATTTTAGGCCTCATCAGGACAAAGGGCAACAAAATTCATATAAGCGATCCAGTTGGTCATTATCCAATTATTGAAGCCGATTTAAACTAAGATGGTCAAAGGCTGCAGATGAAAATCGGGAATTATGACTACAGCCAGGACGAAATTCCTTTCTAGTGCACACCTGTGCTTATCCAACTCTCATTTAGTTCACAAACAGGTAATCCAATCACCTGCATCCCCAGGGTATTAAACCCCTCACCAATACTTGGAAATGGGCCAGAGTCTTCTATTACTCGGCGCTTATGTCCGGTGTGCAACAAGTGTCTGTCGCCGGATCATGATGAAGCCAGTTGCATGGCTTGTTCCCGTTTTCGATCCAAGAAGACGCTTAAGCATCGACGCGCTGCGCGCCAGGAGGCCCAGCAGACTGCACCGGCGCCTGTGGACATTTTCGATGCCGGGGATGATGAGGGAGCTGACCGGGAAGTTAGTGAGAACCTGTCGAATCCCACGTCGGAGGTCGACTACAACTACGACGCGGACGTTGAAATGCTCGAAGCGGAAGAAGTCGTCGACGAGGTAGGAGACGACGATGGGGCCTTTGGGGCCATGGAAGATAGCTCGAGCGAAGAGCTAACTCAGACTGACATTGGGGCCGAAACGCTTCAAAAGGCTCAGGTCGAGGGATCGCCAGTTGGCCTTACCCAAGGTCTTCCAATGGGTTCTACGGCCCCGCCTTTGGGCTCGGCTACGGACATTGCTATTGAGCCGCACCCTGCAAAATCGAAACCGAAAGTGACAACAACGGTCTCCACGCAAGTAAAAGCACTGGTGCCCCCCTTGAAACCAAAAGTGCACATAACTTTGGTCGGATCGAAGGCCTCGGACCTGTCGGCACCGACGAAGCAAAAGGGTGTTGTCGATCCAAAGAAACAGGTCAAGGGCATCGAGACAAAGTCTGCCGCGCCGAAGACAAAGGTCAAGGCAGTTGAGCCGAGTAAACCGGCGCGAAGACGGTAGACACCAACAAAGGACTCGGTGATCCGAAGGTTCTCGAGACTCCGCGTCAACAAAACAAGGCCAAGAGTGGCACAACCCACGAGTCCACGTCTAGTGGAACCTCAAAGGATTCCGTCGACTCGGCGCGGCCGTCCGCTGCTTTCTCCAAGCAGGTGGCGGTCTCCCTAAAGCGCATCAAGGAGAAGGCCTCGACTGTCGGGCCAAAAGATCCTCCACCTTCGAAGCATGTCGAGAAACCTCAGAAAGCGTCGACGTCCATTCACTTCACGTTGCCGCCAAAAGTGGCGCCGAAGGCTTTCACCCCTAGGATGGTCGCCAGCGTGCCCGAGAAGGTGCCCTCGGTGCCGAAGTCGACAACAGTGGTCCCGACCTTAAAGCATCAACAATCTTCGTTGGAAGAACAACAAGAACATTTTATCGATGCCGAAACAGGCAGACTTTCCCTTCATAAACGGAAAATTGCCCCAGAACAGCCAATGGAGTCCTATAAAATTCCTTTAAAGAAAAAGAAGGATTCCACTTCAACTCCTGTTCTTGTGGAACCACTTTCTCCACATGGCCATGATGTCTCACCCACTTACTCTGACGTGGACGCTGGGGAAGGTGATGATGATGATTACAGCTATCCTGTCTACACTGACCCAGATGATACCAATGAACCCTGGGCAGCTGGTGCTGACCCAGGTGATCCTCACTCTACCCCAGACACTCAACTCTATGCTGTAAAAACGTCGCCTATGGAGGATTCAGCTGCGTTTAATGCACTCATTGAAAGGGCGGTTAAAAATCATGACAACCAGCTCCATGCTGACCCCATTGAAGTGGACTTTCTTTTTGACACCTTTTCCGTCTCGGAGAGAACTGTCAAGCCTCTGCCTATATTGAAGGGTGTCTTGAAACATGCTGGGGAGATCTTTAAGGAGCCTACCAGAGCCAGGGTGATAAACCTTAGAATTGAGAAGAAGTATAAACCAGCACCTACTGACCCTACTTACATCAAGGGACAGTTGCCTTTGGACTCTCTTGTTGTTTCTAATGCCCGGAAGAGGGCTAATTCACAAACAACGGGTGATGCTCCTCCCCCAGATAAGGAATCTAAGCTATATTCACAAGTGGGGTCGCACACCGCTCACACATCAGCCGGATCGCCCCTAAGGATCATGGTAAGTGTAGTTACCTTTTCTCGACGCCGTATCTTCTATCAAAATCTCAAATATCTTCATCTTCGCCATCCCTGGACACGTGTTTCGGGGTATTTACCCCTCGTCAGCAGGGATTAGGCCATCTTCTGGGGTTGCTGCATGGCTGTCAAATATCTCCAGGTATAGTACCATACAAAGGCGCGCAGGTGCGGGGTCCCGTGCTCGTCAGCACAAAAGAGCAAATTATATTCACAAGTGGGGTCGCACACCGCTCACACATCAGCGGGATCGCCCCTAAGGATCATGGTAAGTGTAGTTACCTTTTCTCGACGCCGTATCTTCTATCAAAATCTCAAATATCTTCATCTTCGCCATCCCTGGACACGTGTTTCGGAGTATTTACCCCTCGTCAGCAGGGATTAGGCCATCTTCTGGGGTTGCTGTATGGCTGCCAAATATCTCCAGGTATAGTACCATACAAAGGATCGCAGGTGCGGGGTCCCGTGCTCGTCAGCACAAAAGAGCAAATTATATTCACAAGTGGGGTCGCACACCGCTCACACAGGGATGGCGAAGACAGCGAAGATAGCAGAAGATCGAAAGATGATGCATCGCGAACACTACTATATTGACCAGAGTCCTTAGGGGCGACACTGCCGGTGTGTGAGTAGTGTGTGACCCCACCCCCATCTGTAAGGAATCTAAGGTGTTTGAGGCATCAGGGAAAAGGGTGGCAGCTAAAGCGGCCAATATCTGGCGCATTTCAAATACACAACCACTTCTAGCAAGGTATGACAGGGCACACTATGACACACTGGAGACCCTGTTGCAGCACCTGCCAGACGAATACAAAGAGGCAGCTGAGATGCTCATCCAAGAGGGGAAGCTAATATCCAATGCTTCTATTCAATGTGCACTGGACGCGGCTGACACCGCGCCCAGAGCTATCAACACTAGTGTCATGCTGAGACGACATGCCTGGCTCAGAATCTCAGGATTTAAGCCAGAGATACAGACCACCATTCTTAATCAGACAGTAAACCCTGATCATCTGTTTGGCCCAGAGGTGGACACCACCTTGGAGAAGATCAAAAAGGACACTGAAAATGCTAAGTCCATGGGGGCCCTGCAGTCCCAGCAATTCAGGGGTGGTTCTTTTCGTCGCTCAAGCACTAGAGGTGTTTCCAGAGACAAGCTCTCCCACACCACACAGTACTATAAAGGCAACACGCAGACCACATACACTAAACAAAGTCGAGGTGGATATCGTGGAAACGGCGCCAAAGGCAGGGGTCATGGAAACAACAACTCCAGATCCTCTGCCACTAACCAACAGTGACGCCTTGTCACTGCCCCCCGACCACGCAACACCGGTCGGGGGGAGACTTCAACAGTTCCTGCCAGTCTGGAAGTCCATCACCACAGACAGGTGGGTCACAAAGCTTATCCAGTACGGTTATTGTCTGGAGCTGGAGTTAACATCCACTCCACCCAACATACCCCCAAGGCACCGTCCTATGTCTGCCGAGCATTTGCACTTATTGCAGCAGGAGGTCCTCACATGCTGCAAAATGGGGCAATCGAGCTCGTGCCTGTGGAAGAAAGAGGCACAGGAGTTTACTCACTGTACTTCTTGATACCAAAAAAGGACGGGTCCCTCAGACCCATACTGGACCTCAGACCCCTCAATCAGTACATTCTATCGGAGCACTTTCACATGCTGACCCTGCAGCAAGTCCTACCGTTGCTCAGTCAGGAGGATTTTCTCGCAACTTTAGATCTAAAGGATGTGTATTTTCACATTCCGCTGCACCCGTCACACAAAAAGTACCTCCGGTTCACCATCCAAAATCAACATTACCAGTTTAAGATTTTGCCCTTCGGGGTCACCACGGCACCCAGGGTGTTTACAAAGGGCCTGGCGACGGTGGCTGCGCACCTAAGGAGACAAAACATTCACGTCTACCCTTATCTGGACGACTGGCTCATCCAGGCAAAGTCAGCCCTGCAGTGTGCCACCCACATGTCCCACACCATTCACCTTCTTCACGATCTGGGATTCTCAGTGAATTACCCAAAGTCCCACCTGCAACCCGCCCACATACGGCAGTATCTGGGTGCGACGATCAACACTCTGGCTGCCACAGCACAGCCAAATTCAGTGAGGGTCAGCAGCATTTAATCGCTGATACAAAAATTCAGACCTCAACACTCGCTTCCAGCGTGAGTGTTCATGTAGTTGATAGGCATGATGGCCTCCTGCATCTCCATAGTCCCACATGCGAGACTACATATGCGTCCGCTTCAGGAGTGCTTAGCACGTCAGTGGACTCAGGCTCACGGACAGTTGAAAGACCTAGTGTTGGTGAGCGGTCGGGCATACAACTCTCTGCATTGGTGGAATCCACAAAACCTTTGCAAGGGACGACCGTTCCAAGAGCCTGTGCCACAGATCATCCTGACGACAGACGCTTCTCTCCAGGGATAGGGAGCTCATGTACTCCATTACACTGTGCAGGGACTATGGACACCACAGCAAAGGAAGATGCACATCAATGTTCTGGAACTGATGGCGATCTTCATGGCACTGAAAGCCTTCAAAGTACATCTGTGCAACAAGGTCGTGTTGATCCGGACGGACAACATGACTGCCATGTACTACATTAAGAAGCAGGGAGGAACACACTCTCCACAGTTGTCTCATCTGGCTCAGAGCATGTGGAAGTGGGCCTTTCAGAGAAACATCTTCCTCATGGCAGAACACCTCCCAGGCAAGGACAATCAGATGGCGGACCTGCTCAGCAGGTACAGCCACCAAATGCACGAGTGGGAGATACATCCATCAGTAAAGGTGGGGTCATCCAGAGATAGACCTGTTCGCCACAAAGGAGAACGCAAAATGCCGAAGCTTTGCCGCCAGGTTTCCACACCCACAGTCGCAAGGCAATGCGATATGGATGAACTGGTCAGGCAAATTTGCGTACGCTTTTCCCCCAGCACCTCTAATACCGCTGGTGGCGCGCAAGCTGAAGCAGCACTCGATGACTCTCATCCTGGTTGCTCCGACGTGGGCTCGCCAACCATGGTACACCACGTTTCTGGAGCTGTCCGTGGTACCGCATCAAAGGCTGCGCCTCCCACCCAAGCTTTTGACGCAGAGCCATGGCGACATTCAGCATCCAGATCCGCAACAGCTCAACCTGGCGATCTGGCTCCTGAGGTCTTAGAGTTTGGCTACCTCAACTTACCTCCTGACTATATGGACATCATCCGGGAGGCAAGGAAGCTTACCACCAGAGCATGCTATGCGGCGAAGTGGAAGCGGTTTGTCATTTATTGTGCAGACAACAACATTAACCCGCTGGATGCATCTATTCAAAACATCATTTGTTATCTCTTACATCTGTACAAATGTAATCTGGCCTATGCTTCCATTCGTATACATTTATCCGCAATGGCTGCTTATCTCCAAAACAGACAGCACCTCTCACTTTTTAGGGTGCCTGCCATTAAAGCCTTTCTGGAAGGACTCAAACGAGTCATTCCTCCGCGGACGCCACCAGCTCCGGAGTGGAACCTCAATGTGGTCCTCAGCAGGCTGATGGGTCCCCCTTTTGAACCACTGCATTCCTGCAAGATTCAATTCTTGACCTGGAAAGTGGCTTTCCTTATAGCGATTACGTCGCTACGACGAGTTAGTGAGCTCCAGGCACTAACTATCCAAGAGCCATTTATTCAAATTAATTCTAACAGGGTGGTGCTTCGCACTAACCCTAAATTCCTTCCTAAGGTAGTGTCTCAGTTCCATATCAACCAGACTATAGAACTACCTGTGTTCTTCCAAAATCCAGAGTCACTGGTGGAGAGAATGCTCCACACACTTGACGTCAAAAGGGCCCTAATGTATTACATTGATAGGACCAAAGATTTTATAAAGACTAAACTCCTCTTTGTTGCCTTTGCGTCACAACACAAAGGTAACCCCATTTCCAAGGCTGGTATAGCCAAGTGGATCGTTAAATGCATTCAGATCTGCTATCAGAAAGCCAAGCGCACTCTCAACATTCCACCACGGGCCCACTCCACCCGAAAGTTGGGGGCCTCCATGGCTTTCCTTGGAAATATTCCTTTGGAAGACATATGTAGAGCAGCCACATGGTCTACCACACCCACATTTACAAAACATTAATGTGTTGATGTGCACTCCAAACAGCAGGCAGCTGTAGGGCAGGCTGTTCTAAAAACACTTTTCCAAACTGCTGCAGCTGGCACGGGCGGCCGCCGTTAATGGAGGGACTGCTATGTATTCTATGCACAGATACAAATTCAGCAGCCCACATGCCTTGAACCGAATATGCTACTTACCAGTATGCATCTGTTCTTGGCATGTAGGGCTGCTGACATTCGTATCGCCCGCCCTCCTCCCCGGAGCCTGTAGCGGCTGCAGCATTCACACATATTTCTAGCATGGTCATTATTCACTTAGTGTATTATTATTAACTGAGCTTATAAAGCGCCTGGTTACACTAGTCAGTGTGTCCCCGCGCTAATAGTGGCCAGAAAGATCCCTAGTACAGCCTGAAGAGAGCAGTTCAATATTTGGGAAACAGATGTGTCTTCAGTTCCTTGCGGAGGAAGAGTGTTCCAACTCCGTACTGCCAGAAGGCGGAAGGATCTGCCGCCCATCCTGGCCCTGCAAGTCTTCGGGATACACATTAGCCCAGTGCCCTCCGACCGGAGGGGCCTAGTTGGTTTATACAATGTAAGCAAATTCCTCAGGAAACTCGGGCCCTTACCGTGAGCGATCCCATGGCCTATACACAGGATTTTAAACTGGACACGCTCTTTAATTGGAAGCCAGTGGAGCGTCCCCAATACCTTTTTGGTGGAAGATCTTTTAGGCAGTGCTAACACTATGCAACAGCATTTTGGATACCTTGCAAACGTTGAAGACATCTCACGTTAGCTCCCAGATATAAGGCATTCCCGTAGTCCAGCCTGGAAGTCACCAGGGCATGAACGAGGGCCCTCCTTGCTGACACCGGGAGCAGGTTGAGTGTCTTTCTCAGACAACGGAGAATGCCAAAGCAAGTACCGGCTACACGTCTAGTGTGATACTCAAAAGATAGTTTTGAGTCCATCCAAATACCCAAGTTCTTGACCTGTTCTTTAGGTTGAGGTAAGGGGCCCAAGGTCTGGGGCCACCATGCAGATGTCCAAACAGACGGAGACTTGCCTACGATAAGCACCACGGTCTTGTCTCCATTTAATCTGAGACAATTGTTTGACATCCAATTAGCCAGGTCTTGCAGGCAGGATGTAAACTGACTAGCTGCCTGCTCAGCTGGCTGAGAAAGAGCTACAACCAGCTGAGTATCATCCGCGTAAGTCACCACAACAACCCCATGTTTCTCCGCAATAGATGCCACTGGGGCAACATAGAGGTTGAATAAAGTGGGACTTAGGCTCGAGCCTTGGGGAACTCCTTGGCTCAGGGCGACAGCTCTGGACCTATGGGGCCCCTGCTCCACACAAAAGCTGCGACCAAGGAGAAAGGACTTCAGCCAATGCCACGCTTTGCCAGCAACTCCTCCCTCTCTCAGGCGCTGTAGCAGAGTGTGATGGGCCACAGTGTCAAACGCGGCACTCAGATCTAAAAGAATCAGTGTCGCAGTTTGACCCTCATCCGCATGCTTCCTAAGCATCTCCGTGGAGTAGAGTAGAGCCGACTCCGTGGAATGGAGAGCACGGAAGCCAGCCTGGGTGGGGGTGATAGAGTTGTTGGGTTTCAATGTGAGCCGTAAGTTGTTGGTTCGCCAATTTTTCCGCTATTTTGGCGATGTAAGGGAGAAGTGAGATAGGCCGTAAATTGCTCATTTGAGCGATTTTAATCTGTGGTTTCTTCTTAAGTGGAAGTACCACAGCCTGTTTCCATGTCGTTGGAACCGTGCCAGAGTCAAACGTCAGTGTCCGGAGATGCCTGACATACGGCGCTAGTGTCTCCATATTGCTTCTCAGAATTTTGGCGGGTGCCGGATCTCTAGGAGAGCCTGATTTTATACTTCCAGCCACCTTTTTTAGTTCAACAATATCAGGGGTCAGAAAAGCACACAGCTTATCTGTGGCTGAAGGTCCCTCACTCAGCAGGGTTTGGTCGCTGGAACCGGCCCTGGCTGTGTTGGAGAAGGCGGCATATATATCCTGTACCTTTTTATGAAAGTAGTCCGCTATCTGATTGCAAGATTGCACCGAGGTAGCTGCTCTTTCTTCCAGACAGGCCAGAGAGGATAATTCCTTATATACTGTGAAGAGTTCTTTGGCGGAGCAATCGGCCTAAGTAATCCTTTCAGTATAATAATCTGCCCGTGTCCATTGTGGCCAAGATGGAGTTTCACTCCATCTTGGCCACAATGGCTAAAAACAATCTGAGGATGGAGTCGATGCCCATGCGCACTGTAATCCAGGGGAGGAGCCACCTTATCTCGTGATACTTCGAAGACTCTTCCAGGACAACAATGTGCGATCATCCGGACCCAACACTAGACGGCGATCTATGCACAGATATGAATGTCAGCAACCCTACATGCCAAGGACAGATGCATACTGGTAAGTAGCATATTCGATACTTGCCATAAGGTATCCCGATTGTAGCTCGGCAACTCGTTCCTCCAGATCGATCCGGGCCACTGCTGTGAATCTGTGATCAGCTGCCAATACCATATGGCAATTTCCTTCTGTCCAAGTGAGAGTGTAACTGCCTTACGTTCAAACCATCCATTTCCATCACCAATTTTTTTGAGCGATTTAGCCCTGCTTACTAGTTGAAGATATTTAAATTTAGAGACATCCCCCTTTGTATATTTTGAAGCTTTTGCCATGAAATTAGAACAGCATCCTCCAATAACTCTCCCCACCTTTCTATTCCTTTGTCCTGAATTACTTTTGTGATTGAGTCTTGTAAGCAGAACGGAGTCCCCGGTGAATTCCATATTGGGGCCAATGTGCTGTAGTAGGGAATGCGTAGTAGTACTCTTATTTGTTGCCACCCCCTACATGCTGCCAATAAAACTTTTAATTCCACTTTCCTGTAAAATTTCGGGTCGCCTAATTTAAACAAGAAAAACCTGGCTTGTTATTTGTAGACTGATTTTAAGGCCTGAAATGGCGGTCAAAAAAAAGGTGTATCACCTAATAGTTGCCTGAAGATTTTTAAATGGAATGCCCTCTGATACTGCAAAAGGTCTGGGGACGCTATCCCTCCGTTCTCTTTTCCGGCTCTGAGCTTTCGCCAAGCTATCCGAGATCTTTTTTTTGCCCATATAAAGCTAGTGAAGAGACCTTGTACCTTATTTATCCATTCCTTCTTAAACTCCAGAGGAATGGAATTAAATAGAAAAGTATATTTTGGGAGAATTGTCATTTTTAACAGATTTGATTGCCCTAAGAATGATAGGGGAAGAGCATCCCATTTCTGTAATTGTGTCGTAACATTCGCAGTAACTTTATCAAAATTAACCTTTGCTATTAATTCGATTTCCTGTACCACCTCTATTCCCAGATATTTTATGCTTTGCCTTTTCTGCTCCGAACCATAGTGCGTACTCCATTGCATAATTTCTGTTTTATCTTGGTTTACTGCAGAGCCTGATATTTCCCCAAAACTATTTAAGGTGTCCCAGATGGCGGTTATTGATTCTTGCAGATGACCAGTAAAGATCATTAAATCGTCTTCATAAAGACTTATTTTCTTCTCCCATCCATTACATACTAAAAAGGGGTTATTTCTTGACATGCCCTTAACTTAATAGCCTACGGCTCAATATACATATCAAAAAGTAATGGAGAGAGGGGACACCCTTGCCTGGTGCGTCTGCCAATTTTGAACTGTGGTGACAAAGTTCCATTTACCAAGACATGTGCGACTGGGCAATTATAAAGAAATTTAATATCTCCGTAATATTTCCTGTAAAAACACCCATTTAACCCTATCAAATGCTTTAGCTGTGTGGCAAGTCATGATTGTTAGGGGTTTAAGGTTTGTAGTGGCAAGATCGATTGTGTCAATTAATTCCTGGGTTAAGTCATGAAGGTGTCTACCCTTGATAAAACCCTTCTGGCTCCCATGAATCAGAAGACCGATCACCCTCTCCAGTCTCTTTGTAATTAGTTGTGAGAATTGAGTAGGGAGATCGGTCCATATGACTCGCAGAGCCTTGGATCTTTTTTTTTTTTTTTTTAAAACCTTTATTTACGAGTGCACAATACACAGCGTCTGCCTACAACCCCGCAGGGCCGGCCGCTATGACATAAGCAGGCTGAGTGAAAAGTAGATTCTGAGACAGTACGTTGCTGAAGCAATCCATCAAGTCCACATTGTCGGTGAGAGCATAGTATCATACAAGTAGGATAAGAAAGGTTTAATTTTATGTTTTTGTCGAAAGAACACCAACACACAAACACATGGTATCATAGTGGCAAGGGTTGCTGGAGGTGGGGGGGGGGAAAGTGATGTAGGAGAAAGGATGCTGGCAAGGGGGGGGGTGACACGTGCGGGAAAACAGAGCATGCAGTGGAAGTAGAGAAGGAACGTAAATCATGGAGAGGAGGGGAAAGGGACCTCATAGTCAAGCAGAGGGGCACAGATATCTCCGCGGTAAGTTTTCCACTGAGCCCAAACTCTGGACCACTTCCCTGGACGCCCTCGTGCCTCATACACAGTCTTCTCTCGGAACATGGACCAGTCCATGTTCTCTTTCCAGGCGCTTAGCAATGGTAATCTAGGGGAGCCCCAGAGCTGTGCGATATCTCTCTTTGCTACCATGTTGCCCAGGGTAACCCAAAGTGTCTGGGCAGCATTACAATCAGACGGTTCCCACACATTCAAGAGACAACGACGTGCTTCGGGAAGTAGTGGGATCCCCGTGACACGACTCATAACATCATGCACTCTGGACCAGTACGCTGCAATCATCGGGCATTCCCACAGAATATGACGAAAGGTACCATCCATCCCACACCCACGCCTGCATCGTCCATCCGAAACCAAACCCATCCGCACCAGACGCACCCCAGGCAGATACACACGGTGGAGGATCTTCAACTGGACGAAGCGAAGCCGTGCCGGAATAGCCACCTCCTTAGGGGAGGACACAGCTGACTGCCAGTCCTCGTCGTCTAATTCGAGTCCGTCAGCCGTCCAGGCAGCCCGGAGCTTCTCAAGCTGGTCAGCCCTGTTGTTAATAAGCTTTTTGTAGATTAAGGAGATGGTACTATCCGGGACGTGGCCGTCTAGAACTCGATCTTCCAGGGGGGAGGACTGCGGTATATCGGAACCAGGTGGAAAGACCGAAGACAAGGCGTGTCTCACCTGCATGTACCGGAAGTGCTCTCTATCATCGAGCCGGTATTCCAGTTTCAAGGACTCAAAGGACTTAACCGCGCCCCGTGCCCACAGGTCCTCCACCGTGCTGATCCCAATCATGTCCCATTTCTCAAACCCTTTCGTCTTCCACAGGTTGCCTAACCGTTCCGAATCATACAGTGGCGTCTTACGTGTCAGCCTACCACCCCAGCCCGTGGCCACGGTAGCGTCCCTCCATGCCCGCACTGCACATTTCGTCGGGCCCGTAAGGAGTCGAAAGGGTGCCTTTGAATACAGAGCCCTATTAAAATTGCCACCAGGCAACAGTAGTTTATCCAAGGCGAAGGCGGGAGCGGGCTCCGGAGCATAGGTCGCATGGTTGATGGCGCTCAGGTGTGAGGCCCAGTAGTACCGTCTAATATCCGGCAACGCGATACCCCCATCATACCAGGAGAGCGTGAGCTTGGATAAGGAAATGCGGGCACGGCCATCCCAAATAAGTTGTCGCTGTAAACTCTCGACTTCACGGAAATAGCGAGCCGGAACAGGGTCGAAGAAATTTTGCAGGGCGTAAAGAAATCGGGGGAGCGACATCATTTTAAAGAGTGCCGCCCGGCCCAATGGAGATAGAGGCAAATCGCGCCAACGTCGAACGTCTTGCTTCAGTCTACGGAGCGGAGCGTATAAATTTCGCTCGTAGCGGACAGAGGAGGTCATGGATACATAGATCCCCAAATACTTAAAGCCGTCGGCCGCTACAAGAATGGGAAACCTGCGGGGGAGAGGCGGCAACGTACCAGCTATGACGTAGACACAGGACTTGGTCCAGTTAATGACAAGTCCCGAGTTCTTACCGAAGGACGTGAGAACGTCGAAGAGAACGTTGAGCGACTTCTGAGGGGAAGTGAGATAAAGGAGGATATCATCCGCGTACAAGGAGACACGATCCTCGAGGTCTGGGGACCATCGGATCCCTTTGATAGAGGGTTCCCACCTGAGCCATGCGGCAAGGGGTTCGAGCGCCAATGCGAATAGGAGCGGGGAGAGCGGACAGCCCTGACGCGTGCCACGGCCTAAGGGGAAGGGGTCCGAACACCTACCATTCACCGCGACCTGAGCAAGTGGCCGTTCGTAAAGAAGCTTGACCCATGCGATGAAGTTAGGGCCAAAGCCGAATTTAGCGAGGGCCGCCCAAAGGTAGGGCCATTCGATAGTGTCAAATGCCATTGTGGCGTCCAGGGAAGCGACCACTGCCGGCTCGGCGAGGATTGGAGCTCTCGCGAGAACGCTGTGGAGTCTACGCAGATTGAGGGCAGTGTTCCTATGGGGGATGAAACCGGATTGATCCGGATGAATCAGGTCGCAAATCACCTTAATCAACCGATTGGCCAGTACCTTAGCCAGGATTTTGGGTTCCGCGTTGAGGAGGGAAATGGGGCGGTACGAGGCGCAGCGGTCACGAGGTTTGCCGTCCTTATAGATGACGACTATGGTAGCGAGGCGCTGCTCAAGGGGGAGACATCCAGCCTCAACCGCCTCGAGAAGCATGTGACGCAGGTGGGCGGCCATCTTGTCGGGACAAAGTTTGTAAAGTTCAATGGGGAGTCCATTAGGGCCCATCGCCTTTCCCGAGCGAAGGGATCGGATTGCGAGGGCAATCTCATCAACAGTAAAAGGGGCCTCCAGGGCAAGGCAGTCCTCATCCGACACAGTGGGCAGGGCGATGTCACGCAGCAGTAGCCTGGAATCGGCCTCGTCACGATCGCTAACAGGCGCGTAAACCGTTCGGAAGTGGTCCACAAAGCAATCAACAATTTCACCCGGATCAGTAACACTCACACCAGATTCACGAATAATGGCAGGAACAACACGACTCGCACGTTCAGTCTTATCCAGCCACGCAAGAAGCTTGCTAGCCTTGTCACCCACGTCATACAGTCGGCCTAGTTGATTCGCCCGCATCAATTTGGCAGCATCCGTGACACAGGCTTTATAGTCTGCCTGCTTCAAATCCAAAGTGTGTAACAGTGCAGGCGTGTCATTCCCACCCAGCTCACTTTCAAGCGCTGTAATTTCGGTTTCAAGAGCCACAACAGCCTCCCTCTTGACCCTACGCTCTGCGGCAATGAATGATAGGGCGGAACCCCTAATAACCGTCTTGAAGGCCTCCCAAAGAACAGTGGGGGAAGTGACCGAGCCCACATTCTCAGAAAAGTAGCAATCTATTGCCTTAACCAAATCTGAGCGGAGCCGGGGGTTTCGAAAATGCCAGGGAGGAATCGGGGGGACCCTGTTGCCAAGTAGACCGCCCACAGAAATCGTAATCAGCAAGGGGGAGTGGTCTGAGATACCCCGGGGAAGATGTCGTATCTCCCGAACAGTGGACAGAGTGGAGGCTAACATAAGAAAATAGTCGATACGGGAGAGGCTACCATGTGCACCAGAGTGAAAAGTGTATTGCTGGAGTGTGGGGTGTAGTGAGCGCCAGACATCTACGAAGCCAAAAGTATCAGCCATCTCACTGAGCCACATCTGGGACTGCAACAATACCCTAGGGGGAAACCGATCACATTCACCGGACATCACAGAATTAAAGTCCCCACCCAGGATCAACAAGCCGTCCGGGAGCCCAAGGAGAGTTCTGCCAAGATCAGCATAAGTGGTAGCCTGCAGTCCCGGGGGGATATAGACAACAACAAACACGATCTGTTTACCCTCCCACCTCCCAGAAACAGCAGCATACCGCCCACGGTCATCAAGGATAACCTCGTCAATGGCAAGAGCAAGGGAAGACTTTACCATGATACCCACACCCCGAGAACCTGAAGTGAAACCAGCGTGTGCAACCAGGCGATAACCCCGGCGGTCTAAGGCCTTGCAAGCATTTCCAATCAAGTGGGTCTCCTGAAGGAATACAACATCTGGGGTGTGGCGCCTCAAGAATTGCAGTACAATGCCCCGCTTAATCCTATCACCCAACCCGTTTACGTTCCAAGAAAGAACCCGCATTTCACCCCCCCCCATTGTGGCCAAGACATTCCACCCCCACCCACCAGCAGAGCCCACAGTTGAAAGTCATTGCAAAATGTGAAATACCATGAAAACCAAGACAGAACAAACTAAACGAAACACAACCAAGTCCCCAGAAACCAACCCCAAAATCAAAACCCGTTACAACACCCCCCTCCCTGCACCCCTGCTGACTAAAAAGCCACCCCCAACTGCAGTGTGCCTGTCGCCCCATATTATCTACACAAAGAACCCCCCGAGGAGGAAGGGAGAAATCACCCGTTCCCGCACCGTCACGGGCAGTAACATAAAGCACAAAGTTAATTTACACAGTACGTTGCATAGTCTCAATCAGAACCTCTGGGGCCCCAATTACTCCTGGGCCGTTGCACCACCTTCCGCACCACCAGGGCCTCCGCTTCCAGAGTCATCTGCCGGCAACGAGTCCAACCAGTCGGCAGCACGTTCAGGCTGATCAAAAAAGTAGGCACGTTCTCGAAATTCGATCCGTAGCCGGGCCGGAAACAGCATGGCGTATTTCAGTCCCCGATCTCTCAAGCGACGCTTCACTCCAAGGAAACCTGATCTTTGTCGCTGCACTTGGGGAGTGAAATCGGGATATATGGAGACAGAGTTGTTGTCATATTTCAAAGGACCGTGCTTACGGGCGGCCTGGAGGATAGCGTCTCTGTCCCGGTAGTGAAAAAGCCTCGCAATAATAGGCCTCGGTGGGTTCCCTGGCTTCACTTGCCCTCCTGGAAAACGATAGGCGCGCTCCACGGCAAAGAACTTACTGAGTCCTGCCGGAGCCAGTTGAGCGACAATAAGTTCCTCGACCAACAGGTCGGTCGATACAGCACCATCACATTCCGGCACTCCGACCAGGCGTATGTTGTTCCGCCTGGCCCTGTTGTCATAGTCCTCCATCCGCTTGAGCAGTAGATCGTGCGAGGCACGCAGATTACCAATCTCAGATTGCGCCTCAGCCATGTCCGTCACCAGACTCGATGCTTTAAGATCCAGAGCCTTCACCCGCTCATTCGTTTTGGCTAAGTCGGCCCGAATAAGAGTTACATCCACCGCCACCGTGTCTATTTTGGACACTACGGCTTCGAATTGCTGACTCATATCGGCCTTAAGTCCAGTAATGGCAGCCAAAAGATCTTGGAGCGATACCTCCGACGAAGATGGCATGTCCGTTTGAAGTCCTTCAGCACCAACGCTTGTGGCCCCGGGGGAGCCTCGCGGCTGGGTGTAGCGTTCGATCATGTTGGACTGGACCGATCCCCCCCGGGTCGCAGCCTTCCGGCGTTTTTCGGCCTCCGCTTTGGTTGCCATCTCACGTTCAATGTTGGCCGGATAGCCAGGAGAAGCAGCGAGAAGGAGGAAAAGTCTCGAAACTCCGACGTGCCAGTGAAATGGGAGTATCGCGACCTCCGTGCCAGTCCTATGGAGGGAGGTGCAGGCTGTGAGGGCAACAGGCGAAGGCAGAGTAGGAGGAGACAAGAACAAAGAGATGGAAACCGAAAGTGAAAGCAGTACACCTCCGGTGGGCCAGATGCCAGTCAGCCGTTGTTGTTCAACTACAGGTCGGCCACAGTGGGTAGCCGAGTCCCCGGTCGCGCCCGCAGGCAGGCCAAAAAGTTGCAGATGTCAGAAAAATGGTCCCCAGGGTCCGTTTTCGACCAAAAAAGGATCGTTAGCATCAGTGAAGATAGCGCTGCAATGGCCCGTCAAAATGACCAGGATAGGTGAAGGATAGGTAAAGAAGGACGGCGCGGGTCTCGGGAGCTCTCTGCTCACGCGACCATCTTGGATGCCCGCGTAGCTCCTCCTCCTCGAGCCTTGGATCTTTATTAGGTTTGAGTGATACAACTATAGTTGCTGCTAACCATGATGCAGGTAACTCTTGTTGTAAGATATAAATAGAGTTACACAAATCCAATACAATGGGGGCTAATTCTCCCTTTAATATAGAGTATACTTCATTAGGTAAAGCATCGGGCCTGCCGCTTTCCCTTTCTTTAAACTTTTGATACATCTATAGATTTCCTCTATCGTGAAGGGTGTTGATAAATCCTCTCTAAGTTCATCGCTAAGACTTGGAAGTTCTATATCCTGAAAAAAATCTGCTATTCTATCCATATCTGGACTTAGCTTCTCTGTATAAAGATCTTGGAGAAATGTTGAGAATGCTTGTTTAATGCCTTCCTCTTAAGTTACTCCTAGCCCGGTTTCTAATTTCTTTAATGGTATTCCTGGCGAAGTCTGCCCTAGTTTTCCATGCTAAGAATTTAGCACAGCCTTCCCCATAGTCATGGTTCGCAAACTTGCTTGCCTCCCATTTTTGTCTTACTTTGATCTCCAGATAATCCGCTAAGTTAGCCTTTGCTTTTGTTAATTCCATATCATTGATTGTTTATAGAATCTTCTACACTCCCCTCTACTTGTTTAATTGCCTCTTCTAATACTTGAAGTTCTTTCTTGTTTTTTTTTATTATAGGAGGAACTGATGCCTATTAATGTACCTCTGAGATATGCTTTAAACACATCCCAGACTTTGTCTAAAGGTGCTGACCCGAGATTTATTCCAAAGAATTCCTTTGTAAAGTGTTTCAGATCCCCTATTATTGTTAAATCGAAGATAAGGGATCTGTTCAGCGTCCATCTCCTTTCTTGTATATTGTGCCCTATCTCGAGACATAAAGATAATGCAGAGTGATCGGACAAGTGTTCTGGAGTTTGCGATACCTTGTTTATCTGTTGTCTAATCTAGGACAAAACTAGAAAATAATCTATTCTCGATCTATGGCAGTGCTTTTTGTTGTGAAAGGTATATCTCCCTGCAGCTTGTTGAGGTCTAGTACCCTTTATAGTCCAAATATCTATCAAGGCCAAGTCTTGCATTATTTGTTTAATCACTGCCCTCGTTTTTGGGACTGCCCCTGCTGACCTTTCAGATGTAGAGTCCCGAACTGGGTCCAAAGGAACGTTAAAATCACCCCCCATAACAATAGGAACATTCACCTCCAGTAAATGTAAAAATATTTTTTTTAGAGGTGTTGTATCATCTGTATTGGGACCATTGCATCCCACTAAGGCCATCCAAAACCCCTGTACTTTTATCTTTACTATAACCCACCTCCCTAAGGGGTCAACTAGTGTTTCCCCTAGCAAGCTATGATAGGATTATTTAATCAGTATCGCCACCCCTTTTGTTGTAATGTTGAGATGTATGTATTAAGTGATCTAACCACTGCTGATATTTTATTATTGCTGGCCACTCCTCTTTTGCCAAATGGGATTCTTGAATAAAAACAATGTCTGAATCACAAAGCCTCAAATATTCTAAAATTCTTTGTCTTCTAGCTTGGACCCTTAAACCATTGACATTCCATGTCATTATCTTCAGGCCACTAAATCTAATTTGTGCCAAAATATGTATTGTTATGAGCCTTATATACACACATAGTTCAGCTTTACCTAGATGCTAAATTAAAGACTAACATATTACCTAACATGTTAGAGATACTATTATCAACACTTATTCATCCCAATCAGTCTGACGTGTACAGGAGATACGGACGCATGATGATATCTGGGGGATAGTCCATTTGTTTGATAAAGCCCAGAGATCGGCACCAGGAATATGCTGGCTCGAGCCCAAGCCACCTGAGGCTTAGTAGGCTTCTTTGCCGGGCCCGAAGGCGAGGCGTGGGAAGCAGTGTCTCTGTGTGCACCCGGGCCCGTAGATGAGGGTGTGACCGAAGATTTTTTTGAGGGTGCCGAGGAAGGGTTGTGGCCGACGGTCTTACTTACGACCCGCTGAGCTGGAGTGATGTCCTTGACGTCAGAGTCTTCGGCATCAGAAGAGCTGGAGCTTTCTTCGCCGTGCTGGTGTTCTGGCACATCGACGCCCTCTCCAAAGATGTTGTCTGGGATCGAAGCTGACGACCGAGCTATTGTTCTTCGAGCTCGTCGGTCCCGAATCGTCTTCTTGGCGCACAAAGAGGCATAAGCGGAACAGTCTTTGGCCTCGTACTCCGGTGAGAGGCAAAGGTTGCACACCTCGTGTAGATCGGTGTGTGGAAACTTCAACCCACATTGAGGACACTTCTTGAATGGCGTCCTTTCCATGAGCCAGAAGATGAGGCCTAAGTAGGCCCGAATGCCTTTGTCGACGACCGGAATCGAAGACTTCGAAGTTGTTGCAGAATCGTGTCTATGTGGATCGCGATCGAGACAATACTGACGAACCGGGTAAGGATTGCGCATCAAAGGAAATTCGGTTCCAAACCAGAGCGCAGGAAACACATCAGAGCCCGATGGTGGAAAAAACAATCTGAGGATGGAGCTGATGCCCATGCGCAATGTGGTCCAAAGGAGGAGTCACCTATCTCGTGACTTCCAAAGAACTTTTCAGGACAACAACAAACTGCAAACATCCGGGCCCAACACTAGGTGGCGATCTATGCACAGTGTGTAACTCTGCAGCTCTACAACCCAAGAACAGATGCATACTGGTAAGTAGCATTTTCCTTTTTTATCTCAAGCTGAAGCAGAAGCCTTAGCAGCTCATACATCATTTAAGAGGACAAGCAAGTCCATCAAATATCTAGACATTCATATTACATCGAATCCTGCAGACCGCTACGCAAGCTACATACAGCTGTTGATGTCTTTAAGGGGCAGATGGCTGTAACTGTACTTCTCTTGGCTAGATAGAATCAATACAGTTAGCAATAAATGTCCTAGCAAGAGTCCTGTACTTGTTCCAGTTTCTCCCAATAACGGTTCTCAAAGAACCCGTTACTGAACTTAAAACGGTGTTGTGACACTACTTTTGGGGGGCATAAAGCAAGATTGGCATATATGTTCCTGCAGAACCCTCGCTTCTTGACTTTCCTCTCAACCCTACCCACCTCTAAACTCGCTCCTTCATTTCACTTAGTCTACCAATTATTCTCCTTCCACGCACCAGATTCAAACATGATTCACTAGTTCTCTCTACATGGTGGGCTCTTACCATCTCTGCTTGTATCCTGTGTGTGCCTGGGGTTTGCTATAGTCAATCCTGGGTGGATTGTGAGAATAATTATAATGGCCAACCACAGCCTACCCACCTCACCTCTTCATAGGCTCTATAGAGCTGTCTCAACTGGCTGTATCACTTGCATGCCTATGGACAGCCCTCTTTGGCTTTAAGATGGATTCTAAACAGCATTTCACATGGGTTCGTTTTGCATGTGCACGCCCGTGGTTGCTCCCTTCATTATTTCTGTGTGGACAGCAGAGAACATCTTACCCTTACTGCCTACAAGTAGTTCACTACTAAGAACAGGGAATGTCATTTGGTAGGCACATGTGACCTGGGCTTTGTCATAACCTCTTTGTGTGACTTGCCACATTTATTTGTCTCCTTTGTCTATCATCTGGCTGGTTTTATTTGCTTGTAGATTTGTATACCAGCTTGGGCCTGTATGCAGGAAATGCCTTTGATTTGCTTCTCTATTGCTCCTGGGTGGACTGTACATATTTTGTGCCACTGCTGCCTGTATTCAGTGCAGTCCTGGGGCTACCCCAATGTTGCTCCTAGGTGGGCTCTTCACACAATTTACCAGGGTTTTCTCTTTTCAGTGCATGCTTGTTGATTTACCTCTGCCTTCCCAGGAAGGGCTGTAAATACCACATACCATGTTGGTGTTTCCCCCATGTATGCCTTAGAGTTACTCGTCATTCACCCCTGGGTAAAGAATACAGCTCCCTTGCCATGACTGCTTGTGTTCAGTGCATGTTGGTGGTTAGCTCCTCTGTCACTCTTGAGTGACCTCTTCCCTTTACTAGTTATGTCTCCCAGTATCCAGTGGTTGCATGAGGAATGTCCACTAACACAATGGGGTAAACTCCAAAAAGCATTTACCATGATTAGCCCTAATTCATTAACCTTTTATTGGATGGTCTTCTGCCGTTCAAACCCAACAATGGACCGGAGCCTTTGTCCTGTCGAGTATGGTAGGCAAGTGCACATGTGCACCTGTCTCTTGCGCTACGTAATTCTACCCCACTCATAAGTGCAGATGTGTGATCACAGCAAAACAAGTAGAGCATTCCACTACTCATCACGTATGACACCATAACACTTCTAGCATAGGACATATATTCCAACTTCCTTCTTCTAAATGCTTGAGTATCATTGCTTAAGTCAGGATAGGAACACCGCTCTGGTCAGTCTCTCACAACACAGCAGTGTTTCCCACATAGGCCACACTGCAGTACAACTCTCTCCAATCAAGCACCCCCAGACACTGTAGTGTGCTACTTGCCCAATAATAAGCTTCATCAAGCATTAATTGTAACATAAATGCATTTGCCATAGAATCCACCTCCCTGAGAAGGTCAAAGCAGCAATGAAACTGCAATATTTCCACCAGGCCATTAATTTCTTGGATCTGTCACACCTGGATGGAGGCATTACCCTCCTCACATGATTGCTGATAGTCACATTTATGCCTCACAAAAGGGTACTCCTCTAGGCAATATGGTTAAGTAGAAGAATTAAATGATTGGCAGTGTTAGCTCACTCTATAGTGACCTCCATTGACTTACTAAGAGACCAGCAGAATAATCTTGAAAAAGTCCTTGATATCACGTACAAGACTATCCTACTCAAGAATCCAGCATACGTGAATGAAAAACCAAGCAGATCCCACTCAACAACATGCAGTCCAGCTTCAAATTCAAAAGCTACTAATAGACCATGTTGAACTAGGTGTTGTTTTGCTGTGCTCCAAACTTCTGGCTGGAATTCACTGAAAGAGGCTCTCTTGCCAATACCCCAGTTCTCGTACTTCCTCTGCTGCATTTGTACATTGCTACAATACCACCAGGTTAGAGTGTACACAAGTTATTTCATAAAAATTGTTGGACAGGATCCCCATAAACAGCACGACCATTGATCCAGATGACCTAGTACACAGTACTACTAGTGATGTGGAGGCCATCAGCAATTAGCTCTGCCCTCGATCCCGCGAGTGCAACGCACAGCACTGCAATTTGTTTGAGGACCTTAGCATAAAATGCTACCCACAAAGTAGTTAGCCTTATTACATGGCACTACTATAGATCACGTGGGCCCTACAGATGAACATTACAGTGATCCTACGTGCTACCACTGACTTCTTTTGTCTTGATTTCAGAGATGGCCAAGGACAAGCCTCGTCTGTACGCTGCGCTGGATGTGGCTTCGGCAGCTGTGGCCAAGGTATGAGTACAAACAGGTGGGTTTGACTTAACTTCACTGCAGTAGGCATGTGCTTCTCTTGTGGTACAGACTGATGCAAGGGCTACAGGTTCAAGCATATATTGATGTGGAGTTTTCCAAGCTAAGGCTGCATGTTGTCTGAGAGCTAGTGGCGCTGGGATTTTGTGAGCTGTGACACTGAGCTGCTTACTCAAACCAACCTTACATTCCAACCTTACATTCCAATATTGGTTAAATGGAAAAATATAAATATATCTTATCCTAAAGAAGGGTGTCTGCTTTTCAATTAAAAATTGTTACTAAAAAAACACCATCCTTTTCAGTATAAACCGGAAAATATAGGATTTGTGTGCACTTTTACTCCTTTGGTTCCCCTTTTGTGTTAAAAAAATACAAGTGGAACCATTTCCTCCAACCGCTTTTATGTAGTGAATGCTCCCGCTGTAATCTACTCTGGTCATGGTAAACCGCTTTACGTTACAAGAAGACGCAACACTGCTCCTTGTTAACTAGCATGTGCTGCAGCAAAATCAGGTGCAAGGAGCCGTTCTGAGCCTTCTCGCTGACATTGAACGCATTAATTTTTTTTGCGAATCTGTTTTATTGAATTTTGAAATTAGTACAACTTAAATCACATGAAATAGCGAGCCGTGCTGGGCGCCACAGTGAACATACAAGGTACAGTAATATCATATAGCATTGTTACAGCTCACATTTGGAGTGATGCTCAAAGCAGTTAGGCATGTGATTGACAGATATATTGGCGGCCTGTACTAGGGGGCAGGTGAGGAGTGAGAGACAGGAAAAGAAGGGAGAATAGGAAGGCAGAATGATCACATCATTGTCCACATTATGGGTGCCTTCCAGGCCACACATGCTGGTGAATGTCTGTTGCTGCACATATGTGAAGATACTGTCACATGAAACTAGTAGGAGCAATGGTGCTCAGCTGCAAATAAGTACCAATAACAAATTCGTTGTTAACGATAGAAACTAGGAACTGTGCATCCGAAAAAGAAAAGGGGTAAAAGAAAAAGGAGGAGTGCACAGTGTAAACCGCAAACAGTTAACATTCATCCCGTGCCCTCCCCTCCTTCGTGTATCCATACACTACATGGTATGTAGCTCACATGCTCAACAGCGATCAACTGTTACCCCAGTCCTAGAGTGTGTGTCGACTGAGTTCCACAGGTAGTGTGTGCCCACCTGTAGGAGATCGATGCGTCGCATACGCTGCTGTCGCTCAAGAGTCTAAGCACTGCCAGAGGCTGGAGTGTCAGAGGTCCGCGGTCAGCGTACCCAGGCTGCGTTGTAGTGCGAGGTAGATGGTATCCCAGTATATGGCAATAGGGACCTTATGTAGGCCCAGTGTCTCCTCGCGCTTAATAGCGAGGCTCTCTGCTTTGGGCCACGCAAGCGTAGAAAAGGGCCAAGCTTGTTTGTGTGGGGTGTCTGGTGCTTTCCATCTTTTACTAATCAGTCGCTTGGCCACTATCTGCCCCAGATCTATAAACCTAGACGTGACCTTCGTACTAGGGGTTCTGCGGAATTGTGTAATAAATATATGGGCTAAGTGAAGGGCAGCTCCCTGTCAGTACTCTTCTGTAGCAGACTGACTACATCCCTCCAGTATTCCCCCACCCTGGGGCAGGGCCAAAATATGTGTAGTAGATTGGCCCCTACCTCTCCGTACAGCGGGCACGCTGCATCTCCGTGGTTAAAGTACTGAATAATTTTCACAGGCGTGAGGTATGCTCTGTGGATAATGTAAGGCTGTATCTAACAGAAGCGCATGTTCATAGGGATACGTGTGGGGCTCTTAAGCACTCCAGCCCATTCCTTATCTGTGAGTTGGCTACCCAGGTCCTCTTCCCACTTGTGGCGGAGTGTGGCAAGGCTGATTGCTGCGTGAGTTCGGAATGAGGCCGCAAACCAGCGCGTCAAAGGCCTGCCACGTCCCATAACGCATAGATATTGTATGACATTGAACGCATTCATAACACTGCCTTAGCATCGCCAAGTTTGTCCTTCCTTCTTCCTCCATGTCAAAATGGTGCTTGGAACTAATGATGCTGAAGGCTTGGCATTTAGGAACATCACTATGACTACATTTATTCAGAACATATTGAGCTGAGCCTGTTCTTCCTTCAAGATACAAATTCACTAGAACAGTGTGTGCTGCAAAGTGCCTCTTACAACTCTCTTACACACGACTGGCAGAAGCACAGTCCTTGCAGTGCTTTCCAATACATAAACAAAGTGGAATCCACTTAGGCGGTTTAAGGTGGTCCCTACTGTGGTGGGGAACACTCAGTGTTGTTTGAATACCCCTCACACACCAACAGGCCCCTTGGTGTCATGCTTCATCATAGGGGTCTTCGCACCCCTCTACGGGATGCGGTGTGCTGCAACCGACGACTACGTGGGAGAACTTATTCGTGGACAGCCACTCTGTAAAGTATGTTAAGCCTGTATCACATGATGTATCCATCTACTATCCTCATATCCTGAGTGGAAAATCGTTATTCGGTTTATGTTTGATATTTTTCTGAAGAACAGAGAACCAATACAATGTGATAAATGCCCAACATTACCCTTTTATCTGCTGTGGCCAAATCTTAATTAGGTAGATACAAATCTCTTCAGTGCACATCCTTCACATGTGGTGGTATTGAACTGCTGAGAGAGAAGTTTGAGAGCTGGAAAATGAGACATGCATGTATGTGAGAGAAACATGGAAACATTATTTGAAATGCAGATTTAGTGAAAGGGTACTAATAAGGGAGTTAGTAGCAGAATCGAAGTAAGGTAGATTTCACAAGAGAAATGAAAGGGCAAAGGACAGAAATAACAGCAAAATGATTTATAAGCACTAGAAAGATACCAGCTCTTTATTTTTCTTTTTACAGAACACAAACAAATAAACACTGATAACCTCTGATTAAAAACACTGCAAAAAAACCTCTGTAAATCAGGACTAATACTAATTAAAAGCAGAAAAGCCTACCTAAATGATATTTTTCTGTTAGTTCACTTTTATTATTTGTTTTCCCTAATGGACCCCCCCCCCCCCCCCCCAAAAAAAACTACTTCAATTTGTAGTATTTTTATGTATGTACCTTGTTCTCATAGAGTTCATATGTTAAATGTGTGTAATATGTAAGCCTGTGAAAAATAAATCTCACGTGTAATGTCTAGTTCTGGCAGAATCGCATTCCCTGCCCTCTTCATGTCTACAATCTGGTCTGAGCTAAACCCCACCATAGTGTTCCAGGCGGATCACATGTTGGTCAGATGCTTCTGCTATAATAAAACGTTCTTTTCAGGCCTCTCTAATGCTCCATGAGCTAACTCTGATACCTAAGATATCATTAAATAATTATTGTTGGACAATCTGTTGCATGGGAGTCATGTCTACATTTTGGAAGGCTGTTTGTTTTGCTGATAAGCGGGTTGTTACTTTTGCACACGCTGCTTTTATACTGTTTACATCGAGGAAAGAAAACCATGGCGGGTGATCTCACACATACAACACCACATTAGAAATAATAGTAGTGATTGTTTTTATTTTTTATTAAACATTACTGTAGATGTCTTGTTACCTTATATTATCACCTAAATTATTGTCAGTTTGGTTATTAGCAGCCTAATGTGTGTTAAAGCATGTCAACCATATGTAAATGTAAATGTAAATGTATTTGAGCTTATATAGCGCACAGCTACCCACAAAGGGTTTCCCGGCGCTTGCTTAGGGAACCCGTCCTGGTATTCCCCTGTGAGATAACCCCGGCAGGGTTATCCACAAGGTGAAAGCCAGGCATCCCGCCGCGAGGGGCCGTTGTGGAGATTAAGCAAGCTATTGCCCAGAGTCGCAGAGTGTGAACCCGTGAGTCGAGAAGGCACCGGAGCGAGAATTATCGAGTCCGTGGAATTATTGAGCCCAAGACCCGCCGAGGCGGGGAATTGAACCCTGGTCCAGGGCCGATCTCAGTTTCCGGGTCTGCCGCTTCCAACACCTGAGCCACACTTCTCCACCATATGTCATGTGTAAGACATAAAGAGGGAAAATCGTGTAGTGTACATATAGTGTACCTTTCGGCTGGAACCTAGTTGCCTGCTCTAACAAAGTAAAATACTACTATATGGGTATAGATATTGGTCCATCTTGCACTATTAACCAACGGTATATCTACGTTGAGAATTTCTTAATTCTTCCACTTGTCTTCTTCTCCTTCTCATGCTTCTACAGGAGCATCAATTATCGGGCCATTGTAGATGTAGTAAGCAAACTCCTGTCGTTCATATCAGACCAATGGACTTAACATCCTTTAACATGCCTTGAATATGCCTGGCCTCAGTCCACTTCTTGATGTACCATCTTTCCTATATCATCTAGTTTCATAGTGGATGACTTCCTTCTCATGGATCACTAAATAGTGCCTCTTATCAACGTTCATGGCCAGGGCCGGACTGACTGTAGTGGGCACCGGTTTTTCCCTGGTAGGCGGTCGGGGTGGGGGCCGTTTTTGTTACCGGGGGTCGGTGATAGGGCCCCCTGTAACAAAATAGCCCGAAACCGGCACGAGCAAACAGCTCAGCCGCACCCTCCTCCCCCTAGCGGGGGCTGGCCGAACAGTTTGTTGAAGTCGGAGTTGCATTAAGCATGTCCATACATGGGTCCCGTGCACACTGTTACACTGGAACCAAGATACACATGCCTGATGAGCCCTAACTAGGGCGACAATCGTCTTGGGTTGTTTGTGTTCCAGTACAGTGAGGGCGTGGCAGTTCGTGTAGTTCCCATTCGAGCAGGGTGAAGGCTGATTTGCATATTGCTAAGTCCAAACTGAGGTGGCATGGTGTTCAATATAAAGGTGGACTGGGATGAGACCAGAGTCATGACTAGTGTCTGATATTATCTCAAACATTCAATCCATCACTTTTTTGTATGTATGAACGTTGGTCCCATGTACCCTGTGTCACTGTATCCAAGCTATACCTGGCTGATGAGTCCTAATAAGCTCTAAGTTGGTCCTGGCTTGCTTGTATTTCAGTTCAGGGAAGCATGGCCTGGCCTGGCAGTTGGGGTGGCCTCTTCCTGTTGGAGGAGGGTCCATTCTGATTTTCATACGGCTGGGACCAAACAAGTTGGCTTGATGTGCAAAATAACAATGGACCTGGATGCAGCCCTGAGTAATTACCAGTGGCTGGGATTAATTCAAGCACCTCATTAGTCTCTTTTTTTTATGCTTTTTTGTAAGCTTCTTTAATGAAGGAGCAAAGATTGATAAAATCTCCTTTAAAAAGTAGCCCGTTAGCTGGCTGTTTGGCCCGAACTTCATATATCTTTTCTATATTCTTGAATTTCCCCCTCCGCTTCTTATCTGTGCTTTAAATCTTAAATTCGGTGTGTACCTGGGAGTGAATATTTTGTTGTCTGATAAATATTCTTGTGGTTTTTGCTGCCATTTTTGTTCCATCAGTTGTATTTCATGTGTGGTTTAGCATTTTTATGGCTGGTGTTCTGAATTCCCACATAAGGAAAGGATTTAAATCTTAAAGGCTAGTGCCTCCTAGGGCTAACTTGCATGTGTTCCTTACTCTGTTATACATATTCATATTGTTCTGTTTCAAATAATCATTTCTTGCCGTTAAATGCACTTAAATGTTCTTCTTCCTTGTCAAGATTATGAAGCTATCTTCCTACTGCAGAATCAGAAAACCAATATTGACCACTTTTGGGTTGTCCTACGTAAACTTTGTAGCTTTATTTGTACATCTTGTGTAAGTAAAACTTGAAGAGAATTGGTGCAAATAGACAACCCTGCGTCACGTCCTATGTAGTCTTAAATTGGGTGTTTTTTTCTCAGGCTCAGGTGTTTCTGTATGTGGGACAATGACAATGTAGTAGGAAGGCTTACATCCATTTCCATTTCTGTCATCTTTTCCAACTTTTCTCTCTGGTTGCCAAGGCATTTTATTGTAGTGCTATACTTGTTAATTTTATGCTGTCAGACAAAAACTTGGTCTAAGGTTGAAAGGCTGTCATGGTTATGGACTCTTAACAACACCTGTATCTCATTCAAGATGATACTACAATACATTACCAGTCAATATCGATAATACTGGATGAACTAAAGGAGCACAAATCCCTTGCTTATTTCATCGACCGCACTACTTGCACTTAGTGTCTACTGATCCAGGAATGGTGTACATGTAGCAGAGGCCTTAAAGCATTATCTCAACATTGATATCAACCATAACTTCTGAGTCTGAAAAGTGTGGCTAGCACTATCTTGGGGATTGCAGGTTTTCCTGATCATATGATGTCCATAGCCTCTCTGACTCTTTTAGTTGTGCAAATACCTAGTCCGTTTTTGCTGCTGCTCACAGTATATTCCAAATGTTCGAAAGAGTAGTATTTTGCTTTGGCTTCACCAGAGCTTGCAGATGCTGTAGGTATTGTGCAGAGAACCTCCTTGGCAATTTGGACATGAAGTTCTTCTTTCTTCTTGGTGCGATCCGAATCAAACCATAGTCACTTTCCCTTTATTTTCATGGATTTATTCTCTTGTAAGTCCAATATTTTCTTCTGGTAACTATGATGTTGCTGTACACAAAGCATGTCTGTGTTTACGTCTAGAGATTGGTAGTCCTCAAATTTCTCATTGACCATAAGGTGTGTCTGTTGATGCTGTATGCATTATTTTGACCTCTTTCCCAAAGTGGCTCTTCTTTTTTTAGTTCTGGGCCTGACTTTTACTATTGAGCAGTATCGGTTGTGGGTGCTGTCATTTCAATCAATCAATCAATCAGAGTACTTGTAAAGCGCGCTACTTACCAGTGAGGGTCCCAAGGCGCTGAGGGGAGGGGGGTGCTGCTATTGCTCGAAGAGCCAGGTCTTGAGAAGTCTTCTGAAGGCGAGTAGGTCTTGGGTCTGCTGTATGTGGGTAGGGAGGGTGTTCCAGGTCTTGGCAGCGAGGTAGGAGAAGGATCTGCCGCCGGAGGTTGTTTGTTGGATGCGGGGAACAGCGGATAGGGCGAGGCTGGCGGAGCGGAGTTGGCGGGTGGGGGTGTGGAAGCAGAGTCTGCTGTTCAGGTAGTCTGGTCCGGCGTTGTGGAGTGCTTTGTGTGCGTGGGTGAGGAGCTTGAAGGTGATCCTTTTGTCGACGGGGAGCCAGTGTAGGTCTCTCAGCTGGGGGGTGATGTGGCTGCGGCGGGGGACGTTGACGATCAGTCGGGCGGAGGCGTTTTGGATGCGTTGTAGTCGTCATAGGTGTTTGGCTGGGATTCCTGCGTAGAGTGCGTTGCCGTAGTCCAGTCTGCTGCTGACGAGGGCCTGTGTCACCATTCTTCTTGTTTCGGTCTGGATCCACTTGTAGATCTTGCGGAGCATGCGGAGGGTGTTGTAGCAGGAGGAGGAGACGGCGTTGACCTGCTTAGATAGGAGAGGGAGGAGTCGAGGATGAATCCTAGATTGCGTGCATGGTCGGTGGGTGTTGGTGCTGTTCCCAGTGTGGTCGGCCACCAGGACTCATCCCAGGCTCAGGGGGTGGGTCTGAGGATGAGGACCTCTGTCTTGTCCGAGTTCAGCTTCAGACGGCTGCTCCTCATCCAATCGGCGACATCCTTCATTCCCTCATGGAGGTTGGTTTTGGCGGTGTGTGAGTCCTTGGTGAGGGAGAGGATGAGCTGGGTGTCGTCAGCGTAGGAGATGATGTTGAGGTCGTGATGGCGGGCCTCTTGTGCGAGGGGGGCCATATAGACGTTGAACAGCCTTGGGCTGTGGGATGAGCCCTGGGGGATGCCGCAGATGATGTCAGTGGCTTTGGATCGGAAGGGTGGGAGGCGGACGCTCTGGATTCTGCCGGAGAGGAAGGAGGTGGTCCAGTCAAGAGCCTTCTCTTGGATTCTGGCTTCTAGGAGGCGTGTCTTTAGAGTGCGATGGCAGACCGTGTCGAAGGCGGCTGACAGGTCCAGGAGGTTGGGGGCTGCTTCTAGGAGGCGTGTCTTTAGAGTGCGATGGCAGACCGTGTCGAAGGCGGCTGACGGGTCCAGGAGGATGAGGGCAGATGTTTCGCCGTTGTCTAGTTGGCGCATGATGTCGTCTGTGGCAGTGATGAGGATTGTCTCGGTGCTGTGGTTTCATCTGAATCCGGACTGGGACGGGTCCAAGATGTTGTTGTCTTCGAGGTGGCGGGCCAGTTGCATGTTGACGATTTTCTCAATGACCTTTGCCGGGAACGGGAGCAGGGAGATGGGCCGGATGTTCTTGAAGTCCTTGGGGTCCGCTTTGGGCTTCTTGAGGAGGGCGTTGATTTCGGCGTGCTTCCAGCTTTCTGGGAATGTCGCTGTTTCGAAGGTGAGGAAATAGAAATTTTTAGGTAGCCAATGTGCCCCCCGCTCGCACCCCACCCATGCACCCATGTTCCATGTATGTTGTGTAATTCCTTTCCCGTGCCTGCCATGAAGACGCATATGCATTTGCGTCCAACGTTAACATGTCAGTTATTCAGTTCACTAAGAAAACCACGTTAAAATGGCTTTTAGGCCTATGGTGCCAACGTCTTTACATGGTGCACTTTTGAATATCACACACGTTCTTCACGTTTTTCTGGCTCAGCCGAGCCAGGCCCTTAAAATGAGGCTCCGAGTCTTTTCTGTCTCTGAAAGCTGCAGTTTAGGTATGCATCCCTGACCTCTACCGTACATCCTGCCCAGGCGAGCGGTGCCCGGCTCGGCCTGGCCTGCCTGCCAAGACGGTATTTTGCCTACAAGTTATCTGCTCAGCCTCCGCAAAAACACATTCCAGTCTAGTGAAATAGGTAAACATATTCCAGCCTGCAGAGCAAAGGGCCCAGCTTTCCTGTCTCCTTGCACGTAACTTACTGCACCCGTTACCATGGTAGACCCATGGCCCCCGCGCACTACATGAAGAACCATATGCACCCACTAGCATTCAGTATTGAACGGCCTCTGCCCGAGAGACCTTTTACTTCAGACAACACATCCTCTAAACACAAGATACCAGATATGCTATAGGTACAGGTCGTTCTGACACCCCAGACATCAGTCTCCTCTACTAGTGCTAAAGTCAAGCCCCCAGCTCTCCCCAGTTACACGTCATGCTCAATTGCGCGCGCATCTGTATCAAAGGTTTCTGCTGATCCTGCAAACTTTCTCTAAGCATCCACCCACTTGTGACGTTTCTCTGACTCGTCAAGTACACGCCTATGTGTACGCCCTTTTACACGCCTCCTGTTACGCACATGTGTTCTTATCTCTCTCTTTTCACCTGTTACGCCTACTGTATTCATTTCAATTATACAGTTTTACTATATATATTGTGTGATGTTAATAAAATGTTGAATATCCCTTCCTGAACCTTAGTGGTGATGGAACTCGATGTCCAGTACCCCGGGATACCTAATTAAAGCCCGTATGACTATGATACCACGGACTCTGCCTCTCATTTTTGAGCTATCTTTATTGTCATGTAAGGTATAGAAAAATAGTCCGGTAAATTTATTTACCACATAATCTGGCGTCCGAACAGGGACTCCTCCCCTTCCCCACGCGCTGGCGATGTAGCGCAGCCCCTGACCCCTTCTACAGCCGTGACGGACTCCTGTGCGCACCTGCGGGTTTTCCTGCTATCTCCCTCAGGCCCACGGAGGAGACGGAGACTGCGGTCCGGCATCCAGACGAGGCGGTGAGGAATGCGGAGAGTCCCGACCAGAGCCCAAGCCGAGAGAGCAAGGTCCGAGGTACCTGGAAGCCCACCTGTTCCGAAGCGCATGCGAAGTAGTAGTAGCAGCCAGACGCCGTAGCAGTCCAGTCCAGTCCAGTGTCGAGTTTCCGAGGCCTTCAGTTCTGTTTCCCGGTGAGTACCGTTGCTGGGGGAGCATCTAGACGGGTTCATTAATTTGTGCCCGGTCAAGACGGGTCTGGGTACACAGATCCGGTCAAGACGTGTTCACTTAGGTGGATACGGTATGACGTGTCTCTTTATGGGACCGGTATGTCTGTACTGTTTTAGCAGTGCATCAAGTGATTAAGTATTCTAGTAATCCAGTTTTCTAGTATTGTTTCTCGAGATTTTCAGAATTTATGTTTTTCTATGTACCAGGTAGTATCCGGTTTGAAAATGTTTTAATGTGTTAAATGTCGTGGTATGAGTGATTGTTTGCTTTTCATTACTGTGTTTATTGTGTTCATGTTCAAGTAAGGTTCAAGTATGCCACTGTTTTCGAAATTACGTCAGATAGGAGCTAGGAAAGGGATACTCGAAGAAGCAGTTCCCGTCCCGCCTAGGGACACTCCCGGACATTTTATGTACCATAAGCATGGCCTAGACGCCATACTGTATTTAGACTTGTGGGTTGAGTGTACGAAGGATCTAGAAGAGAAGGATAGATGGCCTGTCTCAGGGACATGGGATGCTGTATGCATCATGAGAGTAGAAGAAGCACTATGGAAAAGGAAAGCCAGACAATCCCAGAAAGGGACATGGGATGCTGTATACATCATGAGAGTAGTGCTGTATGCATCATGAGAGTAGAAGAAGCACTATGGAAAAGGAAAGCCAGACAATCCCAGAAAGGTGCCATAGAATTATGGCGTAAAGAATCGCATAGAAGACCAGAGAAAGAACTTAGAAAAGCAGAGAAAAGTAGAGAGGAATCCGAAAAAGCCAGAGAAAAAGAATTACTAGAAGAAGGTGAACGAGTTAGAGCAGAACAATTAGACCGACAAAGAAATGCCCTTATTACAGGTCTGTATCCTGTTCTCGCCGAGGGCCTACCTAAGGCGACCCCGGAAGTACCCAGTAATTTGCCGCCACCATTGGTCCCGACTAAACTCCGTCATAGACAGACCGCAGCGGACATTTTTCTTTCTTCCTATTTAGATGACGTTGCTCCAGAGTATACTAATGCACGTGTACCACCTAATATTAATAATCCTCCCAATCCTGTTCATGACACGACTCCCCTTGCTGTTCCCGCTGCCACTGGTCCTGGCAATCCCTTTACGCCAGCAACCCAGGGCCAACCTACATTACCTGCACCTACTGTACCAGCTCCATTACTACCACCGACAGCACAACCAGTATTAGTTGACGATCACGCTCCAGGAGGAGCTACAGGAGGTCTCCCTATCACCCCACCCCAAGTAAAACGAACCACACTCAGAGAAGCAGCATTACAACGCACACCGAAAGTAACTACATACGCAGCCCTTAAACAGTATCTTACTGATTGTAGATATGATGCAGTACCTGGCGAAGACCAGATGATCCTATATTCAATACGTTTACGACGGGTTACAAACTACTTGACTATTTTTCCAGATATGAAAGAACATTTTGATAACATATACCATTTTATTAGAACGGGGGAGAGACCAGACAGTATTCAAGAGGCCATGGCACACAGGAAGGTGGAGTCTCAAAATATGATCTTACAGTTTTTGATAAATTGTTTGATAAGGGAACGAGACCAGCCCGGTTCTAATAAAGAAGAGATGAGAGTTCTGACGAAATGGAGTGACAACATAGCCGATGGCAAACATAGTAGACAGGCTTGTATAGAAGCCATGTACAGAAAGATTCGTAAAGTAATTATAGACATACACGAAAGAGAAAGAGCAGAAAGAGAAGCCGATATGGAGGATGATGAAGTTTGAGAAGACGATGATATACAAATTCAAAACCCCGATAACCCAGATATAATAGCGTACGTAGGTAGAACAAGATCTTTTGACAGACCCATACGTCCAGAAAGTAAGAAACGTTTTCTTTCTCCCATACCAGAACAATGTTCTCTTGAGCATCTATTCCAAGCCACTGATAAAGTACTAAAACAACGAATAGGTTATAGTGAGCTTAGCTCCATGCATGAACAGGAACTAGCCCGGTCAGCAGTACAATGGGCTGGCAATACTAACGTATATAAAGATGATTCAGTAGCGCAAACATTTTTTAATCTTTCCCCAGACGAGCAGCGATTAGCTGGTATGTACATGATTCAACATCTCATTACATTGTATGAATGTCAGCATTCTGATCCAGGTCCCCTATATATTATACTGGACGAGTTACTCCTAGGTAGATGGAGAGGCCTAGGTACTGATTTAATTAATGTCATTCTAGAACAGCGACACAAGTACAGAACTTTCCTGACTCCACATTTTGTTCCCGTTCCACCCCCAGTAAGGAAAACATTTTACATCGACAGACAGAACCCCTTATGAGAAGTTCATCCAGTCCGGAGGGCAGATGATACGCTTGAACGAGTATTCGTATATACACCCTTGACGAAAATGGAATTATTGGAAATGAAAAAATTAGTACCCTGTCATGATAAAGATCCAGCAGGGTTCCACCGTGAATTAAAAGACATGCTCCTCATGGGGGAGTATACGTATCCCGACATCCTTAAAATGTTAAAAGTACTGTTGCCTGCTGGCATTTACGAAAAACTTAAAGAAAAAGAATGGGAGGTGGGAGAGACAAAGATAGTTTGGGCAGAATTAGAAGACGAGGAAAATACGCGAGTCCCTGGTACTGGTCTCGGGGACAAAGCCAAAGCATTACCAGGATTATTAGTACAGGTCTTGCCGAGATTACTGGCAACTAAAAAGGAAGACTGGGATGCAATCTCAGCCTGCAAACAGAAACAAGACGATGATACAAGTGATTTTTATTCCAATTCGAGAAATGTTTCATTCTTAACGGCCTAAAGAAGAGTAGTGAATCATACCCGCATCTTTTTGTGACTAAATTAGTGGAGAATTCCTTACCACAAGTTAAAAATAGAGTACTGAAAGTCGAAAGTACATGGCAAGCTAATACCCCTTCCCAAATGTTACAAATGTTACAGTACCATCAGAACCGAATTCGAGAAGAACACGATCATGAACAGAGACGTATTAAAGACACGAAAATGAAAGTACTAGTTGCTCAGTCTGTCCCAACTGACGGTCAGAAGAAGGGTACGGTACCGCCAGGTCACTCTGCAGTTCCTGTTAAAGGGAATTGCAATTACTGTAAGCAGCCAGGTCACTATATAAACGAATGTGCCGTTCTAAAATACAATATTGCTACTGGCAAAACGAAAGAAAGACCGCGTCCACCTAGACAAGAACATGTTCCACAAAATAGTCCACAGAACACGCAACCTCCGCAGAATCCACAACAGACAGTAGCTGTACCCCAGCCCCAACCTATTGCTGAAACACAACATGTCACGCAACAAATGTACCAGTATGCACAGTCAGATTACCCAGATTATCAGCAGTACTCATGAAACAGCCTAGAGAGGGAGATTGGCTTGCCCCTTATCGAGGTTCCTGTAGATCAAGAGGGTCCCTATGTACATAGTCAGGTATTAGGGAAAGACAGAACATTTTTGATTGACACAGGGGCGAGCAGAACTACCATCAGTCATGACGAGGTTCCAGGGGCACCCCTCTCAGGCTCACAGAATGTTTCCCTGGGATTTTCAGGAAAGCCTATTGTTAATGAAGTGTCAAAACCAGTTCCCCTGGAAATTGGTCCGTTATCCCGTACTACAGACTTGTTGCTTACGAAATCATGTCCAGAAAATCTGCTTGGTATTAAAACATTGAAAACACTAGGAGTTGTAATATGTTGTTCTCCGGAAGGAGTGAGACTGTTTTTACGTGATTTTAAAGGTCATTATGTGTTGAGAGATTTTGATCCAAGACTTCAGAATGTACCACAGCATTTATGGGCACAAGGTCCGACTGATGTAGGTTGTATGCACATTACACCTTACCGTGTTACTCTCAAACAAGGAGTTGTACTGCCTCGAATCCGACAATACAAGTTACCACCTGAGGCTGTAGCAGCCTTACTGAAAATTGTTGACGAGCTCATTGCACAGGGAGTGGTTGTAGAAACTGACTCCAATGTATGTAATTCCCCTATCATTCCGATTCTTAAACGAACTGATCCGAATGCACCTCCGGTCTACAGACTGGTGATTGACCTTCGAGAATTAAATAAATGTATCATACCGCAGTACCCTGTGGTCCCCGACATTTCATCTTTATTGACTGCTATTGACTCAGAAGCGGTGTTCTTTACTGTTATCGATCTCAAGAACGCCTTCTTTAGTGTCCCGATCCATCCGGAAAGCCAATATCTTTCCGGTTTCTGTTTAAATGGCCGAAGCTTCAAATTTGCACGTGCTCCTCAAGGATTCACAGAAAGCCCTAGTATCTACAGCCAAGCTCTGAAACGACAACTAGACAGTATTCACATGCCTACTGACACTGCCCTACTCCAATATGTTGACGATCTGTTAATTACAGCACGGACCGAACGTGACTGCGAACGCGCATCACTGACTGTCTTGTATTTCTTGGCCGAAAAGGGGCATAAAGTGTCCCCTTCGAAGCTACAATTCTGTGCCCAGCAAGTGGTATACCTTGGACACTTGCTGTCCAAGAGGGGTAGACAGTTGACACCTGACCGTATCCAGTTAATTGCACATCTTCCACAACCCAAGACACAAAAGGAAGTACGGGCCTTAATTGGCCTCACTTCTTACTGTAGACAATGGATTCCTCAGTACGCATTTCTAGCAAAGCCACTCATACAGTTGACAACACAGGAGGCAGCGACTTCGACTGTCCTCCCTTGGACTCAGGAACATACACAAGCTTTTGACGAACTAAAGAAAGCCTTATGTCAAGCACCTGTTTTAGCGACACCATGTTACAGCAAACCTTTTACACTTTTTGTTACTGAACGCGATGGCACAGCATTATCTGTTCTGACACAAGATCAAGCAGGAAGACACAAGCCTTGTGCTTATTTTTCTAGTACATTGGATCCAGTAGCCCAGGCTTTGCCTGCGTGCTTAAAATCAGTTGCAGCAACAGCTCTAGCAATCAGACAAAGCGACTCAATAGTGTTAGGACATCCCCTGACAGTACAAGTTCCACACTCCGTGGAAGTTCTCCTGAACCGAACCCAGACACAGCACTTGACCATAGCAAGACTGACAGGATATGAATTGACACTGTTTCAGCCACACATAGAGATCAGACGTTGCAACACTTTAAACCCTGCCACATTGTTACCCTCGAGCACAATTGACCCTACACCACACGACTGCGTGGAAGTCATTAATACTGTAACCAAGCCCAGACAAGATTTGACAGACATTGCCTTGCCCGATCCAGACCTGACACTTTATGTGGATGGTTCATGTATGAGATCAAGTACAGGAGAGTTAGTGGCCGCATATGCAGTGACCACTGAAACTGAAGTCATAGAAACACATCGTATTGATACACTGTCTGCTCAAGCAGCAGAGCTCATTGCTCTGACCCAAGCCTGTATACGAGCCAAGAACCTGAAAGTGAACATATACACAGATTCACAGTATGCATTCGGAGTCGTTCACGACTTCGGTATCCTCTGGCAAGAAAGAGGTTTTTTAACCTCCCACGGAGCCAAGATCCAGCATGGTCCCCTCATTCAAGCTCTGTTAGAAGCAATACACTTACCTGCATCCATTGCTATCATGAAGTGCAAAGCACATACTAAAGTGACAGACACTATTTCCCAGGGTAACGACCTGGCAGATCGAACAGCTAAACTTACAGCTCAGACTCAAACAGACATACCGACTGACATGACAAAGACAGAAGTAACTCCACAGACACATTGCATGACAGTTAAGGATCCCATTCTAGATGTACTCGACATACAGACACATGCAACTCCAGATGAAATCAAGAAATGGACTGAACAAGGAGGGGTCCAGACAGATCAGGGATGGTTGACGAAGGGAAAAGCCACATGGTTTCTCCCAGACTCTATGGTTCAAGTTATCATTAATACAGCCCATAGTCCAGCACACTTAGGAGAAAAAGCTATGTTAGACAGCATTCAGAATCTCTGGTTCAACAAGCATTTACGTGCAGCAGCGAAACAGAAAGTGCGTACCTGCATGATCTGTTGTCAGTTCAATCCAGGCAAATGCATTCCCGTGGAACAAGGGGGATTCCATCCTCCTGACCATCCTTTTGAAGTCCTCCAGATGGACAGATGCCGAGGATTCAAGTATGTCCTCGTAGTTGTATGTGCCCTTTCCAGATGGACAAAAGCTTACCCAGTTCCAGATTACACTGCTGTAACCACTGCCAAACAGCTGGTTCGTGAATTTTTCCCGCGATACGGTTTGCCCCGTGTCGTATACTCAGATAATGGTCAGCCATTCTCGTCCGAACTCATGAAACAGGTATCACTCCTGTTAGGTTACCAGTGGAAATTTCATTGTGTACGACACCCCGAAGCAGCCGGCCTGGTTGAGAGACATAATCAGACTCTGAAAACACGATTAGCGAAGGTCTGTGCAGAAAAAGGTGTAGATTGGATAGTAGCCCTGCCAGTTGCCCTCTTTTACATGCGTATGGTAGCTCATTCCAGAACCGGACTATCTCCCTATGAGGTAGTCTTCGGCCGACCTCCAAACATGTGGGGTACGCCTATGCCTCGTAAAATTACCGATGTCGATAGTAACATGCTGACAGATTACCTAGCTTCCTTGATGTCTGCACTACACTCTTGTCGTTCACAGGTCGCGGCTGCTTTCCCATACAACACCCAAGTGAAACCGCATGAAATCGTTCCAGGTGAACTGGTGTACGTCCGCAATTTTGATCGCACAAGCCCTCTGGAGCCCAGGTGGAAGCAACCGAAACTGGTGTTGATGACCACGAGGACCGCGGTGAAGGTGGAGGGAAGAAAAGGGTGGCTCCATTCCAGCCACATAAAACGCTTTCATTGATTGTGTCCAGAGACTGTTTCCAAGGACTGCCCCGTTTCAGATACTGACTCTAAACTCCCCCTGTTAGAGAAAACTCCGCAACAGGAGTACCGAGCTAAGTTGAGGTCTAGTAAGTCAGACAGCGTTTAATTGTTTAAGTCCCCCCCTGGGTGAAGCGGTTAGACAGGTTTCTGACATGTATAAGATAGACCCAAGTAGTAAGAGAGATAGACGAATCGAAAAGAGAGAAAAATATTGCAAAAACCTGCACAGCAGATGCGTCATTACGTTAATTGTTATGTTTATTCTGAGTATCTCGATTATATGCATAAGCTTGATGCTACATGTTTTCTTTCCTCCTTTTGACTCACATGTACATACTTTTTCTAATGACACCGTAGAGCACACTTTCAGTGACCTGCCCCCACACGAACTGACCTATCGATTAGCAATGCGCAACAACACTTTCATTCGTATGTTACACCATACTCACCAGACCAGCAATGCCACGAATTGCTGGGTATGTGGCCGACTCCCTCCCTATCAGAAATACAAGGGAGCTCTGCCTCTCTTTCCTTACACGTTTACACATAATGGTTCGTGCGGTGCATGGTTTACATTAATGTCATCTTTAGACAGTAAGTCCCAAGTTTCCCAAGGCGATTGGATATGGGGAAATCTGAACACAGTTATGAATAAAGCATGTTTCCCAGACAAGGACGGTCTTCCCCAAAGGACAGGGACCGATCTAGAAAATGAAGTGTATGGATTAGGAAATTTTACCCTCAATCTCATGATTCTGAACGTCCAGTCCGAGACTAATTCGGATTTGCCGTTTATAACAGTTTTACCAGTAACAGGCGAATTATGCGTTAGAAAGAATGGTTCAGTACATCTAGGACACAGTGATTGTAATACTGTGGTCGAATTCAGTGATAAAGGAAAGTCTACTTTCAAAGCTTCCCGCCATTCTTATTTTATTTGTGATCAGACGGCTTATGTACGTCTGCCCCTGGATTGGGATGGAACGTGTTATATCGCGTTCCTATTACCACCTGTTTTTCTAGCCCCACCGGATTATCATCGAAATACACATCTTGTGCATATAAGACATAAAAGAGACCTTCCTCCTGTTATTGATTATTCTGAGTCAGCATGGGACCAGTATAAGGATTATATTAAAGGATACTTCTGGTTCATAGGTCCCGTCCAAAATAGTAAAATAATACGAAGACTGACCAGAACTCTTGAAGCAGTAGTGAATGAGACTACTTTTGCTTTAGGTAACCTAACCGAAGAGCAGTCTGCTATGAGACTTGTTGTTCTTCAAAACCGCCTTGTCCTTGACGTCATCCTGGCCGATAGGTGCGGGGCTTGTAGAGTGATCGGATCCAGTTGTTGTATTTTCATTCCTAATAACGCACCGTCAGTGTATAAAGCGATTACAAGGCTTCATGAGATAGCTCATCAGATGCACCAGAATCCAGGCACCTGGACATGGTCCGGTTGGCTCTGGAGTGTGATATCAGCCTGGGGATGGAAAGTATTGTCATTCCTAGGAATAATACTGCTCATAGTATTCAGTTGTTGTCTCTGTCTGCAATGTGGGCCAGCGATTTGCGGCTTGTGCGCCACAGCTTGTATTCCCCGTCCAAGTTCAAGTTCACGTTTCCGTTCCCGAATGAAGAAAGATGAGCAAATGATGTTATATGAACAGATAGATGGTCTCATGAAAATAGATATATCCTTAAGGGTGAAGTAGGGGCCAAGGAGGGAATGAGGAAATAGAAATTTTTAGGTAGCCAATGTGTCCCCCACTCGCACCCCACCCATGCACCCATGTTCCATGTATGTTGTGTAATTCCTTTCCCGTGCATGCCATGAAGACGCATATGCATTTGCGTCCAACGTTAACATGTCAGTTATTCAGTTCACTAAGAAAACCACGTTAAAATGGCTTTTAGGCCTATGGTGCCAACGTCTTTACATGGTGCACTTTTGAATATCGCACACGTTCTTCACGTTTTTCTGGCTCAGCCGAGCCAGGCCCTTAAAATGAGGCTCCGAGTCTTTTCTGTCTCTGAAAGCTGCAGTTTAGGTATGCATCCCTGACCTCTACCTTACATCCTGCCCAGGCGAGCGGTGCCCGGCTCGGCCTGGCCTGCCTGCCAAGACGGTATTTTGCCTACAAGTTATCTGCTCAGCCTCCGCAAAAACACATTCCAGTCTAGTGAAATAGGTAAACATATTCCAGCCTGCAGAGCAAAGGGCCCAGCTTTCCTGTCTCCTTGCACGTAATTTACTGCACCCGTTACCATGGTAGACCCATGGCCCCCGCGCACTACATGAAGAACCATATGCACCCACTAGCATTCAGTATTGAACGGCCTCTGCCCGAGAGACCTTTTACTTCAGACAACACATCCTCTAAACACAAGATACCAGATATGCTATAGGTACAGGCCGTTCTGACACCCCAGACATCAGTCTCCTCTACTAGTGCTAAAGTCAAGCCCCCAGCTCTCCCCAGTTACACGTCATGCTCAATTGCGCGCGCATCTGTATCAAAGGTTTTTGCTGATCCTGCAAACTTTCTCTAAGCATCCACCCACTTGTGACGTTTCTCTGACTCGTCAAGTACACGCCTATGTGTACGCCCTTTTACACGCCTCCTGTTACGCACATGTGTTCTTATCTCTCTCTTTTCACCTGTTACGCCTACTGTATTCATTTCAATTATACAGTTTTACTATATATATTGTGTGATGTTAATAAAATGTTGAATATCCCTTCCTGAACCTTAGTGGTGATGGAACTCGATGTCCAGTACCCCGGGATACTTAATTAAAGCCCGTATGACTCAGATACCACGGACTCTGCCTCTCATTTTTGAGCTATCTTTATTGTCATGTAAGGTATAGAAAAATAGTCCGGTAAATTTATTTACCACAAAGGAGATGTTGATGACCTTCCGTACTTGGGGTGCGATGGCTGCGTCTGCTTTGTTGAATACGTGGTGTGGGCACGGGTCAGACTGAGATCCTGAGTAGATGGAGTTCATGATCTTGCGTGTGTCGTCATCGTGTACGTCGGACCAGGAGGTCAGGTGGTTGGCGATGGTGGTGTTCACAGGGGAGGTGGAGTCTGGCGTAGTCTGGCGGTCGTGGTGTTGAAGCTGTCGTGGATGTCAGCGATCTTGCGGTGGAAGAAGATGGCTAGTGAGTCGCACAGTTCTTGTGAGGGCAGGATGTCGTTGGCGTTGGCACTGGGCTTGGAGAGTTCCTTTACGATGCTGAAGAGCTCTTTGCTGTTGTGTGCGTTGTTATCCAAGCGGTCTTTGAAGGAGGATCTCTTGGCTAATCTGATGAGTTGGTGGTGTTTGCGGGTGGCATCCTTGTGGGCTGCGTGGTTTGTCTGGTGTGCGTTCGTGGAGCCATGTCTTCTCCTGTTTCCGGCATTCACGTTTAGAGGTCTGGAGCTCGTCGGTGAACCAGGTGGCTCTCTTGTTGGCGTGGCTGTTGGAGGGTTTCTTGAGCGCGGCGAGGGTGTTAGCGCAGTCGTCGATCCACTGTCTGATGTTTCGGTCTGCGGCATCTGGGTTGGTGGGGTCGGTGGGTGGGTTCTTGGCGAGGGAGGTGATTAGCTGGTCTTCGGTGACTTTGCTCCAGCAGCTGCGAGGCAGCTGTTGGTTGGGGTGGTGCGTGGTTGGTTTCTTGAAGGTGAAGTGGTTGCAGCGGTGGTCGGTCCAGTGGAGTTCGGTGGTGTGGTCGAAGGCGACGTGGGAGCCTGTGGAGAAGACGGGATCCAGCGTGTGGCCGGAGGCATGGGCGGGTGCGGTGACGAGTTGTCTGAGGCCCAGGTTGGCGAGGTTGGCGATCAGGGTGGCGGAGTTGGCGTCGTTGTTGTTCTGGAGGTGGAAGTTCAGGTCCCCGAGGAGGATGTAGTCCGTGGAGGCGAGTGTGTGGGTGCTGGTGAGGTCGGCGATGGAGTCGCTGAACTGAGCCCAGGGTCCGGGGGGTCTGTAGAGGAGTGTTCCTCTGAGGGTGGTGTTGGGGTCAGTGTGGATCTGGAAGTGCAGGTGTTCGGCGGTGTTGAGGGTGTCATCTGCGTGGGTGGCGACCTTGAGGGTGGACTTGTGGACGATGGCTATTCCTCCTCCGATTCCGTTGGCGCGATCCCTGCGGGTGATCTAGATCTTGCGGTGGAAGAAGATGGCTAGTGAGTCGCACAGGCTATGTGGCTATGGCTATGTCTATGTCTGGCGCCGAGGAGTCGTTCCACTAGGTCTCGGTCAGGAAGGCCAAGTCTGGGGCGGAGGTGTCGAGCAGATCCCAGAGCTCGACGGCGTTTTTGCGTGCGGAGCGGGTGTTGAGGAGTATGCAGCGAAGGTGGTTGGGTCCAATCCTTGGAGGTTTGGTGGTTCTGTCTAAGGTGAAGCTGCAGGTGTGGCATGAGTAGGGTCCGTTTCGGGGCGGCCTGGAAGCAGGTGTGGTTTCGGCCGGCATTGAGTGCGTGGAGGGTGCTGGCATCGTAGTGGATTCTGGTGTTGTAGCGTTCGTGGGCTCCAGGGGTTATGGCGCTGGGCGCGGTCCAGGCGCGGATGCTGCGCGGCTGCTTCTCGACCTGCATATGGGGGGCTTGGGAGGGAGAAGCAGCTGGGAGGCGGGAGCGGGGAGGCGAATGGGTGTGCGGGGCGGCGGGGCTGCAGGCTATCATAGGTGGTGGTCCATTCATTACAGGGTCCCTGCCATCAGTACGTCGGGGAAGTTTGCCCAATTTTAGGTGGGTTTCCTGATGCAGACTCCTGTCATGATATACAACATCGGGCCCAATCACCGTTCAGTTTTGACAAAAGTGCATCCACTGCTCCTTCTTGTATCCGTTTTAAAACATTAGACAATGCGACAATGCAGTATTTCAAAAGCAGATGTAACTACAAAGAGCACATTTTGATAATACATTTTTGCTAGTAAACAATAGCAATCTTAAGAGGCATTGCATAGCTTCATACACACTGTGACCCCAATTCCATCACATTCTCTCTCTCTCTCTCTCTTTCTCTTTCTCTTTCTCTCTCTCTCTCTCTCTCTCTTCCTCTCTCTCTCTCTCTCTCTCACTCTCTCTCTCTCTCTCTCTCAGTGAGTCAGTTTCTCTCTCTCTCTGTCACTGTCATTCAGTCTCTCTCAGTCAGTCTGTCAGTCAGTCGGTCTCTCTCTCTCTGTCAGTCTCTCTCTCTCTTTCTGTCAGTCTGTCAGTCTCTCTCTCAATCAGTCAGTCTCTCTCTCTCTCTCTCTGTCAGTTTTTCAGACAGTCAGTCAGTCAGTATTCAGTCTCTGAGTCAGTCAGTCTCTACTCTCTCTCCACTCTTATCTCTCTCTCTCCATTCTCTCTCTCAACTCTGCCCACTCTATCTCCACTGTCTCTCTCTCCACTGTCTCTCTCCACTTTCTCTCTCTCTACTCTCTCTCTCTCTCTCTCTCCACTTTCTGTCCACTGTCTCCATCCACTGTCTCCCTCCACTCTCTTCTCTCTTTCTCCCTTCTCTCTACACTCTCTCTCCTCTCTCTCTCTCCTCACTCTCTCCACTCTCTCTCCTCACTCTCTCTCCACTCTCTCTCTCCACTCTCTCTCTCTCTCTCTCCACTCTCTCTCCACTCTCTCTCTTCTCTCGCTCTCTACTCTCTCCACTCCCTCTCTCTCCAATCTCTCCACTCTCTCTCTCTCTCTCTCCACTCTCTCTCTCCACTGTCTCTCTCCACTCTCTCTTTCCACACTCTCTCTCTCCACTCTCTCTCGCTCACTCTCTCCACCTCACTCTCTCCACTGTCCCTCCACGCTCACTCCACTGTCTATCTCCACTCTCTCTCCACTCTCTCTACTCTCTCGCCACTCTCTCTCTCTCCACTGTCTCTCTCCACTGTCTCCCGCCACTGTCTCCCGCCACTCTCTCTCCACTGTCTGTACTCTCTCTCCACTCTCTCTCCACTCTCTCTCCACTCTCTCTCCACTCTCTCTCCACTCTCTCTCCACTCTCTCTCCACTCTCTCTCCACTCTCTCTCCACTCTCTCTCCACTCTTTCCACTGTCCCTCTCCACTCTCTCTCTCCACTCTCTCCCTCCACTCTCTCTCCACTCTTTCTCCACTCTCTCTCTCCACTCTCTCTCTCCACTCTCTCCACTCTCTCTACTCTCTCTACTCTCTCTCTCCACTCTCTCTCCACTGTCTCCCTCCACTCTCTCTCTCCACCCTCTCTCTCTCTCTACTCTCTCTCTCTACTCTCTCTCTCTACTGGCTCTCTCCACTCTCTCTCTCTCTCTCTCCACTCTCTCTCTCACTCCACTCTGTCCACTCTCTCCCACTCTCTCTCACAAAGTAGTGTGCGTTGCCATGGGAGTCCGCAGAAATGTTTCCAGGGGCAGCACATTTTTACCATCCCCCTTGAACGCTTCTTCCCTCTGCCTTGCACCCTTCTCGCCCTCCCCTTGCACCCTTCTCGCCCCCCCCTTGCACCCTTCTCCCCCTCCGCCTTGCACCCTTTTCTACCTTGCACCATTCTCTCCTCTGCCTTACACCATTCTCCCCTCTACCTTGCACCCTTCTACCCTCTGCCTTGCACCCTTCTCCCCTCTGCCTTTAACCTTTCTCCCCTCTGCCTTGCACTCTTCTCCTCTCTGCCTTGCACCCTTCTCCTCTCTGCCTTGCACCCTTCTCTCCTCTGCCTTGCACCCTTCTCCCCCTCCGCCTTGCACCCTTCTCTACCTTGCACCCTTCTCCCCACTGCCATCCACCCTTCTCCTCTCTACCTCGCACCCTTCTCCCCTCTACCTCGCACCCTTCTCTCCTCTGCCTTGCACCCATCTCCTCTCTACCTTGCACCCTTCTCCCCTCTGACTTGCACCCTTCTCCCCTCTGCCTTGCACCCTTCTCCCCTCTGCCTTGCACCCTACTCCACCCCTGCCTTGCACCCTTTTCTACCTTGCACCATTATCCCGACATTTGTATTGCTGCCTGAAATCTGGTCGCAAAAGGAACTCTGCATCAAATGCTTTTACATCCTAAGTTATTGCTAAACAGCGCCCCACCTTCCAGGTTGGCGCCCAGGGCGGCCGCACTGGTCCCACTGACCTAAAACCAGTCCTGACCTTTAAAAGAGAGTTGAAATCTTTTCTGTTCCAACGTCACTTCCTCTGGAGACCCGTTTCAAAATTACGTTCTTTCCACAATGTACTTATTCTACAGGTACTACATCTGTTGGGAGGATCACTCTGCATTTCTGTATATAAATAGCTTTTCTTGCCAGTTATATATATACTTTTTGTACAATTCATACAATTAATTCGCATTGTAATGCCTTTGTATATTCAGCATACATTTTCCTCTCTTATAAAAGCGCTCTGCCACTCGCTGCGTTAAGTCCACGGTATAAAATCGCAAATAAATGAATATATCTAACTGAGAATACAGTCAAAGTAGTTGCCTGCCAGTGGCGGTGGAATTGAATCAAGTTCCTGAGGGATGTGTGTGTGTGTGTGGGGGGGGGGGTCCATTGCACTGAAGAGCTGGCAATAAAGCCTGCATTACTCTCTGATTGGAGTGAGTACCTTAGGTGAAAGTACAAACAGGCACTCAGGAGTGAGGGATGTGCCAGTGACAGTCCAAGGGGCGGGGGAAGGGGGGATGACCCCAGTGTGTTCCAGGCAGAAATGACAGCGCCAAACCAAAAGGAGGTGTTTTAATACTGTTTGCATGACATCACCCTCCGCAGGCAGAGGGACTGACTCCTCCCTCTGGGGAGAGAGGGCTAGAGAACAAAGTCATTCCCTCCTGGACAGGTACAACTACCATCTACATACCAAATAGAGTGCATATTGAATTATCTGCGGGCCCCTCACTGATATGTGATGATTCTGCAAGTCAGTGGTGCTCGTTTTACCTACTTCACTCGAAACTGTCACTTACAAGGGTTAGGCATGGAACTCTGCAGCAGGCACTTTAGCAGCTGAGCTTTCTTTCTTTAATCTCCTAGCCGCTATACTGAATACTGATTCATAATAGATCTGGGAGAGGGAGTGCTCTTGTCCGTTTCCTGTGTGTGCTTTGTCATTTCACGAGGACCAATCGGAGCTAGGCGTCTTACTATCCCATGTTTTTCAAATACCATACTACTGGTTTGTTTGGAAGAATAAAAGGTGCGCACCCTTAATTAGCCACACAACTAGCGTTTAACCGCAGCTACCGTTTAACCACAAACTGGTTATGGGAAGGTACATGCAGGCATGTCTCGGGAAACACTCCTTCCCAGTGCCTCCTGCTCTCTGAGGCCCCCACCCCATCCGGCCTTGAGCGCTCTGACTGAAGAGAAACAATTTAACTTGATACATTGTTTCTCTTCAGTCAGTGAGAGGGGCTCAGAGCTCGGAGCAGGCTGCAGACAGCCTCCACCTGCTTTAGTGGGAGAGAGGCTTGCTTCAGCGCAAGCCTCTCTCACTGAAGAGCTGAGGGGGCCCGGGGCCCCCTTAATTATCTGTAGAGAGTGGGGCCCCCCCGCACTGCGGGGGCTGCGGGGGAGTTTGTTACGCCCCTGAGCATAAGGCAAGAAAAAACGGGTACAATCAGGGGAGCAGAAGGCACGAAAAACGAGTGCAATCAGGAGAGCAGAAGGCAAGAAAAAACGGGTACAATCAGGGGAGCAGAAGGCACAAAAAACTAGTGCAATCAGGGGAGTAGAAGGCAAGAAAAACGAGTGCAATCAGGAGAGCAGAAGGCAAGAAAAAACGGGTACAATCAGGGGAGCAGAAGGCACGAAAAACGAGTGCAATCAGGAGAGCAGAAGGCACAAAAAACTAGTGCAATCAGGGGAGCAGAAGGCACGAAAAACGAGTGCAATCAGGAGAGCAGAAGGCAAGAAAAAACGGGTACAATCAGGGGAGCAGAAGGCACAAAAAACTAGTGCAATCAGGGGAGTAGAAGGCAAGAAAAAACGGGTACAATCGGGGGAGCAGAAGGCACAAAAAACTAGTGCAATCAGGGGAGTAGAAGGCAAGAAAAAACGGGTACAATCGGGGGAGCAGACGGCACGAAAAACTAGCACAATCAGGGGATCAGAAGGCAAGAGAACGGACACAGATAAGAATGCAGGCACAGGCGGTAGACAGGTAACAGCGGTCACACACCAGAAGACAGTATGGGCAGTACAGGGAAGACAGACAGACAGACAGCGACAGTGATACAAACCTACGGCCTACCACTGGCCACCAGGGATGAGGCGCAGGTGGTAGCCTGCGGGTGGAGGAGGGCCTCCAATTCTACAGCAGCGGTAGCTGGGGCAGGGTCAGGACACACAGGCGGAGCTGTGTGGTGGGGGAGCGACCTACCAGCAAGGTCAAGGGTCGCTCCACTGAATTCTCAGGAGCAGCAAATACTGTTATACTCCCTTGTTTTGCTTGACTCTTGAGGGGTAGCGATCTTGGCTTACTTGATTGGGTTTAGAAACTCAGTTCACTGTAATACTAGAAATGCCTTAAATAAATGCATTGTCTATTAGACAAACAAAAGAAATCTGCATTTATTTGCAGGTAGATAAAAAAGAGCACTTATTTAAAGTGACAAAAAATAGAAGCAGTGTTTAGTCCCGCCTCTAGATACTAATAGTTAAAGAAAAAGAAAGAGGTGTGTAATATGATTGAAAGACCGGACACAAACATAATTTTATCCAACTGCATGTTGTATTCGAGCAAGCTGCACTTAGAAAGAGATGGCTTTAAGTCTGAAATTTGTAAGTGGATGTGAATGGTAACACGTTTTTTCTCTGTTCAACTTAAGCATTTTCTGCTATTTGCAAATTGATGCCCTGGAGTCGCATATCGATGAAAGGTCAACGCTGGACAAGTTTCATACTGTAACACTAGTTTTGCAGGTATATTTAATAGATTCACATGTATCCCTCCCAACTTTGCCAAGGGCAACAGATGAGTGATTCTCAAGGCATGACTGAATGACTAGTATCTGACGATGACTTAAACGTCACAAATGTTTTGGCATTTTCATCAGTGTCTTGAGGGTCTTAGAACAACCACTCATACTTAAGACTCCCATGGTCTTGTTTTTTTTTTTTTAATGTGTTTATTTGCTTTAATTACATCCATACAAATATACAGTTAGACGGCAATTTTTAAATTAGCCAATACAGTACATGGGCAAACATTTGAATTAAGTTACACATCAAACATTGCCATCTCTTTCTGTACGTCTATACATCTCCATTTCCACCATAGGGGACACACATGGATCTCCATGATACTTATTCCACATTGACCACTTCCGGTCCCATTTTTTGGGGCACTCCCTAGCTACAAAGACTTCCGTGTCTGCCAACATGCACCTATCAAGCTCTTTTGCCCACAGGCTAATAGTCGGTGGGATTGCTCCCCCCACCCTTTCACCAGTTCCCGTTTAACGTGCATCCCAGTGTTGTAAATTGCTGTTCGACTTCTGTGAGGTCAGTTGCATCCCATATATTTAACAGTCCCAGTTGCGGCGTCAACACCACCTCCTTTCTCAAGGCAGCCTGCATGCAGTCCGAACCTCCCTCCCAGAGGGCAAGTATCTTTGGGCAGCTCCACAACGTATGATAAAAGGTGGCCTGCTGTCCCCAACCTCATTAACAGAGGTTCAGGTCTAGAGCATATTTTCGCCATGTTTTCCCTGTCTTGTATGAACGGTGAAGTATCCTAAGCTGTATTAGCCGGAATTTAAGTGTGATAGTCGCTTTGCGAGGGGACGTAAGAGCCAATTGCCAATCCTCGTCACTTAATGGGCTGAGGTCATCCTGCCACCGTTCCCTAAGCCTTGGAAAGGTGTCTGGCAAGTTATTGCTCAGTTCTATATATGTGAGGGATATCGCTTTTGAGCTCAGAGGCCCCTCTAACAACCGGTCCTCCAGTGGGGATGACTCCGGTATGTCCTTAAGGGACTGAAAAACCGCCAGAATCACGTGTCTTATTTGCAAGTACCTGTATATTTCTCCCTGAGCCAGGTGATATTGGCTCTGTAGGTCACCAAATGTAAGTACAGAGCCCTTCTTAACCAAGTCCTTCACTGCTGAAATACCTATGAGGTCCCAACTGTCAAACCCAGGCTGATAGCACAGCATGCCCAGCTTCTGCGCATACCATAGCGACGTTACCTTTAGAGAGAACTCCCGCCCATCCCAAACGAGAATTTGCTATTCTCCATATTTCTAGTGTATGTTGGGTAGGTCCAAAAAATGTCCTTGTATTCTTCCCATCGCTGGTGTATAGGGCCCCCAGGTATCCGGAACGATCAGTTTGGTAACCGTCGAGAGCATATGCTGGGTCATCGTGGGGGGGAGGGGGTGGGGGGGTTAATATATCCAGTGATTGACAGTCACCAATCGTGCCGCCAGTAATAGAGTTGCAAGTCAGGCAGCACTATACCGTCATTGTACCAGCCTTTTGTCAGTTTTTTAAGTGCCACCCTTGGGGCCCTCCCATCCACAGCAACGTGCGGATTTCACCCTCGACTGCTTTAAAATATGAGCCTGGGACTCTGTGTGGACCATTATGGCAACTGTACAAGAAAAAAGGGAGGGCCAACTTTAAAGAGTGCAGCGCGTCCCAATAGCGAGAGAGGCAGGTACCTCCAGTGCTCCACATCCTCACGCAGTCTAGCTAGTGGAGGGGGGGCAAATTAGAGCTATAGAAAAGAGCCAAATCCGAAGTGACACAGACCCCCAAATATCGAAACCCCTCCTCCGCCACCGCTATGGTGCAGTCAGCCGGAAGTCGAGGGACCTGGCCCCGCAATATAAACAATACAGACTTATTCCAGTTGATCACATACCCAGAATATTTGCCAAAATTCGTGAAGATGTCAAGTACTACCCAAATTGATTTGTATGGGGAGGCTAGATACAAGAGTATGTCGTCCGCATACAAGAATATACGATCTTACACAGCGTCCGCCCATCGCAACCCACTCACCATCACGTCACGGCGCACCCATGCCGCAAGAGGCTCCAGCAGGAGGGAGAATATCAACGGGGAAAGTGGGCAACCCTGTCTGGTCCCCCTTTTTAACCTGAATGTCTGGGACGTGCAGCTGTTTACCCTCACCTGTCCCAAAACGTCAGTGTATAGCAGCTTCACCCAGGCGATAAATTTAGGGCCCAATCTCACCCTTTCCAGGACTTCGGACATGTATGGCTATTCTATGGAGTCGAATGCCATTGAGGCATCGAGGGACAACACCGCTGCATCCTCCTTGAAATATTGCCTACGAGCCATCACGTTGTGTAGGCGACGTATATTAAGGGCCGTATTCCTCCCTGGCATAAATCCAGATTGATCCGGGTGGATCAGTGATGTAATAACTGTCACCAGCCTATTAGCAAGGACTTTCGCCAATACCTTCGCCTCCACGTTGATCAGCGAAATCGCACAATAGGAGCCACAGCTATCCGCTAGCTTACCCGACTTGTGGATTAATTCAATCGTGGCTAACCGTTGATCCTCTGGTAGCCTACCCACCTTCAGGTTTTCCTCATACATGGCCTTCAAATGTGGCACAGTTCGAGAGGCAGTGGCTTTTAAAAACTCAGCCAGTACTCCATTAGGCCCCATCGCCTTCCTGGATTTAATCTGTCCTAAGGCCTTGCTAATTTCTTCATTCGAGAGATATTCATTTAAAGTTTCTCTCTCATCTAGGAGGACTGGCACGTCACTATCCAGGAGGCGCTGACGTGAATCGTCAGCCGTGTAATGGGTAGAGGGGGAGTACACCTTTTCCAGGTGATCTGCGAATTCGTCCGCTATGTCCCGTGGATGTGTCACTATTTCACCCCCCGGCTTCGTCAATCTGTGTACCCATCTCATTCCCTGTTCTCGACTCTCCAACCACGCTAATGTCCTGCCTGCCCTGTCTCCCATTTCATAAACCCTGTGTTGAGTGTTGCGATATTTAGCCATCATGTGTTCCCTAGTTTTTATCCGGTATTCGTCTTGCTTCATTGAAAGTCTATGACTAGTGTTAGGTGAGGGATCTTGTGCATGTTCTCGCTCCAATCTAAGGAGGTCCGCCTCCGCCTGGACCAGAAGCTCACGTTTCTTGGCACTGTAACCCATCTTTAAAGATAACGCTTGCCCTTTCAAAACCACCTTGTATGCTTCCCAAATTGTTTCTGCGGATTCCACCGATCCTACATTTTCCGCAAAATAGTTCTCGGTTTGTGTACGTAGTTCCTCCCTAATTTCTGGTATGTGTAGAAGCACAACTCCCAAGTCTACGATCAGGGCAAACGGAGAGGAAAATCGTAATAGCCAACTCATCTTTGGTTGTATACTCTTCAGTATGGCCACTTTGCGTCTTAGGATCACACAACCACATTGCATGCCAATAAAACAATATTAAACTAGGAAACACCCCCCTTTCCCACCCTTACCCTGCCTTCCCTGCCCCCCTGCCCGTGGATTTAGAACTACCCACTCCCAAACTAGGCAGAATTCCTCTCTCCCTCCCTGAAATGCAGAAAATGCACGGGGTTAGTCAACTCCCCTCCCCGCAGGTACACATCACATTTACATAAGGTCAACCATCCACGTGTCGTGTTTACTTTAGTCCTGGCCAGACCCATCTCAATAGTGCCTACATATCATAGCCCAATCACCAAGTCTCCACAGCAGTGTCTCGCACCAATATTTATCCAAAACCCTGTTCCCCCCCCCCCATACTTGCGCTCTGTACTAAGCACCGTCTCTCCACGTCGTCAACCAGGGGGTTGTTATTCCGTCTCTTTCGTCTGACCATCTCCCTCCACTGAGCCATTTCTGAGAACTTCTGTTCGGCCACCTCTGTGCTGTCCAGATCTGCCAACTCGATCTCTCCTTTGGCTTCCCACTCTGCTCCACCCCTCCATCCGTTCCCACCTTCTACAGGTGACTCGAAGAACCACGTTTTTCCATCCAATTCCTCTCAACTTTGCGGGATATAACATAGCAAACTTTATTTCCCTGCCACGTAGTTCCTTCTTTACTGCCTGAAAGCTGCGACGTTGGGCCTGGACCTTGGCCGTGAGGTCAGGAAAGAAGGCCACCTCGTTATTGTCTATTTTCAGTGGGGGGCTGGATCTCGCCGTCTGCAGGATAATATCCCTATCTCGGTAGTTAAATACTCAGGCTATAAGGGGTCTTGGGGGCGCCCCAGGTTTTGGCCTGCCTCCTGGGATTCTATGAGCCTTTTCGATTGAAAAGTAGCTAGACAAGGTCTTGGGTTTGAGGTGTTTGGTGATGAGTTCTTCCACATATAGGTCCGCCACCAGCCCCTCGGCCTTTTCCGGTACCCCTAAGATGCGAATGTTGTTACGGCGTGCCCGGCCTTCATAGTCGTCAAGCTGCTGAGCCATCCTCTCCAGTTTCTTTTTCATTTCAAGCATCTGTGTTTGAAGTTCAGACGTATCCGTTTGCAAAGCGTTGGTGACTATTTTGAGCTCTTTGACTTTTTCATTCATCTTCCTGAAGTCTGCTCTGATGAGGAAAACTTCCACCGTGACCGAGTACAGCGAGGAGCGGACGCCATTAATCGCCGCCATGACATCATGCATGGTTGGCTCTGTCCCCTGTTTAAGGGGAGTATGTACCCCATCCTTCTCCATTGATGGCTCACTCTTGTCCCCCGCCTTGGACCAGGCAAATTTGGCTAGCTGCTTCTGGGCGTTAGCCATAGGACCTCTGCCTCCTGTCGCCATGTGTGTGGGTCTACGACACACGTGTACGGCAGAAGTCCAGGACAACACCAGCGTCTGTCTGCACCTGTTTGACGAGTATAACAATGGCACCGTCCACCCACCGTTGCCCCTTTGGGATTGCCGCCACCACTTTGCGTTCGTGAGATTAGCTGCTACAAATGGGTTCTTTTCTTCAACCTTGACCCTCCATGTACTTGGGACCTGCAGACAGCTGTTATGGCCCACCTGCAGCCCCTCCTGGGTAGGTCGGATTTTCTGTCTCTGTTCCTGCACCAACGGCACCGGCGCTGACTCTTTCAGAGTGGCGCCCTATCACCCTGTCCGTTTTTCCACAGGAACAGTTTCTTCCTCGTGGGGCTAATAATCGTCGCTTTTCGCACAGGGGAGTCCAGCTAGGTCAAGTGTGATCAGCGATAGTCTAAATGCAGTGCCATTCATGTGAGGAAGTATGCCCTCCGCCAAGGACCCCTGAGCGCCGACTCCCGTAGGTCTCACTTATTAATGTCTATTAAGGGCGCCAGCATTGAGATGGTGAGTCTTCCTAGCCGTCTTGAGTCGGGGAACTATTCATCTCCTTTGCGGGTCTCCACAGCACACCTGTTGCCAGCCCCCCCCCCCAACTCTGCTTCACATCTACGCATCAGGTCTTCCACTTCCAACGCTGTGTACCATGGGGTGAAGCGGGCCACACTTCTCAACCTCAGGCACCCCCAGTGTCTTCCAATTGCAGTCCGACCACACCAGGCCCACCCAACCACACTAGCCCAGGGCTCCGGTATCCGAGTACGCTGACTCTGCCTCCCCTAGTCACAAGACCGCAGCCGCCATAGTCTTGTTTTACAGGACAGTTCCTGCTGAATGACAAAAAACCATGTGGTAGAGCTATAATGCAAAACTATTGTTTCCGGCATTTACTTTATCTTCTCTTATAGTGAAGTGGTGTTGACAGAAACATATGTGACTTTCAGTCCTTTCTTTCAGTCTGTATGTTTGTTATGTCTGACAAGTCCTGACTAACACGTTATTCTCTGTTGTAGGAAGAAGCCGGAGCTGATGATGCCGAGACCCTGAATCTCTACCAGCAAAGCCTTGGAGAGCTACTGCTCATGTTGGCAGGTGAGGGCCAGAGGGACTGTAGAAACCCAGTGTATAGCATTCATGAATGCAAATATGGTCTAGTAGGTCCAAATACAGTTGGTTGGCAATTTTCTTCTTTCGCGCTCCCTTCGTTCAGGTTTCCAACATTTAAATAAACACGCCACACATGCTGTTGAGGAAAAGTGCAACATCTACCATTTGAGCTGCCGCTTGGTATCTATCTTCGATGGGTAGTCCTCCAAAGGTATATGAGCATATGAACTTTCCCTAATTAGGTTTAACGTGGTCCTCAGTTAACGTAATGAATCATGTTGGGTTTCCTTATGATTAGGCTAGGAGATTTGGTCTTTAAATCATTCCCAGCCCTAATGCTTAACTTGACATGGACATTTTTCATAGATATTTGGCATGTGTGATGTTAGTTATGGTGTGTATGTATGTGGCTTTGTGTGTGTGTGGCACAATTACCTGACTGTATCACACCTGAGTCTCCCTACCCCATGTCCTATGTGCTTTCCTTTTTTCTCCTGTGCCTGTGAAGGCGTTTCCTTGCCTTGAGGCTTGGGTGTCACTGTTTCATTGTCCATGTTCCTTCGTCCCTTTGCCCTTGTTGCCCTGTTCCATCGTTCATGTCTCCCTGGCTCCTACCTGTGTCTTATTGACCTGTGTCTATGTCACCTTTAATGTATCAGTTTCTCTCATGGAGATGCAAATCCAGGCACCCACATTTTTGCATGCAGAGGTCAGACGTGTTTGTACAGGTTGCAGGTATCAGTGTTCTGGCCAGCTGCTGTGTGCAGGTTAGGTGCAAGTGAGCTACACTGGTCGTCTAGGAGTTCATTGTGCAGGTTTTCTCAGTTCCTATAAAAACCTGTGTTTTGTTGTTAGTTAAATGCAAAGCTGTAGGATGAACAAGAAGATGATGTTGTTGAGAATGGTCCCGGACTTCACTATATGTTTCTCATAGTCTCAGAAAGGATCGCCACATTTTGTAATCCATATAACTGGAGTTTATAATCTTAACAGTTGATGTATCTTCCTTGAAACCTACCTCGTTCATCCCCTCAAATTGTAGGATGTCCCATGCCCAGTGTAGCTGAAGGTGTGCTATAACTCTTGTGTTTCATAAAACAGCTCTCTATCTCCCTGTCCTAATGTCGTTATCTCCTAATCCTCAGACTCAGAACCCTTGTTTCTGAGTTTTAGTGCCTGCGTTTCCAAGATCAAAATCCAGTGTCTCCGAATCCCTTCAGCGCCCTAGTCCCACTGACCCCATTTTCCTAGTCCGAGACCCAGTTTCCCAGTGTGCCTGTTTCTATTCCATTTACATTGAGAACATTTGCTCTGTCCCCACTCTCTTTCCTCCCAGTATTGGTGTATTTTGGCCAGTGTTCATTCCATTCTACTAATACCAATGTCTCTCTTTCCTGGTCTAAAGTGACCCTGTCTCTTGGTGCCCCTTATCTTTGACTCTCATAGTTCTGATCGCCATGCTGCAGAACCACTTGTCGACTGGGGTATTTTAGTTTGTGCTGCTTTATGCGATCCCTCAGAACGAGACATTAAGCCTTTTTATTTTGATTTAACAAATACTATAGGCCTACCTATTGAAATATAACTAATGCAGACATTGCGGTGGATAGGATTCTAGAGACTGAGAACTATTAATACCTTCTTCCCCGACTGAATCACTTCCGATATTCGATTCAGCAGTGTATTCCCCCTCCTTCAACCCTTGTTGATTGGTGTTGGGTGGTGCTGGAACCATTACTTCACTGTATCTGCCATTTTTATGGAGGAGCAGGTGGGAGGTGTTGTCAGTTCAGACTGCTCCCATTGAAATGGGCAATATCCTGTTTAAGGGCTGTCCCCACAAATGCTTGGCCCACAGAGTGGCCTCTGGTGTCATGCCCTATACCCACAGCTTAGAAAACACTACTGGGCACTGGCTCCCAACAGTAAGGCCAAGCCACTGACCTAATAATAAACTGAACAATTGCCAATACTGTTGTCCTCAATTCCTCTTATTTGTCACAGCACATTGGAATTAAACCAAACATGGGCCCAAGACTAATAATTCTGTCTGAATAAATCATTATTTTATTATATCACTTTAAGTACATTTGTCAATTAATTTGTACCATTTGTACACTTTTTAAATCCGTACAATCAACATACAAAAAACAATATATACAATGAATAGTAAATAAAACTGTACACATTCCAGAACATTTACTCCCACTCAGTCAACACATTCCACACTCAAACAATCGCTATCACACCAGAGAACGATGATCTATTTACATTGAAAAATTCAATAATCCTTATATACAAAACCATAGAAAATGTGTTTTTTGATACTTGTATTTTTATAAACAATGATACATATTTTTTTAGATCTTATAGCGTACAAACTAGCGGTCTATGCGTTTCGAACTCCAAATTGGTTGGGAGTTCTCAACAGGACCTCATAGCTCTTACTGCAGAAGAGCCTCATAAATCAACTCTACGTGAAACATTTAAGCCCACGTCCTGTGGGCACCTCTGAAGAAGGAATTGTGTGCAGGGACTTAGTCGCAGTGTCTTTTTGATTGAAGGTGAAGGCTCACAGTGTTTCCTTCCTGGAGTCGTTTCGGCGGTTCTCACAGTTACCGATGCACGCTGCGTTCGGTCAATCAAAAAGACACTGAGACAAAGTCCCTGCACACAATTCATGGACGTGGGCTTAAATGTTTCTCGTCGAGTTGATTTATGAGGCTCAATGTAAATAGATCATCGTTCTCTGGTGTGATAGTGATTGTTTGAGTGTGGAAAGTGTTGACTGAGTGGAAGTAAATGTTCTGGAATGTGTACAGTTTTATTTACTATTCATTGTATAAATTGTTTTTTGTATGTTGATAGTAGAGATTTAAAAATTGTACAAATGGTACAAATTAATTGACAAATGTACTTCAAGTAACATATAATGAAATAATGATTTATTCAGACAGAATTATAAGTCTTGGACCCATGTTTGGTTTAATTCCAATGTGCTGTGACAAATGAGAGGAATTGAGGACAACAGTATTGGCAATTGTTCAGTTTTTTACTATACCCACAGATGCATACTGTGTGCAGCAGGCTCTGGGTGCATGTGTTTTGCATACAGGATGTGATCAAATGCTGCACCCACTGTCCACATGCCACTGCACACAGACAATTCAGAATTTGGCGGTACGTGAAGTGCCAAACCGGGGGTGGTGCAGCGGTATTCTGAATTTGGCTGTTTGGGAATTTGGCACCATTGGACTGCCGCAAGTGCCAGGTATCTGTGATGCTTCTGCAGTGGCGCGGCAGACTGGGCCAGCAATGTGCTGGTGGTGCCGCTGCTGTACCTCCAAGCATATTCTGAGTCTCCTAATCGCCACAGTTTTCATGGCAGTGAGCCCGCCATGAAAACTGTGGAGGTGAGGAAACTAAGAGAGCCCTAAAGGGACTCCTGGTGCCTCAATCAATCAATCAATCAGAGTACTTGTAAAGCGCGCTACTTACCTGTGAGGGCCATGTTGATGCATGCAGGAAAGCACATGGTGTGCCCCCATTGCAGTGCCTTTCTAAGGCTCACTGCCTAGGACCGCCAAAGCACTGCCAACCAGACCAGGAGAAAACTCCTAATCTGGCGGCCAGTGTGGCAGCAGACGCTAGCGTGGCGGCCCACTGCCACACCGCCAAAGTCGTTATCGGGCCCAAAGTTTGCGTGCAATGTGTTCTGTTGACACAGCGCCCCACACTTCAACCAATGCATGCTGCATATGGTTAAAGCAATACACAGAGTCCTGGGCCCTGCGGCCAGGGCAGGACATTGCTAGAAAATACAATAAAAGAAAGGGTTAGCAAATTATGTTATGATGATCCAAGAGTTTCTAACAAACTCTTGTGATTCATTCACACACCATGCATGTTGCTAGCACTGCATGTTTTAGAAAACACTAGGTATATTCTGCTTCTATTACCAGAGAACATCATGTTACAGCATAAGAACTGCTAAACTAGTTCTTATAAAACACTCGTTCACCTGCTGTTGACTTGGATGTTGTTGTAAAGTTGACTCTGATGATCTGTTGGCAAATGCTTCTTTATTCTGGAAGCTTCAAAGGAATAAAAACAATGGTTCCCACATCTACCCAGCTAGGGGAGTCATCACATAAAACATATTGCGTCTGCCAGAGAGGAACACAACTTCATACTGTGAACTCCGGATGAGCCTTCAACACTGTCCCATTTTTCTACTCGTCCTGGTCATATCCCCACCCTCACTTCCACATTGGCATACATTGGTACAGAATCGTATTAATGAGGAGTAATGTTTTCCTGACCAGAATGAGTCAGACTAAAAATCTCCCAAAAGATCTCGATGTAGGCCAAAGAAGCCACTTACCACTTAAGTAGACATAAAGATCAAATCTCGATTCCAGCATCAGTGCGACTGCACTTTAGATTTCTTGCAACGTGAGTTGAAGGCATGGAGCATTGGACTGTTACTCTGCCCTCATTGGCCAAATTAGATATAAATTCAAATTGCCTGCAGAAGGAGTGCAAAATACTTGGTTCTGTTGCTTGCACACCCAACTGCACTTTAGATTACTTGTTCACAATTTTGTCGCAGATCAAAAACCTCCTTCAGATAAGATGGACTCTGGGGCAGTAATAGGTGGTTAAGCACAACACGAGGGGTAGAGCTATGGACCCGCTATTCTGCACTCACTGCCCAAGTCGGCAATAAATGCAAACCTCCTGCCAGAGTTGTATGTCAGTGACACATGTCGGCTGGAAGGCCGAAAGGACGTTGGTCAGGAATGCTACTCAGTGGACCAGAAGCCTGTCTCTTGAACTTTACTCTTTGGAAGGTAGCCACATTTTACGATTTGTGTAAAAGGCATACTGAGCAGACTTAAACTTTTTAAAAGTTGCAATTCAATCAAACACAATCTTGTTCTCACTCAGTGTTATATGCAAAACATATTTCACAGTCTTGTTCTTTCTCTAGTATGTCATTCTTTCAAAATTGGCAAAGGTACTCAGCTTCTGCTAAACTGCAAGGCCATGTATTAGTGGCCCATACATCCACTAAAGCTGATCTATGTAGTGGTGTAATGTTACCCCACTACTGATGAGACAGTTTGTGTTCTGGCAGACATGATTGTTGATCCAGCAGCCTCGCCTCCTGCAGTTATGATTAATAAGGTCAGTCTTTTCCAGACCAGCAGAAGCTCCTTCATAGAAGGTATCTATCCAAGCTGTGAGCTGCCCTCTTGAGTTAGAAATGACTTAAAACGCCCTGACTGGATAATAACTTTTCCCATGGGGAAAGATGGTTTCGACTTTAAGTGCATAGTTCCTCCCTTAGTATGATACTGGACTCCCATTGCTCTAAGGAAGGCACGCCAGATGAATGACTCGTTGAGAGGTGTAGCCTCTCAGATTGTGACCTTGTACTTGTCAAATGAACACGCCCCAGTCTGGAGGCATGTTAGTTAGTTATTTGGAGGACATAGCACAGCTCGGGTGAGCTATCCATTGTCCCACTGCGTAGACCTGCTGTGATGCACAATACTGTAGACAAAGCAAAAAAATCACCAAGCCTCAAATACAGTGGCTGTGAAGAAGATTAGCCACTACCATAGTGCACCTTTCCAGACATCGGCGATCACCTTGCATAAGCAGACTGGGTAACCCAAATGTATTAAATGGCAACACATTAAACAATAATCTGTTGGCTCCAAGAGCAAATGGGGTTATTCCTTACGATATGGTCCCCATTTATGGAAAAAATAACAAACGATTTGGCTTGCACTAGCCCCTGCGCATCTGCATGGTTCTCCCCCCTCAATCCATCCCCCTTTGTAACTACAATCCCATTATCGCCCCCAACCTCTTTAACATAATATGGCTGCCCATGTACAGATGACTGTCTTGATGATAAATCCCTATGTCATTATCTGTAGTGAACAAATGCACTTACTACCATTCTTATGTGAGTTTAGAATGTATCCGTTTGTATCTTTTATGTTATTCATGTACTCTGAAGTCCTTATGTAATGTAACTGGTTTTACCTTCGGGAAAAGTTTGCGCTATATAAAAGCGCATAATAAATAAGTGCAAAGGTTGCTGCTTTAAACTTGCCATCTCATAAACTTGATCTCCAAGGCGATCTTTCACATATGCTCGCTTAATATATGACAGCTGTTGACACAAAAGTAAATTAACTGAATACTTATATTCACAGACTTAAGAAGGTGACAGATTTACAAGTTCGAACTCGTGAGTGTTCTATTTTTACTGATAAAGTAGTCTCTTTTCCACACCTTTTACGTTCACTAGTTGGGGAGGAAAAAAGTTAGGATTTTAGATATTGACACAAATCATAGCTTTTCTGCTATCTATGCTGCTTGTCTTCATACTGTGGAAGACCAGCACGATCAAGCAAAAAACATAAGATACTTTATTCTTTAATGTAATTGTGCGTGTTGCTGTAATTCATTGGCCGCCTAAATATTCAAATACTTCGTTATGTTTCCCAGAGAAGATTTGCTCTCGGACCATACAGCCAGTTTGCATCTAAGGTACAGAAGACTTCTCCATAACAGATGCACAAATAAACCATTTGTATCTGTGCTGTCTGAAACGAAAAGGAAAAAGTAAAGAAAACTGCATTAAAGACATGATGAATGAATGGGGCAAACACCTCAAGGGAGGCAACTCGTTGTTTAAAGTCACTTTTAAGATCCAACCATGTTGGAAAGCCAGCAGCTCAAGTGAGTTTCAAATGGCATCTCCTCATTAAGAGCACCACAGGGATTCTCCTTCCAAATTGATGGCCACCACAACCAGCAAATGTCAAGTTAATTGCTCTTTTAAACATTGAAGCAAAATTCTTCACAATTCTTCTTCTAAAGGAATTAGAAGGGTGGCTTTTCATTAAGAACATGATCCGGTTTAGTCAGACTGGTTCTCAGTAGAGGACGGGTACTTCATATAGCATCTTGGCTGTGTTATTTCTAAATGAAGAGGACTTACTCCAGAAATTGCCACTTTACCTTTGCTTTATAAACTCTCCACAATACTTCACAGAGTAGATAAGCGGTCGGCTTTGGTCAAGTTATATGTTTGAGGGATCCTGCTAATCTGGTAAGAGCAATGCAACTTCTTTGAGAACACAAAGTTATGTTTAATTGTGGGTACGGGTTCTCACATGTCTAAAAACTGTTAAATAATCATCGCAAGCTAGGCAGTGTTTCAGCCCTGTTATTATTCATTGCTAAACTTTTTAGATGGTACCATCACAAACTCCCCTAAATATGCCTTAAAACCAAAAATTGGGGGGCGTGGCCCCGAATTTATATGCCCTGAATGAACAACAAGAACTCTTCCTGCGCCTAGTCCTCTCTGAAGTTCTTGCCTCTCCAGACGGGGCGCTTTTAGTGGGAGGGGACCGGAATGTGGTGATGGACCCAAGGATGGATAAATCAGAGCAGCGAACACATCAGACGGGAGCACTGTCACAGAGAGCGAAGCAATGGTTGATTGATTGTGGATTGAGCAATGTGTGGCACTCTCAGCATCCTAATGTGCGAGATTACACTTACTACTCCGCAGGGCACAAAAACCTATGCACTCTTAGGTCACTTTTTGGCCACCCCCCCTCTCCTCTCGCAGTTACACGCTGCAGATATCACTCCCTGTTCCCTGTCGGACCATGCCCTCATCTCAGTGTTGCTCACATCCCATGGCAGGCGTTCCCCACTGCAGGGCTGGCAGCTCTGTGATTCCCTTCTGCACTCAGAGGAGGTCACTACTCGAATTCGGAATACTATAGTACACTACCTCGTAGACAACGACCAAGAGTGCACTCCTCTTGCGGCGGTATGGGAAGCTTTGAAATTAGTAGTGCGGGGTGAATTGTTCGCGATTGCAGCGTCCTTTGCGCAGTTATGCAAAGAAAAGCGTGCAGAATTTGAGAGGGTGGTGGGAGCCCTAGAAGCAGTGCACAAGCGGACCGAAGCCCCAAGAGTCTGGAGGGAACTGGAAATGTGGTGGCGCATGATGAAACACCTAGTCTTGGACAGGGCAGACCATGCCCTCCTGCGCCTAAGCCATAAGTTTTATCTGAGCGGAGACAAGGGAGGAAAGATGTTTGCACATAGGCTACGGGCGCAAACGCAGTTGTAAGCTATGTAATCCGTCCGGGATCTAAAAGCGGTAGAGCATAACACCAACACTCTTTTTGTTGACATCTTTCGCCAGCTCTATCAATGCCTTTACACTGGGTGGATACTCGCCCACAGGGCACGGAAGAGTATTTAAATTCTTGCGATATTACTCCTCTGTTTAAATCATCGGCTGACACTTTGGATGCCACCATTCGAATAGAGGAGGTCATCTCAGCGATAGCACGATTGAAAGTGGCCAAATCCCCGGGTCCGGATGGCTTCTCAGCACTGTTTTATAAAACCTTTTGCGTGGAGCTGGTTACGCTTTTTTTTTTTTTTCAGAACAAAATTTTATTGCGTTGTTGAAAAGTTGCATGACAAGTACAGCGCCCCGAGAACCGGAGAAGCTGTGAGCATTAAAGTGATTATTACAGTGTAGGTAATTCTAACAACTATTTAAATGAAAATCTCTCCCATCTCCAGAGGTACCCGGCAGGGGTGTCCCTTGTCCCCGCTGCTCTTTGTGCTCTATATGGAGCCTTTTGCCCAACGCATTCGATCGAACCCAGACATTATAGGTATCAAATTTGCCGCTGACGCACACAAAATTAGATTGTATGCGGACGGTGTAATTCTGTCAGTTACATAACCCGATTCCACATTGCAGCACCTATCGAGAGAGCTTCTTGCTTTTGGAATTCTCGCAGTGTTTCAAATTAACTTTTTGAAATCGAAAATTCTCAACAACTCTATTCCTGAAGTTGATGTCCGGGACCTGCAACAGGATTTCGCCTGCCAATGGGTGCACAAAGACATTACGTATCTGGGCGTTCGGCTGACCTCGTCTATCGCTAAAACAACTGCCCTCAATTATAAATTACTAGTGGATCAAAGAACCAAGGCATTGTCTGATTGGTCCCGCCTCAACCTAGCATGGTACGGCAGATTAGCGGCAGTGAAAATGACTGTGCTCCCACGTATCCTTTACATGTTTCAGATGCTCCCTGTGAGTCCACCTCCCGGCACCCTTTGGAAATTGCAGGGGCTCCTTAACAAATTTTTGTGGGATAATAAAAAACCGCGGCTAGAATCATCACTGGTCACCTCGCCGAAAGGTAGTGGCGGGATGGGTTTCCCGCTAGTGGAAGCTTATTACCAACCATCTTGTCTCCGCTACATTTCGGAATGGAACAGGCCCTTGTCCAGCCAACACTGGAACTTTATGGACCAAACAGTGGCTGGCTGTAATATTTGGAGCGAACTCTGGCTCTCGCGCAAGCACAGAGCGTGGGGCTTATACTCCTCTCAGATTACTTTGCCAACTCTTAAGGCTTGGGATCAGCTAGCACGCCAGAGAGGCTGGACTATGTTCCCCTCTCCTATGACCCCTATCGTGGACAACCTCGACTTCCCGCCTGGTTGCGCGTCCCCAGTCTACCACCGTTGGAGAGAGGAGGGTTGTAAATGGGTATGCTCTCTTTTTGATTTAGATGGCTTGATCCCCTTCCCTCAACTGCGTAAGGATTATCATGCCCTACCAGAATCGGATGCTTTCCATTACTCACAGCTTGAGCACTGGGTGACCCAACCCAATTTCGCTCTTATGTGCCGTCCCTTGACTACCTTTGAAAAGTGGCTGGTCTGTAAAAAGGATGACCGTAGACTCATATCTGAGCTATTCGCCATGATTGTTGCGTGCCCCAAGAAGCAACGCACAAAGGCGCAGGTCCGTTGGGAGACTGAATTAGAACAGCCTTTAACGCAAAAAGAATGGGAGCACGTCTTTTACCGGGCACACCACACTGCTTCCAACTCTGTGGGCGCGGAATCTGCCTATAAAATAGTCACTTATTGGTACTATACCCCCGCCTGCATCAAATCATGGGATGGAGCTAAGTCAGACCTCTGCTGGCGGGGGTGTGGTCTTACTGGCACCTTGGTACATTTACTGTGGCACTGCGTGAAACTAGTGCGGTATTGGGCAACGGTTCTCAATGACCTTGACACTGCATTTCAGATTACATTCCCACGAGCACCTGAACACACATTATTGGGACTCCCCCATCCTAAATTCTTCCCTTTACAGTCGCCGAAAGATAAGCATATAGCCCTAGCGTTGCTTGCGGCGAGGCAGGTATTACTGACGCATTGGGGATCCTCGACAACCCCAGACCCTTGCGATTGGATTCAGACGTTTTGGCACCTCTTGGCGATGGACGCCTCTCGCTCAGCATTGATGGGAAGAGTTCGGAATATGAGAAACTATGAGCCCCATTCTTGTAACTCCTTACCAAAGACATGAGGGAAGTTACGTGCGCGAAATACCTGCAATCCTACAACTCATCCCCCTGGAACCACCAGGGGCCACCAAAACGTAATCTGACAGATACTAGCCTGGGGCCGGCTGTTAGGGAGAGGTAGAACTGGTGATTAAGAACTGATGCAGAGAAGGGTGGGGGTGGGATTGCTAGGGGGGAGGGGGGTTTAGTTGTTTGTCTATTTCTTTGTTTCTTTTCTTCTATAAAAGTGGCATCTTAGCCGGGTGCCTTATCTTTGCGTGGTGGTCTGAATGTTATTGCGAGGTCGCCCTCTGGGATGTAGACCTAAACGCTGTGTATTGATCATAAGATTACGCTCTGCCGGCGTCTTGATGTAGGCAGCTAAACTGTGTATAATGATTTTCTTTTACCACGCAATAAAACGATTACTTCTAAAACCAAAATTGGCCTTGCAGTGTGCAGCCAATATTGTGCTCTGCTGTGATGGATCCATTTTGCAAAGACTTCTCACTGTTGTGGACATGTACTTTTAGTTCAACAAGATGTGAATTATTGTAATCAAAGATGATGCGTAGTCAGGGTCTTGTAGTTCATTAAGTATATTTATTCATAAGTACAAGAAGATGGTAAGTCCTTAAGATGTCAATAAGTTGCCTTAATCTTAGCCCAGTTAATACCCTAGTAATTGCCCCACCAGGAGCAGCCTCCTGGCTGCTCAGCCCATCCAGACCAACTGACCCTCACCACATACAAACACACTCCAACATTCCGCATGACCTCATCACACGCTGAGCAGCAAAGCAGAGAGACACCATAGGGAGAGTGCAACAAGTAGAGTAAGACTACAACATGAATCTAATCAAAACCAAAGAGATTGTTTATTAGGAAGATTCTAAGGCTAGGCATTTGCATTCAAATGGGCCTAGTTATACACCTTCTGGTGTCACGCTTGAGAAAAATTTATAAAATCCAAAGTCGCTTGTTTTTGCCTTGCGCCCAGTGACAAACTGTCAAACCATTGTTTGCAATCCTTCCACAAGGAAAGCCAAATTAATTCCATCTTATTTCTTAGCAGACATTTTCCGAGGCACTTTATCTAGTTTTCAAGACATTTCCCTCTGTGACACATACCGAACTCTTCTGCTCAAACTCTCAAGAATTTCTTCACCACCACTAATAAGATTAGTGTTTAACTTGCACAAGCAATCCAGAGCTTTGGAGGCACCTTACATGAAGCGATGCTACTACCACCTCTGCTCGGCTGAAGACGGCCCCTGAAATGGTTAGTGTGAAATCAAGTACGTGTAGGGAAAAGTAATTGGAGAAGCCTTTAGAAGAAATAGTCCAATGTAGCTCTTGAATCATTACATGTTCTTGAGCTGTGGGAAAGTGCTTGTGCTCCAGCTCAGTTCATTTGGCACATCAAAAGGCAGGTCAAGTTGATTTCACATAAGGAAGTCTAGTAGGCACTCATAAAAAGAGCACAGGCCTGCTAATTCTGATAAATCAGTTCTGGCAATTCGCATTTATATGCTGCCTTTTCTCTCTGTTTTTAAATACATTAATTGCTTCAGTTTGGCTTGGCATCTTGCCGACTTTAGACTGTACTACAAAAAAATGTTTTCAAGCTGCCACAAAATGCTGATTATGTGCATATAAAATAAAATCGTTGGCTAATGTCCAAATGTGTTGCTACTTTGCAGGAAATGGTTAAAACCAATGTTTACTTGTTTTAACATCCGTACCTGCCGCCACACGCTTATTTTTTGTCTGGAAGGCTCGAATCCCCAAATGTCGGTTCGTTTTACTACTTTTTTTGGAAATGTGTTGCTACTTTGCAGGAAATGGTTAAAACCAATGTTTACTTGTTTTAACATCCGTACCTGCCGCCACACGCTTATTTTTTGTCTGGAAGGCTCGAATCCCCAAATGTCGGTTCGTTTTACTACTTTTTTTGGAAATGTGTTGCTACTTTGCAGGAAATGGTTAAAACCAATGTTTACTTGTTTTAACATCCGTACCTGCCGCCACACGCTTATTTTTTGTCTGGAAGGCTCGAATCCCCAAATGTCGGTTCGTTTTACTACTTTTTTTGGAAATGTGTTGCTACTTTGCAGGAAATGGTTAAAACCAATGTTTACTTGTTTTAACATCCGTACCTGCCGCCACACGCTTATTTTTTGTCTGGAAGGCTCGAATCCCCAAATGTCGGTTCGTTTTACTACTTTTTTTGAAGCCTTGGATTGTGAACTCAGAACAGAGGAGGCTTATACAGCTTAAGATCTATTTTGCACTATTTTTATACTTTTGGTAATGTGAAACGTGCATTTATAAAGTCGTCAGGTTGATTCAGAGCACTGCTGCTCATGAATAGGCTTTTTAGTGTAAACAACTGCGCGATTGAGGTTCCACTGTGAATAATTTGTTTTTAAACTTTTGAATTCAGACCAGGGTTGCTGGCATCAATGTATGCTGATGCTGTTGTGGTTAATCTCCCTTTGATACTTGTGCGCTTTTTAGGCAGTCGAAATGAGGTGCATTTCTTGATACAAATGTTTTGTGTTGGATTGTGATCGTTTTAATTAAATGCACAATAAAACCAGTTGGATTAAACTGTTCCTCCTGTACTCGGCCGTGGAAACTGCACACTCCTTCCTGAAAGAGGTTGCAACTTTTAAAACCAGTGGGAAAGCTCTACATTGTATGTAATTTATATGGGTTTAAAAGCAAGGTTCAAGGAAGTTATGTTTTAATCCGGGCAAAAAGAGGGGTCAGTCAACTTCCTAGAAAATACTTATTTTGTGCAAGGTGAAAGCCGCATGGCTTCTGTTGGATTTAAAAAGTACAAAAAAATTAAGTTGTGTTCAAAGAAAACTGTTTTGATATTTCCTTGTCCGTGGAAAGTTTCCCCAAATCAAGGGTCCTATTCAGAACGTTCCATTTAACTACCAGTTTTAGGAATGTCCCAGAAGCTCTGGGAGCCTTTATTTTGCACACAGACGTTGGTTTTTCACATGGAACTAGGCAATGCTTTCAACTAAGATCTGTAGAATATCCAGAAATCATGGAGTGTTGCAATGCATGCAGCATGCCAAATATACAAGGAGAACTGAGGATCACTTCAGCGCTTCTGGTATGCACAGTATCTGATGGCGAGTTCCTGTCTAGGATATTATTGTGCACTTTGGAAATAAAGCTATGGCCTGTTTCTGTGGTAGAGGGAGGTGCTGTGCCACATCCTGTTCCAGAAGATTTTTCTTTACAAGGAACTTGAAAAAAATTACAGCAGGTACAAGGACATCGCAATCTACTGGTATATGGAGCAAATGTCTTATTTGTCACTTTGAGTCCAACAAAAAAAATATGCAGAACATATTAAGGATTGGAGCTCAAGTTTGTTTCCGGTAGGCAATACATTTAGCTTTTTTGCTTTTTTACTTTATTATATTGTGGATATTTTCCATCCATATGTATTATAAAGCACTCATGCATCCCTACGTTTATTACCTTCTTATTTTTCTAGATATTTTATATCTCCATCTTGCCCCAAAATACAAGGAATCCGCTTTGGCTGGAACTGCATAAAGCAGATTCTGAGGCATGGGGCTGGATCGTGATGACAGCCCATTGCGGTTGGGCCCAGGGCGTAGTCTGGTGTGGTGATATCCTGTGCAAAGTTGCACACTTCCAAACCAGAATAAATGGAACTATGGGGGCAGGACAGGTTGACACTTCGTGCTGCCGAATGATACACTTGGCTCCCGAGATTAAATGTAAATTGATACTTGTATAGCGCACTACTCACCCGCAAGAGTCTCAAGGCCCTTGTACGAATACCGCTGTGGAACCCATCCTGGCTTTCCCTGTGAGGCGTCCACTCCTGGGCACCCCAAGGTGAAGGCCAGGCATCCTTAGTGTTGTGGGGGCCGTTGTGGAGATTAAGCAAGCTATTGCCCAGAGTTGCAGAGTGGGACTCCATGATTGGAATAGGCACTGAGGCGAGAATTATCAGGTCGGTGGAATTTTTTGAGCCCAAGACCCGCAGAGGCGGGGAATTGAACCCTGGTCCCGGGCTAGACCTCTGCATCAGGGTCTGCCGCTCTAATCATTGAGCCACACTTCTCCACACGATTGCACTGAGATTGCACTGTACAATGCCAAATGCAGGCTACTTCAAATTCTGGCGGCATAGTTCCGGGTTCGCGGCATAGCTGAAAGGCACGCCATACCTCAAAAACACTCTTCATATGGTGGAAGAACTTGCATAGTGGGTTGTTTCTATATCATAAAATGAACTCAAAACATTTAGTTTAGAGAAAGTTATGGTTCTTTATTCAGAAATCAAAAGTTAAAAAAATAAACTTTCTTTCAGCTTCATTTAAAGAAACCATAAATCCACCTTATTCCACTGCTCATAAACTTACATGTCACAATTAACATCCCCAACCTTGCTAGTGACATCACATTTAATAATTTTACATTGTTCCACAATATAAGTAGTTACAACTTCCTCACCACTGACACCTGTGATGGCATAATGAAGCCAGTCCAGGACACTGCAGCTCAATAAGTATTAGGCTCAACCTTTGGGTTTGCACAGGGGGCTATGCTGAAGTGGAAGAGTGATGCATAGGCCTGGGTGAAATTTCTGCAGATGTGCTCCTACAGTGGGGATTGAACTACCTGATAGGAGGGAGAGTTGGAAATGACCAAGAGAGCAACGTTCCGGGCAGTGAGCTGGGTGAAGGGGGAATCGAGAGCTGCGATCTGGCGTGGTAGGGGTAAAAGGAAAAAGCGTAGTCCTGGGAGGGAAGGAGGAAGGGAGGGAAGGAGGAAGGGAGGGAGGGCCAGAGAGATGGCCAGTGTTGGTGGTGGCGAAGAGCCATCCAGGTAGGGCTAGGTTGAGTTTCATATTAATACTACCCTTAGTGTGCTGGGCTTGTTCTGTGTGGAGAAATTGTATGTTGGAAGCTGTTTTACCACAGTATTTGGACACTGCTCAGGAAGCTTGCACTGTATCTTGTCTTGTATCTGATGTAGTATGGCACATTGCTAGTAATGCAAAACAAACAAAGACTGTTTGAGAGCGAAGCACTTTTCACTGGCTCCCGTGGGATGCTTTTTTAGAAACACAATTCCTTCCTATATGTTTCCATCTTTTTCAAATTGTACATATATCAAAACAAATTGTCCATATGTTACGTAATTCTTGTCAAGAAACCAAAATGACTCAGATGCTCGTCGATGTCATATATTTTAATGACTGTTTTCTTGCTTTAGATTTCTTCTTTTAGTACATTACATCATGTACAGTGATTCCTCTTAACATCATTATGGCAGTTCATCCCAATGCATTTCGGTATTATATACCTTCGTCAGGGGAATACTGAAAATTGACATAAAACAATGATCAAAACTCTACATGGGGATTTAAGGACCCCACCTCGTGTACATGCAAACACTCATATAGTTTTTATGTGAAGGATACCATCTCTGTGCACATGCTGCTGTCTATGTTTTTCCGTGATCTTAAAACTATGTAACCTCCAACATACCATTATACCCTGTGCTACATCACGACCACATGCTGGTCAATAACATGCTAATCGTACCTGCTCTGATGCTCCAGTGTCTAACCGATGTGTGTACTAGCCGCTAAGAACTAACGAAAAAACTGTAAAAAAGAAAAGATGTTGTCACTGTGTTTTCACCTCTTATCTAAACCTCAACTGTGCCAAATAATATAAAGCAGCGTACCTTGAAGGCTTGCCGACGTTACCAATGCCCAGTATTCTCAAAGTCACCGTGTATCAGGCTGCCTCGTAAAATCAGTACTGCCGCCAGACGGACAATTCTGCCAACAAACGAATACTGCATTACTAACCCGCCCTGCTGCACGAAAACGTGCTGCGTGCTTGTGTTATCTGAGACGCTACCGCAGTCTCTTACCTGGCTTATCGGCTCTGACTGACTTCTGATCCTGTCGTGTGGCGTGGAAGCTGTCTTCCGTGTTCTACCCGTTGTGAAACTAAACCGAACTGAACATAAATGACGGGCGCTGAACATAGATGACGGACTAGTGTTGTGTTCTGGTGACGGGCGCCATCTATAAGTGAATATAAATGCCTATACTCCAAGTGAAATCATAAATAAACTATCGGTGGTGGCTAGCACCACCAGGGCGTGTTACGTAAGTTTAAGCGTGACACCATAGATTATAAGTTAGACGAAGTCTACTCTTGGGCAGACCAATACGCACAGAGAAGAAGTTTCAAGAAACCTCAGGCTTCTACTTCGGAGGAAAGTGTAGCAACTGAACAGGACACTCTACCCACTAGAACACCACTTGTGGGTACCCCCAGCGACAATAACGAGACAGGGGCACAGGGAGATACAAATGTTGCACCGAGGGAGGCTTTTTTAGAGGGGGGCAAAACATCCAACCACCCCCCCACGGAACAATCCCAGACAAAATCAAACGGACAAGGAGGGGACAAGGTTCAAAAAAAGCAAAGAAGCAGGAGGAATTAGTGATGAATATCTCTGACTATCAATTAAGCAAACAAGAACGGAAAGTGTTAAACAAAGGTATGTCATTCGTACCTACGTATACTACCAAACAATTGGAGACAGAGGTCTCTATATTCAAGTTCATGAGAAAACTCCGTCTGAGATGGTTCTTTCACACAATTGATCAAGAATCCACTACACCTACAGGAACACCTGTAACAGCACAGATGTTCAGACCCAAAAGCACATTCATGGCTCCTTTTTCACACAAGACTTTAGACTTATTTGAGACTCTAGTTAAGAAGGATATGGAAAAGGTTCCTATGACACGTAAAAGTCAAAACAATCTGACCAGACAGGAACAAATCACCTTACGCAAATTAGCAGAGAATGACACCCTCAAGATAGTACCTGCTGATAAAGGGGGCGCCCTGGTGGTGCTCAACAATACCTACTATCAGGAGAAGGTCAATCAGCATGTGACCGATGAGGACACCTACATTAAACTTGACGCGGACCCCACGGTTCGATTCCAATCCATTTTACAGATTATTCTTGAAAATGCGGCAAGCATGGGATGGATAGATGAGCAAACTCACAGATTTTTGACCACACAATTTCCGAAGAGACCCCACATATATATGGTGCCGAAAATGCATAAAAATCCAGTGGACCCACCATTCAGGCCCATTGTGGCGGGATGTGGCTCACTGCATGAACCGTTAGGGAAATTCCTAGATCATTACCTACAGCCACTAGTTCAGCAGTGGAGCACGTATATACAGGACACGACAGATTGCCTAAAAAGACTTCAGGAAGTCCACATCAGTTCAGAAGAGCACATATGGCTTTGCACAGTAGACATAACAGCATTGTACACCTCCATCCCCCACCAAGAGGGGTTGGAGGCGGTGGAATGAATGTTATTGAGACATGATTATGATGAGGGCACCAATGTATTTCTCCTAGAACTGCTTCACTTTTGCCTTTACCATGGGTATTTCCAATGGCAGGATAACTTTTACCTGCAGCGGACAGGAACCAGTATGGGTTTTACTGGGGCACCGACATTTGCCAATATATTTATGGCAAAATATGAGGAAGATAATATACTACAGAATCAGGAATGGAAACAACATTTGAAACTCTTCGTCAGGTTTATAGACGACATTCTAATAGTGTGGAAAGGTACCCATAACTCTCTAGAAAACTTCTGACAGAGTTGAATGGCAGACATGATCAGATCAAAATAACTTATTCCACACATGCAGAAACCATTAACTACCTTGACATCCTCATTGAGAAACATGGCTCAGAACTACACACAAGACTGTATAAAAAAACCCACTGACCGTAATAATGCATTGCATTATAGTAGTTTTCACACCATGTCCCTAAAGAACTATTTACCCTTCTCGCAGTTTCTGCGGGCTCGCAGAATCTGTTCACAAGAAACACAAGGAACACTAGAGATGGAGGTCATGACACAGGCTTATAAAGACAGAGGGTACCCAGAGGAGTTATTGCAGCAGGCTAAACTTAAGGCTAGATCTATCAGCAGGGAGACACTTTTAGTAAAAACCACTAAACCCACACTTCAAAGGGAGGTGTTTGTTATCAAACACTCTACAGCCAGTAGACTAATCAAGAAAAGCATATTAAAAAGATGGGAAGTGATTGAACAGGAATCGGATTTTAAGACAGTGTTTGTAGACAAACCTTTGTTGGCACATACGAGATCTAAAAATTTAAAGGAAACATTGAAACAAACTCAGACACAGACCAAAGTAGGTCAACATAGAGGCATGGTGAAATGTCACAATTGTGGACATTGTGGTAATGTGATGGTAGGGAATGTTTTTCAACACCCCCACACAGGCAAACAGATTCATCTCAGACATACGTCTGATTGTAACACTGAAATGGTAGTGTACGCCATCAAGTGTCCCTGCGGGTTAGTATATGTAGGGAAAACTACACGTAAGGTGAAGGTGCGAATCACAGAGCACAAAAGTATGATAAGAACTTGTAACGCCAAATCTAACCTGGCTACACATTGGAAAGAGCGACAACATACCATACCTCAGTTACGATACACTGTGTTAGAGAGTATAGACAAGAAGTCACATGCTGACACCAATCGACACCTGTCCCAAAGGGAAACATATTGGATCCGCCACTTGAATTCGCTTGAACCGCGTGGGCTTAATGATAAAATTGAATACATGTGTTTTTTGTAAATAAGTATGTACTGAACCACTATTTTCGTTGTTTTTTCATGTCTGTATCAATGTTTTTAATGTTGACAATGTATCATCTCGGTTAATGTGGCATGCAAAGATCGCCCCTACTGAACAATGTTACACCGCTGTCTATTATAAATGAATGTATAAATCTTTCTGTCATTACCTAATAGCATGTCTAGCCACCACCGATAGTTTATTTATGATTTCACTTGGAGTATAGGCATTTATATTCACTTATAGATGGCACCCGTCACCAGAACACAACACTAGTCCGTCATCTATGTTCAGCGCCCGTCATTTATGTTCAGTTCGGTTGAGTTTCACAACGGGTAGAACACGGAAGACAGCTTCCACGCCACACGACAGGATCAGAAGTCAGTCAGAGCCGATAAGTCAGGTAAGAGACTGCGGTAGCGTCTCAGATAACACAAGCACGCATAACGTTTTCGTGTAGCAGGGCGGGTTAGTAATGCAGTATTCGTTTGTTGGCAGAATTGTCCGTCTGGCGGCAGTACTGATTTTACGAGGCAGCCTGATACACGGTGACTTTGAGAATACTGGGCATTGGTAACGTCGGCAAGCCTTCAAGGTACGCTGCTTTATATTATTTGGCACAGTTGAGGTTTAGATAAGAGGTGAAAACACAGTGACAACATCTTTTCTTTTTTACAGTTTTTTCGTTAGTTCTTAGCGGCTAGTACACACATCGGTTAGACACTGGAGCATCAGAGCAGGTACGATTAGCATGTTTTTGACCAGCATGTGGTCGTGATGTAGCACAGGGTATAATGGTATGTTGGAGGTTACATAGTTTTAAGATCACGGAAAAACATAGACAGCAGCATGTGCACAGAGATGGTATCCTTCACATAAAAACTATATGAGTGTTTGCATGTACACGAGGTGGGGTCCTTAAATCCCCATGTAGAGTTTTGATCATTGTTTTATGTCAATTTTCAGTATTCCCCTGACGAAGGTATATAATACCGAAATGCATTGGGATGAACTGCCATAATGATGTTAAGAGGAATCACTGTACATGATGTAATGTACTAAAAGAAGACATCTAAAGCAAGAAAACAGTCATTAAAATATATGACACCGACGAGCATCTGAGTCATTTTGGTTTCTTGACAAGAATTACGTAACATATGGACAATTTGTTTTGATATATGTACAATTTGAAAAAGATGGAAACATATAGGAAGGAATTGTGTTTCTAAAAAAGCATCCCACGGGAGCCAGTGAAAAGTGCTTCGCTCTCAAACAGTCTTTGTTTGTTTTGCATGTTTTGTACTGACTAGGGCCAGTCAGTTTGAGCGAAAGCACCATACAATCAGTTGGATTAAAAGTACACATTTGGATTAAAAGTACACATTTGAATTATAGCTGACATAGGTGTGCAGAGTGCCATATCTCTTTGTAACATTGCTAGTAATGCCATTCTTTCATTTGTGATGTTTTTCCTTTTCTGTTTATAGCGGAGCCAGTAGGGAGGAGACGAGAGCTGCTCCATGTAGAGGTGAGTAGAGATGGGGCTTCCTGTAACAGTAATGGGCTTGCTCTGCTTTTAGTAAAAAAATAAAAATGAAATCAGATGTTATTAACTATTATCATAATAGATTGATAAGTAAGAGTAAGAAAATGAGTGGTGCACATATGAAGGCTCATGTATGTTTGTAACGAATATATATCTTGCAGTGTTCTGGGCTAGGCCACTAGGCTCTAACTAATATATTAATATATATATATATATATATATATATATATATATATATATATATATCATATATATATATCATATATATATATATAAACAAACGCATTCATCGGTTAAGTCAAGTTTACAACTACAATGAATCAATGTTTGTAAACGGATTTATGTGATTTTAGAACGTTATGGTTTTAAAATGTCGAACAAACTCCATCAGATATTTTTTACTATGTCTATGATGACGCTGTTGTAATTATTTTTGCACTGCCACTTTAAATAGCCGGATAACCCTCCATAGCGTGTCATGTGATCAAGGGCCGTTAGGCTTGAAACGCGTCATGGCGGAGGTACAGGGAAATGCACAATAAAAATATAGCACCTTCAAACTTCTGGGTCCGCTGTCGTCCTTTGGATTCTTCGTTTGATGACTTTTGCTGCATATATATATACTAGCAGCCCGTCCCGACGTTGTCCGGGTATGAATTGCTGCCGGCAAGTAGTATATTGTTTTGTAGGATTTCGTTTTGATAGCATTTCTTATCTGTGAATGGTCTGTGAAACGCTCCGGTCACAGTGCACTGCTGATGCACTTAAGAGTGCGCGTTCAGTAGTGTGTGAACTCGAGTTTCCCTACTTTATTTTTCCTTGCAATATTATATAGCGCGAACTCTAAAACATGGCATGAGCACAATTTACATTACAGAAGAACACATTCATTTGTGGTAGGCACGGGGACACAACGCAATTTGCCTGGAATCACAGGATGTTGAGCTGATGCCGAGATTCAAACGTAGCTCCCCAGCTCTAAAGTTCGCAATTCTAGAACTTGTGGCGGGAGGTGTGTCTAAAAGTGTTTGTCGGTGCTGGCCATCAATGAGAGAGACCTGTTCATTTTTCAAATCGGTGGTGAAAAAATATGAGTTTGTTGCTGAAGATGTGGGCCGCTGTGCCACCAATGTACTTACCGGGGAGGGTAAACACCCATTATTCCGCAACTTTCTTTCCTCATACCATCACTCCGCATACTTTCATTACGAAAGTACCATGACTCCGCAATGGCATTCATTTTATATGCTTTTACCACGCATACATTTACAACGAAATTCGTTGTAAATGCATGAATGGTAAAAGCATGTTTTTTTTTAATGTTTGGATAAGGTAAGTATGGGTATAGGGGTATATGTTTTGGGGTACTGAGGTATATGTTTTAGGGTGTTTGGGTATCTTAAGGGTTCAGATATAGTTTTGGGTTATGGGGTACCGGGGTAGTTTTAGGGTTTAGGGATAGGTATGGGTTTGGGGTACAGGGGTATATTTACGGTTCAGGGATAGGTTTGGGATATAGGGGTATTTTTAGGGTTCAGGGTTAGGTTTGGGTTTTAAGGGTACAGGGGTATTTTAAGGGTTCAGGGCTAGGTTTGGATTTTGGGGTACAGGGGTATTTTTAGGGTTCAGGGCAAGGTTTGGGTTTTGGGGTATAGGGATATTTTAGGGTTCAGGGGTAGGTTTGGGTTTTGAAGTACAGGGTTATTTTTAGGGTTCAGGGCTAGGTTTGGGTTTTGGGGGGTACAGGGGTATTTTTAGGGTTCAGGGGTAGGTTTGGGTTTTGGGGCACAGGGGTATTTTAGGGGTCAGGGGTAGGTTTGGATTTTGGGGTACAGTGGTATTTTTAGGGTTCAGGGCTAGGTTTGGGTTTTGGGGTACAGGGGTATTTTTAGGGTTCAGGGCTAGGCTTGGGGTAAAGGGTATTTTTAGGGTTTAGGGATAGGTTTGGGTTTTGGGGTACAGGGTATATTTATAGGGTTAAGATGGGTTAGTGTTTAAGGGTGTTGGGGTATTTTAAGGAGTAAGGGTGGGTTATAATTATGGGGTGCAGCGGTATTTAAAGGGAGCAGGGTGGGATTAGCACACTATATGAGACATGGCATGAAGGGCGGAACGTACCACACGCCCCCAGCGTTTGTCACGCCCCCAGCACACGCCCACAGCACAACGCAGACACGCCCACAAGGGACTACTTTGCTGGCACGGTTCTTTTACCTTTTAAATGTATATGGTGGGCGTCTGCATAGCCTATGTCCTTCTGCTGTAACTGCCCTTTCCAACGCTGTATTGGATGTTGTGATTGGTGCTGTGGTTCCTGAGATTACCCGCCTCAAAGGTTTGGGCTCTCTCTTTATTATATTTGTATGGATATATATCAAACCCTCTCGGCGAGAAGGAAATGAGCCGCACACAACTTGAGAGACCAGGTAGGTTTAATTGCATTTCTTTAAAAGCCTGCATGCATTTCGGTCTTCCTAGACCTTTTTCAAAGGGGGTGAGCCAGAAGCATATATACACCCACACACTCCAACTCCAACCGCCCGTTACTCCTTAAAAAAAACAGGTTTCAGCACACTCGGATTGATTTCATCAATATAATCCATAATACATTGGAACTATCGTGTACTCACCTGACAGTTATGGAGCTTTAAGGGGACACATTGGGAGTGAAGTTGCAGTATCTCTCGTGCCGCCTTCGAAAAAGGACGTCAGTCCGAAACGCGTCGGGCATGAATCTGCCTCTTGGTGTCTATCGACTGGAGTTGGTTTTTCCAATAAATCTCTTCAACCTGTGTGGGTGTACTTCACCTGGTGGTCGGGAGATATATACATATATTACTTACTGGCGGTCGCCAGTAGGTAGTTATTGTTAGGACCTATTTTCCATAGGAAATTTGCAACATTCTATTCCAAATAACTTTGGCACCGATTGACGAATCTTTGTAAAATTCTCAAAACATATGGCCCGCTCCAGTCCGATCCTATCCTGAAAGTTTCAGGGTGATTCGGCAAGCGGGGGCTGAGAAAAAAGGGGGGTCCAAAAACGTATTTTCCCCAAGCAATTTCCCATCGAGCTGTAGCCGTGTCTAAAGTTTCCTAACTGCTGAACGGAATTACTCCAAATTTGGCAAAAAGGTAGCCCTTGGTTCAGAAATATCCCCTTTTGTTAAATGGTGTAAATCCGTTCAGTAGTTCCTGAGAAATTCAAAGTGAAAAAAAGTTTCAATATCTATGGCCGCGCAGGATCCGCGCACCCTCCCGCTCACAAGCTTTATGGTAATTGGCTGTCAACACTCCAAACCAGGAAGTGTTGGCAGCCATCATGTGCCTCGGCAGAACCGAGGCACCAGAAATCAGTGAACAAAATGCGCAAAACACAAAAAGGGAGCCGGTAGAAACACATAGCTGGAGCTGGCCCTAGGGGGTGGTGGTCCATAGGGCCATGACAGGGCTCCAGGAGGGGCCCCCCTCACAACATTTCCAAACCCCCGGGGAAATGGTGGTCCCCGGGGCTGGGGGGTCCGTCACAGACCCCCATATTTTAATATTTAGAGCTCCGGGGAGGTGGCGGTCCCCGGGGCGTGTGGCGGGGCTCGAGCCCTTCCACACAGGTTTTTTTTGTTATTTTTTAATGCAACACAAGCCTCGGGAAGTGGCATTCTCCAGGGCTGCGGGGGGCTGCGTTGCCTCCCTCCTCAGGCCACTTATGGCCCCAGAGACCCCATCCCCCGGGGCCGGCCTATGTTTTTTGTATAAAAATTTTGGGGAGGGGTGCAGCGTGGCCAGCCTCCCGGGCCACTTGTAGCCCCGGGGACCCCATCACCGAGACTGGCCCTCTCCGTTGGGGACCGTGTGGGGTTCCCAATCCCACCACGGTCCCGCCGGCTTCCCGCGTCCCTCGGGAGCCGGCATTGCTGTTCCACATGGGGAGCTGTTAACATGCAGCTCCCCGTGTGGAAAACCAAAGCAGTTTGCTATGGCAGGGCTGGAGCCGTGAGGCTCCCACCCCGCCATAGCAAAGAGCAGTGTCCCGGGGGTGGGCACCCCGGGACATTGCAGGAGCCGGCCCTGGGGGGTGGCGGTCCCCAGGGCCATGACAGGGCTCCAGGAGGGGGGCCCCCACCCAACATTTCCAAAGCCCCGGGGAGGTAGTGGTCTCCGGGGCTGGGGGATCTGTCACAGACCCCCCTATTTTAATATTTAGAGCCCCAGGGAGATGGCGGTCCCTGGGGCGAGTGGGGGGCTCGAGCCCCCCCACACAGGTTTTTTTAAAAAAATGCAACACAAGCCCCGGGGGTTGGCGGTCCCCAGGGCTGCGGGGGGCTGAGCGCCCTCGCAAATATATTCTTAAAGCCCCGGGGGGTGGTGGTCCCCGGGGCATTGGGGGGGGGCTTTGAGCCCCCCACCCATGTATTTTTTAAGCCCCGGGGGAGTAGCGGTCCTCGGGGCGGGGGAGCTGTGAGCCCCCCCGCACAAATTCCTATAATGCCCCGGGGGTGGTGGTACCGGGGCTTGGGGGGCCCTTTGGGCGCCCATACCCATACACATATTACAAGTATGGACCCCCCCCCCAGTCCCCAATGGAAAGGGCCAGCCCTGGGGGAAGGGGTCCCCGGGGCTTCAAGTGGCCCGGGAGGGGGGACCAAGCTGCCCACCTCCCCAAATTTTCAATAAAATAAAAGGCCGGCCCCGGGGATGGGGTTCCCAGGGCCATAAGTGGCCTGAGGAGGGGGGCATTGCAGCCCCCCTCCAAACAATTTTTTTTTAAAAGGCTATGCCCCGGGGGATGGGGTCCCCGGGGGCAGATAAGGCCTCCAGAGGGCCACGAGGCTCCCTTACAAATTGTTTTTTTTTTTTTAATTAGGGGGTAAGACCTGGGGGATGGGGTCCCCAGGGCCAAAAATTAGGAAAAGAAGGGGGGCCACACAGCCCCCCTTCTTGAATAAAAACATGTTTAAAAATGACCGGCATGGCGCCGGAGGCCCCGTTGGGGAACTAATTCCCCTTGAATACTGAAGGTCCCTGGGGGCCAACTAGCCAACCAGTAACCTTCAGTATGCGCCAGGGAGCTGTGTTGGAGAGTTGTTCTGAGGCCACGCCTCTTTTTACACTTCTCTGCAACGCATCTCTGTGGCGCTTAATGGAGGTACCTGGTGGGCTAGTTGCACCCCAGGGACCCTCAGGATTCAAGGGGAGTTAATCTCCCAACTTAAAACGTGCCACAGGGCTTGTTTGCACAGTGGTGAAGGGAAGGGGCGTGCATGAGTTTCCATGTGTGCAAACACACCTTGTGGCATAGTTTAAGTTGAGGAATTAATTCTTCTTCAGTCCTGAGGGTCCATGGGGGCCAAGTAGCCCACCAGGTACCTCCAGTAAGAGCCACGGCATGTTTTAAATTGGGGAAATAATTCCCCTTCAATCCTGAGGGCCCCTGGGGGCCAACTAGCCCACCAGGTGCTTCCAGTAAGCGCCACTGCGCTGCGTTGCAGAGAGGTGGTCTAGGCCACGCCCCTTTTTACACCTTTCTGCAACGCAGCTCTGTGGCGCTTACTGGAGGTACCTAGTCGGCTAGTTGGACCCTAGGGACCCAAGGGATTGAAGGGGAATTATTTCCCCAACTTAAAACGTGCCACAGGGTGTGTTTACACAGTGGTGAAGGGAGGGGACGGGGCCTGAGGTGACGTGTGCAAACACGCCCTGTGGCGCATTTTAAGTTGGGGAATTAAGTCCCCTTTAATCCTGAGAGTCCCTGGGTCCAACTAGCCCGCCATGTACCTCCAGTAAGCACCACAGAGCTGCGTTGCAAAGAGGTGGTCCGAGGCCATACCCCATTTTACACCTCTCTGCATTGCAACTCTGTGGCACTTACTGGACATACCTGGTGGGTTAGTTGGCCCCCAGGGACCCTCAGGATTCAAGGGGACTTTATCCCCAAACTTAAACCGTCCACAGGGCGTGTTTGCACACATGTCACCTTAGGCCCCACCCCCTCCCTTCACCAGTGTGCAAACGCACCCTGTGGCAATGCGTAAGAGGTAGTTTTAATCCCCCTGCCCTATTATATACTAGGAGCTTACAGAGGAGGTCATGCTAATCAAAGGGATACCCAACGCATAGTGTTCCCTAGTGTATGTAGGTGTTTTCACTGTATTCTAAGTGACTTTTAGCATACCACTGGCTCTAGGTCTGGTTAGTCAGTCACTTAACACCAGTACCCGTCTGAAAAAGTTGTGGGCACAGAATGATTTTGTAACAAGGCCTCTTTTTGCTCCTCTGTTGGTTCTTTCTGCACATGGCTTGCTTCTTCGTGCACTTTTCTTCGTCTTTGAGGACTTCTGTTACTTCTTTCTGCATTTCTAGTGCTTCTTTCTGTGCGTTTTTCTTCTTTCTTCACATGTACTACCTCTGTAGGCTTAGTTAGAAACTAGCATTTAAAAATCCTTCGAAATTCACTTAAAAAACCATAAGTTTCAGGCATGTTATAGTTGGGAATTAGCATTTAAAAAACCTTAGAAATTCACTGAAAAAACCATAGGTTTCAGGCACGTTATAGTTGGAAATTAGTATTTAAAAAACCAAAGAAATTCACTGGAAAAACCACAGGTTTCAGGGGCGTTGTAGTTAGTTGGTCATTTCACTCGTACAAAACCATAAAAATTCCCCCGTTATAGTTAATTCTGCTAACTATAACTCGCGCGCCTGCAATGCACTGCTGATGACGTCACATATTACATCACTCATGACATGGTTAGTGACATCACTCATGACATCTATGATGACATCTCAAATGGGTGGGCGCGCAAGTTATAGTATCGAATCACTTTCAGCTATTTACCACTGTATCGCACATCAGACCACTAGATTCCATTTAATCATGCGCCTTGATTGTGTGCACCATCATAGAACTAAAAAGTATAGCACACCTTAATCTCCATTCTTGGATTTCAGCCCATATTACTGCAGCCCGACTCTCTTATGAACACTTTGATATAACTCCTTCCCCTAGACTAGGTGTGCATAAAAGGGTAATGTGCAAAGTGCAACAATGCAAACTCACTAATAGTAAAGTAGTGTGTGCGGAGCTGCCTTGTCGGACCCTAGATGGATACTCAATCTTGCTAATATTAACCACATGCGCGCTAGCGTTATTCTGGAGCTATGCTGAGATTTTAAAAAACCCATTGTTCATGACGAGCTGGGCTCGTCATCAGTGTTTGAGGAGGCTACACCATGACGAGCCCAGCTCGTCATGAGCCTGGAAGGGGTTAAAGTGTTGTATGCTTTGTTAAAGTATTCCTCCCTTTGAAGGGCAAGTTCCCCAAAGTGCAATGTGCTTGTTGTCCGTGTCTCCCCCTCATTACCTCAATCCACTTAATATAAAGTTCCCTATGCTCAAAGTTAAAAACCATAACTACAATTGATCATATATACTATACAAAACGGATTACAGGCTCAGTTCAATTGAATAGAAAATTAATTATAAATGCACATGCAGGTCTTCATCAATATTGAGACCTATATGGACCTTCGTATGGAACCTTAAAATGTGTTTTTATTCTAATTGCCTTAGGCACCGTTCCCTATTGCGGGCTGATACTTGATCTGTCACAAAGTACTGTAAATTATGCAGACTACTATTGTGTACTTGCTCAAAATTTCTTGCTACCGGATAAGCGGAGTCCTTATTAACAATTGCCCTGATGTGTTGTAGTATCCTCATATGGACACTTAAAATTGTATTGCCTATGTTTTAAGGTGAGAAAAATTAACTAGGGCCTAACAGTCCTAGACAGAGAGTGCACTACCTGTAGCACTCATGAATGAGTGTATCGTCAATTTATACATCAAACTTAGTACAGTTTAACAGTCTTTTAAGAGTACTCAGCGTAAACAAAATAATTCAATACATCTGAGAATCAACATTAGACAATAACTTTGTCCGTCTTTCTTCTCAATGCTTTTATTCCGAAGCAGAATTCATAACTCATATAAAACTTCAATGTGCGAAGTGCAACTTCTTGACAATCATGAAGAAAATCACTCCCAATGCATTTCGGGTGTATTCAACACCCTTCGTCAGGTCCTATCAACAACAAAACGTATATATTTTAAATATTTATTGCATCGTCTCGCATTATCCGGGAACGAAGAATACTAAATCTTGATGAATAGAACAGTAATTGTGTGAGTCATCCTAGTGTTCTAGGATGTGGCTATTTATTTCTCAGTGGCACCATAAGGATGACTCGCACAACTACTTTTAGCTGCTGACTTAAGGGTTGTATTCTAGTGGCCAATATCTTAGCTAAGATCTTAGCGTTGGTATTAATGCATGAGTGAGGTCTATATGAGTCACATTGGTCAGGAGCTTTATCTGGTTTTAAGGAGTGTTATAAACAAGGCTTCTCGTACGGTTGGAGAGAGTACACCCTGCTCGTAGGTCTTTGTATACATCATGAGAAGATGTGGAACTAGGATGTCACTGTATTCTTTTTTTAAATTAGCCTGGTAACCTGTCCGTACGGGGGCTTTCACATTTGGCAAGGACTTTATCACTTCCTTAACTTCATCGGCTGTTATGAGTATTCCATTTGTGTATCGGACAGCCACGCTAAGGCCACGTCCTCCAGGTGTTCTGTCATTTCGCTTTCTATGACCGTTTGTCCTGAAGTGTAGAGCTATGTGTAGTAGTCCGTGAACACCCTTGCAATAGCAGGTGTATTATAATGCTCCATGCTGTGGGCATCCTCTATCTTCACTATGTGCGTTGGGGTGCGAATGTGCTGTAGCCTTGCTGCAAGCATTTGTCATGGGTGGCCCCCTTCCCCATATCTGTGCACTGTGTTTCTGCGTGATAAAAACCTGACCTTGCTTTCTGCGGCCTCCTGGTAGTGAGACATTTTCTCCCTAATTTTGGCCATCGGCGTAGCATCCGATGTTTTCTCATGTTCTCTTTCCAGTATCTGGATTGATGTTTCTAGCTGAATAAGCTATTGGCAGATGTCCTTCAATATGCCATTTTGTTTACTTCTGCATAATCCTCGCTCTGTCACCTTGAAGGCTTCCCATAGTGGTAGCATACTTGTGACTAATCCTGTGTTGTATTCAAAGTATTCCTTAACAGCCTGCCGCACCTCAGCTTTGAAAACATGGTCTTACCGCGCTGGTGTTGGAAAGCGCCAAGTAAATTGTCTAGGTGTGTGCGTGGGGAAATGCAATACCAAACATACAGGGGCATGATCAGAGAGGGTTTTGGCAGGTGCTCCACAGTCCGCATCCACGTGCTGACTTCCCGAGAAGCCAGCCAGAAATCTATCTTGGACCATTTAACTCCTTCCATGCTCATGACGAGCTCAGCTCGTCATGCAGCACAGTGCTCCTGTGCTCATGACGAGCTGAGCTGAGAGTCCGTGATTTAGTCGAGCAACATGAATGGAGTGGTTTTCTTGACCATCTGTAATACCCCTCTAGCATATGTCGAATATTAGGATGCAAATCGAATGGATGCCCATCTAGGCCCACATTTAGTAATGCCTGTGCCGCCAGCTGCGTTTCTTACAGATATGCTACTTCTACTCCGTGTCTTTCTAAATAGGCCAGTATCTGTCTGACCTTTCACAGATTGTTTAGGCCTCTTGCATTCCAGGTGAGTAGGGTCAGTGGTCTACTAGTTGGTGCCATTACACACCTTATTTATGAATAACTATTGGTATGAAGAGGTTTGTATGGTGAAGATGGACAATGGCTCAAGTGTAACATATTGTTTGGTGGTTATATGAACCGTTCTCAACCCCAACGGTTCACTGCCTCCTCCCACTCGGATACCTCCGTTGTATCAGCGTCATGCCCCTCCCGTAACTCAGTTCCCCAAACTCCCCCTCCTCCACCCCTTTACAGTTGTAGATACAGGTTGTGACATACAAATGGGGGCGATAGCGGCCCGCTGGACATCTCTGTGTTGTTACACAGCGGGAGGGCTGCTTGACCAATAGCTTCAGTGTGCCAATAGCACATGTCCTCACATAATTTATACTTGTCTTTCCCGGGCTGGGCACAGTGGTCTGACTCAGGTCTTTTTCTCACATGTTAGGAGATATTACTCCTTGTCTGTATTAATAGTTTTCCGTTCTGGTGTTTTAGAGTTGGACAGCCTGCAGTTGATTATACCTTGCTATGATATTCGGTTTAGTTTGACGGTTTTACCCTTGGTCATCCAAACCTGAGGTGCAGCTTGAGTCCTTCTCTCCTCACCTGGGTGATTTCCACTAGTTGTTCACTTTGGTCTTTTGTTGTAAAAATTGCTGCGCATTCAGAGGGTCTCCGAATATCCTTGAACTACAGTTTATGGTAATTGTAATCCTGGCTAGGTATAACATCGCATAAGCAACGTTCATTTCTTGTAGCTTTCTCTTTATTGGTGCAAACTTTTTCCGTACGTCCTGGACTTTTGCTGTAAAATCAGGATATATGGAGACTTCCATACCTTCATAGCATCTCTGTCCCTGTAATTCAGGAGCCTTGCAATGATGTGCCGGGGTCTTGCTCCAAGCGGTGGCTGCAGTGCCAGCGATCTATGCGCCCTCTCCAACACAAATAAATTGGAGAAGTTCTCAGCTCCTATCAATTCCATCAGTAGTTTTTCCACAAAGTGCTCACTGTTGCCTGTGTTAGTGGTCTCTACAATTCCAAGTATACTGAGGTTATTTTTCCTAGAGTGTGCCTCTAAATGTTCTGCCTTTGTCTGAATCACTTCCAGTGCCTTTTCCAATTTTCGCAGAGTCTCCGCTGCAGCATTTTGGGCATCTTCCGTGTCGGATACTCTGCGTTCCACCATATCTTGGCATCCCGCGTGCTCTTCCATCCTTTCTGATAGTCTGTCACACAGTATGTTAGGGCTGCGATCTTCCCATCAAAGGTGGTTAATGTGGTCTGCCTTGCTGTTAATATTTGGCGTAGCTCTCCTCCGGACTCTGGTTCCGGGGCGGTTCTTCTGGGTCTTCCTGTTCCGCTACACGGCCACTTCCGGTTCCTTGGTGGTCAAACTGTAGCGTTGCCTGTATTTTATCCACTTTCCCCATCTCTGTGGTAGGACAATACAGTGCAAAAGTGAATGTGGATAGCAATTTTTCAGCACCCAAGCTCGAGATCCCAGCAAGACAGAGCTGATGTCACACAGGTGAGTTAATGGACTACTGATTATGGAGCGCTGCAACTGGGGGTGGTGGCGGGCAGTGACCAACTAGCCTGAACCCTACCCCGCGGCTGCCCTACTGCTCTAGGTTAACCTGTTGTTTTGTGTCTTCTATGTAGTATCTTTTATGGCACAGTAACGGTTTAGTTTGTCCCACAGTGCCCACGTTATGCTGGGTATTTGCCTTGTAATAATGCCAAGTACACCTCCATTGAACTACCAGGGCCACAAGTAAGATCTGTTCGTAAGCATCGCACCGTCCAGCTTAACTGCATAGGCCGTTGTCGCTCAGCCGACTTCACTGTATCACAGGACCAGAATGTGGCGCGTTACTGCCGCACGAGGCTCAGAGAGGACACCCTATGTCCGTGGTTCCCAAAGTGTGCGCCGGGGCACCCCGGTGCGCCGCTATTAGGTGCCATGGGCGATGCGCTCACGATGTGGGAAAGTGCATTTTTTGTCAGCTGTAGTGCAATTTACATTCCCCCTGCATAATCTCGGAACATGGTTTAGCCCGAGAGTACTGGCGTGATACGTGCATACACATCTCAATTGTATACGCAGCTCTGATCGTTTCAGGTGCGTTGTTGCTGTCCGCCGTGCCTCATGGGAGCCTCTCCTTCATAAGGTTAGTTACAGTTAGTTGTGCTCCGTTTTGTTTTTGACAGTGACTTTGACCCAGTCTGTGGAGCCCGCCTTTGCACAGTAGAATTATTAATCAAGTACCATGCTGATCCGCCGAAGATCAGCATGGTACTTGAATAATAATTTCACTGTGAAAAGGCGGGCTACACGGACCGAGTCAAAGTTTACACACAAAAAGCGCAAATCGTACTTTTGAAGTAGACTGGGACAATTAGTAAAGTCTTTACAACTCTTCACCATGGGTCTTGGGGCTTCAGATAAAAACAAGCATTTACAATGCAATGGTCTCAGTCACTTAAAGTTAGAGCTATTGGCATTGCTCATGACATTATTTTTATTTATGTTTTTGTTTTTAAAACATAAATAAATGGCATTGTCATTTACAATGCCAATACCAGGGCAGGAGAGCCAGCACAGCCAACGAGGGGGCAGAACAGCAAGCACAACCAACTAGGGGGCAGGACAGCAAGCACAAGCAACGAGGGGGCAGGAGAGCAAGCACGAGCAACGAGGGGGGCAGGACAGCAAGCACGAGCAACGAGGGGGCAGGACAGCAAGCACAAGAAACAGGGGGCAGGGGAGCAAGCACAAGCAACAAGGGGGCAGGAGAGCAAGCACAAGCAACGAGGGGGCAGGAGAGCAAGCACAAGCAACGAGGGGGAAGGAGAGCTAGCACAAGCAAGCACAAGCAACGTGTATTCTTGTGGTTGGAGTGTTTGCCATTTATTGCAGTATTATCCTTGTACCTGTGTTTGGTATTCTTTTGTAACATGCACACGCCACTTTTCTCTTGTAACACACTGTTTGCTACCGCTCACATTTTGTTTGCTTTTGATACTTGCACAAGTGCCACCATTGCCTACGTAACGTTTGTTCTTGTGCCTGCGTGTCTAGCCTATATTGCAGTATATTACCTCTAATTGTATTTTGTTTTCTCTTGTAACCTGCAGACTTGTCATTCTTTCCTCCTGTAATGCATTGTTTGCTACCTCATGTATTTTGTTTGCTCACAATTGTCACTTTTACCTCATGTAACTTAACGTCTGCTTTTGTAATTTGTTCACTTGTAATTTTCTGTTCCTATTGTGAAGCGCTCTGACGCCTTCGGGTAAAGTCTGCGCTATATAAAAACGCATAAATAAATAAAATAAATAAAATTAAAAGCAAGCACAACCAACGAGGGGGCAAGATCACTCACCGGAGGACTTGGCAGCTTCTCTACTTCTTCCGGTGGTGTAAGAAGAGCCCCGGACGATGATTAACCTAGCGGAAGAAGCTGATTTACTAGGTCTTTCCTTTACTGAAAAACATGGCTCTCTCTGGTTGAATGTACGCTGTACTTATAATCTTTCTTTCTGTCTCTAATTTACACGAGTGCCGTTGGTCTCTATCCCTTCTAGCGTCCAACTTGGCAATCCGCTGCTTTGAGTCTTATACTGCTGAAAATTATGTAAGGTGGCTGATTTGACTGATAAACCCATTGTAGAAATCTCTGTGCATCGTGAAGGTCACTGGTTCGAACCCAGTGGACCCACTCAGCCTTTTATCCTTTTGAGGTTGATAAAATGTGCATTGTTTAGCTGGTGTAGAAGTAACACCTGTTATCGAAGCCTATTATATATTATATTATATAATGCCTCCTTATTAGTAATAATCATAATAATTCGGTATTATATAATAATAATCCATACTAATATAATAAAGAGAGAGCGCAAACCTTTGAGGCGGGTAATCTCAGGAACCACAGCACCAATCACAACACCCAATACAGCGTTGGAAAGGGCAGTTGCAGCAGAAGGACATAGGCTATGCAGACGCCCACCATATACATTTAAAAGGTAAAAGAACCGTGCTAGCAAAGTAGTCCCTTGTGGGCGTGTCTGCGTTGTGCTGTGGGCGTGTGCTGGGGGCGTGACAAACGCTGGTGGCGTGTGGTACGTTCCGCCCTTCATGCCATGTCTCATATCGTGTGCTAATCCCACCCTGCTCCCTTTAAATGCCCCTGCACCCCATAATTATAACCCACCCTTACCCCTTAAAATACCCCAACACCCTTAAACTCTAACCCATCTTAACCCTATAAATATATATACCCTGTACCCCAAAACCCAAACCTATCCCTAAACCCTAAAAATACCCCTCTACCCCAAACCTAGCCCTGAACCCTATAAATACCCCTGTACCTCAAACCCACCCCTGAACCCTAAAAATACCCCTGTACCCCAAAACCCAAACCTAGCCCTGAACCCTAAAAATACCACTGTACCCCAAAATCCAAACCTTCCCCTGAACCCTAAAATACCCCTGTACCCCAAAACCAAAACCTAGCCTTGAACCCTTAAAATACCCCTGTACCCCAAAACCCAAACCTACCCCTGAACCCTAAAAATAACACTGTACCCCCCAAAACCCAAACCTACCCCTGAACCCTAAAATATCCCTGTACCCCAAAACCTAGCCCTGAACCCTAAAAATACCCCTGTACCCCAAAATCAAACCTAGCCCAGAACCCTTAAAATACCCTTGTACCCTTAAAACCCAAACCTACCCCTGAACCCTAAAAATACACCTATATCCCAAAATCTGAACCTATCCCTGAACCGTAAAAATACCCCTGTACCCCAAAACCCATACCTATCCCTAAACCCTAAAACTACTCCTGTTCCCCATAACCCAAAACTATACCCGAACACCCTAAAACATATACCTCAGTACCCCAAAACATATACCCCTTTACCCATACTTACCTTATCCAAACATTTAAAAAAAACATGCATTTACAACGAATTTCGTTGTAAATGTATGCGTGGTAAAAGCATATAAAATGAATGCCATTGCGGAGTCATGGTACTTTTGTAATGAAAGTATGCGGAGTGATGGTATGAGGAAAGAAAGTTGCAGAATAATGGGTGTTTACCCTCCCCGGTAAGTACATTGGTGGCACGGCAGCCCACATCTCCAGCAACAAACTCATATTTTTTCACTACCCATTTGAAAAATGCACAGGTCTCTCTCATTGATGGCCAGCTCCGACATACAATGTTACACACACCTCCCGCCACAAGTTCTAGAATTGCGAACTTTAGAGCTGGGGAGCTACGTTCGAATCTCGGAATCAGCTCAACATCCTGTGATTCCAGGCAAATCGCTTGGTCTCCCCGTGCCTACCACAAATGAATGTGTTCTTCTGTAATGTAAATTGTGCTCATGCCATGTTTTAGAGTTCGCGCTATATAATATTGCAAGGAAAAATAAAGTAGGGAAACTCGAGTTCACACACTACTGAACGCGCACTCTTAAGTGCATCAGCAGTGCACTGTGAATCGGAGCGTTTCACAGGCCTGTCACAGATAAGAAATGCTATCAAAACGAAATACTACAAAGCAATATACTACTTGCCGGCAGCAATTCATACCCGGACAACGTCGGGACGGGCTGCTAGTAATAATAATAATAGCGTATTGTTAGAAAGGGGGGGTCTCTAGTTGGCACTGGCTGGCGCCACTGTCCAAATAGGGACCCTTCCTCTTAAGTCAGGGCAAGTGGGTCACCCCGTTCGATAATCCCTGCGCAACCCTGTGGTAACGTAACACGAGCAGTTAGGCCTATCTCAGAGACAGTGTGTGAAGCTTTTATGACCATGTGGAACAAGGCAGTAATGACACCACAAAAGGACACAAGTCCGGTAGGTATAGAAAAATAATATCTTTATCTAACAGTTTAACTCCGCTCTCAAAGCGCTTCAACAATAACAATTCATGTCAACCTGTAGGGACTCAATGAAAAGACAACGTTATCGGCCAAAGCGTAACACTGACTGAGTTCAGGGACGGGGCCTATGCGACCCGTTGCGCACCAGGTACCTGTCATTGAAAGGGGGGACAGCACACAGCTTCTCAAAGAAGCGAAGACGGTGACAGGCGGACTCCCAGCGACCACAATACAGGGCGGCAGAGGTCCGCAGCGTGCACCCACACTGACTCGGGCACTCGGGGACAGGTGGGCTCTTCGCAGTAGGAGCATGTGGCTGCGGCAGCCCGGGTTGGGGGAGGCAAGGACTCTCGTTGTGTCACTCTGTGGTGGGCGCCCTCAGCAGCAGTAGCTCTCCCATAGCTGCTGCGGCCCACAGGACAATTCTGGAGGGGATGCAAGTTGCCAAAGGTGCTCAGCGGCTACAGCTCTCTCTCCGCTGCGGTGGCCCGCTGGACAATTCCAAAGGAGGATGCAACAGTGTCAAGGGTGCGGGCGCTCAGCAGCTACAGCTCTCTCTCAGCTGCGGCGGCCCGTGGAACAATTCCAAAGGGGGATGCAAAAGTGTCAAGGGTGCGGACGTTCAGCGGCTATAGCTCTCCTCTGGCTGCGGCGGCCCACACGACAAAGCACGATGATGCACAGTAACAATGACTGGTGGGCGCTCAGCGGCTATAGCTCTCCTCTGGCTGCCGCGGCCCACGGGACAAATCACGATGGTGCACAGTAGCAAATAGCATGGGCACTCAGCGGCTACAGCTCTGTCTCTGCTGCGGCGGCCCACGGGACAAATCACAAAGGTGTACAGTAGCAAAAGACGTGGGCACTCAGTGGCTACATCTCTCTCTCTGCTGCAGTGGCCCACGGGACAAATCACGATGCTGCACAGAAGCAAATGGTGTGGGCACTCAGTGGCTACAGCTCTCTCTCGGCTGCGGCGGCCCACGGGACAAGTCCCGATGGCGCAGGTTCTGGCAGCTCTCAGCGGTGGCAACTCTCCCTCAGGTGCATCGGCCCACACTGATCCTGCAGAAGGTTGGAAGGTGCAGATTTAGGCGGGCTCTCCGCAGTGGCTTTTGTTTTAGCTGTGCGTCCCGTACAGGTTTAGCCAAGAAAGGTTCAGAGTTAGGCGGGCGCTCAGCGGCGGCAGTTCCCTCTGAGCTGCAGTGGCCCACACAGATTCAGCAAGGAGAAAGGTTCAAAGGTTTAGAATTAGGCGGGCGCTCAGCGGCAGCAGTTCTCTCTGAGCTGCAGCGGCCCACACAAGTTCAGCACATGTTTCAGAAGAGGCCCAGTCCGCGGCCCTTACAGTAGAACTAGAGGCACCGGATAACTTGACGGGGGCCTCACCTGCAAGCGGAACTCCCCGCACTGGAATTCTAACGGCCGACTTGGTGAAGTCTAATGTCCCTGAGACTTCGGCAGTAGGCTCCCTCGATTTGGACCCTCTGGTAGTTTCTTCGGCAAGATGGGTTAAAGTTGCAAAGTCCTTTTCTCTGCAATGAAAAAAAGCACTTGGACAGAGTCTCGTCTAGACATCCAGAAGGAACACACTTTGCAAAAGTTCCAGCGCAGCATTTTATACCTAGTAAGTCTTTGTTCTCTAAGGTTGCAAATCACTGATTCCAGTCAGAATCACATCAGTGGGGTCAGGGAGCACTTGGTTTTCGAGACAAAATCCTGCCCTTTCATAATGAGGGGGTCTGCTATCAGACACCCAGTGGGAGGTGGACCCATCATTCACCTTGCCAGGCACGTCCCTGCTTGGATCAAAGAGTCACCCCTCCCTGCGCTTGGAATACCGATCTCACTCTCTCCAGCCAGGTCTGACCCAGCTGCCCTGCTGCTCCAAAACCAGACGGCCAATACGCCTACTCGCTACAGCCCGCAGAAAAGTGACCACGTTTTCAGGAAAGGCATTTCACAACATATAATACCTAAACAGTCCTCACTAAAAGGTGGCCCTTGCTGGCCTGATTATAAATATATTAACCTCATAGTTCCTATTGGGTTCCTAGGCCCAGATAGGGTGATAGAAAGTAATCCTTAACAAAACATGCTATACTAATGGAAGCGTCAGTTAACCTCATTCACAGTATCATTTATATACATAGAGCATTAGTGCTGTGGCACTGAGTAGCAGTGGCACTGCGCCCAGAACATCTATATCCATCCAACGTACAGGACAGTAAGAGTAGTAGGGGAAGGGAGACCTACACCAATGATGCCAGGTCTAACACATATTCTACTATTTGCCCGGTTTATAGATGATAATAGATGTTAGTTATAATAATGGGTGTTTAAAATAATAATAGGTGTTAATAATCCTAATATTGGTAATGAGGCATTATGTATCCTAAAGTCTACATTAAAAATTACATTGTGACATTGACTCGCCTAGATGTCCATAGACTAAGCTCATTTGCTATGGTCCATAATCACACAAACATGAGAAGTGTTCTTAAGTGACTCTTTCAGGAAAGAAGTAATAATTAGTGAAAAGGTTGCCACTAATCTATTCAGTATGTAGGATGGAAAAGGCCACCTATCACTGGTAAGACCACCACTATTAGTCAACCGCCACCTACGATTGAAAATCACTTGGAATGAGTGTATGCTATTTACGCCTTTATTTAAATGTATGTGCAATCACACTACAATCAAAGGGAGTAAATCCTGAATTATCATCTATTCACCCAGGTTTATGTTATTCAAGTTCACAGGTAGCAAGTGGGTTCTGTTCTATGGGATTGGGTAAACCCGGTCCTGTCCGCTCCTGTTCAGTGAAACCATTTCCTTACTTCTAATTGTGGTGAACCTAGCCCTATCCTGTCCTGTTCAGCCTAGCCATTGCTTTACTTCTTGTTTGTGTGACCCCAGTCATACCCCTTCCTGTTTGGTGGAGCCATTTCCTTACTTCTTGTTTGGGAGAACTCAGTACAGTCCCCTCCTGTTCGGCGGAGCTATTGCCTTACTTCTTGTTTGTGTGACCCCAGTCATATCCCTTCCTGTTTGGTGGGACCATTTTCTTACTTCTTGTTTGGCTGACATTGCTTTGTCCCCTCCTGTTCAGCGGAGCCATACCCTTACTTCTTGCTAAGGTGACCCCAGTCCTATCCCTCCTGTTAGGGGGAGCCATTTCCTTACTTCTTGTTCTTGTGACCCCAGTCCTATCTGCTCTTGCGTGATGAAACCATTCCCTTCTCATTTGGTTTAACCCAGTCCCGTCTTCTCTTGTGTAACGGAACCATTCCCTTAATTCTTGTTTGGGTAAACCCAGTCTAATCCTCTTCTATTTTATGGAACAATTCCCTTGCTTCACTTTTGGGTAGAGCAGCAGATCTTTCACGGTACTGCGCCCACCCTGTGAAACAGCCTACCCCTTCAGTTCTGCTTAATGTCCAACCATGTCTGCTTTGGAAAACCTTTTTAAACTGTGACTTTTTCTGGTGATAGGGATGCTGCTGTATATTTATCAAACGCCTTAATCGAATATTATACCAAAACATCATGTAGTCAGCATCTTAAAAAAGATAAGAACAGGGAAAATATTAATTCCTATAAGCCTCCTTAACTTTGATTATAATATTTTTACAAAACTGCTTGCTAATTAGTTAAATAGGATCGGTGGCTCAATTATTCACCAGGATCAAAGTGGTTTTGCCGCAGGCAATCAACTTTCCTCAAACACAAAGTTTTTTGGGGGGTCAAAAAATACAAAGTTTTTAATAGCTCTCGACTACCTCACCCAGAACAAAATAGAGGCACAGGTGTTCTTTTTAGACGCGAGAAAGCTTTTGATCTGGTGTCCAGAGAAAGCCTTTTTTTAGTTTTCGCCAGATTTGGGTTCCCGGAAAAGTTTATACATACAGTGAAATATCTATATAAGGACGCTTCGGCACAAATAATTATCAACTCTAGGAATGTAAGTAGCTGTAGAGTAAATAGGGGTATATGACAGGGGTGTCCTCCATCAGCAATTCTTTTTGCCCTGTTTATAGAACCCTTGGCAATAACCATTAGACAAAAAACAGCTCCACTGCAAGGTATGTCTAATATAAAATTATATGCCAATGATATCGTCCTGTTCCTTAAACCCAGGGAAAACGTTCAACAGGACATTTTCACAATTTTTACGGAATTTCAAGCACTGGGTGGGTACAAAATAATTAATGCTAAAACGGAAATTTTACTTTGCAATTATTTAGAACACACATTATCAGAACCTCAGGTATTATACAACTCTAGGCCTAAGAGATATCTAGGAATATTTGTGTCTGAAACTGTTAATGACCTTTACATATTAAATTATGTTCCCCTAGTGCAAAAAGTTAAGCTCTTATTTGCAAAATGGAACCAACTCAGCATCTCAATAATTGGACGCATAGCACTGATACGAAGGTCGATTTTACCATTATTTAATTTTCTATTCTCAGCAATCCCTTACGCATTACAAATGTCATTTTTTAAGAATTAGATGGGTTATTCTCATCCTTTATATGGGCCAACAAGATACCACGATTAGCACTAGCCACTTTAAGCAATTTATCTAAGGAAGGAGGGTTGGCTCTCCCTCATTTGAGGGAATATTACTATGCAAATTTTGCACATAATACATATAATTTTTTTTATCTCAATCCTCTTTGCACAGAATTTCTTTTTATAATAAGGATTTTGAAGGTCTATAAAATTTTAGATCCCATGTGGTTAGTGAAGAACCCTAAAAAAGTACGTTCTAAGGTCTTCCAATGGTTTTTAAAACGAAAAGCCCAAAAGTTTAAGCATTATGGTATGCCTCTAATAAATGGATCCACACGTTTGGCCGACCTCCACGTCAGGGGGCAACTGCTAATTCAAACCAATATTGTTAGTAAGTGGGAGGAGAATGGATATAAACATTTGGGAGATTTTCTTATTATAAGATGACCTGGAAAAGCTGGATAGAGGTAGAGCATGGTCTGAGCCAGTTTAGAGATATACTAAAAAGGTCTTTTATTCAAATAAGGCACTTTCTAGAATACAAATTAGATCCGATCATACTTTGCGCAAAATTAGAACTGAGCAAGGCTATCCTAGAAACAACTAGATGTAGATCAATAAGTAGGATGGGGCAAATTCTCGATGAGCATAAGATCTCAAAGGTTTACAAAAAAGCCTGAGATAAATGGCAAGCAAACGGAGGCCTGTAGATTTCAGGGGCAGTCTGTGACAGAATTAACAAATTTAATAATACACTACTAAGAGGTGCCAATTTTAGGAGAATGCAATTTTACACAAATGGCTATTATACAGGACACCGACCTTTCTGCATAATATATGTATCCCGGAGGGATGTTTTCAGTGCTCAGCAGAAGAGAGAGGTACATAGACTCGCATTGCCTGGGATTGCCCCAAGATCAAACAATTCTGGAAAGTGATAGAGAAATACTGTAGGTACAAGCTAGGTCTTACAATAGTTATCGATAGATACATCGCGACTCTTGGATGCTCTCCAAATATAACTGTTAACAAAGTACAAGAGGAAAGTCTATATATGTGTGTGTATATATATATATATAATGGCTTTAGTAGCGAGATCTCTAATTCTTCGGAATACGCAAAGCAAGACCATACCTACTTTTTATTTCTGGCAATCTAAATTGCATAAAGTTAGAGAACTGGAGAAGACGCTATGCCTTAAGATCAGGTTTGCATAAAAAGTTTGAGACACGCTGGGATCCATAGGAAGTTAGCCAATAGATAATTTAAGAATAAAATAATAAGCCGGCACTACAAGATGTTATTATCTGTTGATATCAAAAGGGGGATTTTGCAATATGAGACCGTTTTTAACATCTAGTTTTAAGTAATACCCACATTGTTACATCTGACATATATTTTCATGACTAATCATGTATGTTGGACGTTATGTTTCCATCAAAATTGAGCTTTATAAGCATCTTGTTCTTTTTTGAGTATGTGTAAAAGTGCGATGAACTCTCAATAAAAATATTTATCACAAAAAAAACGCCTCCCTATTTTAATCTTTGCATGCTCATAAGCATTCTTTCATAATATATTTTTAAAGCATACAAATGTCTATTTTAAACCATGGAAGCGTGACACACCATACAATTCCATGAGATCGCGTCATGTCCCAGGAAAACATGGATGTCTCTGTAAACACCATCTTCTATACAGACAGGACTTGGGCCCCTGTATCCCCTTGCACACTGTTAATCATATCTGTGCCTTCCATTTGTTTAGTCCTGTAGTCTTCATCTACATTTCTGCTTGTGTGCTGTACAGTCTCAAGAGATGTAAGCTGGCTCATTTCTGCTTATGTTCCCAGATTCAGATCCTGATGGGGAGGGCAGAGTTCCTGAAAAAACAGATGAAGGTGAGTGGGCGGAGGGAGGGGATGCGAACAGCCCTGCATTGGCAACTTGGCTAATATAGTCTTGTGGGTAACAGCTGGGAGTATGAGAGCGTGAACTGGGTGAATGGGAAGAGCCTAGTGCCTTGGAGTGTGCAAGTTCTGAGGTGAAGGGGATGGGTTGAGAGTGGCCCACGATTGCAAGAAGGTCAAGGTCCCCCCTGTGTGTCATTTACAAAGAAGCGTCATTCAAATAGAATGAGAGGAGACCAGACAACTGACGATGACACCTGCTGGAAGAATGGGAGGGGCCACAAGGGCTAGTGTAATGGTTAGCGCCAACCGTTGGGTTATAAGAGTAGCTCGATACAGGGAAAATGGGGGGGCCTAATGCTGAAGGGGTGTGGAAAACGCCTAGTACTGCATAACAGAAGAAGCCCAATACTGAGAGAATGGTCGAGCCAAGTGCTCTGAGAACTGAAGTGACCACATGCTGGGAGAATCATGGGAGCAATCTAGTGCTTTGAGAAGTTGTGTTATGGTATGCAATGCCTTGCCATGCTATGTGATGCTAGACATATGGGTGGGCCTGGGGATGTCTGGTTCTGGGAGAACAGATGAGCCACAAACTAGGAAAATCAATGTACTAAGTGCATGACAACTACAAAGCACCCAGTTTTAGAGGAGGGGGAGTGACCCAATGCTTGTCGTACAACGGGGATCCAGGGCTAGAATAATGGTAGCTTCTCCCATTTGGGAAACTGGATACTAGATTGAGGGCTGGGTCAATCTCATATTATGGCCACGTTTTAGCACCAGGAGACTGTTTCAGTGATGCTGATAACATAATTTTGTGCTTGGAGATTTTGAGGATTATAGACTGGTTCATGGAGGGAGTGCGGGGAGGGGGTGCACTGAAAGAAATATGTAAGCGACTTACTACATTGAACCAAACGAACAGTATATTGAGCATATTTCGAAGCTCTCAAGGGTTCAATGCTATGAAAAGGGGGGGCTTTGGGAATGAGAAGGTGTGTTGCCTTGAGAACGGTGGAGAGGAAGGGGGTGCCCGGCGGGCAGCACCTGGAGAATAAAAAGGTCCTGGTGCTGGGAGAATGAGTGGCACTGTACTGGAGGGGATGTTATGGACACAGGACTGAAAGGAAGGGGGGTTCCAGAGGCTTGCTGAGAAAATATGGAGGCATCACAGTGAGAAAGGAAAGGGAAGGACCCGATGCTGCTGGGATAATGGTGGAATGATAGGGGTGCAATCATGTTGAGGGAATGTTAGTTGTACAGTGTTAGAATGTGAATCACCCCATTTTGTGTGCAAAGTATTTGTGGGATGCCAACCTTACATTGAGAGGGCAGCTCTTCGCTATTGGTGAGCTACAAGATTGTGAGATTTTCATACTGAAAGGGACCCCATTGTATATCTGCATTCTAGATGAAAGTGTCCCGCTTAAAAGCCGAAGCCATGGATGAAGAGCCCATGTCGCAGTCTGTCCAGAGCAGTGAGTATGATCGTTCCTTACTAGAAGCAATAAGATGGTGAAGCATCTGCACTCCTTGGTAAATCCGGTCACCTTGAAGATGATTGGGAACATGTAAAAAGAGCGTATGTCTCTATTCATGCCCGTTCTTCACATGGTGTGGGACTAGACTGCTGGAAAGCGGAGATTTATTGCCCGGGAAAACAAGATGAGCACGGAGGTGAAAGAAACGAGAAACCATGAAATGTTACTTGAAAGAGCAAAGTTAAGGAAAGGGTATAAAGAAGAGAGGTGGAAGGTGATCAGAAGGAAAATAGTTATGACCATGGCATTTAATGGAGGAAGGAAGAAAATAAAAGCAACATTGGCTATAGCACTGGAAAAACATCGGTTTTATAACCACTGATAGTAAAAATGTTGAAAACCTTGTTACACACTGAATTCACAACCATTAGAAACTGAAAACAGGAAAGGCCAGAAAGCTAGATCCTCAGGCAGTTTGAAAATGTTGCACTCGCCACGATGTTTGACGAGGGCTGCCACCAGGAGAACACAGTTGATAGGAGGAACTTCACCGTCCCTCAAGGGTATATGGAGAAAATGGTGGTAATTAAAAAAAATAGCCTTGCAAACAAAGGCAGTTTTTATTTGAGGGAGGCAAGGGTATAACCGTGTTATGTTTTTGAGCAAATCTACTCAAATCTCACTCAGCTGTGAGACGTGGAGAACTTCTTTTTGAAGCAAGAACTCCAGGAGCACTCCACCTACAATGGGCAGAAATGTTGTATGTCCTGAAAAGAGACCTGAGTTCAAGTTTCAAAAAAAGGAAGAAATTAAACTTAACAGTCATATGTGTATGTAAGACTTTTGCCAATTGATTTAAAAGGCAAAGAAAGACCTTTGATTTTACAAATTAGCATAATGAGTCGGGAAAGGGGTGTGAAGAACTCTCTTTAATTCAGTAAATTTTTGTCTTAGTGAAAGGAGAAAAAAATATGCAGATGACGTGACGGCAACATCTGGTTCACTTGACATAGTTAGAATGTTTGTTAGTATATTAAATGACATTTGAGGCAAATTAATGTGAGGGTAATTGAGAACAGATCATGCCTTTTTTGGCTGTGATATCAAATGAAACCCACTGACACGGAGATATAGACAAATATAACATTCCAGTGTCAAGGCCACAGCAAGACTTATTAACTCAGGAAAGATAGGGAGAAGAGATGAGTATTGCTAAATAAAACTGTGTGGAGTGACCTGGAACTGCCTTTGCTTGCCATTCGTAATGAGCATGAACATTGGTTTTTATCACACATCAATGGATGACTTAAAGGATCTTCACAAGTTCCTGTACCAATGAAAACAAGTGAGGCACCTAGCGAACGAGTACTGATTCAGCAAACTTTAATAATGATGGAGGTGGGAATTATGATGTTTCTGGACCCATTCTAGGGGTTCCACACTCAAAGTAAAATGATACTATGAAAAGAGCGGGGAAATACCTAAAAGAGGCATCATGGTGAGCTATTGCGCTATAACTGAGTTAAAGGGATATAATGCACACAAAAAAAAATTCATTGCTAATGTCCAGGGATTTAAGTGATTGCAATGTCCAGTTTGAGTCCTCGATATTTGTCTTCTGAAAAAAGGCAAGTCTTCTTTCATAGCCCTGACATTTGAAGACATAATGTCTGAAAAAGACTATTTTCTTAGTGAGCCTATTCGTGTGGTCGATTTCCTCAATCTATTAAAAATAAATTGTTGTGAATAGGAGGATTATGCAGAAGTGCCAGTGATGTGGCACATTTTTGTTTTACTGACGGAGCAGGTTCTGGAAGGAACGCGTTCATACTATGGTGCCACTGACCTCCTTGCAGATTTGATAGAAACAATTGAATGTAGGGAGCCCATTGCTAGCACTATGTGCCAAAGCTGTGAGTAACTGGGGTGGATCTAGGATCTAGTCTTTTGCCTAAAGGGTCAGGTAATACAGCTTTAAAACACAGCATGCACGCCTTTTATTATATAAGGGCAAAAAGCTACACCTAGATAACTTGTGGTAATAAATAACTTCTGTGTTTGAAAGTTTCCTACCCCAGCGAGAGTCATGTAAGTCTGAGTAGTTCTTGTGAGGTGCTAAAGAGATGTGCATGCCTGGGAGTCGGGCAAAGCTCAAATATGTCAAAGGCTGAATTGTCATCTAAATATATGAAATGTATTGGAAACTTGCACACATGCAGGAAGCACTGTTTCTGTCCCTTGCATTTGCCAACCGTCTGTTCCCTACGTGTTGTGAAGAGTAATAGTGACATTAAAAAATGTAGAACCAGATATTACATAGGAGTTCATTAGTTGATCAGAATATAGAGCTATGTGTTTTGTAATTAGAAGAACGGGAAAGACGTCAGGCGCCAGTAAATAGAAATATTCTACTGAATTATGCCTAGAACCATTGAATTGAATCAGGTGCTCCGGTGGGGCTTCTTGAGAATGTTGGATCCCCATCTTGAAGGTCAAGTAACAGATAATGAAGGACGGTTGTTGAAAGTCTGTCTCTTCTACTCTCTGACCTGTCCTGCCAGGAGATCTGGTGTAAATATAGGAATTTAGTATGATGTTTTGTTCAGGAGTAGATTTCACTTGAAATTGCTAAGGGTGGATCACGCGTTATAGCCCCTTAACATGCCTGTGTTTAGCACTCACGTGGAATAGGTTTGCACTAAAAGCCAGTTACCCCTCTCAGCAGTTCACTTCAGCAGCAGAGGAAGAGCAGTCACATTTCCAGTTGCTCTGTCGCTTTTGCAATCACAGCAGCATTGCAATTGTAGCCAAACACTCAAGAATCAGCAGCAAATAAATGTTTCATTGACACAAGTAAGTGCATCAATATTATCCAAATGTACCATTGTGAAAGGCTGGGAAGCCTTGCAAAGAGGGTTAGGCTAGGTCTCAGCCTTTATACGGTAACAAGTTATTTAGGTAGCTTTGCCATTAACGGTCTCTATTACCTTTACTGAAGTACTGTTTAAGTAGTACTTGCATTGAGGTCAGTCCTTTTCTGCGCCGCCTTAACGAATCCCTTCCTTTCAGTTTAATTTAGAATGTATATTCCTTTATCCCTGAGATGGGTACTATAGATTTACTCTCAGGTCTCAAGGTATATTTGTTCTTGATTGGGACAGCTTATGGTAGGTTTTGTTTATATATAATTGCCTGTTTTTCCAGTTCTGTGTCTGGGTTGATTTTTGTTTGTGACCTAGACTGTGACTGACATCTTTGCGGCTGAATCGCTCTCTTGCTGATGTGCCAGTGTGTGTTGCACTTGCGTTGGAGAGGCCATGCCTGGAAATTGGACTTTCTTTTCCACCGCTGTTTAGCTTCTGTTGGCCTATGCTTTTAACTTGTGTAACTGATTTGCTGCCATGGTTTGAAGTCTGGTATGTACTCCTACACCCAGAAGGATGCATCTTCATCCCTCAGAGTGGGATGCTGGGATCTGCTTGGTTGTGTTTCCTCTGTGTCTATGGTGGAGGCATCTACTGTTTTGGTGCAAGTATGCAAGGCCTTAAATTCTAAACCCTCCAACAGTCCCTGAAGTGTTGCCCAAGTAGCAGAGTACCTATTATATTGTCCCTGTCATACACTGAACAGAGTTATCTGTATAAAAAGGTATATGTTATTAATAAAAAGGCATTATATTATAAATTGTATTTATATAGCACTTGCTACCCCTGACGAGGCATAGAAGCACTTTGCAGGTAGTGGCATTGTACTCTGCAACCCAAGGTCAAAGGTCAATAGGTGGAGTTCTCTGAATTAATTGTTGTTACTACAAGACCTCTTGATTCCTGAGGGAAGCATCCTGTTGAAATTGAATGGTGCTGATTGGTTAGATACCCCCTGCATTTGTTGCATTAGTAATGCTCTGGAATTAGTCATGTCGGCCTTTTTGGCAGATTTAAAGTTCTCTTCTGCAGTTGAGCATAATTGTGATTTGTATAAAGTGGGTTTTGTTTGCCCTTCATTCTACAGGACATATCGGATGTCTATTGTACAGTAAACCGCCTGCATAACTAAATCTAGTTTATAATACCTGGTTTGCAAATTTGTAGTTTCTAGCATGTCTGCATACAATTCTTTTAGTAATTTAGTGCCACCTTTGACTGTCTTCTTCTAAAAAGATGGTAGATATTAGCTAATACAAGGGTTTAACCTTCTATGTATAATATTGCAAATATGTGCGGTCAAAAATCCCATTATGTCCTGGAATTTATGCAGAGTATTCGTAAACCTTAATGAAGCCCATTTTCCAGGAAATGGGTGATAATCATCTTCCTTCACTGAAGAGTTCCTACCCTCAAGAAAAAAGCATTGCGGTGTGCGATTTTGGCTTCTTCTGATATTAATGTGTTATCCTTCAAGGAAGTCATAACTAAAGCATTCTTCACACTTGTGGCTTCAGCACTACAACATTCATATGCAAAAAGAAAAGAGAGAGCCCTGGGTAGTACCCACGTTTTAGTTGACTAGCAGCGCCTTTATATTGAACACTCTACAACAGCACTGACACTCTGAATCTGCTCACCTCAAATGACAGGATTCATATGCAAGCAAATGAGCAAGGAAACGAACCCCAGCTCCTTCTAAAAAAGTATACATGTTGTCTTAGAGAGGCACATCAACTCATTATTATGTAAAGAATGAACATCAAGTTTAGCCACTAACGGAGGAGGAGCTACGTCAGCAAACAAGATGGCTGCTTAGGCTCCCGGCTCCGCCGACCTCCGTAACCCCCCACGATATCCTGTACGTTATCCTGATTTTACGCCTAGTCTCTGTTTGCATGAACTGTTCCGCACTCCGATGGTGAAATCCGGAAACTTTTATCGGCTTGTTTGACGAAGTTCAATCGAGTTGAAGTTTGTGGCCTACTCCAGTGGTGAAGCCGGGGCCTCGAATACTTTCACAGCTGGGCCGCAGTGCAACAACATCGGCCGGCAGAACCAGGCTGGGTCCGGTCAAACTGAGTGGAGGTCTTGTTTAAGCCCGAATTTGGCGGCGATTTTTTCTATTGCTCAGAATCGACGGAGGAGTGATTCTGCTTGCTGCTGGCTGCGGTTGGGGGTCCCCATCCCGCGGACCCGGTATTGGGCCCGCCGGGGTTCGGTGGTTCGGTGTCTCTGGCCTGCGGCCTTAACCGGGTAGACCGTGGCTGCGAATAAAGACCGGTCACCCTCCGCATCTGCACGTTCGTGATCCTGTTTGTCCCCCACGAGGATGCCAGATTCACCCAGGGAGGTGATTGTGATTGGTGTCGGGCATGAGACTATGGATCGAACGGTGCATGAGCCATCGCTGAGGTCAATACTGGCAGAAATTTGGGCGTTTCGCTCACATGTGAATATCTTATTGAGCAAATTGGACACGCGTCTATCTGAGATGCTCCTGGGGGAACTGGACCTGGCCTTACTGTTGGAACAGGAATCTGCAGCCATTCAAACCGCGGCCATTTTGACTCCATGCGAGAACCCCGTGAGGAAACAAGTATTGGAACCATTGGATGGTGCCCTGGGAGACGGTGTTCCCGAGGATGTCATGGTATTGCCGAACCTTCCACCACTATCGACTTTGGAGATATCAAAAAGGCGTTCTCCTCCCGGAGACTTTTGTTTGTGACTTTCCATTCATTTTGTGGTCGTCTTCTCCTTTCCTGGTGACTCTACGACTCCTGTGCAGGATACATTGGGACTGTTCATCTAGGAGGGAGAGTTCTTCTGCGTCTAAAGTTCCTGTGGACTCACTGCCTGCGAGTCACCATGGATTGATTTTTGATGACTCTTTTATTACTTCTTTGTGTGCCTTTGAGTCTCGCTGGGGGGGGGGCGGGGTTTCGTGTGCTTGTTCGAAAGGGCCAAGGTTAAGATCGACTAGGTCGGGAAGGGTTGGAGTGGCTTTCTCAAGTGTTTGACCTGCAACTGTTTGATCTAAGAGGCTGGGCATAGTGTTTTCATAAGTTTGTCTTTCAGTGATAGGGGGTGGCTGTTTCTGGCGGGGGGACTAAAGGGGCTGGGAGCCCAAATGGATATGCCCTCCTCCATTCTTTTTCCTACCTTTAGGGTTTTAGTAATTAGGGGCGACAGGCATGCTGCTAGTCGGGTTAGGCTGTAGCCATTTGCAGGGGTGCAGGGTGGGGGGCTGGAAAGGGTTTTTTATTTTGCCTTTTTTTATTTCTATGGCCTTTCTTTTCCTTCTCTTTCTTTCCTTAAAGGATCAGTATAGCTACGAATCATTCGGATTCTTATCGTGTGCTTGTATTTAGTGCTTATGCTTCTTTTATATCCTGATGACTGATGACTCCTCCCACCTTCTGTGAGGCTGATGGCGGCAACTTTGTATCGGCGTGCTGGACGATCCTGCTGACTCCCTTCATGCGGCTTCTGAATTTCGCGCTGGAATGCGCTGACTGAGCTTCCCGATGGTAGGACTGCTCTGCTGTGTTCTGTCGGGTCGCGAGCACTTCTTTGGATGGTTTCCGTTTTCGTAGCTGTAGCTCCGACGGACTGTGTGGTAGCGTTATGCGGAGCAGGTTCGTGGGATTAGATCACAGAAAGGCGTTTGGACTATTTAATTAAACGCTCGAGTTGGTGATAGCCCGTGGCAACCCCTTTGTGTGTGACTCTCTTCATCTATTATCCTGCTCACTAAAACGCTACATCTTTCCTGCACCTCCCAGACCTTACTAAACCAAAACGTTATCTGTACACCCCGCTGTCGCAGCCTTCTGGACACTAAGCAGCGACCGCAGTTTGGGTAGGACTACAGGTCCCAGCATTCTCTTTGATCTGGATTACAGTCGTGCTTGTTGCTGGAAGCGTGGTGAGCCCTTCTAACTGCTGCTGCCTATTTCCCCATTGGGACCCTTGCACTTTGAGCCTGCGTGCTCTATCGCTCTTCTACTGCCTGTGCCTGAAAGCGGAACTCTACCTGAGCCCGTGTGCTCCACCGTAGCTGTGTAACTGCCCCAAGGGATTTTGGAACTCTGCCTGAGCCAGCCCGTGTATTCCATCCCAGCTTTTCCTACCTGCTGAGGGAGTAGAGTTTGCCAGCGGGAGCGGGACTGCGAGGCCCAGAGGTGCTAGCGCCAGGTAATCGCGCGCACCTGGTGCCTCTTCCCGCCCCCTCCTCCCTGCAAGCACTTAACGACTCGCGGCACCCGCTCCGCGGGTGCCGCTCGCAGTCGTGCTTGTTGCTGGAAGCGTGGTGAGCCCTTCTAACTGCTGCTGCCTATTTCCCCATTGGGACCCTTGCACTTTGAGCCTGTGTGCTCCATCGCTCTTCTACTGCCTGTGCCTGAAAGCGGAATTCTGCCTGAGCCCATGTGCTCCACCGTAGCTGTGTAACTGCCCCAAGGGATTTTGGAACTCTGCCTGAGCCAGCCCGTGTATTCCATCCCAGCTTTTCCTACCTGCTGAGGGAGTAGAGTTTGCCAGCAGGAGCGGGACTGCGAGGCCCAGAGGTGCTAGCGCCAGGTAATCGCGCGCACCTGGTGCCTCTTCCCGCCCCCTCCTCCCTGCAAGCACTTAACGACTCGTGGCCCCCGCTCCGCGGGAGCCGCTCGCAGTCGTGCTTGTTGCTGGAAGCGTGGTGAGCCCTTCTAACTGCTGCTGCCTATTTCCCCATTGGGACCCTTGCACTTTGAGCCTGTGTGCTCCATCGCTCTTCTACTGCCTGTGCCTGAAAGCGGAACTCTGCCTGAGCCCGTGTGCTCCACCGTAGCTGTGTAACTGCCCCAAGGGATTTTGGAACTCTGCCCGAGCCAGCCCATGTATTCTATCCCAGCTTTTCCTACCTGCTGAGGGAGTAGAGTTTGCCAGCGGGAGCGGGACTGCGAGGCCCAGAGGTGCTAGCGCCAGGTAATCGCGCGCACCTGGTGCCTCTTCCCGCCCCTCCTCCTCCTACTTAGCCCAGCTTCCGCACGCGTACGTGGGACGCGCGCGGACGGAAGCGCGGGCGAAGACCGGGCAAAGAGCGGGCCGTTGTGTGGCCGTTAGGTGGCCGGAGAGGCTGGGCTGGGCCCCGTCCCTTTCATTCTTGTGTGTTACCTAGACCCGATTCCTCTACGTATAACACTGTTTGTACATTCTGTTTATGTGTTGTTCTGCGCACCTGACCTAATTATCACATGCTAGTATAGTTCCTTTATTATTGCTGGCTAGGTAATTTTTAGAACGGTTACTCCTGTATAACTACCACAGTTGTGTATTCTTTTGCCATCATGGACACGGCCTCACCTGGGACAGTGGGGGTAAACCCTAATAAGGGCACACTAGATAATTATTTTAAGAAATCTATTTCAGAAATTGAAAGGGAAGAAGCTCTAGCGGAGAGAAGGGTGGAGCGTCGTCGCTCTATCGAGGGTTATAAGGCCAGACCCCCCTTGGCTACGTCCCCGCATATTTTATTACCTAGTACAGAGGTGACCCCTATTACTGAGGATCCCTTCACATCCCAGGGAATTCCAGAACTTCTAAGGGACATTACTCCCACACCACCTTCTCCTGGGGACCCATTTAGTCCGCCTATTGTCGCCCCCCCACCACCTTGCAATTCCGATGCAGCCCAGAAACTTACGCTAGCTCCCATCCTTATGGGAAAAACTACCGCCAAAAATCAACTGAGGAAGATTGAGGCCCAGATAATCCATGGTCCTCCACCCAAAAAGAGAATGAGGAAGGGGGGTACTATACAAAAGGGCAAAATTAGTCACTCTGAATTTGGCAAGGGGAAAGGGGGGGGTGTAGCCTCTGTTTCTAAACCAACTGCGGGTACTAGACCTGCTATTTCTACAGTGACTACACAAGAAACACCATCCCTTACACTAGTTACTACCCCTCCAAGTGCAATTTCCGAGGAGACTCTCCCGCTCGCCCCTACCTTGGAGTTTCTTGGGCAAATGCTCAGGACGCTTACTTCCCCTATTGTAGACAGACTATTGGCCATTGAACAACGGCTAGGGAACTTGGAACAGGCTATTCTAAATAAACCGGACAACCAGAAGGCCCCTTCAATACCTAGTATAGCACTGACTGCAGTCAGTTCACTCAATAGCTCAAAACCTTCTACATCTAAGACGGCCCATCCAACATCTACTAATCTAGCCAAGGCGGCCCATACAACTTCCACCACCACTACAACTGCCTCATTTCCTATGCCCAATGTTCCTACTAAAACAGTGTCCTATAATCCCTTAGGAACTACAACCTCTGCCACTCCTTCTAGAGCTGCCATGCACAAGAATGGTGCCATCCCGAAGGGTGGAAATAGTATAGCCACAAGACCAATCCACCCGGCTGGAGAGAGGGTACCCCCTAGTAAAGTACCAAAACGTAGGATCCCCCAGGTTGAACTTCCTCCGGAATCACTACCTTATGTAGTGGTGCTCACGGGTGTGCCCACCCTTGACCCTGATAAGCGAGAAGGTCCACAGCAACTTAAAAATAAAACCATGTACTGGTTGTCCAAAAATAGACCACTCCCGGAGAATGTTAATGGGGACATAGTGCACGTGCGCCGACTCTCCTGGTTGGGGGGGGGGGGCGGGAGAAAGATATAGAAGGCGACTTGATTGTGATTAACTTCAGGGACCCAGAAGCTGTTAGGCACATTCTGAGCTGGATGCCAGGGAACTTAGGCAAATCAATTATGCCGTGTGATCTTACCTATTTCTACCCTAGAGCCCTAGTAGCTCCCCTGTCATGCCCATGGCCTCCTATCGCCCTGACGGGTATTAATGGTCCAAAACAAATTAACCATTATTTCCCCTCGCACCCTGGCCCCATGATCCCAAAGAATGCTCATGGGTGGGAACCTGTCCCACAAAGGGGCTATGGCACTAATTATAGGAGTTCGGACTATTCTTCTCAAACAGGGGGGATGGACCATTTGCTTCCTTTTACACCTTTGGAAGTTAGTAATAGATTTGAAGTTTTCTCTGGCTTGGACTCCTGTGATTGACGCCTGGGGTCCTTTCCTGGTCATTTTGCTGTAGAGAGGGCCTTAAGTGTACAGAATGGTAATTTTTATGTTCCCGGTGCTAACTCCCCTCTCCAGTTGTCAGGTGATCCCTATGGCACGATCCAAACCCTCCCAGTCACATTTAATCACAGTCCACCTCCCCCTCCAGGGATTCCTATCTCATATGTATGCAGTGGTAGTGACACCTCAGGGGGGCAGGGACCCACTTTGCACACTCCTTCCAGAGCCCTGAGGGTACTATCATGGAATGTTGCAGGTATTTTTTAATAAAATACACACTGAAGAATGGAACTCCCTAATAACAAATAATGACATCTGCCTCTTTCAAGAGACATGGCCGAGGGAACCGGTTCTTAAAACTGGCTACGCTATATTTGAAATCCATGCTACCTGGAATGGCAAGGGGAGGCCCTCGGGTGGTTTGGCGGTGTGGATAGCATCTCATATTGGTTGCACAGCGGAAATTATAGCTACGTCTTCCCAAGACATCCAGTGCGTTCTATTAAACTGGAAGGGCGCCCCCAAGTTGGCAATAATAAATGTTTATTCCCGCCCAGTAGGCCCAACGGCGGAGTCCACTACACTTGAAGACCTTGCGTCCTTCTTGGGTCAGTTGCCGACAGACTACAAGGTGGTAATGGGTGGTGATTTTAACTGCCACTTCGAGCCGTTAGAGGGCTTGAGGGAAGGGGCCCTCACTGCAGAAGACGATTTCTGGGGTATACCAGTGTGTCAATCGCCCCATCCTAGATCCTGGTCTCCACTTGCTGTCCAAATTATGTCTTTAACTCTTAATTTTGCGCTAAGAGCCTGCAATGGACGCACACCCTCAGACACCCCCTCAAAATGTACATTTAACAGACTAAATCATGAGTCACGACTGGACTACATCTTTGTTGATACCAGCCTTTGGCCAAAGGTGGAGGACTTTAATATAATCCCCCGCACTGATAGTGATCATAATGCTCTCTTACTCTCCTTCGCCTATCTTCCTGAACCTACCGGACCCTCTCCCCCAGATTAAAGAGATGAACGGGGAAACCTGGTACTAACCTCAAACAGGCGTAGGGTGAGATGGCAGAAATTTTTCAAGTCGGAAGAAAATATTGGGAAAATTTACAATCTGGTGCTGCCTAAATTTGAGGCTTTGGATGAACTAATTAGTCTATCCAGTACCCAGGACTTACAGAAAACCCTACCTTTTATACACCAAGACTTAGTGGGAGCACTGGGAGAGGTCCTCTACCCAGAGGTGCCTAAGCCCAAGCACAAGACTAGAACTTCCACCTGGTACAACTCTGATTGCAGAAAGGCCAAATCTGACCTTATCACCGCAATCAAAGAGGGTGTACCCCGTACCAGGGTGTCCGTTCTGCGACGACAGTATAAGGACACAATGGCTCGTGTGAGGTCGGACTGGGACTGGGATAGATGGCAGGATCTTTCAGCAGCCCTAATAACTAGGGACTCAAGAAGATTTTGGTCCTTAGTCACTACTGGCTCAGGGGAACCCAAAGCTGCAGTTGAACCCAATATAGCAGCACAAATATGGGAAGATCACTTCGGGAAACTCTATGCAGATGTCCTAGAGAATACCGATGTCACTGTTGCAACACTCCTCTCCCTTCCTGGAGATACCTTGGAGTTCACGCTTGGGGAAGTGGCTAGCGCAATAGATGGTTTAGCGTTGGGCAAGGCCCCTGGCCTTGATAAATTACCTGGTGACCTTTTTAGGTCCCATCCAGAGATCTGGGCGCCTTACCTTCACATCCTTTTCAATTCACTTGCACGTGGAATGGCGATCCCCTGTACTTGGCTGGGGGCAGAGATAGTCCCAATCTTCAAGAAGGGCTGTCCTCTGCTCCCATCCAACTACAGGCCGATCAGCCTGATAGATGTCCCCCAGAAGATGTATTCACGACTCTTACTGGATCAACTCATGGACTGGATGGAGGAAAATGAAATCTTAAGTCCTCTCCAGGCTGGCTTCAGGAAAAATACGTCCACCATGGATCAAATCTTCCGCCTAGTCCTCCTCTTCTGGAAAACGGTGACCATCGAGGGCGGGAGATTGTACATGGTGTTCGTAGACCTGAAGTCAGCATTCGATCTGGTACCGCGGAAAAAACTCTGGGAGGTCCTGAAGGAGATGGGAGTGCCCACCAATATACTCCAGGCCATAATTAGACTCCACCAGGGCAACTTTGCCCAGGTACGATGTGGGCGGGGTGGAGCACTGACAAAAAGGTTTCCTGTTTCCCGGGGGGTCAGGCAGGGTTGCGTCCCTGCCCCTACTCTTTTTTGTCTATATGTGAACAGCGTCATCTCACACTTAGCTAACGTTAGGGACAATGACGCCCCGGTCTTGGCAGGCAGGAGGGTACCAGCAATTATGTTTGCTGATGACACCCTCCTGCTTTCCAAATCACCCATGGGAATCCAGAGAATCCTTGATGGCTTTGATCTTTTCTGTAGGCAGTATGGCCTTGAGATCAACGCAGGGAAGACCAAGTATATGATCTTTAACCCCTCCTCCACAACTAGACCCAACCCATCCCTAAACTCCACGGTCCTAGAGAGGGTCAAAACTTTTCAGTACCTGGGTGTAACCCTCCAAGAGAACCTTTCATGGGGACCACAGATCGCAAGTTCGCGAATAAGGCTTTCTCAACTTTCTGGGGCTATTTTAAAGGTTACAAACACCTCAACATACAAACCTATAGCTCCTGCAGTTGAGATGTATAAAATACAAGCGAAATCTGCTGCACTTTATGGTAGCGAGCTATGGGGGCACCAAGCTGCAATTGAGCTGGTACGTGTTGAAAATAACTTCATGAGGCGTCTTTTGGCCCTCCCAACTGCAACTCCCCTGTTTCCCTTACGTCTTGATCTGGGTTTACCGTCCATCAGGGAGGACCTTGAATCCAAACCCATAAGATTTTGGCATAGACTCTGGTCAACAAAGGAGCTTAGTCATTATAGGCAAGATCTTGTGCATGTTATGAACCTAAATCACAATGACAAGATCCCTTGGCTAGCCTTTGTTAAAAAAGAATTGTTCCGGCTTGGTTTTAATGAGCTGTGGGTGGCTCCAGAAATTGGTTGCAACAAGGTCCCCCGGAAAAGACTAGTGGAAGCATACAAGGAGCAAAATCTTGCATCCCACATGACTTCACTTAGTATCGGCACCTTAACTCACTGTTTTACTCAATCCAAAAATTCGTATAAGTTTGAAACTTTTATGGACTTCATTTACCCGACTATGGCAAGGAAGCTGTTCATACAGTGGCGGTTTGGCTCTCTACCTATCAAATCCTTCACTAGCAAATGGACCAATGGAGGGGATAAATTATGCCCTGGCTGTAATTCGTGCGATGAGGAGGAAATCCATGTTCTGTTTTTTTGCCCCACCTATAAGTCCCCAAGGAAATATTGGTTGGTGCCCCTATGCAGGAACATGGCAATAAGGAACTGTTTGACATCCTACAGAATACTGAAATCTGATTCCTCCCCCCACATTGTTTTTGCAGTCTCAAAATATCTCCTCGCCATGTAGCGTATTAGGTCCAAGTTGATTAAGGCTAAACCAACATAGGATGAATGTCTCTGCCACTGTTTTACTGTAACTTTTGGCTCCCGTCGGTAATGCCTTCCATCATATTGATTATTTTACTCCCATTGATATGAATTGTGTTGTTCCTTTTTTATGCATTTTATCTATTCGATTTTAAATGGCTAAGAAATGTTGTTTCTTGTTTTTGTATACATTTCAATGATGATTTTAATATTGTTGTATGTATTTACATGTATCTTTTATGGTCTAAACGGCCGAAATAAAGATTTTTGGATTGGATTGGATATCCTGATTTCTGGGTGCGCAGGCCCTGAGTGCTGGCGCAACATTGAATGTATATTGTGTTGTCGTTTGTACTGATCTATATGCTTTGGCGCCAATGCTCCATTATAGTGGTTATCACATGCATATCCTGTCTTTTACCCTGTCCCCCACATTCTTCTGTTTGATTGTATGGCACCTGATCCTCTCTTATATAATATAAAATGAAACCTCTGTCTCATCCTGGAACCCAGTTGTGCATTCTAATACAAGTTTTACCCTGAATCGCTGCCGCACCTCTGGGTTGTCGGCTGATGAGCTGTGTCGTACTGTGATATCAGCGGTCTTAATTTGTTTAGCGGCCGGCCCCCGCGGTTGTAGGCCCATGCTTGTATTTTTATTGAATGCTAAAATAAAGGTTTTAAAAAAAAAAAGTTTAGCCACTAACCCAGTCTGTCTTATGTGCCTGCAGCCTGCTATTAATTCCTATAACATTGCCAGGTTTAACTCAGGAACTTGAGTGAATCTATTCTAACAGGACAGGTGACCTGTGTATGGCAAATGGCTGGGAAACCACTGCATGTGCTGCTGATATGTTAATGGTACCTGCTTGTAAGGTACATTCTGCACTGACACCTTAACAGGAGGGCATTGGTTATAGTGCCTTTTATTGGAATCAACTGGTGTGAATATTGCCCATGATTAAAAGGTGTCTGACATATTTAAAGAACCCCTAGAACAACCAAACATTTTAGTGGCGGCTTGACGAGGAGCGCCCTATGATGAAGAATGACACCTCTTGGGGTGTGTGAGGGCACTGTGATCTGACTACTCGGCCCCCCTGCGATCCTCTTGGTCAGGCTACTGATTCCATTCTGATTACAGCTTCTTTTACCATTCAAGAGGGACTACTCCATTGGCATGCTTTGTTATATTAGCCTGGGAGGAGTGTGAATGGAGGACCTCATTAAATATTTCTCCTAGTCCCCTTTTGATTATTTGTGGTGATGACCTTGTCAGACAACATCCCCAGCAGGGGCAGCTTTACTGTCCTCCTCCTGTGCATGGTCTCACTCTTCATCCCAAAAACTGGCAATGCCGCCTCCACAAACTATGAATTACAACCGGAAAGTCAAAAATTATGCTTTGGTTCTATACACAGCATATGTGTTGAAGGAGTTTAGTCTGAATGGCGGCATGATGGAAATTCTAAAATATTTTGTATATCTGGAGATCGCAATCACGAACCGACTCACCTGTGGCATGCATGTCTACTCCGCTTGTAGCGAAGCAAACATTGAATATCCATTGACAGTCGCCTACAACCCAGTGTGAAAACGGTTTTTTGTAAATGTTTTGGAATTTTTTTATGTTAAAAGGCAAAGGCCCTCAACTCATCCAGGAGTATGTAATGCAGGGGTTGCAGACGTAGACCCTGTAAAGAAATGCAGGATAGGTGGAGATACACCCATGGCAGTTAATTGAACCCTAACAATCAGGCCACCCCCAGGACTCTCCATACATACAATGTCCAACTGAGCACGTATAGTCCACTGAGGACGGTAGAACCACACATTGACATTCTGGGGCTAATCTAGGGAGCTTTCCCTTGTGCATCCGACAATATAGGAAGTTCTGACACTATAGTTTTCCAACCTCGGAGGGGCACCGGCACCAGCCAAGGACTTCAGGATGGAACGCTCTGCCATGACTCAAATGCCCACATCTGGCCCAAGCTTGGAGCAAGCACGACTTCCATGCCATGGGAAATCTACTCTTGGCTAATATCAAAGCCAAATCCGTTGCCCTACATAGTACTACGTAGAAACAGACCTACTAGAATGACAATTATGGGGCATAAAACAGATTTCCTCACAGTAAGCCACTAAGACTTATCGCCACCAGGGGACTAAGTCAGCAGTCCTGTAGCAGTGCATCATATTCCCTAATGCAAGTAAGCAATTTGGGTCCCAATCTACTGGTTTCATAGTAAAAAAAATATATATATACTACGTGAGACAAAATAGACTTCTGGGTCCCGGTATCACTGCACCTGTTGCACTGTTGAGAGCCACGCCCCTGTCCAGCAGCCGCCAGTCTCCATGTAGCCTTGCTCGAAGGGGCAGTAACTATGATCTGCTATTTGTGGGTTACCCTTTGGGGCGCTGCCTGTCCGCCAGAGCATGGGACTGTGATGTATCACATCAAAATGAAATATGGAGTACACTCAGAATATTCAGTATCGAGCAGAAAACAAGACAGGTCAGAAGAATGCGGGAAAGTGCCGGATTGACGCGTCCAACCAATGTGGAACTTTCATCCGTACAGCCGGTGTCCAACCCTCCATTTCAACGTTTCTCTCATCCCCTCCCCTGCCCCGGTAGCCTTTCTCTGCCCAACTTCCCTCTCTTTCACCTCTTCTGTTCTGACCCATCTTTCTCGTTTGCATTTCGCCTATCTCTCTGACCGCCTTCTCATCTGGTCTGCCCTAGCATTATCACGTATTTCTCTTTCTTCCATCTAATTTCTTCTCCTGTATCCCATCTTCCCTTCATTTTATACCCCCTCCCAAATTTCCCTTTTTCTTTCCTCCCCTGTGTAGTTACACCCCCTTCTTCTTGCATCTTCCCAAACCTCTTCCTGTCTCCTTCTGTCACGTAGTCCCCCTCCTCCCACCCCCTCCCCCGGCTTTCCTGCCTTCCCCCAACCTTTTCCTACAACCTGTTCTCGACCCTTTCCCTCCATTTCCTCTTTTGCCTCACTTCCTCGTCCTCCTCCCTTGGCTGTTCTCTCAGCCTCCCCTTTTTCTTCCCTCCTGCTTTTGTCCTCCTCCAAACACCCCCCAGTGCTCTCTCCCCTCTGCAGTTCCTTCCTGGATCCTGCCTGCTCGTCCTCGCACCTCCACCCTCCGCCTCATCCTACCTCGCCCCCACCTTCCTTCCTCTTGCTGATCTGTCTCCATCTGTCTCTCGTGCCTTCTCCTTCCTCCCTCCGCAGCTCCTTGGGTTTGAGCAGATGGAGCCTCTAATTTTGCACAGTAAAGTTAGGATGATGGAAGTTCATAGTGCCGCGGGATCCGGTGTAGCTTTCTAACCCTTTGCAAGATTCCAATGCTGGTGCTGCTCCCGGCTCACGCCAGGACACGTCTTGGACTCTGCATCCTCATGTCTTGCATACTTTGTATGCGCAATCTTCACCGAATGGTTTATCCTTCACCACAGTCCCATCCAGTGCTTTAAATGAGCCGGTACTCACAGGCACTGAGTACCGGCACTTCTTAGTTTTAACTTTGAGTACCGGCACTTCTCAGCTGCCGAGGAGAGTACCGGTACTCATGAAACGCTGGTGCTGGCGGCCTGTCTCTGACAGCCAAGGCACTTCTGTAGTCCTCAGCCGAGCCCAGCTGAACTCTTCAGCGTGGGCTCATCTGCACACTGTCAGGGTGTTCACCATCATGCTGTGTTGCAAACACAGAATTCGAGGCAGACTGGGGACAGCGCTATTAAGAAAGCCGTGTGAGGTAACCAGGTTCAAATGGCTTTAATCGCACTTCATTCTTTTGTGTAAGTGTTTGCTTATGTTTGTGTGCTTGCCTGTGATTGTTTTGTGTGAGAGAAATACGCGCGAAAGGGGGAGAGAATAGACACACTCTTTGAAGGTATATTAAAGGAAATGTGTGGAATGCTTGCGTGTGCACGTCTGCTTGTTTGTGTGTCCCTCGCCTCTGGAATATATAGTATTGTGCCAAGCAACAGCAATCAACTCTCATGAGATCCAAAGGTTTTAAAACACCTAAAGCGCAAACAGAGATGGGCATCTACATTAGGGAATTATCAACATGATAGGAACCCATTCAAATCTAGTGTGGCTTTCTGGGGACCGCCCAGATACAGCCCCGGGCACTCAGTTAAACTACATCATAGGTATACAAAGACACTGGGGGTAAACAAAGCTGCCGTGAATGATGGTGGGGAGTCTCCTACACGGCAGAGGCTCTAGGGCAATGTAAAACCCCTTGACATCTGGTAGAAATGCTGGTCCTGCTTGTGAACAAAGCAGCTGGGGAGATAATCCAAGAAATAAGCAGCATGGAGATACTAAAAACGACACTGTGCTAGGCTGTTTTTGACCTGCCTATGAACCTTATTCCCACAGGAGTTACTCTGCAAACAAATGTAAACAATGTACGGCTAAAGACCGTAGTCCTATTGATCCCATAGAATTCTAAATTTACGTTAGCTCAGATTGATGCTTAATTTTTAGCTCATGAACCTGGAATGTTAAAGCAGTTATTTGTAACTTTCAGAATAAAACTGATGCACTTGTTCGATAGCATTTGATTACATGTGCGGGGAATGAGATTTTGATATCCTTTCTGATCACCTTGATACCTATCTCATTCATCTATTTTGGATCGATTATTTTCTGTCATTGAGTAAAAGGCAAACCCCACATAGGTTAAATCAACCCCATAGACTGACGCAACTCTGAAGAACAACTTACGACTGATAAAGTTTAAAAAGTTTAATATAAAATCAAAATTAAGTGCATATACAATCCTCTCAGGATAAGATTCAACAAGTATACAGGAACTAAAAGGAACATAAATTCCCTAAAGAACCTAAGTCTACAAAAGAATACAATTAAAATCAATTCCAAAATTAGCAAATTGAAAAGCATAGATACAAAGTGGTTCCGTTGCGTCATCTACAAAAAGAATAAACAAGTTAAATCTGTCCCTACTCTATGCTAGGTGACATCCCTACTTCGCAAATTTCTTACCCTAAAAAGGTGTCAGCAGTTTGACTTCCAAAGAAGTTCAAACTCTCTTAGCCTCTAATGGTAACTTATGTCGAGAAGCAGTACCCTTTCTGCCTACCCATCCGCTCTCTAAGGGTCCTCGGCCTACTGCTCTCTTGCGCTCTGCTCTTTCTCTCTGATTCCTCAGGCCATCTGCGCTAACTTCTCCCCTGGGTGCTGTCCCTAAATACACAATCACAGTATAGGTGGAACGCCCCTTGACGCCCACCACATGCACATTCACATGATGTCATTCTCTAGGTCTTTCCATAGCTTCGTCTCTTCGTGTCGTCCGTTAAGTTGACCTTTCTTCTTAGACGCCATCTTCGTCTTCGTGCTGGTGACTTCATTGACATTCCAGTTGACACTTTCAGAGCAAAGTCTATCACTTCATCAGAACTCTATTCTTTATGACTGTGTTCGTAACCTCATTTGGTCCTGTGAACGGTCATTTCTAAACAAGACTCCAAATTCCAAGCGTCTCTTATCTCACTTAGGCCATAAACTTCGTCTAGCATTGTCACTTGAAATTTAACAAGACCTTTGACTTTTGGCTCGCACATTCAGATCAAAGCTATCCACGATTCCTGTGAGCCCACTAAATTATATACAGCGGACTACACTCCTGCGAACCCTTGGTCAGTCAGGTTAAAATCACACATGACCAAACTCTTCTAACATTCCTACAAACTCTTCTACACAGTATGACTTTTAACACACATTTATATTTGAATTAGCAAATCATTTAATTATAGCGAATACATCTTTACATAAAATACAACATTATACTCTTATTTCTTACACCGTGCTATATATGCTGCACATTTCTTCACTTTACATTTCGTAACGTTTCTCCTCTTTATAATTACATACGTCCATCTATTCTGGTTTTGCACGTTCTGTTGTTCTTAAGCATTTCTACACCTTTCTATATTAGCCCACTACGTATACGGGCCTTCTAATCTAAAGTGAATACAAATACATTTCCTATTACATTGGTTACATCGGCTAACTTTACGCTACAAGTGCTACTTCACGTTACAACTTCTACGTTTTATGCGATATGCTTGTAAATATGGTACAGATATACTTTTTATTCAAATTGCGCTCTCTCAGTTCCCCCCTTTGATGACCTCTAGGGGTCATCACTAAAATTGCAATTTGAATGACACCTTACACAGAACTAGTTACAAGATTCCCTCTTTTTATCGTTTCGAGAGCTCTTAAACTTTTATACTGTTGATCTTGTAAAGCAGCTAATCTCCTTTCTTGCTCTCTCATGGATCTTTGTAACCGGTTCGTCCTATACCATTTGTACAGTTTCACTAACCCCAACAATGTAATTATACAAATCAATATTATTAAAACAGGTTTCAATATATACCACACAACGCTTTTACCAAGATTGGCAAACCAATCTCCAACTTTACCCATTCCATGACCTACTTTTTCCCAAACATTTATTTTTGTTAAATCTTCGATTTCTTGGTGTATCTCTGTAATGTTATGTATGACTTTCTCAAGTGGTTTTGAATTATCTGGAATGTAAGTACAACATTCTTGGACCTTCAGAGCCTTGCAGACTCCGCCCTCTTTCGCTAGCAGAACATCTAAAGCAAGACGGTTCTGAAGAACCATTGCTCTAATCGACTGCATCTCTCCTTCTACTAGCATCAATGACCTTGCAGTACTTGCAGATAATCTATCTACAACTGTAGCTAGTCTCCTGATCTTAACATCGTTAAGTATTAAACCCAACATAGGAAACATCGCTCCAAATATGTCTCCAACTACTTCAGCATCTCCTATTTCCCTTTTCGTTCTTGTCGAAGCCTTTCCTTCTATGATCTCTAAATCCTTTGCATGATATATTTTGGGGAAGACAATTGCCAAGTAACACGAACCATACCAATTGTCAGGCAGTTTTACATAGGCATTTCTTCCACATACAAAATATACATTAGGAATAGCTTGCATCTCTTTCATAAAATCTTTCGTATAATACTCTAACCTAAAAGCATGTTCGCAATTTACTTCACCTACAAATACACTCTCATAATATGTCTTGCTTCGAGTTAAACATAACTTTCCTTTCTGCGTTCTATCCAAAGCTATTGGACCATTGCTACCTTTCTTCTTGTGTGCTTTTTCTTCTTCGGTCCAATCAGTTTTCCACTGTCCTGACATTTTTAGAATCTTCTGCCTCCTGTATCTGTCATCTACTTGTCCTATGAATTTCTTCTCTGTCTCTGACACTTTGCAAGTCAGATTATTTCTGCGTGCATATGAAGTATCTAGTGTATCCCAAGGAAGAAAGAATTTTGCCAATCTATCTTCCTTTTTGTAGTAGTCCCACTTATTCATTTGTTTATAATTCGGGACTTCAGGCAGTACCGAATCATAATTTGAAAAGTAGTACTCAAACCCTTCTCTACCATAAGATATACTGAGCAATAAACTACATGTTATCCCATATGTCAGTGGGAGATGATGATATCTGATACCTTCATCTACAGAAGCCGGCAATTGCATACATACATAACAATCTTTGGCCTCCATGGCATCGATATACTCATACAATAGCTTGGCATATGCATTTGATCTAAAATTTCCCTGTGACTCGTCTACGTGTAATCTACGAGCTTCCTTTGCCAGTAACGCCTTTTCACGGATTACATTGCTCTCCTCCTTCTTCCCAACAAGAGCAGGTTTCAAAGTCGTTACAGGCTTTACATCTGTTGTTTCCTTTACACTTGCATGTCCTACTATGTATGATATGGTAACTACTGTAATAATGAGAAAAATTACTACTGCTATTAGTGTACCTATTATGCATTTGGCTTTTCGGTTTGGGTTGCCACTCTCCATGTTATCAAACAATGTAACTCCTTCCTTCTCGTGGAAAAGTTTTCTTTTTCAAGTCTTTATTTTCTTTGTTTGATTTCTCAGTCTGTGAAGCACTCTTAATCAACAAAAGTCCCTTTTTCACAACAATGTCTCTTTATCTTTAGCAACAGACAACCCTAACCCTTCTCCGTCCTCTAAATGTAATCCCTAATTTTATTCTTCTTTCCACTCGGCGCTAGGTTATCTTCTTCTTTATAGCTTAAACGCAAAAGTCTTTATGCATCTACAATTATTCTCGTACCTGCAGCTCTAATAACATATTCCAATAGTTCTAAACGAATGACTTTTTCTTCTTGTGCTGGTATTTGATGTCCAAAAGTCGGAAACTCTAATCGATTTAGCACTAGGTCTTTGATCCGACTTAGGTAAAGGGGAATGGGAAGTGTGAAAGTCAGTAACCCCTCAGTCTCGATTCCAGGCGTCAACATCCATATCTCCACTGCCACAAATGGATCGAGATTGATCACCTTCACGTCTCTCACTCTCCCAGATCTCTGTCCCCAAGACATCTGCTAGATAAGTCCACTCAGGGGTGGCGTACCTTCTGCAGGGCACACGTACCCTCCTGGATCTTCTCGGACTCTCAGAACCTGAATCCGTAGCTTCTTCGTCTTGAACTGAATCTTCAGCGATTGGGACAAGGGTGCTCTCTGGATTTGCTCTCAAGGTTGACCCTCTCCTTTTTTCCGGCCAACTAGCTTCTCCATTCCTTGTCCTCCTGCTCCTTGTTCTTGGACTCGTCTCTTGATCACTTATAGCTTGTTCGATGTCTGAGTCGAACTCCCAGCTACTTTCCTCTTCTGAGACAGCTTCGGTCTCACTGGTGTCTTGACCATCATCAGCCTGCTCCGACACAGGCTCAGCCTCTTCAATCACCTCTACAGCTTGACTTTCCCTCTCTGTGGCTTCTCCACTTTCTGCTGGATTTTCATCCGAGAGAGGAGCTGTTTCTTCCAGAGGTGCTGGAACTCTTCGGGTGTGCGAGGCGTGTATCCAGTTGGGCAAGCCTCCACACTTTACTGCAGTGTTCGTAACTAGTATGACTTGGAATGGTCCTCGCCAGCGCACGTCTAGACAGTTCTTCCTGACATGCTTCTTTACCAGGACCCAGTCCCCTGGACACAGGTCATGGCACAGGTCTTGAGCTGATGGAACCTCTGCGGCCTGGACCTGGAGGGACACAGAATGAATGGCATCAGATAGTCCCTTGCAGTAGTCCAAGATCAAATCGTCTGTGATGTTCAACAATGCTGCAGTTGGAACCGATGGCAATCTCATAGCTCTCCCCATTAGCACCTCGTGTGGAGAGAGACTTGTCCTTCTATCTGGTGTGCTACGTATGCTCATAAGGACCAATGGAAGTGCATCAGGCCAACTCAGGGATGTCGATGAACAAACTTTGGCAAGTCTGGATTTAATTGTGCTGTTGATTTGTTCTACAATCCCTGAAGCTTCTGGTCGATAACTGCAATGGAGCTTCTGATCGATACTCAAAGCTGAACATAGCATCTTCACTATTTCGCTGTTGAAATGAGTTCCTCTGTCCGATTCCAAAGAGGATGGCACCCCAAACCTCGGTATTAACTCTCTAAGCAACAATTTTGCTACTGTGAGTGTATCGCACCTACGTGTAGGATAAGCTTCAACCCATCTAGAAAATATACAGACAATCACTAACACATATCTGAGTCGATTGCATTTGGGCATTTCAATAAAATCCAGCTGCATTCTATTGAAAGGCCCCCCAGACCTCCCTATGTGACTCAATGTGACTGGTGTTCTTTTCCCTACGTTTAGTTGCTGACAGATCGCACAACGCTGACATACTGCTTCTGCCGCTACTCTAAACTTCGGATTAAACCACGTTTGTCTGAATACTCTCACCATGGCATCTCAACCTATGTGTGCTGGTCCATGCAATTTCCTTGCCATTGGACTAACAAGTTCGTTCGGTAAAACTGCTCTCCCATCTGCAGAAATCCAAAAATTCATCTCACTTTTAGTACATCCAGCTGTTTCCCAGCCCTTTTTCTCATCATCTGGTGCATTTTCCTGAACACACTTCAATTCGTCCCACGTATCTACAGTGTCTAACAACATAGTCAAATCAGTTCTTTCTTGTATTCCCCCCACTTTTACATTGGTGTGAGAATACCCCTGTTCCGCACAATAACGTGCTACTTCATCGGCATAACGGTTGCCTTGCGACACAAAATCTACATTCTTTGTGTGCGCGGCACATTTGACAACTGCGATAGCTGTTGGTTCTTGTAATGCTTCTAACAATAATCTCACGAATTCTCCATTCCTAATTGGAGAACCCGAGGAGGTCATGTAACCTCTTTGAGACCACAACTGCCCATAGTCATGAACTACCCCGAAACCATACTGGCTATCGGTGTATATGGTGACTCGAATTTTGTTGCCTGCCAAACAGGCACGGGTCAAAGCAATGATTTCAGCTACCTGAGCGGAATGTACTCCTTCCAGGCAGGCGGCTTCCACAACTCCAGTAATTGTACAAACTGCATATGCTGCTCTCAGCCGACCAATATCGTCTCTTACGCATGAACCATCAACAAAGAAAATTTCATCGGGGTCAGTCAATGGCTCATCTACGATATCTGGTCTCGGTTTGGTGCATAGTTCAGTCACATCAAGGCAGTCATGATCTGTACAAATTTCATCATCAATATCATTTGGAAGTGGCATCAAAGTAGCAGGATTCAAAACAGAGCATCTCTTCAGGGTTACATTCTCAGCAGCCAATATGACTTGCTCGTAGCGTGTGAGCCTGCTATTCGTCAGATGCTGAGTCTTGGTCCTGGTCATTAACAATTCCACAGAATGCGGTACGTACACCACTAACTGATGTCCCATAACCACATTTTCACATCTTTCAATGCTGACACCCGTTGCAGCAACGGATTTTAGACATCCGGGCAACGCTGCGGCTACTGGATCTAATGTAGCCGAAAAATACGCTACTGGTCTACGCGCATTTCCGTGTATCTGGGCCAAAACTGCTAAAGCGCAACCTTCTCTCTCGCAGCAGTAAAGCAAGAATGGCTTCCCATAGTCAGGCATTCCCAAAGCCGGGGCACGACACAAGTCCTCCCTCAGCTGCAAAAATGCCATCAAACAATCTTTGTCCCATGGTACCGGATCACTCACTCCTTTGTGCGTCAGTTGTAGTAACGGTTTTGCCTTCAGTGAAAAGTTGGCTATCCACTGCCGACAATAACCGACCATGCCTAAAAACATCCTGACTTCTCTTTGTGTTTTAGGCGCGTTCATTTTCATGATCGCCTCTATTCTGTCTGGAGACACCTTCCGTTTTCCCTTTTCAATCCTATGGCCCAAGTATTGCACTTCGGTCAGACAATACTGCAATTTACTTGGAGACACCTTGTGTCCGTTCTCGGCCAAGTGATTTAGTAAGGTGATGGTGTCTGTTTTGCAAGCTTCCTCAGTTTCTGACGCCACTAGGAGATCGTCTATGTACTGGACCAGAACTGAGTTCTTGGGCAGCACTAGACTTTCAAGATTTTTCTTCAGCAGCTGGTTAAAAATCGATGGGCTTTCTGTATACCCCTGGGGAATACGACACCATGTTAAAACGCGATTTTCCAGCTTAAAAGCGAACAAATACTGGCTCTCCTCATCTAAAGGAATCGAAAAGAAAGCCTGGCACAAGTCTATCACTGTAAACCATTCAGCTTGGAACGGTATCTGAAACAATATCACTGATGGATTCGGTACCACTGGACAACATGAAACAACGATATTATTATTCTTTCGAAGATCCTGCACTATTCTGTATTTCCCACTAGGCTTCTGCAAACCCATAATCGGGGAGTTACATGGACTTCCCACGATTTCCTTCAGTATTCCCTGTTTAATCATGGATTCGATCACAGGCTTTATTCCTGCAATCGTCTCCGGTGTCAACTTATATTGTGGTGTTCTGGGATACTCGGCATTGGGCTTTACCATGATCTTTACCGGTTCTACTCCTTTGATCAGTCCTATTTCTTCTCCAGTAAAATCCCACACCTCAGCTGACACAGTCTCCTTCAAATCCTGTGGAAGCTCCTCCACCGTTAAGGTAGGGTATAGTTCCACGCATTCCTGCGAGTTTACAACCTTAAAATCGGCATCATCGTCGTTAGTCTGCACTTCTACTCCTTCAGGTGTGCAATATATTGTGCAGTTTAGTTTACACAACAGATCTCTTCCTAGCAGACACACAGGACTAGAATCACAAATCACAAACTGATGTTCATCACTGTAATTCCCTATCTTCACTGACACTGGTTCTGTCAGAGGATTCGTCATTCTCCTATTTGCGACTCCTACCACCTGAATCGTCTCTCCCGACATTGGCAGACCTGGGACTACCGCCGATCTCAAAGTGGATCGAGTGGCCCCCGTATCCACCAAAAAGGTCGTAGGACATCCAGCTACTTCAGCTTCTACGTATGGTCCTCTCTGATCTACCTCCAGGGCTGCTCCTAGAGTACAGTCTTCTTCTCTATTCACTCGTTGTCCCGTAAGAGGATCAACGTAGTAGCATTCTTCTCCTCCTACGAACAGTGGCATTTGTCTATAGGTTTTTCCTCCATTTGCAATGCGAGGCGGTTGAGGGAATGGGGCTCGAGGAGTCTGAGTCCCCCCTTTGATAAACTTTCCCTTTGGGACTGCTGTTCCCTTTATCATGCTGGTTTGAACCTCATCCTCCTCCTGTTCTAATTCCCCCGTCTCGACATTATATGGACACTCGCGTCTCCAATGTCCTACCTCGTTACACTGATGGCACCTCGTTGTCTTTTTCAGTGTCGCGATATCTATCCTCGGTCTCGGTCTTTCTTCCTCATCTCTGCTTTGATTATTCTGTTTCTTTCCTGGTGTTCCTGTTCCCTGTTGTCGCTGTCCACCCTTTCCAGCTGATTGCATCTGCACTAGCATCAGCTTCTCCTTAAGTTTCTTTGCTTTCGAATCTATCTCATCGCTACAGTACCTCGCATACCTCAGAATCTCATCTAAAGGTTTGTTTTGCCAACAGATCAAATGCTGTTGAATCATCAAGCTTATGTCTGGTCTCAATCCTAGGACAAACTTCGACACAAACTGTCCTATGTCTTTGGGATCCATCACGTCCAATCCACTATACTGTTTGAATGCTTTCAGCAATCTTTCATAGAACTCGTGAACGGTCTCTTTAGGTTCCTGAGTTGTTCGATCTATTTTAACCCAGTCTATGTCCTGCACCGGCACTTTCTCTTTTAACCATGCAATTACCCTCTCGTACTTTTCCATGACTCTCTCTGACGGGCCATTCGTCTGTGCATCCCTCGCGGGTTCACAAGTGGGCCATTCGACACTAAGTTTACATGCCGTCCACAAATCTCCGGGTACTACTATATCAAACAGAGTGTTCAAATCGATCCACAGCACCTTAGAGATCTTCACAAACCTCTCTACCTGTTTGTACCACTCAACGGGGTTCTCCCTTAGCTTTGGAAAGGAATTGGTAAATGCCGCTAAATCCCCCCTACTCCAGGGCACATGCACGTAGCTTCCGTTCGCGATTTCTCTCAAAGGGAAAGCTTCCATTAGCATTAGCTCTCCATCCGGGGACCTCGCAAGTGTACTCCTTCTGACGGATCCCCTCTTGGACCATCTTTCCTCCCATTTATCCAAATCCCTCCATACTCTGATATTCAAGATCAGTTCCTTTATGTGTACTTTCAGCGCGATCGTCCTACGCTCATCCAAATCCTGATCCGTGCAAGTTAGCCTATGGTTACCCTGTAACGCTTTAGTTCTTGAAAGGTCTATCATATATCTGTTTGCCAAATTAGATAAATTTTCATGAACTGCCCTCGCTTTTCGAGTAACATCCTTAGACATAAACAGTATTTCATCCGGTTCGTACAGCTCTATCCTTTCTATTGGCAATGTGCCGTCTATTATTTCCTCTAAGTCTGATTTTAAACTCATTACATCAAGCCGTTTTGCTTTTATCTCAGCTCTCAGTACCTCACTCCTAGGTGGTTCTTTTACATCCCTCTCACCCCCACTACGAGTCCTACGTCTAGGCACAGGTGAGTTATGAGGAGTTCTTCTTGCTTCTCTTTGTTCCCACCTCTCTAGATCCCAAGCTTTCCCATCTTCCCTTGGGGTATGGTGGAACAATGATCTATTCCCCATCACTGCATCCTGTCTTTTCGGATCGGACTCTTTAGGTGCGAGATAGGATCCTCCGTTCTGTTCTAAAGCACTGCAACTCCCTTGCTGTCTGGTGTCGCTCAATAAACGATAAGATCCTTCACGGTCCTCCATGTTCCCGCGATCTCGTCCGTGATCACCGGATGTATGGCGAGACCCTTCGCGACTCCCTATACTCTCGTGATTCCAATGTCGCACATTTTCGCCCGGAGCATGGTGAGTGCACCTGAAACTATCTCGGTACTCCTGCGTCCTTCGTTCCCCCTCACTAAGGATGGGGCGAGGCACTCCCCCACACCCTGTACTCTTGTCTTCACACACTTGTCTATTGCCACTGATGGTATGGCAAGTATCTCCTTTACTTCCTTGACTCCCTCCCTCCCACTCCGGGCTGCTTTCGCCAGCTCCGCAGTGAGAGAGGATCCTGTTATCCTGATCTCTCCATTCTGCTTCTGTTTCTATTCTTTTATTCTGAGTCTCTACGGCAGCATCCCATTCTTTCAAGTACTCCCTTAATTCCTTAAAGGATTTCGGTTTCGGTCCCCTCAAATCCATATGTCCTCTCTGACCCCCCTGTTCTATCCAGGGACCCGTTGCTGAATCTAATGGGGTACTCCGACTCTTTGGTCCTAGCAACTGCCTTTGGGAATTGATCGTATTATTCCTACTTTCCATCTCTGCCCTTTCCCTGTCCCATTGTGCCTGTTCCTCCTGCTGGGCTCCCTCTGGGTTGTAGATTGACACTATAGGACCTATGGTAACAGGTACTTGTAGAGCATCCGGCAATTGGTACGACCTTGCGTGCTCCGTTTCTGGCACCTTCTGGACCACGAATCTTCCTACTACTCTCTGTACGGGACTAGATTGAGGTACTTCCTCACCTTTCTTGGGGTCCCACTCTGATGTGGGGAGTGGTTTATATTCCCCCCACCTAGCTCCGTCCCCTTGCTGTAGTTCGGGACTTTCGGCTTCTCTGTTGTACGGAGGTGGTCTATCTAATAATAGTCTCTCTATCAGGTCCTCATCTGGCTCGCTATCCTCATCTTCCTCTAGAGGTTTCTTTTCTCCCGTAGTCTCTAGCATTGTGAACAGTTTATCTGCTTCTATCTTTTGCACTCTCCACTTTTTAGCTTCGTCATCCCATTTAGCATCCTGCACTGCTTTTACCGATCGTCTCACTCTTTCTTGGCGTCTATTCAAGCTCTTTTCGTGTGCTGCTCTAAACCATGCACTAAGGGCTTCGAACTGTGTTGGCCTCGGTAGAGGTCTCGTTGCAAGCATTACCGCTTTCAGTTGGTTCAATACTTCTAATTTAAACGTCCCGTACCTCGGGAACGTTAGTTCCTTATTCCCTTCTGTTAGCTTATTCCACTCGGAGATCCATAGTATTGAGTGTAAGCCTACATTCACAGCCATATAATAAGCTGGTGTGCCTTCTGGTGGGGCTTCTTCCCCTGCATACGAGTTTCCTCTATCTCTCTTAAAGATCGCCCTTAAACGCTTAAAACACTTCATTTTCGGTAATCTACGATTTTCCTTTATTAATTCTCTTCCTTGTTTATGTCCCGATGACAAACCACCAATCCCTGTGCGGCTTTCGCTAATCAGCCTATCCCAGCGCGGTTCTACGCTGACCGGCCAATCTCAGCGCGGCTCTACGCTGACGTCACTCGTCCCCTCTGCAGCAGTTCCCCTCCTTTCTCAGCTTGCCTCGCGGTCTTGCATATGTCTCATTCATACGCCGAAAAATGACTACTTCCGTCCAAGCGATCACTTTTCTCTGACTGTACGGCCACAGTCTAACTGTAATTGTCACCTCAACTGACGAAACGTCTTCCTCTCACTTCGGACGCTCGCCTTAACTGATAGGTTACTTACACACAGTAAACGTACGACCAGCGTCCGTTACTCATACACTCACTCAAACACTCCCCCTATCATCGGTCTGCGGGCGATCAATGGTACCTCATGACCCCCTTTAAAATGGTAGACAATTACTCTGGGTGTTCGATACACCCGAACCACTTAAGCCCTCTCTGGACTTAAGATTTTATCCGGTTGCGCGCGCTCACAACCTTCCCTCAATCACACTACAGGCATTCAACTCCGCTTGACATTACAACACAGGTACAACATAAAACACCGCAATCTGCATGACCCTTATACTCACTCTCGACCGACTCTGCTGCTTTTCTCTCGCACCGTCAGCACCTTCTTCGGCAGGGATTCTTCTTCTGGTCGTCGATGACTAGGGACCTTGGGGTAATCTAGACCTGACCTAGGTTGCCTTCCTCAAGAAGAAAACCATCTTTCTCTGCTACCAACTGCGGGGAATGAGATTTTGATATCCTTTCTGATCACCTTGATACCTATCTCATTCATCTATTTTGGATCGATTATTTTCTGTCATTGAGTAAAAGGCAAACCCCACATAGGTTAAATCAACCCCATAGACTGACGCAACTCTGAAGAACCACTTACGACTGATAAAGTTTAAAAAGTTTAATATAAAATCAAAATTAAGTGCATATACAATCCTCTCAGGATAAGATTCAACAAGTATACAGGAACTAAAAGGAACATAAATTCCCTAAAGAACCTAAGTCTACAAAAGAATACAATTAAAATCAATTCCAAAATTAGCAAATTGAAAAGCATAGATACAAAGTGGTTCCGTTGCGTCATCTACAAAAAGAATAAACAAGTTATATCTGTCCCTACTCTATGCTAGGTGACATCCCTACTTCGCAAATTTCTTACCCTAAAAAGGTGTCAGCAGTTTGACTTCCAAAGAAGTTCAAACTCTCTTAGCCTCTAATGGTAACTTATGTCGAGAAGCAGTACCCTTTCTGCCTACCCATCCGCTCTCTAAGGGTCCTCGGCCTACTGCTCTCTTGCGCTCTGCTCTTTCTCTCTGATTCCTCAGGCCATCTGCGCTAACTTCTCCCCTGGGTGCTGTCCCTAAATACACAATCACAGTATAGGTGGAACGCCCCTTGACGCCCACCACATGCACATTCACATGATGTCATTCTCTAGGTCTTTCCATAGCTTCGTCTCTTCGTGTCGTCCGTTAAGTTGACCTTTCTTCTTAGACGCCATCTTCGTCTTCGTGCTGGTGACTTCATTGACATTCCAGTGGACACTTTCAGAGCAAAGTCTATCACTTCATCAGAACTCTATTCTTTATGACTGTGTTCGTAACCTCATTTGGTCCTGTGAACGGTCATTTCTAAACAAGACTCCAAATTCCAAGCGTCTCTTATCTCACTTAGGCCATAAACTTCGTCTAGCATTGTCACTTGAAATTTAACAAGACCTTTGTCTTTTGGCTCGCACATTCAGATCAAAGCTATCCACGATTCCTGTGAGCCCACTAAATTATATACAGCGGACTACACTCCTGCGAACCCTTGGTCAGTCAGGTTAAAATCACACATGACCAAACTCTTCTAACATTCCTACAAACTCTTCTACACAGTATGACTTTTAACACACATTTATATTTGAATTAGCAAATCATTTAATTATAGCGAATACATCTTTACATAAAATACAACATTATACTCTTATTTCTTACACCGTGCTATATATGCTGCACATTTCTTCACTTTACATTTCGTAACGTTTCTCCTCTTTATAATTACATACGTCCATCTATTCTGGTTTTGCACGTTCTGTTGTTCTTAAGCATTTCTACACCTTTCTATATTAGCCCACTACGTATACGGGCCTTCTAATCTAAAGTGAATACAAATACATTTCCTATTACATTGGTTACATCGGCTAACTTTACGCTACAAGTGCTACTTCACGTTACAACTTCTACGTTTTATGCGATATGCTTGTAAATATGGTACAGATATACTTTTTATTCAAATTGCGCTCTCTCACATGGAATCATTAATTTGTACTTCGATAAAGGCTACAGGACCAGTTCAGACAGCCCCTGGGATAACCAGCGGAACCAGTAAAGATGGTACCTATTCTGCAGCACGACCCGAGCGTGCACTAAACCACTTACCAACAACATATCTGAAAACGACCTGATTTTTCATAGGACATTTATATCACATAGACTTTTAGCCTTTTGTCAACCGAGTCATTAAACAAATGGTCAGATGTAGGGATGTGAGGCACAGCATTTGGAATGGAAAACCAGAAAACCTTCCCCAATCTATTTGTGAGAAGCTTCACGTAAATAATAGAACAGACCTAAACAGAAAGTAAATCATGTAGCTGGCACTTCTACAGATGTTCTACAAGGTGATCTGGTTCTGGGATCTGAAAAGACCCTTATAACGTGGGACTTACATCACACACAAGTTATAGCCTAATTTCCAGACTACTGATCAGAGGCGCAACTAGAGGCAAATTTGGGGGGGGGGGGCTAACCTTTAATCAGTAGGCAGAGTGGAGCTGCAGGGGCTCTTAGAAGGGGTGAAACAACTGCAAGGCCTAATTAACATTCAAATCGTCGTTTAAAGACCTGTGAAAAGTTCGGGTGTGGCTCTGTGTGTGCCCGGGATCTGTCACTTCCCGGGCTGCCTCACATCACACGACGGGGGAGGGAGGGGGGGGGGGGGGAGCTGAAGCCCGGTGAGTTCAATGGGTGTTGCGCTCCTGCTACTGATCCCCTCTGGATATACAAGATGGGTGCTTTGAATGGAAGACAAAGTGGGGGCACATATCTGCTCTACCTGGGTTTGTCTGTAACTGCTAGTCACACAAACAGCAGGTACAGCATGAGCAGCAGAAATCAAGCAAAAACACACCTGCCGCCACCGCTACCACATCTGTCCATTTCTCTGTTCATTGCAGCCCCTGAGTGACAAATCTTCTGACCTTTGAACTCTTAGACATGACACCTATACTATACAATAAAATACATATATGGGTATATTGGTATTTTCCTGAAATAGTCTTTTTTTGTTGTTGTTGTTGCTTGTTTTGGGCTTTGTCAACCACCATTTGGTGCTAGGTACTTCCGACTGTGTGTGCCATCATGCGGCGCCCTGGAGGTCGTTGTGCGTGGTAGCCACCTTCAGATTCTTTTTTCCGCCATTGGGTCTTGAAGCAAGACGGGAGACTCTGGAAGAAAATTCAGGAAAAGCCCTGAAAAGAAGAGAAAAAGACGATAATTTGAGTAAAATCCATCGACACCTGAGAGCGGGACAGAACTCTGAGAACGACACAAAGGGACAACAAGGGTTGACAAATGGCGAGGTAAGGGCCATGGAAAATACCCCCTTCAAATTCTGCCCCGAGTGCCACCACAAGTTCGCACAACGCAACCTACATGAAGCGTGCAATCTCTGCCTGCCGAAGGACCATAAGGACAAGGACTGTGAGGCCTACGCGGTGTTCCAGCTGAAAACACCCAGGACACGCCTAAAGCAGAGAGAAGCCCAGTACACAACGATGTCACATACTTCGAAGAAGATTTCACTGAAGGACCTAGGCCTCTCCAGTGATTAACCGAGGAGTTCCAGCAGAATCGACGCACAAAGGTTCAGATGACGAAATTCTGGAAGGAGACTCCGAAAAACCACACGCTCACAAGAAAAAGGTTGATACAGGGAAGAAGGATAAGGTAAGACTCCATACACATCCGCCGGAACCGAAGGGCCACAACAGCAAAGGCCAGCCTAAGGCAGCCCCGACGCCAAAGAAAAAGGCGATCGAAGGCCAGCCGCGATCAAAAGAGCCCCAAGAACCCTACCAAAGAAGACTGTCGAGGGGAAAATGGCACAAGTCGCCGAAGACAAGGGGCGAGCACGAAACCCCGAAGGGAAGTACATCTCAGTCAAAAGCAGAGGCAAGTGCAAACAAGGAAAAGAGTCTCCAGCCTCCAACGCCGAGAGAGCCCTCGAGGTCAAAAAGAAAAGACAACGACTCAAAGCAGAAATGACAACTCTTCTCCAGAAGAAAGAGTTCGATGCTTCGCTGAAAGACTCTCGAATTCCAAAAGTCTCAGCCACCAAAACGGATGCCGAAGGAGCGGAAGACGCCAAATGGGAGGGGAGGAAGAGTAGATTTTCAAATCACCCCCAAAGCCAGAACCTCAAGAGGAAGATCTTGAGGAATTCACAGACGCTCCTGAAGAGGAGGATGCCTTAGAGAATTTCGAGGACACATGGAATGACCTAGACACTGAAAGTCCCAAAGAGGAAATTTGCTGCTATCCCTCGAAGGCTTCACCCCCACATGATATAGCCTTCTATAACTGCCTGGTGAAAAGTGGTGCAGACACTTTCGGAGTCCCCCTCCAAGAAGAGAAGGGTGATACATGTTTCCTTTGAGAGACATCAGCCCCAACCGAAAAGGGGACTCCATACTTGCCAATGCTACCAAGCATTCTAGACCAAGGCAAGGAAGCCTTTAAAGAACCTGCCTCACGCAAAGGGTTAACACCTAGGGTCGAGAAAAAGTACCAAGCCTCCTCCAAGGACCCTAAATATATTCCAAGGAACACTGTACCCGACTCCATCATTGTTACCACAGCCAGGAGAAGGGTACATGCAATCTCTAACAGAGGACGGCCCCCAGAAAAGGAAAGCAAACGGATGGACATGGTGGGCAGGAAGATGGAAAAGGAGGCAGCAACGCAGTGGCGCATCGAAACTCGAATGTCCTAAAAACAGATATGGACACCAGCAATGGGATGAGATTGAAGAGCTCATCAGCAAGCTTCCAGAGGAAGACAGGAAAAGAGAAAAATCTATTGTCCTGGAAGGCAAGAACATCGCCAACACATGCCTTAAATCTGCACTAGATACAGCAGACGTTTGTGCACAGGCACCACCTTGAGAATGCATGCCTGGCTTAGAAATTCAGGATTTAAGCAGGAAGTTCAAACCTCCATCAGTAACAGGCCTTTCACGGGGGAAGCGCTATTTGGTAAGGAGTTCGACGAATCACTCCAACAAATCAAAAAGATAATTAGACTGCAAGCGAAATGGGAGCTCTGCAGCAAAGAGGAACCTTCAAAAGAGATGGATTTAACAGCAGAAACCCCACAGGAGGAGGAGCATTTGTGCAGAGTCAGCAAATGTCACAGCAACAACAAGGCCAGAAGAATGGCCAACAGACAAGCCAACAAACAGGATACCAAGGTTGGCAGCAACAGCTCAATCAGTACTTTTGAGGAAGAGGCAGAGGCCAGACCTCAAGAGGAAGAGGGCATGGCTCTAATTGACTCCTACAGGGAAAAAGACCCACACGCAACACTAGTGGGAGGACAGATAACGCAATACCAACAACAGTGGAGAAAAATCACCACAGACAAATGGATTTTAAATTTAGTAAAATACAGGTACTGCATAGAACTAACAAAAACACCAACTGCAAACCCACCAAGGATAAAGAAGTTCCAAACAGTTTAATCCAGAAATCAAAGACCTGCTGCAAAAACAAGCAATCCAGTTGGTACCAAGAGAGGAATTATCACAAGGAAATTACTGACCATATTTCCTTGTTCCAAAATAAAATTTATCACAAAGACTAATCCTAGACCTAAGGTTTGTAAACAAATTCATTTTAACACCACACTTCAAAATGAGTACTCTCCAAGAGATAATACCACAAATTCAAACAGGGGATTACAAGCCAACAATAGACCTCAAACACGCCTATTTGCACATACCTATGAACATGAAGCACCGAAAATATCTCGGGTTTCTGCACATCGGAACATACTACCAGTTCAAAGTACTACCTTTCGGAATAAAATCTGCATCATGTGTCTCTACCAAGTGCATAGCTGCAGTGGTCGCACACCTGCGAAGGGAGGGAATGCACGTCTACCCCTACTTGGACGACTGGCTCATGGGAAACAGTCACTACAACGTGGCCGTTTCCACGCTGTACTTAACCACTCATGCTTTACAACGCATGCATGGTTACCACGTAAAGCCTTTACCACGCATTTCTTTACTACGAAATACATAGTAAAGGAATGTGTGGTAAAGGTAGAATTAAAAAAGGGGGCTGGGGAGATTTGGGGGGTCCCCTTCCCAAAAAAAAACTTTAAAAAAAACAACTTACCATAAAGACGATGATTTGTGCCTTTTTGTCCTTCCTGAAATAAGCCAGCCTCCTTAACGACGTAATAACGTACGTGCGTCTAAGTACTGCCTTTATATAAAAAAATGAAAAAGGACCATTTAGTATTGAAGAAGAAGTCCGTTTATGAAAAACTGTGAGTATTTTTTTTTATATACTAACTTATAAAGATTTTAGAGAACATATAAGGAATTGGGGCAGGGATCGAAAAAAGCATTTACAACGAAAATGCCATTATCATGCATAGTTATACAACGAAAATCGTTGTATAACTAAGCGTGGTAAAGGCATTTTCATTGTAAAGCAAATTCGTGGTAGTGGCATTCGCGTTGTAACGCATGCGTGGAAAAGGCATGCGTTGCTACAGAATGCGTAGTAACATCATACAACCCTGGCTCATAAAGGTTTGGCTCAAAACAAAGATGTCTCAGTCACGTTCAAACAGCAATCCACATGCTGCAAAAAGTAGGGTTCTCCATAACTCACATAAAAACCTCTACAAGGCCAGAAAAATAAAAGATTTTCCTAGGTGCAAGGCTAAATTCAAAGAACGCGCGGGCCTACCCGACGAAAAAAAAAAAGGATACAAGCTATCAAACAGGAGACCCCTCTCTTCTAGAGGGGTCAATCTCTGACAGTGAGGAGAGGCATGAAACTCATGGGCATGATGGCATCATGCATCCCACTCATCCCTCTTGCCCCACCTACATATGCGCCCCATCCAGGAATGGCTCACCAACAAGTGGTCTCAAGCCACAGGTAGTTAGAGAATCTAGTGGTTGTTACGCACAAGCTGCAAGCAGAAACACAATGGTGGGCATCCAACAACTTATCACAAGGGAGACCTTTCAAAAACCCAATTCCTTCTGTGACAATAACAGACACGTCCCTCAATGGATGGGGAGCACATTCAAAAGACTAAAAGTATGAGGCCAATGGAACAAGCAAGATTCCATAAAACATATCAATTACTTGGGGAAATGAAAACAGTATTCCTAGCATCGAAAGCGTTCCAGAAACACATTCAAAACAGGACTGTCCAGATTCAAATGGACAACACCACCACAATGTTCTACCTCAACAAACAGGGAGTTACAATATCATTTCCGCTAAGCAATCTAGCATAACAGATCTGGCATTGGGAAATACCTCAAGGTATCAGTCTGCAAACGATCTACCTACCGGGAGTATACAGCAGACCTGCTGAGCAAGCAGAACAGCTGCTCCCACGAGTGGTAATTGAAGAGCAAAGCAGTACCATCTGTCTTCAAAATCTGGGGTACACCAGTGATAGACCTGTTGGTAACAATACAGAACAGGAAATGCCAGTCCTTTGCCTCGAAGTTTCCTCCGCACCTGTCAAAAGGGAATGCCCTGTCACTAAATTGGTCAGGGATATTTACATATGCCTTTCCACCAATACCCTAATCCAAAGAGTACTAGAAAAAGCAAGACAACCAGGAACAAACCTGATTCTCATTGCCCCACAATGGCCGAGTTAGACATGGTACTCAACACTGCTCGAAATGTCCAAGGGACGAATAATCAAGATCAGAACAGACAAGGACATGTTGACAATGCTACAGGGCAAATCTTTCACCCGGAACCAACAACGCTACACTTAGCAGCTTGGCACCTTAAGATGTAGAATTTGGTCACCTCAACCTGCCTCAACGAACAACAGAAGTTTTGAAAAAGGCAAGAAAACAAACTACAAGAAAATGCTATGCTGCTAAATGGAAGTGATACACCACTCGGTGCACAGCCAACAATCAAATGAACACTATCAAATCACAAGAAACAGTGATCATATATCTAACTCATCTCTTTTACAGCTACATCAGCTATTCAAGCATAACTGTACACCTCGCTGCCATCGTGGCATACACAAGAGGAAAAACATGAAAACATTTCTTCAAAAGACCTATCATAGAAAGATTCCTAGAAGGATCCAATCGAATTGCACCACCCAGAACCTCACCAGTTTCCATGTGGAGTCTAAATACAGTGCTCACGCAACTCATGACAAAACCATTTGAGCCCATGCATAAAGCAGAACTCAAAACACATCACTTGAAAAACAGCCTTTCTTATTGCCATTACTTCCTTACGAAGAGTAAGTGAGTTACGGGCATTAACAATATGGGGGGCATACATGCAGATCCACAAAAATAAGGTTATTTTAAAAACAAACCCACAATTCCTACCGAAGGTAATATCCATATATCACTTAGATCAGACTATACTCCTTCCGATTTTCTTAACAAACCAACAAACAAAAGGAGAAAAAATGCTCCATACCTTGAATGTAAGGAGCGCACTACTGAATTATGTGCAAAAAACTGAACAAATCCGCCAGACCAAACAGTTGTTTATTACCTATGTGCATACAAATACAGCAGCCCCAATCACAAAGGCAACAATCTTACGATGGATAGTCCAAACCATCCAACTATGCTATATCACCGCCACCAAAGAATTAACAGTGCGTCCAACAGGTCGCTGCACTAGAAAGAAAGGAGCAACTTTAGCTTTTATGGCCAATATGCCCATGGACACTATATGTGCAGCAGCTACATGGGCATCACCACACACAATCTCCAAGCATTATTGTGTGGACATACACACTAATAAGGAAGCACAAATTGGACAGAAAGTACTTCAATGCCTGTTTGCAAAATCTTCCTCTCACCACAGCCTCCCCAAGATGAGGGAAACCGCTACATAATCTGATGCACAGAATGTGAATGCAGAAAAGGATTTAGGCTGCAAAACAAAAAGGTTACTTACCAGTAGGAGTAGTTTGGCAGCTTGAGTAATTTTCTGGATTCACATGCAACCCACCCAACCTCCTCTACGGGGAATACAAACAGGCGGGAAAGAAATATATATAATAAATATTATGAAGAACCATTTAAAGGACTAGATACTAAAACAGAAAAAAGAATCCGAAGATAGCCACCACGCACAACGACCTCCAAGGCATGGTCTGACATCACAAAGGGGACGTACCTGGCACCAAATGGTGGTCAACAACACCCAAAACTAGGGCAAAAAAGACTATTCCAGATCCACCCACTTGATGGCGGAATAATGCACAGCATGTGAATCCAGAAAATTCTTCATGCTGCAAAACTACTCCTACTAGTAAGTAACCATTTTGTTTCTCTTCTAGAGAACACATTATTAATTTACAATAAAACAGTATGCTATGGCCATGTTTATATTAAAATGCAGTGCCAACATTTTGCATTGTAATAAAGGTACTGTGTTCCTTACTAAAATAAAGATATTTTATTTTACTGTGTGGGCCCGAGTCTACATAGGGTAACTTACTCAAACAAACCTAACATAGGACACATTAAAATCCACTTGAAGGGCAAAAGGCATTAAAGTTATACCCATCCACATCCCGCAAACGAATAAAACAAGCATTGGCATAGCCAATAGGTCTCACCTTTGGGACCTTATAAGTGTTTAGCCATGCAACAGATGATGTGGTTGCAGGAAGGATCTTGTACTGACTAACTAAATACGTATAAGGCCCCAAAGGCAGACCTATTGGCTATGCCAATGCTTGTTTGCATTCTTCTCAGTTTATGCATATGTACTAACTGGTATGGCATATGCGCGGGAGAATGCATAGTTTTTTGTGTCATGGGACACAGGGCTCCCGCTTGTGGCTACACCCATAGAAGAGGTGCAGCTGGGCACAAACCAGGGCCTTTAATAATACAGCCCCAGCTGTCATGTCTTAGGTCAGGCAATGCTCCCAGAGACAAAATGGCCGACAATTCTTTCCTGCAGCAACAAGTCAAACATTGTCACAATCGAACTCCTAAAGCTGCATGATTTGGTAACTTGTCGGATTTATTTTGAGTTTGGCAGCAGATAACGGCGTCAAAGTGTACCGGACGTCCCATCCGCAATAATTTTAGGTGCTATTGACAATGTTGAACTTGTAATTCTCCCAGTCTTATGAAAATTCAGGAATGGCTCACAGTCACCACCATGAAATGGGGCAAATTGGCAGCTATGCCTAAACCCTTACACCAGTGCATTTATGACAAGGCCTGCACGCCGTTTCGATTACACAACAGGCGGTCTTCAACATGGACACTGACAGGGCGCAGCGAGTGGGCGCGCGGCTGTAAAAGTGAATGCTGCTGCAGCGTTCACACGCTTTCTGTGTGCCTGCGAGCGATGAGAGGCGTTCTGGACACAGACAGGGCGGAGCGAGTGTGCGGGCGGCTGCAAAAGTGAAAACCGCTGCAGTGTCCACACGCTTAATGACCCGTGAAAGACAGATGGCGGTTGCGTGCGTGCGTGCACGCTCGCGTGAACGCAAGCGCTAGGCCAGCCAAAGCGTGGGGTAGCACTTTGAAAAGCCAACTACTAAATGTCTCGCAGAGCAGCGTATGCGCTGGCTTAGCGAGACCTAAAAACAAATATATCCCTGGTTGTCAGGTGGCCTCGGTAGAAAGTGAGCTATTGAAGTTGCCACAAAGGAGGACCGATTGGGAGAGTGGTAGGTGTGTGGAAAAGGAGCCCCTATAATTGGTATGTTGTAGAGTCGCTTACCTTTCTCCTGCAGGGAGCTGTTCCCCTCCTTTTTGCTGTCTGGGTGATGACAGACTGCCCAGCCATTACCTACCAAGGCTCCTGCACTTCTAGTTTTTATGCGGCCCCTTTCATGCCTGGGCTCCTCCAGTCGCAGTTTTTAAATATCTGGTTTTGTTTTAGGGTAGGGAGAAATGGGGTTGCAAATAGAGGGGAAGAAAAAGGGGAGAAAATGGTGCGGGGAAGGATTGAAGAAACCTAGTCATAACATGGAGTTTTCTCTCTTCATACTTTCTGGTACAAACATGGAAGCCATGGGCGGTTTCGAGGGACCCGTTAAAGAGTCATGTACTTGTGGGCCCAGAACTGCTGTTGCAGTGTTTTGGTAAATGTTTTTGTCTGTTTCACGTAATGCACGCAAAATATTTGGATAAATAAACTGCGAGTTGCAGTTTAGGCGCTGTTAGCATTGTTTTTAAATGCAGGTCTGTGGGTTCAGCGTGCATAACTCCCCTACTTTCTGATACAAACATGGAAGCCAGGGGCGGTTTCTAGAGCCCTGTTATTGAATCAATGCCAATCAGGTCCTTGTGGTTTGTTGAGCTTAAAAATGTATTTGCGGAATTTGAAACAAATAGGTCATGCTTGTGAAAACTACCTACTGTATGCTTTCATCTCAAGAACAAGCGGGTGCCGTGCAGAAGAATAGAAAGGTGCACAGCCACCATGCTGAAAGATGGAGCGCAGTGCTGTGAAGCCAGTGCTGCACTGATCAAGGCAAACAAAACACTAACGCTCTTTTGGCGAGTTCTTTCAGAATTAAAAAAAAATTGTTCCCGAGTCAGTAACGGAAATGGGACAAGTGGAAGTCTACATAGAAGTTCTGGGGAGCTGCTCTGTGGGAGTGAACAACCTACGAAAAGGAGGGACAAATAGGAAAGATTAACTACTTGGAAGCAAGGATTTTTAAAGGAGACTGAAATAAAAAACAAGCACCAAAATTGACGTGGGCTACTTACGGGTCAGCATTCTTAATTTTCATTTAACACATCCGATATATAAAGATTCACAGGATATAGTTATTTATAGTGCTGGTTTAAAAAAAATGCAATTGCATATTTATTAATCGAGAATTCTTACTAAGTGCGACTTGATACTATCTTACCTGGTCAATGCTCAAAAAACCAGCAAAAAGAGTAAAGATATATCAGTATTTTAGTATTAGTTTAAATAAAAACAACAATGTTTGGAAGGTTGCAACATAAATGATCACGTTAAAACAAACTCTGGACAGAAATGTGCAAGGAGTCATCAAGAGCATGCAATGACGCAGCTGCTCATCTCTGCGCTCACTTTAGAGGGTAAAACATATCAGTTCCCCAAATTGCAAGCATGTATCAACTCTCATTACTGCAAACCGAGATTTGCAAGGCGGCTAAAAATATCCATGGGAGAACAGCCAGCTTATTTCATGCAGCCAGCCAGGGAGAAACTCTGACTGTAACCTTTTGAACAGATGATTTAATGTCAAATAGAAGGCGTGTTTGCAGAATCCATTTGCTGGGCTGCATGCTTGAAAGTGGCAAAGGTAGGTGGTAGGCAGCTAGCTAGCTGCAGGAGCATTAGCTGCAACCGGAGGTGAGGTAGCACCATGTGTGCTGCAGAGGCTCAGGCAGCCCCAACATAGAAAAAAACGAACCAAAAAAAAAAAGCGCAAACACTATAAAGTGTACACCGCGTCCATTGCCAGCTTCACGCAGCATCCCTGCAGCGGGAGAGGGGGGCATAATAATTCAAAAGCAATAGCCATTAAAGTGAAAGTGCGGAATGGGACGCTTTATCATTCAAAAACAAAAACATTTAAGGTAAATATGGCGAGATACATATAAAGAAAGGCGTGGTCGCCATAAAACAAAGCACAGGTCAAAAAAAAAAAACTAACTGAAACAAGCGGGTGGGAGGGGGAGGCAGCTATAGCCTACGGAGTTTCTAAATACATTGTAGTACTCCTCGCTGTAGCAGCCTCTGCAACTTCTGCACACGCAGCTGTGACATGCCCTTCTCAGGCCACGGGAGAGCCACCTCTGGCACCGCACACGCATTTGGCTATTGTGGATCAGATCCACTGCAATTAAGTGCTGCGGCCAGCTGCGAAGGGGGGTGGGGGGGGGGAAATATTTGAAAGGGAAAGCGCATCGTCCATTTCGGGAGCGCAGTGGCTTAAATCTAGTGATTAAAGGACGGCCCGCACTGAAGTAGCATAGCGCATACAGGAGTGCTGCTCAGGGCAGAAGTAAAGAAAGACGTGGTTGCTTCAAGAACAAGAAAACGATCAATGCATAATTGCACGTAGCACATAAAACCGGTTTAGGATCAGCTGTAAAAAAAAAAACAACATAAAAGAAAAAAAAATAAACTTAACAAAAGGAAACCAAGTCGACAACAACAACAAAAAATAAACAAGCGTTAAGAGCGGCCGGCCGGGAAACTGAAAGTACGGCCGGCCAGCCATGATTAAATTAGGGGAGGAGAAGCCGCAGAGCACATGCTGGGCGAAGCGGCTGTTGAGGTATCTTGGGCCTTGGTTGTGTAGGGCTTTGTGTGCGTGGGTGAGGAGACGGAAGGTGATTCTCTTGTTGACCGGGAGCCAGTGCAGGTCTCTCAGGTGTCCGGAAATGTGGCTGTGTCGGGGGATGTCGAAGAGGAGTCTTGCTGGGGCGTTCTGGTCTCTTCTGGAGTTTGTCAAAAAAGCAATTCCCTTTGGACACATTAATCAAAACAAAATGACATAACATACAACAATAATATAGACAAACTCAGAGCAATGCAATAGTGAACCAAATTCTGAAACAACAAATAAATTCCAAATGCACAATTTTATTTAATAATTAAAAATGTAGTTAAAAACCAAGTTAAAAAAGTATATCAATCAAGGGAAAACAGACAATATATGGAACAAAATATATTCAAAGTTCATCACACAAGTTCCTAAAGCTAAACTAAGGGAGAAACTCAAAAAGGGTATATTCAGCGTCAGTCAGAATAGTCCTTTGATAATACAGTGAATTCTCTCCCCCAATCCTCAACGCGTTTCGACGGGCCAAGTATAGTGCAGCCGTCTTCTTCAGGAGAAATATTAGCCGTCTTCCCCAGATAACTTAAAAGAGGACGTAATAGTCTTATAAGGGGCGAGTAGCTCCCTATATTCTAATGGGTATACTTCCTGTCGCTTAGCCGTTTTTTGAAAGGTCGTATAGTCAAGTTCTGTTTGTATTATGGGATCCTATCAATAGGTGATATACATAGTCTTTTCGGCATAAAGATATATCCGTCTCTTCATAATATTTTCATCTGATGAAGTCAGAATATCTTGCTTACAGTTGAGTGTACATCACGGAGAGGACACGCGGGAAGTTTATCGGTCCCTTTTAAAAGGAGCAGCATCTACTAACGAGTGGGAAGACGAAGGCACCCCCATTCATATGTGAGCTGGCTTATAAAGTAACTATTTGGTGTCTTTATTCAAAATAATTTTAAAAGAAACAGAACCCAACTACCGCGTGTAAGCAAGATATTCTGACTTCATCAGATGAAAATATTATTGGGGTTGGAGAGCTCTTTGACGATGTTGAAGAGTACCTTGCTGTTGTGTGCGTTGTTGTCCAGTCATTCCTTGAATGCGGTTTTCTTGGTGGTGTGGATTAGTTGGTGGTGTTTTTGAGTGGCAAGCTTGAGGGTGGTCATGTTGTCTGGTGTTGGGTCTCTGCGCCAGGCTCTCTCGAGGGCTCTGCAGTTCTTCTTGGAGCTCTTGAGTTCGTCGGTGAACCAAGGTGCTTTCTTACTGCCGGGTCTGCTAGGCGGGGTCCTCAGAGGGGCGAGGTCGTCTGCGCAGTTGCTGATCCACTTCGTGAAGTTGTTGGCGGCCTGGCTAGGGTTCGCTGAGCTGACGGGGGGGGTCCTGGCTCAGGGATACGGCAAGCTGGTCGGCTGTGATCTTGTTCCAGCTTCTGCGTGCGACCTGTTGCTGGTGGTGGTGGATCGTGTGTTTTCTGAAGCTGAAGTGGACGCAGCTGTGGTCCGTCCAGTGGAGTCCGGTGGCGTGGCTGAAGGCGATGTCCTTGCTGGATGAGAAGACGGGGTCGAGTGTGTGTCCGGCGTGGTGGGTGGGGGTGGTCACCAGCTGCTTGAGTCCGAGGTTGGCGAGGTTGTCCAGCAGGGTGGTGGTGTTGCGGTCGTTGTTGTTCTCCAGGTGGAAGTTGAGGTCCCTGAGGAGAATGTAGTTAGCGGAGGGGAGGGCGTGCGGGCTGATGAAGTCGGCGATGTCTTCGCTGAATTGTGTGCGAGGTCCCGGGGGTCTGTAGATGAGGGTGCCTCTGAGGGTGGTCTTGGGGTCGGTGTGGATCTGGAAGTGCAGGTGTTCGGCGGTTGTGAGAGTGTCGTCGGTGTTGGTCGTGATGCGGATGGTGTTCCTGTGGATGATGGCGATGCCTCCTCCGGTCTGATTGCCGTGGTCCCTCCGGGTGATCTTGTATCCGTCCGGGATGGCGATGGCGATGTCGGGTGCTGAGGAGGCGTTCATCCAGGTTTCCGTGAGGAAGGCGACGTCTGGTGATGTAGTGTCGAGCAGGTTCCAGAGCTCCACGGCGTGTCTGTGGACCTAGCGGGTGTTGAGCAGGATGCACTTCAGGTGGTTGTTGCTGGTGGTCGGCTTGGTGTGTGCTGGTGCAGTGCAGGTCCGGATGCAGGTGAACTTGCAGGAGTGGCAGCTGAAGGGTCCGTGGGTGCGTCTCGGGGTGGCTCGGTAGCATCCCAGGATCCGGCCGGCGTTGAGTGCGTTGAGTTCGGTGGTGTCGTAGGTCCAGCGGGTGGGCTGGTGTCTGCTGGGGCCAGGGGTTCGGGTGCTGGGTGCGGTCCAGGCACAGACGGGCGCAGACGGGCTTACCTTTGGCGCGCCCGTTGCGCATCAACGCTGCGCGTTTGCCACTCTGCCAAATGAGGAGAGTGGGGGGCGGAGCGAGGGAGGAGCAGCTGGGAGGCGGGAGCGGGGCGGCAAATGGGAAGGGAGTGAGAGGGAAGGGGGCGGGCCGCAGGGGGGCAGCGGCAGGGAGCGGGCGGGAAACGCGAGCGGGGCTGGGCACACCAGAGGGGGAACAAAAAACGAACATCAGAGGGCAGGGGCACAACAAGCGGACAGCAGAGAAAGGTACAAAACAATGATACTTAGAGCAGGGAGCAACGCAGTGACAAAACAATAGAAAATACAACGGGGAACAACGCTGAGACAAGCGATATCAATTACAACAGCGCAGCAGAGGAACTACCGCTACAGCAAACCAGGAGCACAGCTGCGGGCAGCGGCGGCACTCGGCAGGATCGGGGGCAGCCTGGGCTCACTCGCAGAGAGTGTGCGCGGTGCGTGGGGTGACCGGCCCAGCGGGTCAGAGGTCACTGCCCACCACTGCGTGTACTCTGTACTATATCGCCCAGTGGGAGGGAGGAGCAGCTGGGAGGCGGGAGCGGGGCGGCGAATGGGAAGGGAGTGAGAGGGAAGGGGGCGGGGCCGCGGGGGGAGCGGGCGGGAAACGCGAGCGGTGCTGGGCACACCAGAGGGGGAACAAAAAACGAAAATCAGAGGGCAGGGGCACAACAAGTGGACAGCATAGAAAGGTACAAAACAATGATACTTAGAGCAGGGAGCAACGCAGTGACAAAACGATAGAAAATACAACGGGGAACAACGCTGAGACAAGCGATATCAATTACAACAGCGCAGCAGAGGAACTACCGCTACAGCAGACCAGGAGCACAGCTACGGGCAGCGGCGGCACTCGGCAGGATCGGGGGCAGCCTGGGCTCACTCGCAGAGAGTGTGCGCGGTGCGTGGGGTGATCGGCCCAGAGGGATAGCTATTAGTCTCTCTTGGTGTCTTTAAAACAAATTTACAAAACATGCTGTTTAGGAGGATCAGCAATAGCTTTAGACGGTGAAACTGACTGGTGCAGGCGCATGCACCAGCAATCGGACAAAGTCCCAGCTCTGACCTGGGGAGTCTGACATGCCTTGGGGCCTCCCCATTAAAGATGCCCTGCAGCCTCACTGATATAGGTAGCCCCGGGCACTTCAGGCTTGATCCCTGCATTGTGCTGAGTGACCAGTCTATCAAGTGGTCACCTCACCCTTTCCCATAGGGTGGGATATCTCGCTGTAGGGTTGGGGGAGGAGGATCAGGAACCTCAGTGACCCCACTCCAATCTGTGACTAGATGGGAGCGGATGAGGTGAAAAACCAAGAGGCTGAAAGCTGAAGTCTACCAGTGCCTGGTTATGTTCTGCACCGGTTTTGGCTTTCAGTTTCCTGCTTTAGAAGCTGATTTGAGGCTGCCCCAAGGCCCCATGCAGCAGCAGCTGATAAGTAAAAAAGAAATGTTCTCAAATGTATGTGCGCGAGTGGGGTTGAGTGTCTATTGCATGTGTGGAGTGAGAGTTAATGACTGTGAGTAGGGCAGTGTGTGAGCACAGACTATGAGACTGAGACAGCTTATAAGCAAGGCTGTGAGCATGTGGGTGGGACAGTGATTGAGCGTGAGTGAGAATGTATGTGAACGTGTGGGAGAGTGTGTGACAGTGTGTGAATGTCTGTAAGTTACTGAATTGTACAATATGAGCTTGTGAGTGAAACAGCATGTAAGTGTGTTTATGTATTCTAACAAGTCAGAGTATGATAGGGCAAGTGAGTGAAAAAGTATGTGTGATTGAGAATAATTAGGATTGATTGAAACTGAGAGTGCAAGTTAGTGGGAGGGTGTGTGTGTGTGTGTGTGTGTCTGTCTGTCTGTCTGTCTGTCTGTCTGTCTGTCTGTCTGTCTGTCTGTCTGTAGGCCTAGCCATGGCAAATGGTGGTATTGGAGTAACTTCTTGATATGCTGGATGTAATTATTATCATTAGAGATGGTATATGGTGCCAGCACGGGCAGGTATCCAAGACAAAAATGCTACTGCTGGCCTACTAGGGGTACATTTTGACATGACACCCATAATATACAGATGATATCAATGGGAAAATGCTGGCAATGGCCTATTGTAAGGCCTTTCCTGGTGCATGCTCAGCCAGTCTCGACCACGCCCATGTTTCCATTTATAAATAAATCTTCCGTCTCCCGAATTACATCCACAGGGCAAGACTATGACTGGAGCTGGACCTTCAAAGACAATCGATTTTCTGTGAGGCTGACACCCTGGAATAGTATATAAGGACATTAAAAACTGCAGATAACACGCTTAAAGCCCGGTTAAAAGAAACTCTTGCCAGCTCCGGGTAGTCGTGGAACCGTCAAATTGTAAAAGCCACAAGAACACAACATATCAATGAATCATTACTAATTACAGACTATATTCCATACAGAGTCTGTAAAAGGGTTATTAACAAGCAGGTTAGACAAATTTCCTACCAGATGGACATTCAGGCCTTAAAAACAATTATCCTACTTCCCTTGAACGCCTCATACCTCCCTGGGGTACCTCAACCTTACCTTATGGATAGTCTTAACGCAGTGGCCCGTAAAAATATAATGTTCATGTGTCTCCTAGGTTTGCGCTCCACTGCCTTCAACCGATGGGCTCCAACAAGTGAGGAGGGGCCTTGCAGACTGTGCAACTACAGGTCTGAATCATGGTTGCATCCTCTATGCTGTTGTCCCGCACTTGACGCTCCTAGAAGACTTCTTTTAACCCCATTATATTTAAAAAGGGGCATCAGAACATGTTGGGAGGCATCAGCTCTCTGCTTTAATTCCCCTGATATTCAAGTGCTTGCAAGGTCTGAAAAATATGTGAAACTCTTGGACAACCTGCTTTCACCCTCTCCTGCCCCTGCCCTACCAGTTCCTCCCCCGCAAAAACTTATCACAGACTTTTTTTGCACTTTGCACTAACGTCTCTGTACCAAATTATTTTATCCTTGGTTTTGGAAACCTGTCACATGATTACAATAGTAACTACAAGACTACCTCATCAGTAATATGTGTATGAATTTAAATCTGATGGTTTGCTTCGTTTTTGCTTTTTAACGTGGTAACAGCGCTATGATGACATTTTATTGCAATGGTTTTAATAAACTGTGCTCATTTAATAAACTAAAACTAAACTATTGTAAGTAATTCTTGACAAGAAAGTATTAACTTCATATGGGGAGCGGGCGGCACTCATGTCATTCTTTGGCCCTGGCACTATGAATGTAATTATTGCCATGGTGGCTTGGGTGGGGGTTCTGCGCACACTGCACATTTTTTAAGAAATTGTCACATTTTGGGGAGTATATAGGTGCTGTTACAGAGCCTATGGCTTTTTGGCAAATTTCTATGAAATTTGTGATTGAAAGTGTACTATTTGACACAATGTTTTCAAACTTTTATTGGTGGGAGAACCCCCTTGAACTCTCCTGGGACACATTGAAGTTGCTGCCATTCGGGGCAAGTATTATGCCCATCCACTTTCAAAGCTCACCAGCCACCCCTGCCATAGTATAGGCAGTTTGGGTAAATTTGCAGCTATTTTGTACTGGTCTTCCTTTGGAGGTGTCTGTCCAATTTTCTGGTTATATCATAATGGGCACGCTCTGGCAGAGCCTCTCGTCAAAGATTAAGTTTTATGTTTTCTGCTTATTACCCTGATTTTGTTTTGTATTTCAGGTTGCAGCCTCCAGTGAGGGGTCCAGTGATTGTCTCTTTTGGGAGAGACTGCAGCTTCCCGAGTCCTCTATCTTCAAGGGCTTCAAGTCCAGCCGCAGAGGAAATCAAGAAATGTGTCCAATTCATTTAAGATAGACACGTGTGTGCGTGCTTATGTGTGAATACTGTATTTTATGTTTTAGATAATTTAAAGAAAAATATTTTGATCAAACATGGTTGCACTGTCGCTGTACTCGGGTACTGCTCACTGTGATTGATGGATGTGAGGTGTCTACAAAATAGTTTGTGTGGACACCCTAAACCTGGTTACGCGTGTGGTTTTGTTATCGTCTTAAATAATAGAGTAGGAATGGCTTGTTAGCCTCAGCTCATACTGCAGCTGTCACACCTAATGGTAGTGTTAGCAGAGGCCAATGGGTGTAATAGATGTTACGGCTGCTCTCCATTTTACCCGCCCCTGGAGGGGATCATTCCTCTGAAGATTGCCCTGGAGTAGAAATGATCTTAATACAGATTTTCTCAAATCTTCTTGGGTGAAGATGACTCCAGAGCAGGGGTTTCCAATGTGTCAGATTTACAGGATAACTGGATATTTAGATTATTCCCTTTTATAATGTATCTCATGTTGATACCCTGAACATCTGGCTCAGTTCTGTCGGCATTGGAGACCCCATTAAAGAGTCATCTATTTTATGATGGAAGGCTTGTCATATGATTGGACCTGAACTTTGGAGCGAGGACAGCCTCTGAAAGGGAAATGCGATGAACCTCCTGCTCCCAAGCATTGCTCCAGGTCATCCGCTGTATAGATCAGGAGACTGACGTCCCCTCTTAGTCTCCAGGGAGGAGGTCCGATGCACACCAATGGGCAATATGGTGAGTGGAGTCCTGCACTGATACTGTATTCTTTGTAATTTGTCTATCTATGGGTCATTCACAAAGCCTCACTGAGTCAATGGTGGGCAAAGGATAAGCAGCACTAAACATTTCCCAGGCATTAAATGCAGCTTCTGTTATGAAAAAGAAGTGTCTTCTTAAGGGGGTGGACTGGCATATAGGGAACTCAGTGGGTTTTCTGAATGACCAGAGAGCCTGGGGTGCACTCAGGTATTCTGCCATGTGACTGATTTTTCAAGGCCTTCCACCCTTTGGGAGCCATTCGTCCTATCTGGAAATCTGAATTGCTCTCTGCTCTAGCTCATCCTGAAATAGCACCCAATTCTGTGTAGGCCAGTCCACCTTTACTTACCTGTCGTAAACCTGAATTGAAATAGGATATCACCATTCGAAGACAATGTCCTTTAGTGAGTCACTGCTCTTGTGGCTACCTGGGCCTGCAACTCACTTACCTCCATTTTGTTTGACTGCAGTGATCAAGGCCAAATCTAAAATGGCTCCCCTACCATTGCAACAATGATGCTATGTCAAAGAACACAGCCCTGGGATTAAATTAGTCCCAGGAGTCTTGCACTTGGTTTAGGAAGAGGATGGCAATTTTCAATGAGTTTAAATAAAGATCTTCTCACACTGTTTGTACCACTTTTGTTGGTGATATCTCACGTCTTGCTCAATGATAACCAATGAAGTATTTGGCTCCAGCAATTATGAAATCCACCGTAAACTTTCACTTGACTTCCTTCAAGTAACTAACTGTATTTGTAACTTTTTTGTTTTTCATAGATAGTAACTAATGCAGATGCAGAAAGCTGTGAAATGCAGATTTACTTGTGTGCCCTGCAGTTTCTATCACTCAACTTATAAGAGTGAACCTAGCTTCTTGTCCCTCTGACAGCCGGGGGATTCAAAATATAGTTGGAAAATATCTTTGTGGGTTGACTGCTTGCTGCAGACATCTTTGTACTGGAGGGAAGAGGTGCATGGATAGGCTCCACTTTTCCTATTTATGAGATTGGCATAATGTGGCCTGCTCTAGAGACAGTTCAGTTTGTTGTGAATGTGGGCTTGGCTGGCATTAGTCTCCTGATGCCGTCTGTACGTTCAGACGTGAATTTGTTTCTCCATCAGCTGTGAAGACCTTAGTCACTCTTCTTCAGAGCCACGGGAGGATCTTTCTCTGCTCATAAAGATTGAAAAATGGATGCGGAGAATGTGGACTTGAGCCACTTTCTACCTTCCTTACAACATCTATAATAGCCTCTTCTCTCCAGACCTTCCCTAGCACTAATGCTGATTCACACCAGACTAGTACTCTAAAGGCATCAAGCAGATGCCCTGGATCCTCATAGACCATGGTTTCCCAGAGTTTTTTTTAACTCGTGCTCATATCATTATACATGGGTTTCTTGGCTTTAGTGTTTAATGTAATCTTTTGTTTACATACACAAACAAAGGGGAGTTAATGCAGTTTTGAGAGCAACTAGTCCAGACGCTTGCACAGAAAATTGTTAACTTTCAGACTGAGCATCTGTCCTCAAATAATAGCAGTGGCTTCTGTTTCCCCTAGAAATCCAGGGTCATTGCTAAAGAAGGCGTTCCACTGTGGAAATATTCTTGGGAAGGCGGAGACCAAGTGAGATCTTCCCCTGCAGGTCTTTGCTTCCTCCAGTTAGCGTCGTTTATTTGACTCATTATTTTGAGGAGGGAGTACATTGTGTTTGCTTGTAGGTGATGCAGGCAGTCTTGTATTTGCTTTCTGCATGAGAGGCAGACATTGTAGTGATGTCTGGACGGTAGGGGGATTGAGAATAATGCTGAATTGTTCCTTTTTCTGTATTTAACACTGGCAATGACCATGGCTGAGATTAAGGTCTGATCTGGGGAATATTTTCAGATGGTGGTTGTTAAGTAAGATCTTAATGAGCATTTCGTGTGGACGTACTAGACATGTAGTGAATCTGTGATTGGGTACTGAGTTACCTGCTTCTAGTATTCCGGTTGTTTGATGTTGAATCTTAAATCCATCCATATTGGTCAACCTGTGAGATATTTTTCAGTGGAGCGATACTGGTGTTTAGTCCCCTTATACTGTGCATTAAGTGAGTTAAATTGCAACATTCTGTGGTACATAATGGACTTTAAGAGAGATGATACTCGTCACGTTCTACACATCAGTGGGCAGATGCTGGCCGCTTGCTGACATGGTAGTGAGTTTTCCGTGATCTGTTACTTCTGATATTAGTGGGCTCTTAATAACACTGTTGGTACTATTTGATAGCAGCGCTACATGGCATCGTAGGCGACTGTAAATCTAACTCTTGTCGAGTAATACAGCTTCCAACATTATGCATTTGAATGGGGACTCTTTGGTGTGAAAGCAGAGAAGGCCTATCCCACTTACCTCCTACACCTGCTTCTGCCCACCTCGCCACCCAGCACTCTTTTTTAATTAGTGGAGGCGAATGTCCCTCTGGTGAAAGCCTTGTTTGAACAATATTAGTCTGCATTAATAGTTGAGATAACTCATTTGAACGAGTGTCTAGTCCTCAGGTTCCACCTGGCAGAGGCCTCCAATATCACTCATTGAGTGGTTCTCACACAGTTGTCTTCAGTCACACTGGCCTTCCTCAGTTGAGTTTAGCTGAGTCCCACCTTGGCCTGGAACACTCTTCTGAAGAAAATAACGATCAGTAACCACCTTGAATTTAGAAGACATCTAAAGACCCTAATACCAGTGGGACTAAACTCATATTGAACAACTGGTTGGTATATGAAAGTGGTGAGTCTGTCTGTCGCACGCTTTTTGCCGCACTCATCCCTTAATTGCGTGCTGCTTCATAGGTCTCTCAAGCACCTTGCTCACACCACCGCTGCAAAACTCTCACTCCCCATCCAACATTTTCCCAACTACAACCAGCACCCTTACAACATTGTGCTGTGAAGGGCGCCCAGAAGCTTGAATGAAATCGGAGTACTCTACGGCCTTGTCTGAAGAATGAAGCCTAACACGAACTGATACAAACGGAGTAGCTACTTAAGTGACACCCAGAAAAGTGCTCTGAGCTTCACGCAGGGCAAGAAAGTTTTATATAAAAAAAAAATACAAATGGAGTCACACCGTGCTCTACTTTCTAGATCAATGGACCTCTTGTTAACAATGGAGTCTGACATTTTGATCTGGAGTTGAACTCTGGCCCGCGCCTGCTGTCTTTTACACTCTGATGGAGTCTCCTATCTCTGTCTGAAGTCACACTTGAACTCTGGCCAGCTTTAGCAGTCTTTTACACTCTGGTGGAGTCTCCTCTCCCTGTCTGAAGTAAACTGTGTCAGCTTCAATTACCTTAGTCTCACGCCTTGGTCTGGAGTCACATTTTAACCCTCTCTGAGAAGCATGGTTGCCAGATCACTACATATTGGCGAGACACCAAATTTCAGGCCTTTGGAATGGATTGCATTTTACAAAATATGATTATCAGGTTTGTTAGTCCAGTTGGTTCCAGCAGAAGGTGGCAACAGGCCTAGAATGCATTGATTGATTAAATGAATGAATGTCCAGAACTTGAAAAAGGCAGTGGCCCCATAGTCTTTTATGGAGTATTACATCTTGAAATTGGACGTTTTCTGAAAAGTTACCGCCTTTGGTCCAAAACTCTGAAGTCCTGCAACTAATAAGACGTTTGCTTCAGGTCCACACCCCTTCCCTTTCTTAAATACGTTCTTGTAAATTACATCTGCAGACACCTCCTCTGGATAGGTATTTTACAACATTTCATTCACACCTTACCAATCCCACCCAAAGCCATTATCCCATGTAAATACATTGTATTTGCCAGCGCTAAGTTAGCACTCCTTACAAAGAAAAATTCCATAGACCGTTTTGGGGGGAAAACTCTTTATAAAGATTCACGTGTTGTACTGTTGGAAAAGTTGAAAAAACATTTTAAAAAACACAGTAGTCCAAAAACATAACTTTTCTTTCTTTATACAACATAAATAAATCTCATTTATTTTCATCTTTACTGTACAAAATGATTTCTTTAAAGCAAACAGATATAAAAACAATATATACAGGCTCTTGTTTGTGAATGTAACAAAATGTGGCCAGGACAGCCTACTTGTAAGTGAATGCAGAGAAACCGATGGCTACTGAAGCATTGCGGACCCGGCTCTTCTTTTTAGCCAGTCTGGTAGCCATTTTAGTCTGTGATTGGACGCCCCAACCACTAGGATGAACGCACCACCTGGGTTTATGACACCACATGCATGAATATATTTATTTATTAATAAAGGGCCTTCCATATATACACAGAGAATGTAAATAAACGTAAGCATAATTGATTTGGATTTGACCATAGTTTGATCTGAAGTTGGGTAACTTTATTTTTTAGTAGTACTATTATGTAGCAGGGGACAGAATGTTTCCTGACCTGAGCTTTGAACAATGTCACACAATGTTTTCATGACCTTTTACTGTCTGTGATTGGCTTAGTGGACAGTTGAGATCCCTTTAAACTACTGGTACAATTATCTTGCCTGATAACCAATAGAGCTCTCCACCCTGACCCCAATCGCGAGAGGCAGATTTAGGTGCTGAGACTGTGTGGCTGAAATAACATTTCCAGCCAGTATCCCCACATCTAAACCTAGCGAATTTAGGGGGTCGCGGGGGGCTTTGATATCTATATCTGTACCCTTTGGACTTTAACAATTCATAATACCTGGTGGTTGCTTTAAATCAGGCTGGGGGCTGTATAGCTGCCATGATTCCCAGGCCCGTGAGTGATGTACAGCTGCAGGTCATGTTTTTTATTTGATTTCTTGGGCTTGTAGCCTTGTACTATAATGGAATAAATAGGACTACAAGCGTCAGAACTAAAAGAAAAAATCCTGGAGTGGAGCAGCACATTCCATATGGACCTGGAAAACGTGGCAGTACTCGGGCTAAAGCAAAGACCAGGAACAATCGCAATGTTTGCAGTTAATTATAGGAGAAAGTGCATCTCTTTTTCTGCCCCCTTAGAAGGTAAAGTCGGCCTGCCAGCTAGCATGACTGTGGGCGAGCTTCAAAGCCTCCTTAAAGTAATATTTCAGAAAACAGGTATGCATGATTAGTAACCTCTTCCAGGGGTTAACCAAGTTTTTAAAATAAAAAATCGCGACTTCCCACTAGCAGAGGTTGGGCTACAGTTATGCATCGACTGAGGGGCACTCGATGACCTAATTGACGGCGTTTATCAACACAGAAACCCGACACCTGTGCACTGATTAATTATAATTGCAAATTAGTACAATCAGTATCATATGTGTTTATTAAATTCCTTCCTGTCGAGGGCTCTTACCTATTTCTGAACTGGAACTCAAAAAACCTGCCTCTGAGTCCGGTGCACCAGGGCTACAATGCCGTGGCTGGGGCAGGCAGGTTCACTGGGCAGTGATGCTCTCAGGCAGACCCGGCTCAGACATCTCTGGAAACCAGGGCACGTGCTAAAAGTACTGCCACGCGCCTCGGCAGATTGGAAGGAAGTTTGGGATTCTCCAGGTAAATCTGGACGCCTGGTTACCCGACTCCTGGTGGTGTCTCCATTTGAGAGCATGCTTCCCTCGCACTTAGGTGGCACGTGGCAGGTGTAAAACCATAATATCCTGTTCTTTATTGTTGTTTCTTGTACTTCTTGTCGTCCTTTACATAGCTGTGAATTGGACAGGGTGTGTGGTGAGTAGAGTATGCCACCGCACTTGCTGTTTGCAGTATTGTGCTTCCATGCATCAACCTAATGTATTTTGGACGTTGTCATTGTTTAGATTACTTTAACTAATTTGGCTAACACTCCTGATGGTAATAATTTGTAATGTGAAACCCCTGAACTGAAAACACGCTGTGCACGATTACATGGACTGGGATGGCCACCCTATGTCGGTGGCCCAATCCTTGTTTTTGCCAGCAGCACACTAAGAATGTTGGGATTTGTAGTTTTCATGTTCTTACTCTAGGCTTTGACGTACTGTTTCCAGCTTTCGTGCTGTTAGTTTTCCATCTGCGTACAACTGAAACTGCCCTTCAAAAAATGGTTCCAGTTCACCAGTTGGCATGGGAAAAGTGACCAAATCAATGCCAGGGAAAAAAATGCTACTGGGTGAGTGTATTATGCCTGACGTGGGCACTTGAGGTCTCTGGTGAGAAGTATAGTGTGACCCAACAGGCACCCCTCGCGTTTGCTTTCGCTGGGCCTGAAAGAACAAAGGCCGTTCTCTTCTGCCCCCCAGAAGGATTCCTGCCCCTGGCATGTCTCTGACACTGACACGTGATTGCATACAGCTGCGCTGCTGAAACATTTTCTAATTGTCCCTCGTTGTACGTCGATGTCTAGGGTTTTTCTTTGCATTCATGTACTAGTACACTAGAAAATGCACTGTTTTAACTACGAACGCTTCATTTGATTACTTATTTGCACCTAGAGCGCTTAGTGCGTCGACGTTAGTATGAAGCGCTGTGTAAATGCGGGAGGTGAATTGCCTAAAGCGGGGAAGAAGCTGGCCAGCCCCATGGGATCGTGCAGGATTTACTCAAATACAAAACTCGTTTTTTCCATCTAAAGTTGGCTTGTCTGGTGCATGGAAGGGGGGTTCATTATGCCTCGTCCACGAAGATTTCAGGACTGCAAGCCAGACCTACTCTCTATCACACACTCGTGTGTGTGTGTTTTATACAAAGACGTGCTCTCATGCCCTGGAATGCCTGCGCCACTCAGGGGGACTGACGAGGTGATACAAAATGTAAACATGCTATTCCTGCACAATACCGCATGGGGTGCTCGCGAGGCGACATTTGTCAGAGAGTAAAACGTGTTGTCCGGTTGACTGTGAGAAGCGAACTGTGGACAAAGGCGGAGACTCCGAGTTAGTCAAGACCCAGGACGTCAGACGGCAGAATTCCTAAATGTATGAAGTAGATATTGGGAGTAATTATAATGTAGAATCAAAAACAGCCAGGATTAATCAACCTTCAGATCTGAAGGAGCGGGGTGTTATTCGGAGCTGGCGAGTGGTGAAACTAATAGAGGCAGCCCCCCAGTACCCGCTGTTCTTACAGTTTTATGTCGCGCGCACTTGATCCGAAGATATCGGCGGGCTTTCCTGGCAGCACTGGGCACATTACAAAAGGACACGTTCATTTTTTTGTGTTTTTAGGCACGGGGAGATAAAGAGTGGATATGGCGTAATGATCAGAGCTACCGTTTAAGGAGCTGGGGAACCAAGTTGGAGTCTCGGCGTGGGCTCAACACCCTGTGATTCTGGGCACATCACTTAATCTTCCCGTGTCTACCAAAATGAATGTGTCCTTGTGTAATGTGCCCTTGTGCTGCATTCGAATGCCCTTGTAGAATGTGAACTTGTAAACAGGAAGACGTAACCACACAATAAAGCACACACAGCAGGTGCTCGCACATTTTATCGAAATAATTGTCATTGTGACCACCTTGGTGAAGTGAATGCCCTGGCATCTACAACATGGGCGCATTAGCATACAAGTGCACGTGCTGCATCGGAATGCCTCCTCTATCTTTATTTACATACGTGCTACATGCTACTTACAATTAATCTTTACATTCTTTGCGAACACGTATATAGCAGTCCCTGCCCTTGCTGTTTTTTTTAGCATAAATGTAAAAAGGTGTACACACAAATGCCACATTGTGTACTCATTTTCATAAACAAAGCTCTTGCACATAGTACTCACATGCATGCACATAGATGGAAATGCTACGTCAGAATGCTCTTGCCCATTGTGAGCACATACATATGTAAATAGGTGCACATCCTGTAACAACTTGACTATAAACGTCCTGTACTCTGGTGTATTAGACTGCCCCTGCACATTCCAGACAGATACTGTGAGAATTATCACATGGTGCATGCTAACACCCATGTCAAAGCATGCCCCTGCTGCATCACCCCCGCACCCTTCACAGGTGTTTACTGTGTACATGATAGCGTAGCTTTAGTTAATATTATGCGAACACCCTTACCCTCAAGAAAAATACGGCGGCCTGCAATTTGAAAGACTGGTCCCGTCAGATGGTGGCGTTACCCTTACGTCCTATTGGCTGTGGCTGGCCATTGAGGCGCCAGCCTCCCCGGAGTCTGGCTTTACGTCAGAGGATGGTACACCAACACCAGCCACCCACTTCTCTCTCACCCCCACTGACTGCAAGCTCCCGTCAACAGTGGCGTTGAGAGCAGCTGTAAAACCTGGGGGGGAGTGTGTGCCGATTAAAGACACAACCGGGACAGGCAACATGAACGTGGGGCGAGTTCTCGGAAGGGCCTCACTCTGGGTACTGGGGAAGACATATGGTCTGCAGCCTGGCGAGGGACTGACTGCCCCACCAATGCTGGCTTTTTAAAGGCAGAGACCTGGGGAGAATTATCCCAACAACCCAATGGCCAGGCCCTCTCTGAGCAGAGAGCTGCTACCCTGAACCCTTGACGCCACGTCTACCACCACGACCAGATGTCCCATTGCTTCTGCTCAGCTGAATACTAACTGTGCAAGGCAGCCTCTAGCAGAACTCTCTCTGAGCGCCTGGACTATCATCTGAGCAGAAACCTCAAGAGCAGATAGCAAGCTTCACGCTGATAGGGCCCCAGGTCTTCCACCACTGATGTGGAATAAGTGGTCCTCTCGGACCCATCTTATGAGTGGTATTCCCCCCGCTACAACCCAAACACAACCAGTACACCCAAAACGAGCAGGTGGGCTGCTACAGTAGGCTGAGCAGCTCTGGCCTTACCCCTTGTGCTCTCTCTCCTGGGACCCTCTTCCTCTCCCCCTTCATCATCGCCTTCATCATCCTCATCATAGTCACCCTCATCCTCCTCTATGCTGCTCCCTACGGGCCGCAGCTCCCCTGCCACCCCAAAACATAGGCGTCCCATGTGGACCTTCAGCACTTCGCAGAACGGCCGCTCAGGCCCATCACAGACGCACTGTTGGAGCGGTGGTCCAGCAGCAGAGGCCAGCAGCTGCTCAATGGTTTCCCGGCAGGCCGCTGTGCAGCGGCGGCCATTGAAGAGTTGGCCACAGCGAGCAAGGTAGGCGGCCAAAGGCCTGCGGCAGGCTGGTTCCTGTTCACAGTTTAGGCGCGCCCCCATGCAGCCTCCAGCCGCTGAGGTCCGGGGTAGGCAGGGCTCAATGGCCACTTGGAGTTGGTGGCACTGCCTGTCCCGCCCACACTGGCACCCCTCCAGTGCTGGGCCAGCCTGGGTTTGGTTCAGGTGCACAAGAGATGCAATGCAATGACTGGGACAAGCCGGGCGAGTAGGCAGTGGTGTTCTCCGGAAAGACCCCGACTCAAAGCTTAAGACGGCACTACAGGCTGCTTGGTACTGCTCATAGGCCCCGGTGCAGGCTGGTTCAGCCTGGCAGCGGAGCAGGGCCTCCCAGCATGGCACCGCAGCCCAGCAGCTACTGGAGATGTGGCCTAGGATAAGGAGGGTCCACCAAACCTGCACTGGGAGCACAAGGGACCATCCTGTTCTGGATCCCACTGTCCGCTCTGAGATCATCTCCCAAGTAGATTCACCGACTTCACAAACTCCTCCTGTGCTCCATCTCTGCCTCATGTCGGTGTCCACAGCACCATGATGTGCCCGCAGGCTTCAGTCGGCATCCAATGTCCACGTAGCTTAGGTTCTCAGTGTTTATTATCCATGGTGGCACTGCCTCGTGGCCATGGTGTCAGCCCTTATAATCCAGTGTCCAAAGTTCTCTTGGACTCAGTAGGTAAGAAAGTTGTATCCACAATCCAAGGCTCTCTGGCTTTATAGTCTCACATTGGGCCACCTCCAGGTCTCGGTCTGATGCAGTATCGACCACTTTGTGGCCTGCTTCTGTGCTTGGTTGGTGTCCGCAACTCTTTGGCACCTGTTTTAGCCTGGGAACCGTCAGCCTTTCAGCCCCCACTTTGGGTATTGTGGTGCCACCCACCTGGTTCTCCAGCTTCTTACACCAACAGCTGAATCGCCTGCTCCTGGGAGGCTGTCTACCACTCGATGATCCCTTTAGCAGCTCTCCCCTGCTTCCAGTCTTGTAGTCCCAGATGCCAATGAGTGCACATGGCTTCTTTCATGGTACCACTGGGCTTTGAAAATCTCACGCTGCTCCAGTGTGCTACAGCTGAGGTTGATCACACTTCTCTATTCGGGTCAATCCTCGTGGAAGACAGCTCGATGGGTTGAGTCATCTCTGCATAGATCCGTCTATAACTGGCAGGTCGCACAATCAAATCCAACTCGGCCTTTCATCCTCCTATGGTCGATAGTGTTCAGCTCGATAACAGCGACATCTGCTGCTCAAGCACCTGTTTGATGGTGCTCGCAGAATGCTACGCCAATGTCAGTCTCTACAGCCCTGGGCTAGGTTGGTTTGAAGCTCTCCACTCCAGATCGGATGGCGACACTCCCCGGGTGGTCTTGTCTTTGGCAGTGCCACCCAATATTCCCGCACATTCAGCATGCAATGAAGAAGGGTCCAGCCTGTCGTCAGAGCAGCCTTCCTCTTCCGGAGCTCAGCAGACAGTGAGCAGGGGCGAGTAGGCGTCCCTCCAAAACTCTCAGCATTCGTGAGGTCAGGGGTCGGTCTGGGGGACACCCCCTGCCTCATTACGCTGTCCAGCCCCACGCAGAAAGGGAGAGGGGAGGTCGGGGGCTCGGTATGCTTCTCTCTCCGCCTATTGGAGGGGTGAGCTCCAGCCTTTTCACACCCCCTTCCCTACTAGGATGAAACCTATTGTTTGCCCATTTGCACGGGGTAAGCAGATGAAAATGCTATAAAGTCTGCCCCCCTCGTTAAAACCACCATCTGTGTGGGGCAGCCACTTGCCAAATGGGCTAAAACGTGCAGAAAGTGGGTGGGAAGTTTGCAGTGGTTGCATCTCACCATTGGTACATCTGCCCTCCACGAGCTGATTTCTTCCCATACCTCGAGCACGCATATGATATGTTTGTGATGAAGTGGATTGATTCTTCCTTTCTGCATAGGGTCGTTTTACTACCTCCCGCCTCTAGTGTTTTTTCGGTCTTTAGCACTAAACACACAATAAAACTTTATATAACGAGCACTTTCCGCGGCAGGAATAGAAAAGCGGCCCATCTGTGCATGGTTTGACACCCCCTGCTGGATTTGACGTGGGCTGGGAGAGGTGGGGGCCCTGATTGCTCCCACTGAATGGAAAGAATAGCATTTTCTGGCTGGGCGCCCCCCCTTTGTGCCGGATGAGGCGCGCCGCCATCTTGGGCCTTTGTGCCGGGTCGATTTGTTCACGCCTTGCCGCCAGTCAATGGGGCCTTTGCAGGCCGCCTCAATTGGCCTGCCACCTCCCTCACAAAGCACACTTGAGAAGCTGCTCGCAAGAGCAGTTCACTGCCTTTCCCCACCCCATTGAAATGGAAACGAAGAGGGGCGGGGGGTCCCCACCGGCGGACCCACCCCCTGAGAGCCCCTTTCACAGGTCCACCCGGACCAGCCCCGTCTTTAGGAGCGTGTGGGGGAGGGTGTCAAATCGGGTTATACACTTCGTCTCACACCAGATCACTGAATAACCAAAACAAATTCACATTAGGTTTTATATTTGTGGAAAACGTCAAGTGATTACTAAATAAATAGTTCCTAGTTGGCGGTGTAATATTAGGTGTATTAGCTGGAAAAAGACTCCCCTATATTTCACTGCTTAGGGAAGGAGAGATAACTTTCACCTCACTCCCTTTGGAACGGGATATTTTATATCACATTTATCACACTTAAGTGTTTGATTTATTTTTACTTCAAGAGATTTGATATAGCGCTGCTTTTCTCTAAAGAATGACAGAGCGCTATGCGTCAAAGGGTAATAGGATATGATCTTGCACAACACCTGCAAGTGGAAGATAATGACATAAATGCATTAGCAAGAGCTTTTTGGTAAACACTAGTACAGAAACAGAGAATTTTATAGATATACACATTTGTAGTCAACAGAGACTACACAGAATAGAAAGGCAGTCTTAAGGTCTGCTTCGGAACAAGGATGGTGCTATTATGGGAGGACTATGTCATCAATAGGCATAAGCCATACATTGGCAGGTTTAATAAGTAATCCTTTAGTTTGGCTTTGAAAAGCTGCACGGTAGGACCAAGTTTTATTTAGGTTTGAATGGCTATCTACATCCTAGCTGTTTTCCCTCAAAAGGTGCACTTGATTATCATTTTTTTTAAAGATGTTGCTTTGAGAAGTTTTAAGACTTAACAAGTATAGGCAGCAAGGGGATCTGTTCACCGCACTACCACCTGTGTTATCAAAGCTCGATCGGAATTCTCATATGAAATCGCCCATCTTAAAAAAGGGTAGCCACCAACATTAGCCTTTTAAAATGCAAAATATACAAACAAAGGTAGGGAGACAACTTAACAGAAACTATATGTACATGCACATTGCAACAATAATAGCAAAAAAGGTGAGTTGAGAGGTCTATTCCATGCTTGTTATAATTCTTTTATTTGCAAACTCTATGGCGTCTTAAACGATGTTAGGAATATACATGTCGCGTCATGGCCGAGCAAGGCTCTTATCCCACGAATTAAGTAAGAAAATCTTTAATGCATTACAAACGTGAACAATGCGTGAAACCATGTTTAAAAGACAGTTTTGAGATTCTTATCGTCGGAAAAAGGAAGATGTGCACTTTTCTAACTGTACATGGACTGAAAGAGGTTAAGAAGATTTAGTCATTTAAAAACATTTTCGAGTTAGGATAATTTCTCTAGCCCTGAAGAAGCCCAAATGTTGGGTGAAACGTGTTGGCTGCTCTAAATTGCTTTTGTATGACTCAGAAGATTATGAATATAAGAAGTATAACAAGCATGGAATAGACCTCTCGCCTCCTCTTTTTTGCTATTATTGGTGCAATGTGCATGTACATATAGTTTTCTCTTAAGTTGTCTCTCTACCTTTGTTTGTATATTTTACTTTGAGAAGTAGTTTGGGCTGCCTTTCTTGTGGAAAGTTCTAGGTTTTGCGTGAGGTTGGGCGTGGGTGGGATTGAGGTGTATTGCTTTGTATGTGATTCAAGCTCTTTTATAGATGGAGCGAGATTCAAGTGTTAACCGCTTTAGGAAGTTAGAACTCGAGTGTGGGTGATGGGCCTGGTGGCAGAGTTTGGGGTGGCTTAGAGGACTTAGGTAGTCTGGTTATTATAGAGTTCCCATATTCTAGATATGGCGTCACCGGTATTTGTACAGCTGCTTCGAAGTCCTGTTTGAGATGAAGAATCTGCTGTTGCAGAGCAGCTTCAGTTGAAGTGTATCATACTTAGTTATTTCTTTGACATTAGCGTCATGTTTGACTGAGCTATCCAGAGTGATACAGAAGGACTTAGCTTCTTTCCAGTCTTGGGAAGATATTTCAGGTTGTAGGAACGAACAGACAATAGCAGAGTATGGGTGAAAATGTACAACTATGTGTGCTTTTCGAACATTGGAATTTTGTGTCTATATTATAAATTTGGTCTTAGCATTTTCTATGCAGTATTTAAGATACCTAAAATGGATGGAACTTGAGAAAAATATGTAACATGGACAATTCACCACTCATCACCCCAGGCACTCTCATGAGGAGTGACACAATATCTTTAACTCCTATTTTCTCTAATTTTTTTTATCGTTATTTATAGTTTCTTATAACATGATACCCACCTGTGTCACTCTATTAAGATGCCAATATCTGTACTTTTGAATTTCGTTTTTCTGGACTTTATTTGTTTTTTTTTGTAAAAATTGAAAAACAAACCAACTTTATCTTGCATGATGGCTAGATTAATCTATTCCATCCACGTTTTATTCATCAGAATTTTTCTCTTTGATTCATTGATTAACCAATCCCTTTGTACTCACAGACCCTTTTAACTGCTTCCCAATTAATGTTGTGCTTAAAAGCGCTTCATCATTTTACTTTAAGAAGTGTAAAAACAATAAACAATTAGTCTAATCTTGTTGGTTACATGCTTTGATCCATCCAATCACCTGGTGTTTAAAGTCACTGCGACCACTAAATAACACACCCTTGTAATCGTGTTGCTGCCCGTGTGTCACTCTACTAACACTGCAATCACACCCATTATTGTTGCTCTTAAACCACACTTACAGTGCGTTGAATAGATTGCCCCAGTTTACTCTACAACGACATTCATGTATTTGTTTGCGAAACCTAAACCCCATGAAGTCCCCGGTCCTTCTAGTTTTACCTAGAAGCATCAAGGCAGGTCCGTTATTGCTGTGTTCTAGCCAGCTAATAAAAACCTGTTTTTTTAACCTCTAGGCACTTATTACTCTCACCTTACTGCCAATCATCCAGCGCCAAGACACCCATGGGTATTCGAGCGCTTTAGAAACCTTTTAACATAACATGTTTTATAAAGGCTTACCTGGTATTACCAAACCATGCTTTCTCTTGCCGTTGTCGCTACATATGAGCAACGCAGTAAACCATAGGCTTTTCCAAGCTAAACCATGGGGAGGTCGCACAAGGGGAATGCAAAAAAGTATAAAACCTACAGTTGTTTTAGTACATTATTTCCTCCAAAGAACACATTAACTTCATACAGATACAATCCATGCAGGTAACCTAAATAACCTCTTCCATCCTGTCAATCACACTCACCCTTTTCTATCATACAAAACCATAACAATATAGAGTGAAAAAAGATTCTCATCTGTGAAAGTAGAAGTGAACAAATACCAGTAGTCCTCCTCGTGCACCCGGAAATTCAAGAACAACATTCAACAGTGACCAATGCCAGAAAAAAGAATTGAATTCCAAAGGGCGCGGCCTGAGCAGCCCTGACAAAAGATGGGCTACCATTAAGTTTCAGTCCCTTGGCGAGCGCTTTCCCTCGAACCCCTAAAGGCCACGCGCCGCTCCTCCTGAACACCAAGGAACACAGTGACGCGGCACCACGCCTCCCTTTCTTACGTCATTCACGTGCATCCTGTGGACAGCACAGTGTATTTTTAAGATATCGCGGGGGTGGTTTGCTGAAGTTCCTTTCAGAGGTGGGGGGATTGAAGGGTGGAGTACAACAAAACTTACTACCCGCACCTGACTGGGCATACTTGCCAATTATATCCTGTGTTTTTGAAGAGAGCCTTCATAACGCTGTTTTATCACTTTACCTATCCTAAAGAACCCCCCACCTCACACGATTTGTGGTTGTTGATGGACGATGCGTCTATCGACTGCTCAAGATGGCGAAGTTTTGGCATTAGTCCGCTCTTTTTTGAGAGCTTCCTGGAAAACTATCGAGTTTGAGGCAATTTGTTTGGGACTTCTTCCAAAAAAACGTTTTGGAAAAGCCCCCCAAATAAAACAGCGTGACCCCCATTTCCTCCTGAACGTTCCACCCCAGCAAAGGGTTAGGCCCGCTTGCTGCAATATTACCACTTGACCTTAATAAGGAAATTAGAGATTTGTTTTTAAACTTGGATGTCAGGATTGCGGGTCGTCAACTTTGTGTTATTGCTTAGTGAATATTATCAATTTTAACACACTGTCCATTTATTTCACTGTGGCTCAACTCGCCCCTGGCCTGCAATGAATTGTACTGGGATGTATGTGTACCTGTGGAAAGGTACAGTGCATCAGAAAATAGCTTGCAGTGTTGCGGGAGCGTGCTGGGATGCATGGATGCAAATACAAGGGTACAGTACATTGGAGGCTGCGCACATGTGTGTGTGTGCATAGTGGTGTTTGTGCTTGCAATGGACATACCACACGGAAAACGCTGGTTTCTATTTTGGGAGATTAGAGCTTGCTGGAGAAGAGAGAGAGGTAGAGGTTTCCCTACCACAGATTTGTGGATTTCTACATTCTTGCGAGTTGGGTGGGACACACATAGGAGGAAGGGAGAGCCAGGCTCATCAATGCACATCGATAGAGGCTCTTTGATTCTGAAAGAAGGTCACTCGTCAAAGGGTCTGGGGCACATTTGAGATAGGAGATGGAACTGATAAGAGAATCATAAAGAGTCGGGTAGGGGACCTTAAGTAACCTTTTGATGTGCATCTCAATGAGGCTGACATCCAGGTGTGAGCCTCTAGATCATAAGTGAGAAAAACAAGGACCCCCTGGGTATCGATATAGACTCCTAGGGCAGGGTAAACACCTATGTGGGTAAAAACCTAGGACATCAGCAAGTGTGAGTGACCAATTAACATAAATCAGTAGGTGTGAAGGAAGAACGAAAAAATAAACTTGTATACAAATATATATTTAATAAGAATTAAATAAAAATCATATAGAGAGGCAAACTATATGATCAAGTAAAAATACAATTCTTTAAAAACAAACACAAATATCATAATGCAATACAGTTCCTAAAAATCATATGCATGGTAGAAAACAATACATTCATATACTCAAATGACATAAGAATACAATTGTGAGGCAACTCGACGCGCGTTTCGGCAGAAAACCGCCTTCTTCAGGAGTCTCTGCTGATAATCTAGAGAAGCATATACAAAGAAAAAAATATATATGTCACATAAAGCTAGGTTTTTTCATCTGACTAACACACTTATATAACACTAAAATAACATTTACATATCTGAATTATACATAACAAATACATTTATGCATAGCATCTTCGTCAAACTTCACAACATACTAGATCTAAATGTTAGTAATTTGGTCATCTCATGTCGTATGGTTGACAGATATTTATAGACTCATTGTGCAGTACTTAGTCATCAGGGACTCTAGTTGTTCTATGCTTCAAAATAGATGTCTTGAAGTTTATCACTAGATGTATATAAACCTTTTCTTCAGAAGAATTTTTGACCAAAAGGGTTCCTATTTAACAGGGATAGCATTAGTACCCATATCAAAAGTATACACTTACATTGATGTATTATTCTAGCAGTTGTAGATATCTTCATATATACATAGAGTCAGAGCCACTTGATAAAGGCTGATACCTGATCAAAGATAATATGAATAGTTGGGGTTAAAAAAAGGGGGGGGGGACCATATAACAATTAAAAAATGAAATCACTTTGAACACATGGTGCCATTGAGAACACAGGAAGAAAGTATGAGATATATCGCTGTTCCAGGTGTTATATGTCGCATATTTAGTATATCTTAGCTGATTACTGTAACAGTTAGAGAGGGCCTAACTTGTATAAACGCCTAGAATTGTTTCTAGACTGACAACGCAGATTACCTTAATGCGTTTGGATCTCGTTTTATTTCTCATATGTGATGTTCAGTGACAACTGCAACATGGATAGAGTTGAGGTTCAAGCAATGAGTGATTAGTCATCTCAACAAAATTAGTGCCAAATTGATACCACGCATGAGAGACTCGATAATAGGGTGTTAGTCTAGCTGCCTAAATAACATGTGGGTAGTTAAATAGTTAAGGAATGATCAATTTATAAACGAGGAAAAAAATGGGTTACCTCTAAAATTCTAATGATGAAAATTCAAGTTTCTTGCCATGAATGCTGGTATTGTCAAGTGAAACAGCTGGTTTATAGCTGAGGGGTTGAAGAGAAAAAACCATAATCGGTATTTATAACTAAAATACGTATGTGCAACGGTATGAGATTTAAATGCGGTAGTTGTTACCTAGTGGTTTTCACTACAAGTGGGGAAGAGCGAGCACATACCTTTCGCGTTCACAAAAGATATTTGAATCGGGACTCTAAAACGTAGCTGATAAAATTCGACGATTTGGTGATAGCGTGGTCAATGCGACTGTTGAAAGAAAGGAAGACCATAATTGGTAATAGAAAACGGGCGAATAACGGATACAGAGTGGTAACAATTTAACAGTATAAGCTGAGCGGGGTGGTTATTATCTAGTGGTATACGCTACATATGAATAGAGGCATAAACATACCTTTTGTGTTTATATAGATTATATCTTAGAGGATTCCTGATTGCGATAGAGGGGGCTTGGCGATGTGAAGATAGGTAAAAATAAAGCTGGAAAGATAAGAGTAATCTGTCAGGGTGGTATTACTCTACTAATGCAGCTTACTGACAAAGGGAACAGGATCAGGGGATATTATTGGTAGAAGACGAGAGTCCTAAAGATATTTTCGCTAGTCCTTACCTTTTTCGAGACACGGAACATGCGGACAGCAAGATGGTGCTGCTCCAAACAACGTAGACCGTCACATCGATCCTCCACTCATAGAGATGAGTTCAGTTCGAATGGGCTCGTATTTAAAGTCCCGATATTGGCGTGAACCGTGCGGGGAGATGGTAAACAGTGATGATGGACTGTGGGCCATCAAATATTGCTAACGCAGACTGTTCTAACATGGCGCTACAAATCGCCGCTACTTTAGAGAGTTAAGAGAATGAAAAGCGAATCATCATTCCAGTTAACTTTTTAATTAGAAGCCTAAAGGCAGTTAATTAATTGCCCAACGATATGCATACACGGCAATGTTCAGGTGTCAAAAAAAGATGGTTAATATGAATTCTATAGTGATCTCTTAGCTATCGCTCTCTACAAGATGGCGCTCAGTGTAGCTGCCAGCATGTATACAGATGATTGCTGATTTATAAGATAAAGACGGCCTGAGGTTACTGCAAGCTAATGTATAGTCTAGTCAGTTACCATGTCGACATAAGGTGTCCATAGTAAACTATTAACTAGAGACAAGTTTCTATCTAATCTAGATTAATATATGTTTTATATCAAAAAGATCTATGGCATATAAAGAAAATTATAAATGATGAACATAACTATAAGAGTTGGCGGTATGAACCATGAAAAGCTAATTTGAGATAATCCTTAGTCCAAAGGACGGCATATAGATGTGCCATTAAGTTTATAGTTATTTGATATGTGTAGATATGTAATTGATAGATATCGAAGAATCATGTCACCGAAAGAGCCTGATAATACGGTGTATAGGGTCAGTTGGAATAATTCCAACTGACCCTATACACCGTATTATCAGGCTCTTTCGGTGACATGATTCTTCGATATCTATCATTTCTCAAATTAGCTTTGGACTAAGGATTATCTCAAATTAGCTTTTCATGGTTCATACCGCCAACTCTTATAGTTATGTTCATCATTTATAATTTTCTTTATATGCCATAGATCTTTTTGATATAAAACATATATTAATCTAGATTAGATAGAAACTTGTCTCTAGTTAATAGTTTACTATGGACACCTTATGTCGACATGGTAACTGACTAGACTATACATTAGCTTGCAGTAACCTCAGGCCGTCTTTATCTTATAAATCAGCAATCATCTGTATACATGCTGGCAGCTACACTGAGCGCCATCTTGTAGAGAGCGATAGCTAAGAGATCACTATAGAATTCATATTAACCATCTTTTTTTGACACCTGAACATTGCCGTGTATGCATATCGTTGGGCAATTAATTAACTGCCTTTAGGCTTCTAATTAAAAAGTTAACTGGAATGATGATTCGCTTTTCATTCTCTTAACTCTCTAAAGTAGCGGCGATTTGTAGCGCCATGTTAGAACAGTCTGCGTTAGCAATATTTGATGGCCCACAGTCCATCATCACTGTTTACCATCTCCCCGCACGGTTCGCGCCAATATCGGGACTTTAAATACGAGCCCATTCGAACTGAACTCATCTCTATGAGTGGAGGATCGATGTGACGGTCTACGTTGTTTGGAGCAGCACCATCTTGCTGTCCGCACGTTCCGTGTCTCGAAAAAGGTAAGGACTAGCGAAAATATCTTTAGGACTCTCGTCTTCTACCAATAATATCCCCTGATCCTGTTCCCTTTGTCAGTAAGCTGCATTAGTAGAGTAATACCACCCTGACAGATTACTCTTATCTTTCCAGCTTTATTTTTACCTATCTTCACATCGCCAAGCCCCCTCTATCGCAATCAGGAATCCTCTACGATATAATCTATATAAACACAAAAGGTATGTTTACGCCTCTATTCATATGTAGCGTATACCACTAGATAATAACCACCCCGCTCAGCTTATACTGTTAAATTGTTACCACTCTGTATCCGTTATTCGCCCGTTTTCTATGACCAATTATGGTCTTCCTTTCTTTCAACAGTCGCATTGACCACGCTATCACCAAATCGTCGAATTTTATCAGCTACGTTTTAGAGTCCCGATTCAAATATCTTTTGTGAACGCGAAAGGTATGTGCTCGCTCTTCCCCACTTGTAGTGAAAACCACTAGGTAACAACTACCGCATTTAAATCTCATACCGTTGCACATACGTATTTTAGTTATAAATACCGATTATGGTTTTTTCTCTTCAACCCCTCAGCTATAAACCAGCTGTTTCACTTGACAATACCAGCATTCATGGCAAGAAACTTGAATTTTCATCATTCGAATTTTAGAGGTAACCCATTTTTTTCCTCGTTTATAAATTGATCATTCCTTAACTATTTAACTACCCACATGTTATTTAGGCAGCTAGACTAACACCCTATTATCGAGTCTCTCATGCGTGGTATCAATTTGGCACTAATTTTGTTGAGATGACTAATCACTCATTGCTTGAACCTCAACTCTATCCATGTTGCAGTTGTCACTGAACATCACATATGAGAAATAAAACGAGATCCAAACGCATTAAGGTAATCTGCGTTGTCAGTCTAGAAACAATTCTAGGCATTTATACAAGTTAGGCCCTCTCTAACTGTTACAGTAATCAGCTAAGATATACTAAATATGCGACATATAACACCAGGAACAGCGATATATCTCATACTTTCTTCCTGTGTTCTCAATGGCACCATGTGTTCAAAGTGATTTCATTTTTTAATTGTTATATGGTCCCCCCCCCCTTTTTTTAACCCCAACTATTCATATTATCTTTGATCAGGTATCAGCCTTTATCAAGTGGCTCTGACTCTATGTATATATGAAGATATCTACAACTGCTTGAATAATACATCAATGTAAGTGTATACTTTTGATATGGGTACTAATGCTTTCCCTGTTAAATAGGAACCCTTTGGGTCAAAAATTCCCCTGAAGAAAAGGTTTATATACATCTAGTGATAAACTTCAAGACATCTATTTTGAAGCATAGAACACCTAGAGTCCCTGATGACTAAGTACTGCACAATGAGTCTATAAATATCTGTCAACCATACGACATGAGATGACCAAATTACTAACATTTAGATCTAGTATGTTGTGAAGTTTGACGAAGATGCTATGCATAAATGTATTTGTTATGTATAATTCAGATATGTAAATGTTATTTTAGTAAGTGTTATATAAGCGTGTTAGTCAGATGAAAAAACCTAGCTTTATGTGACATATATATTTTTTTCTTTGTATATGCTTCTCTAGATTATCAGCAGAGACTCCTGAAGAAGGCGGTTTTCTGCCGAAACGCGCGTCGAGTTGCCTCACAATTGTATTCTTATGTCATTTGAGTATATGAATGTATTGTTTTCTACCATGCATATGATTTTTAGGAACTGTATTGCATTATGATATTTGTGTTTGTTTTTAAAGAATTGTATTTTTACTTGATCATATAGTTTGCCTCTCTATATGATTTTTATTTAATTCTAATTAAATATATGTTTGTATACAAGTTTATTTTTTCGTTCTTCCTTCACACCTACTGATTTATGTTAATTGGTCACTCACACTTGCTGATGTCCTAGGTTTTTACCCACATAGGTGAGCCTCTAGATCAACATTGGAGACTGTCTTTCTTTAATAGACTGCTTTATGGAGGAAGAGCACAACAAAGGAGTGGGTACTTCAAAACGGTCAACCCCCAGAAGATTAACTTCAAAGACACTAAGGGCCCGATGTAGGTCGGTCGGTAACGGCCAAAAATCGGTATTTTCGGCCGTTACCGATCGGTAAATAGGTGAATGGTATGTAGGGGGCATTATTTTACCGAATCGGTAAAATTACCGATTCGGTAATTTTACCGATTCGGTAAAATTAAAAATCTGTAAATTTACCGATTCTGAGCCACCCATATGTAGGCGGGACTCTTCAGAGTCCCAGGAGCCTTAACGAATCGGTATTTTACCATCAAATCCAATTTGATGGTAAAATACTGATTCCGGTGTGCATGCACATGTGTGCATGCACACCTATGCCATGTGACAGGCAGACCTGCCCTTAGGGCATGTATGCCTGCCACATGGCACCCGAGCCTGTTTTGGGGGTGCCAGAGGGTGTCAAAGTGACACCCCCTGCACCCTTGTGTAAATCGGTATTTACCGATTCGGTAAATACCGAATCGGTAATGCCCATTCATTCCTATGGGCTTCAAAGCCCATAGGAATGAATGGGCATTACCGATTCGGTATTTACCGAATCGGTAAATAAGGAAATCATCCGATTCGGTATTCCAGCACATCTGGAATACCTACATGTCGACACCATAGATTTACCGATTTTCAATTACCGAATCGGTAAAATTCGGTAATTTAAAATCGGTAAATCCATTCTACCTACATCTAGCCCTAAATCACAAGGGTGTCTGGAAATGGATTTTAAAAAAAGGGAGCTTGATACTTCCAAATAGTTAAATTGAAGCTTTTCATCAGCCCAGAGAAGCTAAGCATGAGTTCTGCCTATTAATACCAGGACTGGGGACTAAGAACCTGCCAGTCTCCCATGCTGGGTGAGGGGACATCACCCAAGAGAATAAAAACACTTTCCTGCAGCCTAGAGCACCAACTTTTGCCAGACCCAAGATTTGTGGGCCATGTGAGGAGAAGGAGATTGCCTTGAAGGAGTGAGGTCCTGAGGGGGTTCTACCAAGAGCGGGGTGTGAAATGCTGGTCAGTCGAGAACAGTGTGCTGACTGGGCCATCTGCCCATATACTCTGTGACACTCCCGTAGGCCAAGTAGGGGCTGTGGAGAAGGCTGCACCGATTGCAATGTCTTCCTGTTTGCGTTGTGCAACCCCCTGTTGCCAGGAGGGGGCCACTACTCTGGTGCTGTACTGCCAGTGGCCTTGGCAGTGCTGGGACCCGAAGAGGGTCATCACCTAATCGATGCTGGTAAGTGATCCCCATTCTACAGGAGGGAATCAGGGAGGAGACTAATGGCTGTCTCCCAGTGTGTGCTGTGCAGACCCCTTGCACATTAGGAGGGGTCGTAGTGCAGGAACAGGGCTAAGGGTCTGTCAGTCTACTTCACTGGGTGAGGGGACATCACCAAGGAGAATCAAGAACGCTCACCTGGAGCAGCAGCTTCAGACCTGTGGACCTTGTAAGGAGAAGGAGATTAAAACACAAAAGAAATGTATCAAGTCAATGGGACCAGCCACATTGAATAGGTTGCAAACCAAAAAAAGTCTCTTGATTTGAGAGCAATCTCTGTAATAAAGGCCGAAAAATGTCACCCACCTCTAGGCGACATGCTTCACCATAGGGTTCTGCTTTACACCACTTCCCAGAGGTAAGTGGTGTGGGCTACAACTCCAGCTCAGGGAGGAGCTCCCAAAATCTTTTGCTTGGTGTAGAGCCCTACATGATCTAATGGTGTGGTTGGGCAGTGAATCAAAACGTTATTATACGTTTGCAAGGGTATATTTGAATATGAGGGTCATATGACTGCAACCCAGTAGTGATGAAAGGGTCGACATGTTTCTGCTAGTCTAAAACCCTACTATGCACTGGGGAGGAGACCGTGGAGGTGCAGACTATTCTGTGAAAATAGCAGAACCCGGCCTTTGAGTGACGGCCAGCCGCACACACAATGTCAGGCTGGCGGCTCTTGCTCCCTTGGGGGAGAGCTGCAGATAGGCAGTGGGCTCTGTGTGAGAGGGCCCGAAGAAAAGGCGGCCTCAACAGTGAAGCTGGAGTGCGGAGAATCACACTCTGATCAGGACAAGCGTCCGTCTAACAATCGAGCAGTTGCGGAGCCCGGGTCTCGTGTGTGGGGGGTGCAGAGGAGGCTGCAGCAGTTACCTGTGCAGCCTCCCCCGACTATAAAGTGTGGATGCCCCCACCGATAAAGGGGACCCAGGTTGCTGGCATACAAGACGAGGCCTGAAGGATATTCAGTTGAGCCTGCACTACCAAAGTGAGTATATCACCAGGAGCATAAGGCCCTGGTCCCTCTGAGAGAGGGTGCTTGGACAGCAATACAGGAAGCTCCTAAATGCCACATCAGTCTGCATACCTGGTCCCTCTGTATGGGGACACATGCCCCGGCAGCCGTGCTGGCCGACCGACTCGTCGCCGCAGGGGACCCTCATAAGAGGGCGGACACCGTAGTGCCACAAGATGGCAAGCGCACCAGCCTTTCAGGTCCCAGCTGCTAGCAGCCAGCTGCAGGCGAGTCACTTCCGGCTGGTGGGGGGGCAGGGTATTTAGGCTTCCCCCTCCCTCTAGGCGGCCTCTTTGTCGTCCTTCTTCCCACGATGTTGCCCTCCCTGCCGCTTACCCTACATCTCAGGGGGCGGGGGGAGCTATGCTTGTAATATTTGTTATTTGTGTTGCAGGAGGAGTTACAGGACAATCCAGAGGTGAAAGGTACTCAGGAGTACCCTATGCAGAAGCACAAAGGGTGCTGAGGCCCAATATCCCCGCAAGATCTGTGCGGTGGACCCTGGGGTGCAACGGCGCCCCGTTATGCTACGGGCGGTTGGTAACCTGGACAACCGGGGGTCGCTTGAACGCTCTGCCCCTCGTAGGGGGGGGTGTGAGCAAGAGGGTGGACCAATAGTTCACCGGATATGGGAGTGGCTATCCTCTCACCACAACCGCTAAGCACCGTCTGGACAAGGCCACGGGCTACTTGGCCTATCAGGTGACAAGCTGCGAGGGGCGGCTTGCCTTTGGATCGTCTGTAAGATAACCCACCATGTTTTGGCATAAGTTATGCTAATAAACCTGCAGCTACTTTTTCCCAACAACAAGTTGTCTTGTCAGTTTATTTATTTATGTGCAACATGTTTATTGGGGGGGTTGGTGTGCGAGCCGATATTGGCACTATGCTTCTTGATGGCACGCAGGACAGGGAGACCAGGGAACGCTGTACATCACAAAGGGGACTACAACTGAAACAATGCAGCTGCCCGCTAATAGAATTAACTTGAGGGACTAGTTGAATATCTACGCCAAAGATATTGGCTCGGAGATATCTGGGGGCAAGGGCAAAGCCAAAGAGATGGTGCATCCCAAGAAAACTAAACTAAATTGGCACAGGACACAAGGGTGCAGACAAAAAGCTGTAGCAAACCACTATGGAGAGGTGAACCTGGAGTCCCACACGCAACAGATCCTGACGATGATCTGAGACAAGAAAATTGCGCTGGAGCAGAACATAGAAACAGTGGCGATCGAGCTGGATTACTACAAGTGGAATACAAAAAGAAAAGCTGGCGGAGGAGGTGGCAGTGACCAAGAAAACAGAGGCCGAGGTCTCTCCATTAGTTACAGAAAGTGCCACCCAGATACAATAATTACAGGCAAAAATAAAGCCTTTGACGGCCAGGCTGGACGACGTGGAAGGTCGCACAAGGTGTAACAAGGTGCACCAGATTTGGATCCCTGAAAATGGGAGGGCCCAAGTATGGAGCTGTATGTGGAACAATGGCTGCTGTCAACGGTACTAGAGGGGCAAGCATCAACATTTGACATGGTGTTCTTGGGACGCCACCAAAGCCGGGTGCACCACTATGACCAATCATTGCCAGATTACTGAATTTTAGAGACCGAGGTCATATTCTGCAGATCACTCGATCTCACAGGGCTTGGACAATCTAGGGAAGCCGAGTGAATATCTATCCGGATTGCACAAAAGCTGTACAGCAACAACGTGAGGCCTTTTTGACAAGGAAAAGACATTTACGCAGTCCGAATTTTAAATACGCCCTGCTGTTTCCGGCAAAGGTGAGAGTGTCCACGCCTAAGGAGCTACTCTTTTTTTGCCTCTGCGCCAGAGGTCTAGGACTGTCTGGAAAGCAAAGGATACCTAATGCCAGAAACATGAGCTCGCGCCCAGTCAGCTAACTGGCAAGAACAGAAAACAAAATGATGCAGGCAACAGAGAGCCCCTACAAAGGATCAAGCACTACAGGTGAGAGTGAGAGTGGCACAGGAGCTGCAACCGGGGTCACCCTTGGACTACAAGTAACAAATGGTCAGCATTAGCGAAAGACTCAATAGAGTCTGATGGAAGTATCGAGGGCTTGATTGATGAGGCAGAGGAAAATACACTGACTGTGTTTAACCCCAAGATCGCTGATGAAATAGCCTAAGGGACTACAACTGGATCATGCAGCTAACAGTGTCAATGATTAATCGAGACCAGGACGCAATGTTGGGCCCCCACAGGAGCACCATTTGGACCAAGGCCTGTGAGGGGCAGATAGTTGGAAACTCACTATGAGAGGTTATATGGTGGAAAGGGAAGAGAGGGGTGATTCAGGGTGGCATACACTGATAGCAAGCATAGCAAGACCCAAGAGAGATCTTCACTGATAGACGTAGGCAACCCTCCATAAAATACTGATGCAGTCTCCATAATAAGACAGAAACATCTCTTAATATCCTATCTTCGAATGTGAATGGGCCAGTCAATTAACTAAAGAGGCGTTTAGCATACAAATACCTGGCCCAACATGCCCCAGACCGTATAGTATTACAAGAAACCTACCTACTCTACAGAAACCGGTTTTCTGGGCAAGGGCAGATACAGTGTTGGAACACGCGCTCTGTGGGATCCAGGGGCACTTGTATACTGGCCTGTAAATTACTACCATTTCTAGTATTCTGGTAGTAGGAGGGTTGCAGGGTGTCAGTGGGTGGCACATGGCAAGGGGAACAGTAATATATGGCATCATGGTACCTGCCCCCATGGCCTGCAGTCGGCCAGACTGGTGGCTATAGGAGATTGGATCACAAAAGTCCCGGAGACCCTCCTGGTGGTGAGGGGAGATCTCAACTTGACCTTGCTAGGAGACCTGGACAGTGTAAGCAGGGCAGAGGGATAACTCTGAGATGACCTGCTGTTACAAACATTTCTAATAGCCCTGGGACTAACAACCCCTGGCAGGCAGGCCCCTGGAGTTGAGACAATACTCTGTTGTGGCTAACTCAATGATATCTATGTCTCGGTTGGACAAACAATAGGTTTTCTAGGAAAGTGCCAAGATATGCAATGCAAGCCAAGAGGAACCTCCGATCACTCACCATTGAGCCAGTGGCATAGCGAAACTTGAGGGGGCCCCCTGCAAAGTACATGGAGGGGACCCACTACGCTCCAGACCCAGTCAGTAGATCCCAAGCCAGGGGCCCTCCACTGGTGCACAGTGCTGGAGGTGGGCCCTTGGAGCCCGCCCCCCACACCACATGGGCTGCAGGGGCTAATGTTACATGGAGAAGTGTGGCTCACCGGTTAGAGGAGGCAGTCCCTGATGCAGAGGTCAGACCCGGGACCAGGGTTCAATCCTCGATGCGGCAGGGACTTGAGCTCAAAATGTCCACGGACTCGATAATTCTCGCCTCGGTGCCTACTCGAATCGTGGGTTCACACTCTGCAACTCTGGGCAATAGCTTGCTTAATCTCCACTACGGCCCCACCGCAATGGGATGCCTGGTCTTCACCTTGGGGATGCCCAGTAGGAGTAATCTCACAGGGAAAGGCCAGGACGGGTTCCCAAAGCAAGCGCCTTGAGACCTTACGGTGAAAGGCGCTATATAAGAATGTATGATTTACGATTTACGATTTACACCACTGCATTGAACATGTGCTTTACGAAGCCCACTCCTCGCAATGCCCACAGTTGGAAAATGGACCAATGGGTTCTAATTAACTGGATGACTAAGCGTTTATAAAATAAGTCACACATGGGTTCTTTAAGGAAAACGAGAGTTTAGTAACATCAGGGGGAAGCATATTGGAGGCCTGCAAGATGGTGGTGAGGGACCAGTTGATAGCTCACACAGTAGGAAAAAGTGGGAGGGAGAAAGGAAGGCTAGAGTGCTAGAGGAGAAACTAGTGGCTTGGGAGACACAATTTGTGGAGCACTCGGATAGGACACTAGCCACACAGATAGATAATTTACCGGAGGACTATAGACGCCCTTTTACCCCAAGAAGCTACACCTATCTACAAGTCCAAGCAATACAAGCAATACAAACTATATGTCGGGGGTAATAAGGCAGATTAGTTGTTTGATTGGCTAACATGGAGAGAAGAAGGACGGAGATCGGTACACAAAGTTTATACCGCAGGTGGGCTCACAGTGGAAAGGGTTACATAGGTAGTGCAGACTTTCACAGAATATTTGAGAGACCTCTAGATCCTGAGCAGAGCCAGCAGGCAAGGACAAGACCTAAAGAGGTTCCTCAATTACATTTGGGTCTCTCAACTGGGGGAAGGGGTGACAAAAATCCTAAATAGCAAAATACAAGAGGGTGAGATTGCGGAAGCCCTAATGTAGTAAAAGTGTGTGAAATCACCTGGCCCCAAATGGTCTGCCACATGAATTTTTTTAATGTTTGATGCGCCCTTTGTATTTCCCTTGACCAATCCCATGTTGTCAGTTCAGGAAAAGCTTCTTGTAATAATTCGGTTACAAACTTCCGTATGTCAGAACCCTCCTTATTTTCGGGAACCCCTAGAAAGCGTAAGTTATTTCTTCGGGTGTGATTTTCCATCTCCGATAGTTTATAACTAAGATCATCCCGATGGGCTTTAACTAACTCCAACTCTGTCTTCTGGGCAACAGCCTCATCCTCCAATGCTGAGATTCTGGCCTCAGTTTCCGTGACTCTATCTGCTGTTTCTGCACATGTTTTTATCACTCGTTGAAGAGCATTTGTAACTTTACAGCAGGTAGCTTGAGTATGTAAATTCTCTGCTTTACTCTCTGCTCTATGGCTCATCATAGTGTCATAAATAGTGGGCAAAGTGATCTCCTGGGGGAAGATTTTTCTTTGTCCAGAGAGTGGACTTGCATTCCCAGTTCATTTAGATAATATCTCTTTACCTCATTCGCTTGTTTTTAACTTGATAATCTGTCTTCATCATAAGTATCCAAACTGTTTAGGAGCATTAGGTAAAACCTTTGAAAACTGGGTTTGGAAGTTACATTCTTTTTTTATTCTAAGTTAACTGTACTGTCCTTTAGATTGTTCACATTTATACCAGCTTGCACCTTTCCCCCCTCCTACAAGTAAGTCTGCAGCTTAGCCTGCACTACTCAAGGGGAAGTGGGGGACATATAAAGCACACATTTGTTTTGTTTCTGTTGAGATTCCCAGCCTGTATCTATGAAGTTTAGAAGGAGTATGTATTAAAGTCTTGGTCACTTTGACACCAATGTACTCCCAGGGAATTCCTAAAGCTGTCACTTGAAGGACATAACAGAAACCAGTCAAAAATATGCATCTTCTATTTGCAATTTTCAACTGCTTTACCCTGTTCACAAAGAAGGTGTAGGTTGTGTAACTCCCTGAAGGTGGCAATCTACTGATTTACATCTGGGCTACCGTGCATTTTTTTAACACATTCTTTCTCTACAGAAATGGCGAACCACTTCACCCCAACACCCTTGCTAAAGGTGGGGGATAAAGAGATTGCCACAACCCATACTGAGAACACCATTTGTAGGAATATATTGACCTCTTTTTTCTGGGTGCAGGAAATGTAACAAACATTTGACTTCATCCAAAGTTTTGATTATGTGAGCGTTCCAAACATCTCCCCAACACATCTGCATTTTCTGAATGAAGGGAATGTAGTCTGAGCTGTACTAGAATAATGTTTCTTGGAATCAACATCGAATTGTCCTAAAGAAACAACAGACGGAGGAAGGCTGGGATAGGGGGGAGTTGGGAGATTAAATTTATGTTCTCTGCGTGTATGGAGCAATACATGAAAGGTTGACATGAATGTAATGTAAAAACGAATGTAAAACTGGGATAAGAGAAATATCACACCTGCTGTTCAATACATGAATGTAAGAGAATAATGACTGTTCAATCAAAACAATAAAGAAAGTTATCAAATAAAAACACAAAAAAACACATATGCACCTTCCCTCTATAGATTAATAGATTTTTCACAGGAATATATGTATTTTCCATTGGGATTCCTATTCTTTGATTAGCGGTGAACAGTTTTACATGCTTATAGGTGACATACAGGAATTAAACATTTGGGAATCGGGTCCCTATTTTCTATTTATCAACACATTATTTCCACGGCCAACAACTAATTTTTAATCTTTCTATCACTTGCAGCACAATAATCCTCAGTAAAGTGAAGTGAAAGTTATTTATAAAGAGCAGTCTCGTGCCCAAGGGCGTCTTGGCGCTATAGAAACGGATATAGCTTACAGAACTAAAGGTTCCTGCAGATACTCTGATATCTCCTAGTCCTGGGAGAAGATTCTTTCACACAAACAGAATACTTTCAGGCCTTACATTAAAAAAGTGACAGAATAAATCTGCTGAAATATCCTTTGGCAGCAGTTGTTCATGCTTTACTTTTAAAGGAACACTAAAGTGAAATTTGCTCAATGTTCCCAGTGCAATTATAGTTTTTTTTACTCTATTCATAATAAGAGCTAACAGAAGCACTGGATCAGCACTAATCTCAATTTGAGGTGACCTCAGGATCTCTGTTGGCAATTATGTGGTTGCTGCCTTTCTATTACTCGACCTGTCCTTCTCACTTGACCAACAATTATCAGCCCAAAGGCTATATCACTCTGAGATCTAGGGCACAGTCCTGACTTGCTAAAATCCTTCCTCATGGATAGACTTCAAATTGTCTTATTACCTCCTTCCATCTCTTTAGCTCACACATGTCCTGTAAGTGTCCCATCAAAATCAACAGTAGCTCTCCTGCTTTTCAATATCTGTCTAGCCTCACTCACTGCTTTGTAAATGTTTTCAATCCGACCTATGGCAACTATGCTGGTGATACTCAAATCATCGTAGAATGGGAACAACCCTACTAGCTGTAGAACAATGGATGCTACAAAAGCTAAAATGCTCACTCTAGGATCCAAAATCACAGCTCTATATTGTTTTGCCACATGAAACAGCTGACAAATCTATCAAGTGAAGAGAAAAATCTTGGCATAATGACAGACTCCAACTTCGTTCTTCAATCCCAAGTCAATAAAAAGAAATGGAACTAATTTCACACTCAGATAATCCTACAGCATATTTTCCTCTGCCTTGGCTCTCTAAAAAGAAACAGGCATCACTGGCCCTAGTGATATTACTGTCAGATTCTGTAAATGGGCTCTACTTTGGATTTATTAGAAGACTAGTTGAAAATCTTCAAGGGATACAGGATGTAGTAGACAGGCAAGTACTAAAATCTAGACACAAAGGCCCACATTATACCTGCCGTTTGAGCACTTCCCTGGTTTCCAGTGGCAAGAAAGATATCCTTTAAACGACCCCGCTACTGATAGTTCCATTACAAAAAAGCATGCAGAAGAGGTAATGACTTCTCACTTCAGATTATATCCCCAAAGATAATAAGGATCATCAGCAATCATCAAGATTTAAAAAGACCAAGACACTCCTCTCTGTTTCTAGAACCAGGCCCAAGGTGAGCGGTTTGTAGATGCTGTTTAAAAATGTATCCTTATTTTTTACTTGCTGTCCTTCACAAGCTTAAGATGTGCTCATTCACCAATGCACCAAGTTTAGAGAACCTATCTGGGCCTCACACACGACACCAATACTTAGCACTATAAACTACCCTTCAACAAACACCCTCCTTTTATCTACGCACTTGAGAAGTTAGAAACGTTCACCTGATGCTCTGAATAGCGCTTTGAGGCTCAACAAGATGTAAGCAAGTGCTCTAGTAGTGCTGTAGAAATGAAGCGGCACAAAATAATACAATAACTATCTATGTTTCTTCGCCATAACACACATTCGAACCAGTGAGGTACACCAGTAAAGGACATTAGCTGTCATGTGACAAGATGTTTATTCATTTTCACAGTGGGCATTTATGTATCCTCAGGAGGCAGCCGGGCACTTAACTTGTCCGGAGGGAATGGCATAGAGTAGGCAGGAGTGTCAGGGGGAGGCAGTTCACTTTCAGTAAACAAGTGGGACAGAACAATACATTCATGGGTACATCTTGGGATTGTTTGAAATTTTGGGGCACACAGACATGAGACATTGACAGGGCCGGACTGGCCGTAGCGGGCATTTGGTGTATCTGCGAGAGGCTGGAAGGGGGCCGGTTTTGTTACTGGGGGCCGGCTTCCCAGCCCTGCTACAATATCGGCCCCTAATAACAAATGCAGCTGTGCCTCACACTTGCAAACACCCCCACACCCCGGGGGGGGGGGGGGGGGGGGGGTTTGGCGGTCGGGGGGGGGGGCGGCTGTCGGGGGGGGGGCTGGTCCGACAAAACGTTCAGGACTGCTTTGGGTTCCCAGTCCAGCCATAGACATTGAGCGCCCTTAAGCAGGACCACGTTGACATTAGATTGGAGCTGGTGGCCCAAGAGGGGCTGTTTTGATAAACATGGTCCACTGCCTATTTTGCATAATGGCTTCATCCCAGGCTGTCTCTAAATCTGAATGCCAATGTAAACAACAAGGACCCCCTGTGCTCTTGCACAAGGATCACAAGGATCACTCTGGGATCTGGCACACAGTCCTGACCTGCTAAATTTCTTCCCTATGGATAGGCTACGGATTGCCTTACTGCCTCCTTCTAAATCAGTTTGCCTCCTTCCATCTCTTCAGCTTACAGTGTAAGTGTCCCACCAGAATCACAAATAGCTGGCCTACTTTTCAAAATCTATCTGGTTCCACTTGCTGCTTTGTAAATGAATTCAATCTGACCTGATACAACTACACTGTAGGCAGTGACATCACAAGGGGGCACTAGACTGCAATAAAGGGCCTACAAAATGACCTTCTTGCTGTGGGGGGGGGGGGGGGGGGGGGGACGGGGTTAGAGGGAGGGCCCCAAAAAGCCACATTTTCATTTTGCATGGAACTCTGATAATTCTTACACCAGAGTTTATACAACAGGAGTGTCAGGGGGAGGCATGTTACATTTATGAAACATGCAGATGGAAAAGTACATTCTCAGGGTACATCTTGAGGTTGTTCACAATTTTGGGTCACACAAACATTGAGCGTCATTAAGCTGGACCACGTTGACATTAGGTTGGGCTGGTGGCCCAAGAGGGGCAATTTAGGTAAACATGGTCCACTGCCTATTTTGCATAATATATTCATCCCAGGCTGTCTCTAAATCTGAATGCGTCTGTCAACCGGGAGAGATGGGGTGTAATCTCAGCATGTTCAATATTACAGAGTTCAGGGACATATTGGGTCAAAGGAAGCCAGACTGCTTCTGATTTAAGGCGAGGAGACCGCCTACATTGCCGACACCGAGGCTGCCTGTGTGGTGTCAGACGAGAGGTACAGCGCAGGCTCTGTCTAAGACTTTAAAGCACAGTTCGCACTGCAGACCGAGCCAGATTTCAGAACAATTTTTAACAGCTTTAAATAGGGGTTTTACTACTGTTTGCTGTGTGTATTTCCTTGTATTCACTTGACAGAATAAATCTGCTGAAATTTTCATTGGCAGCAGTTGTGCATGCTTACTTTAACATGAAAACTAAAGTGAAATTGGCTCAACGTTCCCAGCGCAATGACTGACATTTTCTGCTTTGTTTTGACATAAGACTTAACAGCACAAAGCTAACATTGTCATTGTATGTGAGCAGATACAAGAAGGTGGGTTTTTATAAATGCTCCATTGTAACAGTCATGGGGTGCCTTGATTTACAGTAGAGCAATAGAGAGAGAAAGATAGCATGGGTCGAGGGAGGGCTAAAATGTGGATGAGTAAGTGGTAAAGATGGGACGAATGATAGTACCAAGGGGAGAAATAGCAGTAAAGATGGGAAGAGCAGGAGGAGGAGGGGTATGGAGGAGAAATAGATTTCAGAAATGATGGCTGGACATGTGGAACGGAAGTACAGAGGATGGGGGAACATGCAGGGACACCCAGGTGGGCTGTGGACTTTAGGAAGGTTTGAGGAGTGGAGCAGAGGTTAAAAATAAATATAAGTATTGTAAAAGGAGGAGCCCATGGGAGGCAGTAGGACTGGGAGGTACAGTAGGTTAAATACAAGGTTGCAAGTACAGATGCAGAGACATTCAGAAGCGGCACAACCCTCGCTCCCTCATGTATGCCTTTCACCCTCCCTACATTTCTTCTCTAATTTCTTTCCTTTTTTCCCCAGTGTCGACCAGAGAACGTTGAAATTCATGGGCAAATATTGAAGTGAGTGACACTGACTTTCTTCAATGTGCTCAGTAAAGTCTCTCCCCTGGTGAAAAATAGGGGCAAATGGTGTTTTTTGCAGTGCAATTTTCAATAACACTGCAAAAAAAGCTATTGCTTTTGAAAGGGCACTCCAATATTCTCATGCAAGTCTGATACTCCTCAGAGTTGTGGGTGGGTTCAACCTCCTCAAGACAATTTAAAGAAATATAGTCAGAGAAAATGTGTTAGCAATTTCACTTAGGCTTCCAAAAATTTCCATTTTCGTGAAAAGACAATGTTTTGCAGTGAAATACCAGTATTTCATTATAAGCAGCAATTGGTCCCCAAACAACTCCTTATTATATTCATTAATTATAAAGACAGTAAAGGTGGGGTTTCCATTGGACCCATGCCACCTGAATTTGAGACTATGAGTACTGTTGCACCTAGGTCACTTAATTGCTGGGGCTGCCACCCAAACCCAGGTCACTTGACTGCGAGGGTTAGAATTCCCATAGAACCCAGGTAACTTGATTGCTAAAGGTAGAGCATCCATTGAACCCAGGTAACTTAATTGATAGGGTTAGAGTTCCCATTGGAGCCAGGTTACTTAGCAGCAAAGGCTTCACCTTCTATTCAAACAGGACCTTTAGGGCAATGCCTTTGAGGAAGATGGTGACTGAGGAAGAAAGAGAGGAGGAAAGAGCGCGACTGTTGTGAGCAAGAAAGAAGAGAGCTATCCTGACTTTTCCTCTCTTTGTGTCTGTCTCGCTCTTTGCCCCCGAGTTGGAGGGACATCAAGGTAAGATGAGGGTCCAAGCCGATCCCCAAAATCAGCGGACCTGTGAATCAAACACAGTTCATTTAGCTTCGAACGGGATCCTATGTGCCTTTTTGGCTAAGAGCCATTTTGGCTTAGATGAAAAATCTCTATTGAGTCTCTCCCATTTCTCGGCCATCTCTCTGAGGTTGTTGTTGTAAAAGTCCATTAAAATAAGGCGGACTAGTAATTTACCTACACCAACTTTATCGCTCATCGTAACCTGAAACTCAAGGTCTGGTTTCCCTATGAAGTTGTCCAGCAGTGCCACTTCCAACTTGTGCCAGCTATGCAGTGCCTTGCTGATAAACAAAAGAGCTATTATTGTTGAAAACTGAACCACAGTTGTGAAAACCAACCTCAGATCTCCACTCGGGACAAGCAGAAAGTGCTTCCACACTGGTCCCCAGAGGCTGCACATTGCCAACCCAAAGCCTAGTGTCCAGCAACCCTGCGATAAGGAGCCTGGATGAGGAGCTAGACCACAGGGATACGGAGGCAGATGGCTACCTTGGACAACTAAGCCTAGATGACGAGATCGGGTACTAAAATACATTTTGAAGCTTTGTGTCCACTGGCTGCGGGGAAGCCAAGAGTCACATTACCAGCGTGGGTATGAGGTAGCGATTGTTTGATAACCAAAGTTGAAGATTTTGCAAGTCCGCGAATTGGGGATTTGGTGATGATAATAAATTGCCTAAGCTGTGCCATATCTACCGCTTGTGGAGACCTCCTCAATAATAGCACAACAAACACAGTTTCAGAAAACAATTGTGCAACAGCAACTGGGCCTGATTCTACATGCTAACCAGCTCAATTTGTATCTTACAAACTGATTTAGATCTTGGCGGATGGGCTACTCCATCACAATGGTGACGGATATCCCTTCCACCGAAATATAAATCCGATAGGGTATAATGTGATTTATATTTCAGCAGATGGGATATCCATCACCATTGTGACGGAGTAACCCGTCTGCCAGATCTAAACAGGCTTTAGTCTGGTTCGGTGTCCAGGCTTCTGAATTAACTACATATTACTCACCTGTCAAGGTGTCAACAACTTGGAGTGGCCGCCAAGCCAGCTCTTTTGTAAATTTCAAGCCACAATGTAATCATGCAGTATGAAGGAAGGACAATGGTGACCAGTAATCGCTTGAACCTGACAGCACAGCTCTCAGTATTACAGCAAGGTACTAATGATACCCTGCTTGCAAGTGACTGGATTTGAATAAGGTCCTTACAAATATTTCAATCTCATACATCATGAATAATGGGAGGCCCATAGAATCAAGGTTTTATTCTGGTTTAAGGAGAAAAGAGGCTGCTTAATTACTAGAAACAGTATGAAGGTGTTGTGGAGAGCACAGAGTGTGGCTGGGACCCAACAGAGAACTCTGCCACAATTGGTTGTGGAAATGGAATTCAACCTGTGTTTTTGAGACACAATACAGACTTGACACATACTCAGGCTTTAAGGTTATCCTATGAGTCTTTCATCCTTTTACCAATATAATTAAAAAAATAAGAGAACTTTTTTCCCTTAATCTGTGCATTCTATTTGTCATGATGATACAGGGCATTACCTCGTTCGTTCCTTGTGCCATAAAATTTTTATGGAAAATTAGGAATACTTTGAGTTTCCTTTGAGCAAACATTGTGATTTGTTTTATTCTGGAATTATATCTTTATTACGATATTGCTTGTAATTTTGTACTTCTGATGCTCCAAACGCATGTGACTGAAGTGTGTTTTAAATAAACTCAACATACTACTGTAGGTGATGTACAGTGTATTTAGTGGAATAGTTTGCCATGGTGCTGTAAAGCATACCCAGTGTGGCTGTAGATTTATGTTAATAGTGTAGATGTTGTATGAAGTATTTATGGTAGGTGGTGAACTGTGTAGATGTCAGTGAATGATGTAGCTGATGCTGTGAGGTGTAAACTAGTAGGTACCACCCATATAGGGGTGACGTATTAAGCTCAAAATGTGGGGTAGTTAATTCACCCTTTCTCCATCCTGAAGTAGCTCCATTGATCTCTTATAGACCATAGAGACGCAAAACATGTTGACCCACACTTTATCTCACAAGCTACTCAGGCACATTACCGACCCTCATAAGTAGCAGCAACCATTTTGGCCTTTTAACCTGACAGGGGAGTTTACATAATAAAGGAACATTTGATATATCCTAGTCAGTTTTAGCCCACTATCAACACACCTCACTTATCACCCATTCCATTCCATCCTTCCTCTGCATAAGTACAGCGCCTAACCCATGCGCACTGGTATTCACTACTACTATGGACTTGTTGCAGGGGTCGAATGGTTTGAGAGCTACTGCCTTCGTTATGCCTGCTTTTATACCATCGAAGGCCAGCTGACATTCATCGGTCCATAGGAACGGTGTACCCTTTTTTATTAAAAGTCTCATATTATGTACGTTGGTTGAAAAAAATGTGGGACACAGTTTGAGTAATGTTTAGCTAGTCCTAGGAAGGAACATTATTGTTCCTTGTCTGATGATGATTGAGCATTCTCAATGGCCTCCAATAGATTTTTCTTAGGCTTGACACCGTCCCCCAATAATGTATGCCCCAAATAAGCAATCTGCCTCACACCAAACTAGCACTTCTCAGCACACACAGTCAATCCTGCATCCTGCAATCCGTTTAGGATTTCATTCAAAACACTATCATGATTGTCCATATTATCACCCCAAACTAAAATATCATCTTGAAACACCATCGTATTTACAACTCCCTTTAGAATACTGCTCATGAGTCTTTCAAAAAACGCAGACGCGGATGCCAATTCAAATAGCATACGTAAGAATTGGAACGCTCCCTCAGGCGTTATAAAGGAATTCAAAGGCCCGGATTCAGAATGTAATTTCACTTGGTGTCTTATGCTTTGGAAAGATCAGTTGATGATAAATACTTGGCGTTCTTAATGCTAGCTACCATTTCATTAATACGTGGTAATGGATGGTGATCCACCCACATGTTGTGGTTCACGTCCCACAAGTCCACACACATGCGAAATTTGCCATTGGACTTGCGTGCCAAAACAATTGGACTGAGTCACTCTAACACCTCTATAGGTTCAATGACTTTTGCCTCACACAATCTATCCAATTCCTCCCTTAGTTGTACACGCAAGGCAAATGGCACATTCCTGACTTTGTGTACGACTGGACTACATCCCTCTTTCAACGCTATTCGGTGCTCAAATTTATTTAGGCATCCTAGTCAAGTCAAGTCAAGTCAAGTCAAGTCATAAAATTTATATAGCGCACTACATACCCAGAGGGTTTCAAGGCGCTTAGGAAGGGGAGGAGGATTATTTGTCAAATATCCACGTTTTAAGCTGCTTTCTGAACGCTAGGTGGTTCTGGGTGAGGCGAAGGTAGGCGGGGAGTGAGTTCCATGTTTTGGCAGCCAGGTATGAGAAGGATCTGCCTCCCATGGTGGTCTTGTTGATGCGAGGTACAGTGGCGAAGGCTTAGCTGGAAGAGCGAAGTTGGCGGGAGGGGGTGTGGAAGGACAGTCGAGAGTTGAGGCAATCTGGTCCGATGTCGTAGAGTGATTTGTGTGCGTGGGTAAGCAGTCGGAAAGTAATCCTCTTATTGACGGGTAACCAGTGGAGGTCTTTAAGGTGACCAGAGATGTGTTCGTTGCGTGGGATGTCTAATATGAGCCTGGCTGAGGCGTTTTGGATTCGTTGTAGTTTCTTCTGGAGTTTAGCGGTGGTACCTGCGTAGAGGGTGTTTCCGTAGTCCAGTCGGCTCGTGACTAGAGCGTGGGTGACTGTTTTCCTTGTTTCGGTGGGGATCCAGCGAAATGTTTTTCTGAGCATGCGAAGAATGTTAAAGCAGGAAGAGGATATGGCGCTGACTTGTCTGTTCATTGAGAGTGAAGAATCCAGGATGACGCCAAGGTTCTGTGCGTGGTTTGTCGGGATGGGTGCATTTCCGAGGGCTTCCGGCCACCAGGAGTCGTCCCATGCAGAGGGGGATTTACCTAAGATGAGGACTTCTGTTTTGTCGGAGTTCAGTTTCAGACGGCTTTGTTTCATCCATTCGGCGACTTCTTTCATTCCTTCGTGTAGGTTAGTTTTGGCGGTGCTGGGGTCATTGGTGAGAGAAAGGATCAGTTGAGTGTCATCCGCATAAGAGATGATGTTGAGGTTGTGTTGGCGTGCGATGGCCGCGAGGGGGCTCATGTATACGTTGAAGAGGGTGGGACTGAGTGAGGATCCTTGTGGTACGCCGCAGATGATTTCAGAGGCCTCGGACTTGAATGGTGGGAGGCGGACTCTCTGCGTTCTTCCGGTGAGGAACGAGGTGATCCATTCCAGTGCCTTTCCTTGGATTCCGATGTTTCTGAGGCGTTGTAAAAGGGTGCTGTGGCAGACTGTGTCGAAGGCTGCAGAGAGGTCGAGGAGGATGAGGGCGACTGTGTCTCCATTGTCCAGTAGAGTTCGAATGTCGTCTGTTGCTGCGATGAGGGCGGTCTCAGTGCTGTGTTTGGCTCGGAAGCCAGATTGTGAGGGGTCGAGTGATTTGTTGGCTTCGAGGAAGGCGGCGAGCTGGTTGTTGACAGCTTTCTCGATGACTTTGGCCGGGAATGGAAGAAGCGAGATGGGGCGGTAGTTTTTGAGTTCGGTGGGGTCTGCTGTTGGTTTTTTCAGAAGGGCGGTGAGTTCAGCGTGTTTCCAGTTTTCTGGGAAGGTAGCGGAGTTGAAGGAGCAGTTGATGGCGTCTCGGAGGTGCGGAGCTATGACGGAGTCTGCTTTGTTGAAGATGTGATGAGGGCATGGGTCTGTGGGGGATCCAGAGTGGATGGAATTCATCAGGCGGATGGTGTCCTCAGTGGAGATTGGGTTCCAGGCGTTAAGGGTGTTAACGGGGGGAAGATGGTCAGCTGATGGTAGGGTGGGCTGGTTTCCGGGTTGGTTGTCGAAGCTGTTGTGGATGTCTGCAATCTTGTTGTGGAAGAATGAGGCTAGGGAGTCGCAGAGGGCTTGAGAGGGGGTGATGTCGTTGGAGTTGGCCGAGGGGTTGGAAAATTCCTTGACGATGTTGAAAAGTTCCTTGCTGTTGTGGGCGTTGTTGTCAAGTCGGTCCTTGAATGCTGTTTTCTTGGCTTTTCGGATCAGTTGGTGGCGAGTACGGATGGCGCTTTTGAAGGCGTCCTTGTTGCTGGTGGATGGGTCTTTTTTCCAGGCCTTTTCAAGGGAGCGGCACAGTTTCTTGGACTTCTTGAGATCATCGTTGAACCATGAGGCCTTCTTGTTGCCAAGTTTGTGTTGACGTTTTTTCAGTGGTGCTAAGGTGTCGGCGGTGTTGGATAACCAAAGGGTGAGGTTGGAGGCGGCTTCGTTGGCGTTAAAAGAGAGGGCTGGGGAGGTTTGAAGGAGCGATGTGGAGATCTGCTCCGTGGTGATTTTGTTCCAGTTTCTTTGTAGAGTTGGTTGGAGGTGGATGATGGGTTTCGGCTTGTTGTAGGTGAAGTGAACGCAGCTGTGGTCAGTCCAGAGGAGATCCGTAGTGTGGCTGAAGGAGACATGATTGCTGGAGGTGAAGATGGGGTCGAGTGTGTGGCCTGCGATGTGGGTGGGGGAAGTGACCAGTTGTTTAAGTCCGAGGTTGGCTAGGTTGTCCAAGAGGGTGGCGGTGTTGCGGTCGTTGATCTTTTCAAGGTGGAAGTTGAGGTCTCCCAGAAGGATGTAGTCTTTGGAGGGGAGCGCGTGTGGGGAGATGAAGTCCGTGATGTCTTCACTGAATTTTGCGCGGGGTCCTGGTGGTCTGTAGAGGAGGGTGCCTCTGAGTGTGGTCTTGGGGTCGATGTGGATCTGGAAGTGAAGGTGTTCGGAGTTGGCGAGGTTGGCGTCAGAGCTGGTTGAGATGCGGATTGATTTCTTATGGACGATAGCGATTCCACCTCCTGTATGGTCGGTGCGGTCCTTGCGTGTGATCTTATAGTCATCAGGGATAGCGATGGCGATGTCAGGGGCGGAGGAAGCGTTCATCCATGTTTCCGTTAGGAAGGCGACGTCAGGAGAGATGGTGTCAAGTAGGTTCCAAAGGTCAATGGCGTGCCTATGGACCGAGCGGGTGTTGAGAAGGATGCATTTTAGGTGGTTGGGGTCGGGAATCTGTGTTGTGGTCGTAGCGGAGATGTTGTAGGTGCCGCTAAATTTGCAGGAGTAGCAGGAGAAAGGTCCATGGGTGTGTCCAGGAGCGGCTTGGACGCAGTTGGGGGGACGGCCGGGGTTGAGGGCTAGGAGGGTGGCGGCATCGTAGGTGACGCGGGGGGGCTGGGCAGCGCGAGGGACAGGGGGTCTGGCGCTGGGCGCGGTCCAGGCGCGGACGGGCGTAGACGGGCTTACCTTTGGCGCACCTTCGGCGCGGATTGGGCGCGGTCGCTGCGCGTGGACGCTGCGCGCGGGAAGAACTGTCATATATGGCTAGTGGGAAGGGGAGGGGCGAGGGAGGATCCCATGGGAGGCGGTTGCGTGGTGGAGGGGGCGGTCTTAGGGCAACAACAACAACACAGCAAATGGCGGCGGAAATAACAACAAGCAGATCGAGTATTGAGAGACTTGGAGCGTAATAGAATCAACACGATCCCAACAGTGACCAAATGCAGCTTTCAGGCACAAGGCTTTCACTAAATTACAATTTGCATCAAAGGTAGCGCACAATCAGGCAGGCACGTTCGAGCGCTAAGCGAGGGCAGCAGCGCTATGTCAGGTGAAAGTGGAGAGAGGAGAGCAGCGTTAAAAGGCTGAGCAGCGCAGAGATAACAATACCAGGCAGCTCTGGGTCAACGAGGGCAGGAGGGAGCGACCGTTCTCAACCAGGTCGAGCCTAGTTGGCTACTGAACAATTCCGGATACTTCATATGCCACTTAGATCTCTCAGCATATGTGTTTTAACAACACTTGTGCTGGATGATTAGGATTAAGTACAATGCCTACATTTCTCTGCTCCATTCATCCTAATAGAGCTCTGCCTTTTTCTACTAAGTATACTTTTCCTTGTGCACTCCTGCTTTATAAAATATATGACACATGAAATACCCTAGAAAAATCAATGGGAGAGCAAGGGCTTAGGGGAATGTCCTGTTACCCGGATGCGCACTAAACTTAAACAATATGGATGGGCCCACTATGTGTAAGTTAAGTCACTGTATGAAGTAAGAACTTGGACCCATTAGGTGTTCTTAAAAGACCCCTCACACACCAATCTAGTTGGTGTCATGCTTCATCATTGGGGTCCCAACCGGGGGGGCCGAGTTGTGGTAAATAGATATTTACCGTCGGAATTTCTATGCAATAAAGTACAATTAAATAACTCAATCGGAAATAAAGAGGCAAAATCCGTGATATCTGAGTTTTAAAAGGGGTTTTATTCCATAAAATGGAATGGTTCGAACCAGGTATATCATATTCCTTTCACCATCAAGGATCAGGAAGGGATAGCACATATTTTATTGACAGCGTACATCATTTATAGTAAATCCATATGATGGTGAAGAATACAGAAGGCGTAACAGCTGAGAGAAACGAGATAAGAACACATGTGCGTAACAGAAAGGCGTGCACGAGGGCGTACACAGAGGTGTGTGCTAGAAACGTCATATGAAAGTGTCACAAGTGGGTGGTGACATAGCGGAATCTTGCAGTGTCAGCAGAAATCAATAGCAAGGATGCGCGCGCAGCAGCATGACGTGTGACAGACGTGAGGCTGGAGGGTGCAGGGGGCTTGACATTTAAACTAGAGGAAAGAGACAGAAGTCTGACATGTCAGATCGACTCGTTCCTAAATCATATCTGATATCTCGTGTTTGGGGAACTATACTATCTAGAAGGAAAGTTCTCTTGGGCAGAGGCTACTCTATACTGACTATTAATGCGTGCATATGTAACTACGTGTCTACGTGTAATGCGAGGGGGCCATGGGCCTACCATGGTAACAGGAGCAATGAATTACTTGCATGGAGACAGAGAGGCCGGGCCCTTTGCTCTGCAGCCGGGAAATGTTTATCTATTCTGCTAGACTGGAATGTGTTTTCGAGGAGCTGAACTCGGCTATACTGATAACTCGAAGGCAAAATACTGTCTTTGGCAGGCAAGCAGGCCGAGCCGGGCACCGCTCGCCACGCAGGGAGTAGAACAGAGGTCAGGGATGCATCCCACGTTGCAGCGTCCAGGTGGAGAACAGAAAGGGCTCGATGGCAGAAATCAGGGCCTAGCTCTGCAGGGCTAGGAAAACGTGGAAGTGCACCATGAAAAGACGTTGGCACGGCATACTTAGGAACTGAATTATCGATCCATTCATGGTGGACCTGAAAGAGGACATGTTAACGTTTGACGCAAATGTATTTGCGTCTTCATAGCAGGTCGAGGAGGGAAGTTACATGCACCTTAAGCTCGTACATGGAGACGGTGGGGTTCACGTTAGGGGACACAATTGACCATAAAAATTCATATTACCTCATTCCCTCCTTGTCCCCTACGGACCCTTCATGATATATCAATCTTCATTAATCCATCTATTTGTTCATATAACATCATTTGCTCTTCCTTTTTCAGGCGTATTTTAGAACGTGGACTTGGATGAGGAATACATGATGTGGCGCACAAGCCGCAAATCACTGGCCCACATTGCATACATAGACAACAACTGAATACTATGAGAAGGGCTATTCCGAGGAAGGATAGTACTTTCCATCCCCAGGCTGATAACACGCTCCAGAACCAACCGGACCAAGTCCAGGTTCCTGGATTCTGGTGTATCTGACTTGCAATCTTATGGAGACGCGTTATGGCTTTATATACTGACGGTGCGTTTTCTGGAATGAAAACACAGCAACTCGATCCGATGACTCTACAGGCTCCGCCCCTATCGGCCAGGATGACGTCAAGAACAAGACGATTTTGAAGGACAACAAGTCTCATAGCAGACTGTTCCTCTGTTAAGTTGCCTAGGGCGGAAGTAGTTTCATTTACCACTGCTTCAAGGGTTCTGGTCAAGTGACGTATTGATTTACTATTGAAAACAGCTCCTAAATAGGGAAAGAAACCTTTATTGAAATCCGTATATCGTTCCCATGCTGTTTCAGTATAGTCGACAATCGGGAGTTCTCTCTTGGGTCTATTAGGTACTAGTCGGGAGTTCTTATGATAGTCGGATGGAGCTAGAAAAACAGGTGGCAGAAGGAATGCAATATAACATGTCCCATCCCAATCTAGTGGCAGACGTATATAGGCTGTATGACCACAGACAAAATAGGAATGACGTGTTGCTTTGAATGTAGACTGGCCTTGATCACTGAAATTGATCACAGTAGTACATTTACTATGACCTAGGGGTACTGAACCATTCTTTCTGACACATAATTCGCCTTTGACTGGTAACACGGACATAGAGGGTAAGTCTGGACCGGTATCGGATTGCACATTCAGAATCATGAGGTTGAGTGTATAATTGCCTAATCCATATACTTCATTTTCTAGATCGGTCCCTGTCCTTTGTGGAAGACCCTCCTTGTCAGGATGACATACTTTATGCAAAACTGTGTTCAGATTTCCCCATACCCAATTGCCTTTGTAGATTACTGAATTAGAGTCTAAGAAATTAATTAAACTAAACCAGGCACCACAGGAACCATTATGTGTGAACGGATACGGGAAGAGGGGCAAGACTCCCTTGTATTTCTGATAGGGAGGAAGTCGGCCACATATCCAACAATTGGTAGCATTACTGGACTGATGGGAATGGTGTAACATACTGATGAAAGTATTGTTGCGCAGCGCAAGCCTGTATGATAACTCGTGCGGGGGTAGTTCACTGAAAGTATGCTCGATAGTGCTATTTGGAAAGAGATGTGCATGTATGGAGATAGGGAAAAACATATGTAACAGTAAACTTGCAGCAATAATCGTAAGACTCAGAAAAAACATAATCAATAATGTCACAATACAGTGACTACGAAGAGATTTACAATATTCTCGTTTCTTGAGCTGTTTCTGTCTATCTCTCTCTCTATTGGGGTCTAGCGGGTACATGTCAGAATCTGTCTAACCGATTCACCTAGGGGAGGACTTAAACAATTAAACTGTCTGACTTGCTAGACCTCAGCTTTAAACGGTATTCCTGCGAAGGAGTTTTCTCTGCCAGGGGAAGTTTAGAGTCACTAGAATCTGGGCAGTCCTTAGAGGGGGAGGAAGAGTCAGTCTCTGGCGGCGATCCGTAAAGTTTTTTAACATGACTCATGTGGACCCATCCCTTGCGGCCCTCCAGCTTCACTGCCGTCCTTGTAGTCAGTAAGACGAGCTTCGGCTCCTGCCAGCGGGGCTCCAGCGGACTCCTCCTGTCGAAGTTCCTAACAAACACGTGGTCCCCTGGTACAATCTGGTGTGGCTTCACCTCGGTGTTGTCGGGAAAGGCTGCAGCCACCTGTGAACGACAAGCTTGTAGTGCAGACATCAAGGAGGCAAGGTAATCTGTCAGCATATTACAATCAACATCGGTAATTTTACGAGGCATAGGCGTCCCCCACATATTCGGTGGCCTGCCGAAGACCACCTCGTACGGGGATAGCCCTGTTCTAGAGTGTGCAACCATCCTCATATAGAATAATGCAACTGGCAGGGCGACTATCCAGTCTACCCCTTTCTCGGCACAAATCTTTGCAAGACGTGTTTTCAGTGTCTGATTGTGGCGTTCCACGAGACCTGCTGCCTCGGGATGTCGGACGCAGTGGAACATCCACTGATACCCTAGCAGGAGTGATACCTGCTTCATTAGCTCGGACGAGAATGGCTGGCCGTTATCTGAATACACGACACGAGGCAAACCGTACCGTGGGAAGAATTCACGAACCAACTGTTTGGCAGTGGTCGGAGCAGTGTAATCTGGGACTGGATATGCTTCTGTCCAACGGGAAAGTGCACATACAACTACGAGGACATATTTGAATCCTCGACAACGTTCCATCTGGATATAATCCATCTGGAGGACTTCAAAAGGGTGATCGGGAGGATTGAATCCACCTTGCTCTACAGGAATGCTTTTACCTGGGTTGAACTGACAACAGATCATGCAAGTACGCACTTTCTGTTTTGCTGCTGCTCGTAAATGTTTATTGTACCAGAGATTCTGTAAACTGTCTAACATGGCTTTTTCTCCTAAGTGTGCTGGACTGTGTGCAGTGTTGATCATAACTTGAACCATCGAGTCGGGGAGAAACCATGTGGCTTTTCCCTTCGTCATCCATCCCTGATCTGTATGGATCCCTCCTAGTTCAGTCCATTTCTTTATTTCGTCTGGAGTAGCATGTGTCTGTATGTCAATTACATCTAGTGCGGGATCCTTGACTGTCATACAATGGGTCGGTGTCGGAACTATTGTCTTTGTCATATTAGCTGCATGTGTATGAGTCAGAGCTGTGTGTTTCGCAGTTCGATCAGCCAGGTCGTTACCCTGGGAAATAGAATCTGTAACTTTAGTATGTTCTTTGCATTTCATGATAGCTATGGCTGATGGCAGATGTATTGCTTTCAATAATTCTTGAAGAAGGGGACCATGCTGGATTTTGGCCCCGTGAGAGGTCAAGAAACCTCTTTCCTGCCAGAGTACACCGAAGTCGTGTACGACTCCAAATGCATAACGTGAATCTGTGTATATGTTAACATTCCTGTTCTTGGCTACTATACAGGCTCGGGTCTGAGCAATGAGCTCTGCAGCTTGAGCAGACAGTGTATTAATACGATGTGTTTCTTTGACTTCAGTTTCAGTGGTCACTGCATATGCGGCCACTAATTCTCCTGTGCTTGTTCTCATACATGAACCATCTACGTAAAGTGTCAGGTCTGGGTTAGTCAGTGCGACATCTGTCAAGTCTCGTCGGGGCTTTGTTACTGCATTAATGATCTCTATACAGTCATGTGGAGCTGAATCTGTAATGTTCGAAGGTAACAATGTGGCAGGATTGAGTATACTACAACGTCTGATTTCTATGTGTGGCTGGAACAATGTCAATTCATAACCTGTCAGTCGTGCTATAGTCAAGTGTTGAGTCTGTGTTCTGTTTAAAAGAACACTTTAATGGATGGATGGTGAGGTATCAGCAGCGCATAGCCTATGCAGCAATAAATCTGTAAATGATTATTACACAAAAAAAGGGGCATCAAGGGAACCAAAGACAGCTAACACCCACCGCTGTCAAGGGACAGCAAATTACAAAGTAATTGTTGTCACAATCGCAAAAGTTTTTGTGGAGTTCCCTGAGCACAAATACGTATCTTGAAAGATTCACAAAGAATGTCCATTCAAACAATGATTGTCCATATCTGTATAGCAAAGTTGTGAAAACAATCCTTATTTTATTGTCCAATCCAGATGATCACGTGGACTTGTAAAAACAGCAATGCAGTCTTGAAATAGTTTTACAACAGCCAAAACGTCAAAACGCCAACACGTGTTTCGTCAAGGGTATTAACCCAATGACTTCCTCAGGGCATTATATGGTAATCACTTTTAGTACAAAATATTCTCCAGGATGATATCTAGAGCTATAGTCAATCAATTCACCTTTAAATGAATTTGTGAGAGTGTTGATGACTAGTTTCTTCAATAATATATTCCTTTCGCCTGCGAGCAATAGGCAGTATTGAGCCTATAATTCCGGAACCATCATGTATAACTCCGGTTCCCGGTTCCCGTGCATAAGCTTATGCACGGGAACCGGAGTTATACATGATGGTTCCGGAATTATAGGCTCAATACTGCCTATTGCTCGCAGGCGAAAGGAATATATTATTGAAGAAACTAGTCATCAACACTCTCACAAATTCATTTAAAGGTGAATTGATTGACTATAGCTCTAGATATCATCCTGGAGAATATTTTGTACTAAAAGTGATTACCATATAATGCCCTGAGGAAGTCATTGGGTTAATACCCTTGACGAAACACGTGTTGGCGTTTTGACGTTTTGGCTGTTGTAAAACTATTTCAAGACTGCATTGCTGTTTTTACAAGTCCACGTGATCATCTGGATTGGACAATAAAATAAGGATTGTTTTCACAACTTTGCTATACAGATATGGACAATCATTGTTTGAATGGACATTCTTTGTGAATCTTTCAAGATACGTATTTGTGCTCAGGGAACTCCACAAAAACTTCTGTTTAAAAGAACTTCCACAGAGTGTGGAACTTGTACTGTCAGGGGATGTCCTAACACTATAGAATCACTTTGTCGGATTGCTAAGGCTGTTGCTGCAACTGATTTTAAGCACGCAGGCAGGGCCTGGGCTACTGGATCTAATGTACTCGAAAAATAAGCACACAGCTTATATGAACCTGCTTGGTCTTGCGTGAGGACAGATAATGCTGTGCCATCACGTTCTGTCACAAAAAGTGTAAAAGGTTTGCTGTAACATGGCGTTGCTAAGACTGGTGCTTGACATAATGCTTTCTTTAATTCATCAAAAGCCTGTGTGTGTTCCTGAGTCCAAGGGAGGACAGTCGAAGTCGCTGCCTCCTGTGTTGTCAACTGTATCAGTGGCTTGGCTAGAAATGCGTACTGGGGAATCCATTGTCTGCAGTAAGAGGTGAGGCCAATAAAAGCCCGCACTTCCTTTTGTGTCTTGGGTTGCGGTAAGTGTGCAATTAACTCAATGCGGTCAGGCGTTAGCTGTCTCCCCCTCTTGGACAGCAAGTGCCCAAGGTACACCACTTGCTGAACACCGAATTGTAACTTTGAAGGGGACACCTTGTGTCCCTTGTCAGCCAAAAAATGTAAAACTGTCAGTGATGCATGTTCACATTCAGGTTCGGTTCGGGCGGTGATCAACAGATCATCGACATACTGAAGTAGGGCGGTGTTAACTGGCATGTGAATACTGTCAAGTTGTCTTTTCAATGCTTGGCTGTAGATGCTGGGGCTTTCTGTGAATCCTTGAGGTGCGCGTGCAAATTTGAAGCTACGGCCATTTAAACAGAATCCGAAGAGATATTGGCTTTCCGGATCAATCGGGACACTGAAGAAGGCGTTCTTGAGGTCAATTACAGTAAAGAACGTCGCCTCGGAATCAATAGCAGTCAATAAGGATGAGATGTCTGGGACCACAGGATACTGTGGTACAATACATTTATTCAATTCTCGCAAATCGATCACCAACCGATAAACAGGTGGTGCATTCGGGTCAGAACGTTTAAGAATCGGAATGATAGGGGAATTACATAAATTGGAGTCGGTTTCTACAACCACTCCTTGTGCAATAAGTTCTTCAATGATTCCCAGTAAAGCCACTACAGCATCGGGTGGTAACTTGTATTGTCGGACTCGGGGCAGTACAACTCCTGGCTTGAGTGTGACTCGGTATGGTGTAATGTGCATACAACCTACATCAGTTGGGCCTTTTGCCCACAAATGTTCTGGTACATTTTTCAATCTGACATCAAAATCTCGTAATACATAGTGACCTTTAAAATCTCGCAGAAACAATCTAACTCCTTCCGGAGAACAACATATTACCGCTCCTAGAGCTTTCAGCGTCTTGATACCTAACAAGTTTTCTGGACATGACTTCGTGAGTAATAAGTCTGTAGTACGTGACAATGGACCAACTGCTAGGGGAACAGGTTTCGATACTTCGTTAACAATAGGCTGTCCTGAAAATCCAAGGGAAACATTCTGTGAGCCTGAGAGGGGTGCCCCTGGAACCTCGTCGTGACTGATCGTTGTGCGACTTGCCCCTGTGTCAATCAAAAACTTTCTATCTTTTCCTAATACTTGACTGTGTACATAAGGACCCTCTTGATCTACCGGGATCTCAATGAGAGGCAAGCCAACCTCCCTCTCTAGGCTGTTTCATGAGTATCGCGGATAATCGGGGTAATCGGATTGTGCATACTGGTACATCTGCTGTGATACTTGCTGTGTCGCGGCAATGGGCTGTGCATGTGGTACCGCTACTGTCTGTTGTGGAGCAGGCTGCGACTGTACGTTCTGTGGCATATGTTGCTGAACTTGGGGTTGGACCTGGTCCTGTCTAGGCTGACGTGGTCTTTCTTTAGTTTTACCTGTGGCTATGTTGTGTTTCAGAACCGTACATTCATTCACATAGTGACCTGGCTGTTTGCAATAGTTGCATGTCCCTTTAACAGGAGCTGCCGTATTATTTGACTGTGTCATACCCCTTTTCTGACCGTCAGCTGGAACTGACTGAGCAACTAACATTTTCATTTTCGTGTCTTTCATACGTCTCTGTTCGTGGTCTTGTTCTTCCCGAATTCTATTCTGGTGGTACTGTAACATTTGTAACATTTGAGACGGCGTATTTGCTTGCCATGTACTTTCTACCTTTAAAACACGGTTCTTAACTTGAGGCAGGGAATTCTCGACTAATTTCGATACAAAAAGGTGTGGGTATGACTCGCTACTCTTTTTCAGACCACTGTTAATAATAAAACATTTCTCAAATCTAGAATAAAAATCACTAGTGTCTTCATCGTGTTTCTGTTTACAGGCTGAGATTGCATCCCAGTCTTCCTTCTTGGTCGCTAACAGTCTAGGCAAAACCTGTACTAATAAACCTGGTAATGCTTTAGCTTTATCCCCAAGGCCTAAACCTGCGGTACGTCCATTTTCTTCAACTTCTAATGCAGCCCAATCAATCTTTGCGTCACCCACCTCCCATTCTTTCTCCTTAAGTTTCTCGTAAATTCCAGCAGGCAACAGTACTTTTAACATTTTCATAATATCTGTATACGTGTAATCGCCCATGAGTAACATATCTTTAATCTCTCGGTGAAAACCTGCAGGGTCTTTATCATGACAGGGCACTATCTTCTTCATTTCCAGTAATTCCATTTTAGTGATGGGTGTGTATACGAATACACGTTCTAGTGAGTTATCGTCTTTTCTGACCGGATGTACTTCCCGTAAGGGGTTCTGTCTGTCAAAATAATACATTTGTCTTACTGGGGGTGGTGGAGCTAACTGAGGTTTCAGGAAAGTACTATACTTGTGTCTTTGTTCTAGAATCTCTTTAATTAAGTCAGTACCTAGGCCTCTCCATCTATTAGAGAGCAGTCCTACTAATATATCCGGTAAGGGACCTGGATCAGAATGTTGGCCTTTAAACAGCGTCATGAGATGCTGGATCATGTATATACCGGCTAATTTTTGTTCATCCGGGGAAAGGTTCAAAAACGTCTGTTTATCATGCTTTCCTTCTGCTATATTCTGACCCCACTTGTTAAGTGCATTCATTTCTTCCTTGTCTACACCAGGCCTATCTTGATCTCTTATCAAACAGTTTATGAAAAAACGCAATATCATACTTTGAGTATCAACTTTCTGATATGCCATGGCCTCGCCAATACTTTCAGGACCTTCCCCCGTTTGGACAAAATGATATATTCTGTCTAGATGTTCAATCATTCCTGGTAGTAACATTAAATAGTTTGCAACTCGTCGTAGACGTACTGATGCGAGCATCATTCTGTCGTCTTTACCGGGTACCGGATCATATCTACAGTCTGTGAGAGGTTCTTTAAGTATGTCGTAACTCGCTGTTTGAGGTGTACGTTGCTTTGCTAAATCTCTATAAGTCAGTCGGTGTGTTGGCGGCGGTGTCTGAAAACCTCCTGTCGCACCTCCTGAGGTGCCAGGACCAAAAGGATTCAGTGGATTAATGTCCGGAAGAGCGTGTGGGGAAGTGATAATAGGTGCGGGAAGTGCTGGAACGGGAGGAGGTGGAGTTTGTTGTTGCGGAAGTGGGGGCGGATGATCTTGGGGTGGAGGTAGTACGGGTACATGGGCAGGTGCAGTAGTATATGCGGGAGCTACGTCGTCTAAATAGGAAGAAATAAAAATGTCTGCTGCGGTCTTGTGACGTAATTTAGTCGGAACCAATGGAGCGGGCAGATCTTTTGGCACTTCCGGGGTGGCCTTAGGTAAACCCTCGGCCAGAAGAGGATACATACCATTCATAAGGGTGTTTCGTTGTCTGTCTACTTGTTCTGCTTTAACTTGTATACCTTCCTCAACTAGTGCATTTTCTCAGGCTTTGTCTGAATCTTCTCTATGTTTCTCTGCTTTTCTGAGTTCTTTCTCCGTGCGTCTATGCGATTCTTTGCGCCACAGTTCTATGGCGTCTTTCTGAGATTGTCTGGCTTTCTTTTTCCATAGTGCTTCTTCTACTCTCATGATGCAATCTGCATCCCATGTCCCTGTAGCGGGCCATCTATATCTCTCGTCTAAGTTCTTGGTATAATCGGTCCATAAATCTAGATATAATATGGCATCTAAGCCATGTTTATGGTACATAAAATTTCCGGGAGTGTCCCTAGGTGGGACAGGAATCGCTTCCTCTAGTATCCCTTTCCTAGTTCCTATCTGTCTTAATTTAGAGAACAATGGCATCTCGATACTTGATACTTGATACTTACTTGAACCTGAACACACTTTTGACACAGAAATCACGGTAATGAATATCAAACAGTCACTCACACCACAACATTAATCACATAGAAACATTTCGAACACGTATTAACTATACTTGAATACTTGAATTCTAAAACGGAAACATAAAACCGGACTCTTGAATACTTGATATACTGCTAAACAGTACAGATACACTGCTAAAACAGTGCAGACCAGGTCTGTGTACCCAAACCCGTCTTTACCGGATACATAGTAATGCACCCGTCTAGATGCATCCCCAGCAACGGTACTCACCGGGAAGCACGGAACGGAAGGCCTCGGAAAACTCGTCTGGACTGGACCGGACTGGACTGGACTCGACTCGGGACTCGTGACGTCACTGGCACGCCGATACTGGTGGGCCTCGAAACACCTCGGATCTTGCGCTCTTGGCTGGGCTCTGGTCGGGATCCTCCGCACTCCTTACCGCCTCGTCTGGGTGTCGATCGCAGGCTCAGTCACCTCCTTTGGCCAGAGTGAGATACAGGAAATCCTGCGGGTACGCGTAATTGTCCGTCTTGACTGTGGCAGGGGGCTAGGCTTGCAACGCACCACCGGCGCGTAAGGTGGGGGAGGGGTACCTATTCGGGCGCCAAATTAATGTGGTAAATAGATATTTACCGTCGGAATTTCTATGCAATAAAGTACAATTAAATAACTCAATCGGAAATAAAGAGGCAAAATCCGTGATATCTGAGTTTTAAAAGGGGTTTTATTCCATAAAATGGAATGGTTCGAACCAGGTATATCACATTCCTTTCACCATCAAGGATCAGGAAGGGATAGCACATATTTTATTGACAGCGTACATCATTTATAGTAAATCCATATGATGGTGAAGAATACAGAATACAGACTTCAAACTCCCTGTTTGTCATTCCTCCCGTCACAGATCAAAATTTGGCAACCCTTATTGGCCATATGAAAACAGGCTCTCCCAGTGATCTTCTTCCTGCCAAAATGATATCCCCTTTGATTTCCATCTTAGGCCCCTCAATCCAGGCAGTTATCAACACCTCCCTGGCCAAAGGCCAAGTCCCCATGGAATGGAAGACTGCGGTAGTAAACCCAATCCGGAAGAAGGCGACCCTACCCTGGACGGATCTATCTAACCTCCGACCTATCTCTCTCTTGCCTTACATTGGCAAATTAACAGAGAAGCACGTGAACACCCACTTTTCCAACTATATCGAGACAGCGGATGGCCTAGATCCTTCACAATCTGGTTTTAGGCCCAACCATAGCACCGAATCCGCCCTACTGGCTGTCACCAATAACATCAGGATGACGCTTGATAGTGGAGGGTCGATGATTCTGGTGCTATTGGACTTATCCGCTGCCTTCGATACGGTGTCTCACGATTTGCTTCTCTGCCGTCTTAGAGAGATAGGATTGGGAGGCATGGCCCTGTCCTGGATGGAGAGCTTTCTCTCCGGCCGCTCTCAAGAAGTCAGATTGGGCCCCCATAAATCCATCGCTAGGGAGCTCACCAGGGGAGTGCCACAGGGCTCTTGCCTTAGCCCCACATTGTTTAATGTGTACGTGGCCCCCCTGGCTGACTTAGTGAGATCTTTTGGGTTTATACCGGTGACCTACGCCGATGACACCCAACTTCTGTTCCCCTTTAAGACCTTCTCTCCTGCTTTACAAAGAACTTTTGCAGAAGGGATGAGGGCAGTTTCCAAATGGATGGCCAACAACTGCTTACAATGCAACGTGACCAAAACAGAGGTTGTACTTTATGGGGAAGCAGTGACACTATGGTCCAATGAGTGGTGGCCTCTTGAACTAGGACCTGCCCCTATTCCTAAACAGACTATAAGAAATCTGGGAGTGCTATTTGATCAGTCACTGACCTTTAAAGATCACGTCAACCAGGTTGCTGGTACCTGTTTCGGGGTTATCTCTCTGCTGAGAAGGGTCTTTCCTTTCCTCCCAGATCACCACAGAAAGACCTTGGTCCAGGCTCTGGTCGTTAGTAGATTGGACTACTGTAATGGCCTTCTTTTATCAGCTAACGAAGGCCATTTTAACAAACTACAGGTGGTCCAGAATACGGCCGCCAGGTTAGTCATGATGGCTCCTTCCAGGACTCCCTCCCGTCCACTACTGATGGAACTTCACTGGTTGCCAGTGCGACTGCGGACCAAATTTAAAATCTTGTGTACAATTCACAAGTGTCTGATGGGGAAAGGCCCGAAATTTCTCTCCACAGCCTTCCTTCCTTATGTTCCTGGCCGCTCACTACGATCGAGCAATCTCCAGCTCCTTAAGGTTCCAAAAATTAAAAAAACTCGCCCAGGAGGCAAGGCGTTGGCATACGCAGGGCCTGTTCTTTGGAACACTCTCCCCCTCGCACTAAAGCTTAGCACTGACCACCTGTCTTTTCGAAAAGCCCTGAAAACCTACCTTTTTTCCAGCATTTAATTCATTCCCTTCCCACCACCCACTAGTACTGTTCGTGCATAGTAGTCGGTTCTTTTGTATGGCAAAGCGCGGAGATACCCCTTTGGGGGTCTATTCAGGCGCTATATAAGCATATAAAATAAATAAATAAATAAAACAGCTGAGAGAAACGAGATAAGAACACATGTGCGTAACAGAAAGGCGTGCACGAGGGCGTACACAGAGGTGTGTGCTAGAAACATCATATGAAAGTGTCACAAGTGGGTGGTGACATAGCGGAATCTTGCAGTGTCAGCAAAAATCAATAGCAAGGATGCGCGCGCAGCAGCATGACGTGTGACAGACGTGAGGCTGGAGGGTGCAGGGGGCTTGACATTTAAACTAGAGGAAAGAGACAGAAGTCTGGCATGTCAGATCGACTCGTTCCTAAATCATATCTGATATCTCGTGTTTGGGGAACTATACTATCTAGAAGGAAAGGTCTCTTGGGCAGAGGCTACTCTATACTGACTATTAATGCGTGCATATGTAACTACGTGTCTACGTGTAATGCGAGGGGGCCATGGGCCTACCATGGTAACAGGAGCAATGAATTACTTGCATGGAGACAGAGAGGCCGGGCCCTTTGCTCTGCAGCCGGGAAATGTTTATCTATTCTGCTAGACTGGAATGTGTTTTCGAGGAGCTGAACTCGGCTATACTGATAACTCGAAGGCAAAATACTGTCTTTGGCAGGCAAGCAGGCCGAGCCGGGCACCGCTCGCCACGCAGGGAGTAGAACAGAGGTCAGGGATGCATCCCACGTTGCAGCGTCCAGGTGGAGAACAGAAAGGGCTCGATGGCAGAAATCAGGGCCTAGCTCTGCAGGGCTAGGAAAACGTGGAAGTGCACCATGAAAAGACGTTGGCACGGCATACTTAGGAACTGAATTATCGATCCATTCATGGTGGATCTGAAAGAGGACATGTTAACGTTTGACGCAAATGTATTTGCGTCTTCATAGCAGGTCGAGGAGGGAAGTTACATGCACCTTAAGCTCGTACATGGAGACGGTGGGGTTCACGTTAGGGGACACAATTGACCATAAAAATTCATATTACCTCAGAGTGACCCCCGGTTGTGATAAGACGCCTTATAACAGGGGAGCTGGTGCGTAAGTGTGATGTGAAGGGAATTTTTTCAATTAAAAATACCTCTGAGAATCCTTGCCTCTAATTTGATTGTTGGAAGCTCAGGATATGACTAAAATATATATGTGTGCTTCAACTATTCAGGAGTTATTACCATTAAGTTGACTATGTGTGGCAGTCTACATGTTTCAGCCCCTAAGAAGTGATTAACGGGGCTTTCTTCAGGACGAGGTGAGTGATGGGTGAGTGGCACGTGAAAACCAGTGCGGTACCTACAAACGTGCTAAGATGTGTGGTAAAAATGTCGGCCTACTCACTGACACTTTGAAAAAAAGCAAAAATTCAAAGCCAATAATTGCTTTTAATGAATTACTAGCATTTCACAGCAAAACATTGTCTTTTCATGAAAATGGCAATTTTTGGAAGGCTACGTAAAATTGTTAACACGTTTTCTCTGACTCCATTTCTTAAATTTTCTTGGGGAGGTTGAACCCACCCACAACTCTGAGGAGCCCTCAAACTTGCTTGGCTCACAATGAGAATATTGGGTTACATCATGAGTGCCCTTTCAAGACCAATAGCTTTTCTGCAATGTTTTTAAACTTGTACTGTAAAATACATCGTCTGCCCCTATTGTTTTTACCAGGGGAGAGACCTCACGGAACTCCCTGAAGAAAGTCAGGCTCACTCACTTCAGTATTTTGCTCGGTGTTTGGAGCAAGTATTTAAGGCCCATTAATTTCAAAGTTCACTAGCTGAAAAAACGAATGAAATTAAAGAAGGAATGAAGGGAGGGAGAAAGGCAGCCAGGGATGGAGCGAATGAGGGATGTGCCTCTCCTCATGGTCCCTTCAATTGTACTTGCAACCTTGCGCTTGTCTTGCTGCACTCCCTTCCTTACTTCCTCCCATGAGTTTCTCCTCTTATTCAACTTATATTTATTTTCAACCTCTGCTCCACTCCTCCAGCCTTCTTAAAGTCCACAGTCCATAGCCCATCTGGGTGCCCCTGCTCTGTTCCCCCAAACTCTGTGCTCCTGTTCCATATGTCCGCTATCATTTCTAAAATGTATTTCTTCTCCATAATTCCTCATCCTTCTGCTCACCACATTTTTACTTCCACTCCTCCTCTTGATGATCTCATCATCCCCATCATTACCACATACCCATCCGTATTTTATCCCCTACCCCTCAACCCCCCCATCCATGCTCTCTCCTTCTCTCTCCAGCGCTCTACAGTACTCTCTCTTTCTCTCTCCAGCGCTCTACAGTAAACCAAGCTGCCCTTTGGCTGTTACAATGGAGCATTGACATGGACCACCTTCCTGTACCTGCTCATATTTCAAAACAGAGCAGAAATTGCCTGTCATTGCGCTGGGAACGTTGAGCAAGTTTCACTTTAGTTTTAATTTAAAAGTAAGCATGCAGAACTGCTGCCAACAGAAATTTCCACAAATGTATTTTGTCATATTCCAAATACAGGCAGAAAAATATGGCGGGTAGTAGTAAAACTCCTATTAGAGCCAACGGTGCTTTAAACTCTTAAACAGAGCCTGCACTGTACCTCTCGTCTGACACCACACAGGCAGCCTCGGTCTCAGGAATGTAGGCGGTCTCCTCGCCTTAAATCAGAAGCAGTTTGGCTTCCTTTGACCCAATATGCCCCTGAACTCTGTAATATTGTACATGCTGAGATAACACCCCATCTCTCCCTGTTGACAGACACATTCAGATTTAGAGACAGCCTGGGATAAATACATTATGCAAAATTGGCAGTGTACCATGTTTACCTAAATTGCCCCTCTTGGGCCACCAGCTCCAATCTAATGTCAACGTGGTCCAGCTTAATGACGCTCAATGTTTGTGTGACCCAAAATTGTGTACAACCTCAAGATGTACCCTGAGAATGTACCTTTCCATCTGCATGTTTCATAAATGTAACATGCCTCCCCTTGACACTCCTGTTGTATAAACTCTGGTGTAAGGATTATCAGAGTTCCATGCAAAATGAAAATGTGGCTTTTTGGGACTCCTCCCTCTAACCCCTCTCACCCCCTCCACTGCCCCTCCCCCCCCCCCCAGCAAGAAGGTCATTTTGTAGGCCCTTTATTGGAGTCTAGTGCCCCCTTGTGATGTCACTGTATACAGTGTAGTTGTGTCAGGTCAGATTGAATTCATTTACAAAGCAGCAAGTGGAACCAGATAGATTTTGAAAAGTAGGCCAGCTATTTTTGATTCTGGTGGGACACACAGGGCACGTGTAAGCTAAAGAGATGGAAGGAGGCAGCAAGGCAATCCGCAGCCTATCCGTAGGGAAGAATTTTAGCAGGTCAGGACTGTGTGCTAGATCCCAGAGTGATCCTTGTGCAAGAGCAACGCAAACCATAAAATAGATTTTTGAAGCCACTCAAAGCCACTTTGCGTGGCTCCAAAAAATCAGGGGTAACGGAACACAGCGCAAATCGCTGCATTGCAATACTCTGCCCTGGGAAGGCATTCCATGGGTGTTGCGTGGGTGTACCCATGCAACTACCATGTTTTTTGATGCACTCCCAGATTTACAAGAACTGGTAAACCTGGGGCAGCGCCAAAATCTTACACCTTTCCTGGGGAGGCATAACGAGGAGAAATATCGCTATTTCTCCTCGTTTCTTACTCTTTCTTTGTGTGCTGTACTCTGCAGCACACATAGAAAGTGGAATATGCCTCCCAGGTTTGTTTTTGTGCAGGAAGGTGCCTCTTTCTGCACACAAACAATCCTGCATGCAACACAGGCACCATTGCACCGATGTGCAAGGGTGCTGGTGCTGGCGCTAGGCAGCCAAAAAGGCACCAGAGCAGGGGCGAAGACAGGAAAGACAGTACTGCCTTAAATACAGCCCATTCCTGCCCTTTCCCAGTCACACAGTGTTGCACAGCAAGGTGACTTGCTGCGCTGCACTGCGAGACTTTACAATAAATAGGCCTTGACATGTCTACTTTATATGTCCCATTACCTTAGAATAAAGCAAGCCAAGCTGCAGACTTAACTGTGGGGAGGAGCCGGCTGGTGTAAATGCAAACAATTTAATGAGCATTAAAATTAACCTAATAAAGAATTTAAGTTCCAAAGGTAGTAAAAATGTTTCATCTAATGCTCCTGAACAGTTTCGAACCGTATAATGAAGACATAATACCAAGTACAATTTAAGTCAATGAGGGCAAGAGATGGTATGTAAATGAATGGGGAATTCAAGTCCACAGTAAATGACATGAATGTTATGAAATCTGTCTCATTTTGGAAGACTAATAAAAATGTTAGGCCGAACCATGAATACACACGTTTGTGCTGACATAGGAAGTGTGGTCCATTGGAAAAAGATACCTTTATTTTGAGAAGAATGTGTGGTGTTCAGTCCTCTCCAGAATACATTTAGGGAACTATTTTCCAAGGTCTGAAAGGCAGAATCAGAGGTTAAAGTTCATGATAAAGTGGGGGCTTATGCAGGGTGCTCCTGCAGCCTTTGCAGAGCATAGGGTTGCCAGATGCACTGGACTTCCCTTGGTCCATTCTCCTGTTTCTTGCACTTCCTCTGAGGTTGAGCAGTCGTCCATCACCTAACATCAGACATGGGGGATGTTGCCAGTGCCAGTGAAGGCTTTCAACTGACAATAGTTATCGGATGAGTTTGGTGCTTTGTTCCACTCCAGCCCAGTCCAGTGGGGCAGGTAACCAGCACCTGTGGTTTTATATATATCTGATCATATAAACCAGGAGTCTATGGGAGGGGGGAGGCGGGAGTGGCTTATGTCCAACTCCCAGCACAAGACTTTGGGCTGCACCTGCTGATGGCTCACTCATTTTTTGGTTTAAATATCTTTATTGGTATTTTCTATTTTTATCATAACTGGCATTACAGTTTTATATAGCAGTTTCAGATGTCCACCACAGAAAGATAAAGCACATGCAACTAACAACAGAATATGTGTCAATAATATGAAAGCCATTCTAACTAAGTATTCCTGCTGACAGAGACATACATTTCGAAGGAGACGTATGGATAGGTCCTAGTGTGCCATTGCTCGGATGTGTTGCTACATCATGGCCTATGAATCTTAAACAAGGTCATACATATCATTATCAGGACATCCTTGTCCAGGCCAGCACCACTATATCGTAGCTATATGCAATCCTGACACATAAAAATAGCCTGCCTGTCGGATTCAAAGAACACTATAAACAGAAAAATATAAATTGGCAATGCGTGATAGAAGGCCACTTGTGGATACCAATAAGACCCTTTTTTAAACATGTAATTAAAACTAAAACTTACAATACTACAAACTGCCATTCAAGAGATATTGAGCCGGTTGCTGTTTCATATCTTAGCATGATGATGTAATGACTACACATCCCCACCTTATGGCTCACCTAGTCAAGGGTTAAATGGAAGCGTGTAACTACATATATCTATAGAAACAACATTGGGCACCTTCCCTTCCGGAGGAATGTAGGGTGCTGATAATTGCTAATGATGTACCGGGGATCTCAGGGATGTGCAAATATCTGTGTGTCAGTGTGTGTCAGCGTCGCGTAATCATAAGACAAGGCATTACTGCGTCTATTACACCACATTCGCTGGAGCACTTGTCTACAGGCCCCCTGGACCTGTAGGTAACTTTCTAGATACTCTTTCAGACTATCTGAGCCCCCTGGTGGTGCGCTACTCCAATTTCATGATCCTGGGGGATTTCAATCTACACTTAGAGGTAGATGAATGCCCAAATACTAAAACCTTTAGGGAAATCACCAACTCCCTGGGCTTGGAAATTCAGAATAGAGGGTCCACACATACAGCAGGGCATACCCTAGACGGGATATGCACCAATGCCACTAACATAATAACTGCCTCTCCAGGCACCCTTACCTGGACAGACCATAAACTTATTCCCTTTAATCTCATCTATGATAACGGATAAACAACGAAAAAACCCACCACCAAGGCCCCCACAAGAAATTGGAATAATATGCTTGCTAATCCTGACCTACAGACCCTGGCGGAAACTACTAAACCGGCCCTCACAGGTGACCCTGACATTGACAACGACCTGTTCAACAAATGGATGCTCTCCATAGCAAATACCCTAGTTCCAATAAAGAAAGCCACTACCATAAGACGAAAATCAGCCCCCTGATTTACCCCCCATTTGAAAGCCATGAAAGGCCAGTGCAGACAAATAGAAAAACAATGGAGGAAACACTATGAGGTTGAGGATATGAAACGCTTTAGAACAGCACTTAACGCCTATCACCTACAAATTAAAACTCAGAAGAAAAAATCACTACACAAATCTCATCAGTGGAGCAGATGACAACCAAAAAACTATCTTTAAAATAGTCAAATCCTTCACAAATCCGGCCAGCCTAGAGTGTGAAATACCACCCTCGCAGGAACTGTGCGATGACATCGCAGGGTTCTTCAAAAACAAAATTAAAGACCTAAAAAAAGACTTTCTCGACAGCCCACCCCAGTACTCCATAGCCCAAGACACAGAAACTAAAGAAGAACTAAAGGATTTCAAAGAAATCCGTCTAGAACTATCCAGGAAAGCTATTTTATCTTGCAAATCAGGCTCCCCTTTCGACCCGTGCCCGCCCAAAATTCTACATTCACTAGTGGACATAGTAAACCCTGTCATTAACCAAATTATCAATACCACATTCTAACTCGCAAAAATCCCTGATCTCTGGAAAACGGCCGCTGTCAAACCCCTTAAAAAAAAGAAACTCTCGGATCCCACCACTCTTTCCAATTTGAGACCCATTTCTCTCCTCCCCTGTTTGAGTAAAATTGCTGAGGAAATAGTTATTGCACAACTGAATGAGTTTCTGGAAAATACAAACATCCTAAACCCCAAGCAAACTGGTTTCAGACCGGGACATTCAACTGAGTCAGTACTGCTCCATACTACAGACACCCTTAAGTTCATTCTGGACCAGGGCAAGGAGACAGTACTGATTCTGTTGGACCTCTCCGCGGCTTTCGATACTGTCTCCCATTACGTCCTGTAAAATTCTAAAGGAACAGCATCTGTTAGCTAAAGATTTTACTGCCGACTCAACCTCCTCCCATGTAATAGGGGCAGATAGCATCTCGTTCTGTTCAGTTGTAATCTTGGACGTATCCAAGTCCAGAAAGAAACCCTCAACCAGGGCCTCTGTAAGGGTGTCCCCAATGTCTTCGGTGTAGAGCGCTGCATAAAACCTTTGGAACACATCAATAACTCCCTCCTGTGTGTCCTGAACCACCCCATATTGATCCTGGATTTTAGTGATGCGATTCTGTAAGCTTTTTTGTTGGAGCCTCTTAGCTAGTACTCTGCCTGAGTTTTCACCATATTTTAACATCGTTGTACGATATTTGAGATACTTAGCAGCAAGGTCCTGCCCAAAAGATTCCAAATGTTTGGACTTGATTATAGCAACCGTCTGCTGGCTCTCCTCTATATTAAGGCTGTCCTTAATTCTGCCTGTTAGTTCCAACTCTGCAAGCCAAAGCGTCTCAATGCGGCTCATTACCTGCTCCTGCCCTGTCTTCCAGCGAAAAGAAGCGAAACTCTTGGTCTTCCCACGCACTGCGGCCTTTAAAGCATCCCATACCATAGAGTCAGATGCAGTCCCCCTTTTTGATATTTAGGAATTCAATTAACCACTTTCGCATGTGGGCCTGATAGACCTGGTCCAGCAAGAGTTTTCTTTCGAAAGTCTATGCCCTAGGGGCTCTGCCTAAACGAAACCAAGGGCATACCACAATCAACGGATTATGGTCCGATAAGATTCTTGGGGGAGCTGGGATAGAAGCTACTTCTGCCGCCTGGTCGGAGACAAAAAAAATAGTCCAAACGGACCATTTTATTATGGGGGGCAGAATATTATGTAAAACCATAATCGTGTTTGTTGTGCCGATACCAAAGATCAGTCAAACCATGTTCTTGGACTAAGGTCTGAAGAGCCTTGAAGACTCTAGGTTTCCTACCGAAATACCTTTGATCCCCTGCCAAATTGAAGTTACTAGGCAAATTAATATTCATGTCCCCACACACAAACATCGGATAATGCCAGGCTGCTAATTCTACATTTAGATATTTCAACAGTTCCGGATCATCTAGGTTTGACCCTTATATCGTACATATTGTTAACGGTCTATTATCGACCACTATTTCGACTAAGACCCATCTGCCCGCACCATCCTCGTGGACCTTAGTACAGTCATTGGACCCGTGACAAAGGAGCTCAGTTCCTAAACACGTCGGGCAAGTATTTGCATTTTGATGCGATAAATAATTTCCACCACGCAAAACTGAATTGGGCTTGGTTCTTTGGCATATAATACCAGAGGTTTGTGTAATTTGGGAGGCTCGCTACCTCGCCGGAGCCCACCGCCATTAGAGGCAGAGGAATCACGACTTGTGTTGTTTATATATGTATGTATATATATGTATCACAGCACGCTTGCCTCGATCCTCCTGCCGCGCGAAGAAGGCAAGTGCAGACCCAAGTCGATTAAAAGTGTTTTTTATTGTGCTACTACCCTGTCGCCATGACGCGTTTCGGCCGGAGACACCCAGCCTTGTTCACTCAACAGCGCATGGGCGGCAGTGTCTCCTTTTTAAAGTGCAAGGTGATGCATATCTCAGCATGGAAATAGAAGACATACTATATGACATTGCTCTCAGTAACAGCGTAAATGCTTTTAAACTTCAAGACCATACAATTAAGTCTTTTAGAATTTTTTAAACAATTCTGTAAATAGCAGCATAAATTCTATAACAATACTGTAAATAGCAGCATAAATGCATGTAAAATCAGTTGTTGCATGGTGGGGCAAACAGTTAATAACAAATATCCTCCTAAAAATCTAGTTCTTATAAATAACTTATGTGCTTGTTGCAACTCGGTCAAAGGAGATTATAGAAAAGAGCAACTCAGTAATTGTAAAGGAAAGATCAATAGATTTGTTCCCACTAAATGATATATACATTATAAGAATTGATATAAATCATTCCAACCTAAAATTCCAATAAAATACCAAAAATCATCCTATAACTTCACATAATATTGAAACGGTGTGTATAAATGCTAATGACTAAAAAAAAAAAAAAAAAACTTTTTTTCTTTTTTGCTATCAAAAAGTGGAATATATATACAAGTTATGAGATATTACTATTTTAATATCTCAGATGTCGGTAGTTCAGTTCTTATTGCAGTTGTATCCGGGCATCCATAAGACACATGTGTAGACCAAAATATAACAACTTCATAAACCATTGAACCAACATAGTGGACCCGCCGATCAATGCCCAACAATCAAATACGCAGTTAAATAGATAAATGAATAAATAAATAAATACGTGCCTAAATATTGGATAAAAATCAACCGGCCAGGTATGTGCAATGGATAGCATAGATATAAACAATAGATGCTCTAATAAATTATAGGTATGTGTGCAAATCTTCACAGGTGTTGAGACCCTTGGGATGTTTGGGGTGCAATTCTAATATATATCTGGTCTCTAAGGGCAGTACACAGATGAGCAGTCACTGGATGTGTTGGTCTTGGATCTCCCTGGGGTTGTTACTGTAAATAAACTACTTATTTTATCTTCAACTCTGCTCTACTTGAAGTCATTTCATAAACGTCGTAACTTTTTCTCCCTGTTACCACCTCTTTTGTTGAAAGGCACTGTATCTAACACATAATACTTGAATTGTTTGAGGCTGCTTTGATGCTGATCTTTAAAATGCCTCGCCACCGGATATCTGGGATCTTTGTTTACAATGACCCTGGTATGTTGCAGGATTCTCTTATGGGCAGGCAATTTCGTGCTCCCAATGTATGTAAGATTGCAACTACATACTAATGCATAAACCGCATATTCTGTTTTGAAAGACAAGTATTTAGCAATGGTATGTTGTTTAGGACTAAATGCAGTTTGATAATATTTAGTATTCACACCATATTGACAGGCCTTGCAATTGGGGCACTTGTAAAAGCCCAGTCTGGACGTCAACCATGAGATAGGTTTTATATCCTCAGGGTTATTTTTAATAAGTGTATTGCCCATTGACATACTTTTCCTGAAAGTTATAGATGGTTTCTTGGGCAATGCTCTCCCAATAACGGGGTCCCCCTTGAGGATGGGCCAATTTCGTCTAATGATGGCCCTATTCTGTCCTTCCTGTCTGCTGTATCCCAGTATCATTCTTACAGGTTCTTTCATAGTGGTCACTGTGTCAGGCTTAGTTTTGTATTTCAAGAGTTCCTGTCTAGTCTTAGCCCTAGTTTTCGATATTGCTGCTTCTATGGTTTGTTTCCTGTACCCACGTTGCAGGAATCTGTTCTTACAATTCTTCTGCTTTTGCCTCATATCATTTTCCTCACTGCAAATTCTCTTAATTCTCAACATCTCCCCGTAGGGGATACTGTTAATCAAGTGAGGGGGGTCGGCACTTTTCGCATGCAATATCAAATTGCCTGCTGTGGGCTTTCTAAACAGGGTGGTTGACAGGCCTGTGTCGGATGCATATACCCGTGTATCTAAAAATGTGATGTTGTCACGGCTGATGTCACATGTAAATTTTAAGTTTACATTGTTCTCATTTATTTCAGAAACAAACTCTTGTGCACTTTCAGTTGACCCATTCCGCACTACAAAAAGGTCATCGATGAATCGCAACCAGCATATGACATTATTAGTGAATGTGTGGATGTGTCTCTTCATGAGGACCTGCTCCTCCCACCATCCCATAAAGAGACAGGCATAACTAGGGAAGAAGCTGGCCCCCATTGCCACACCTTGTATCTGCTGGTATACCTGACTTCTGTATAAAAAGATATTATTTTCCAGACAAAATGTCAATAGATCTATTAACATTTGATTATGTTTGGCAAATTTTATGGGTCGATTGGCTAAGAAGAATTCCACCGCTTTGACTCCATCATGATTACGAATGCAAGTATACAAAGCTGTGACATCTAGAGCCATCAAACAGTAGTCCTTATGCCATTTAATTCTCTCTAATTTGCAGATGAAGCCGCTTGTATCTTGCACATATGATTTCTGGGATTTCATATGGAGTTGCAAAAACGAGTCAATGTACACTGACATATTTTCCAAAGGGCCGTCACAAGCAGAAATTATCGGTCTTCCCGGTGGTTTTGTTATAGATTTATGGACCTTTGGCAAAACATATAATAGGGGGATAGTAGGATTCTCTTTTTTAAGGTACTTAAATTCTTGAAGGTTTAGAAGGCCTGTGCTTTTCCATGCTAACAATTTACTAAAAAAATTGTCCTGAACCTGTTTAAATTTTAGCATGGAACTTGTCCGGTAGCAGTTTATATCACTCAGCTGTTTTGTTGCCTCTTCTGAATAATCTTCAAGTGACCAAAGCACCACGTTACCCCCTTTATCTGCTTGTCTGACCACCACATTTTTATTCTCATTGATTTTTAGCATCAGTTGATGATATTTACGTTGTTCATTGTCAATGTGTGTTTTGGTTGTATTGGGGTCCTTGTAGAGCAGTTTGATCTCATTCACTACTTGTTCGTTAAATAAATCAATGGCATCACGAGGCATCATCAGCATGAATGTGGACTTTTCCTTGAACATCGTGTCCGGTTTGGCACATGTTTCAAAACCCGGGGTTAGTAGATCCTGTGTTGCCATGTCCTCATGTGCAACAGTGTTCACCCCTGGATCCCATTTGTCAGAGATTCTGCCTTCCTGTCCCAGATTATACAGGTCCTTAAGGGACCTAAGGTCGGCTGCTTGGAGGCCAACTAGCTCTTCAGTTTCCGATAAATGTGGCATGGTTGATGTACTTGCCTTAGTTTGATAGAATTTTTGCAATTTTAATTTTCTGACAAATCTGAATAGGTCCGCTTGGGTGTTCGTATAGTCAAAGTCGGTGGGGGGACAGTAAGATAAGCCAAGGGAAAGGATTTGCTGTTCTGAAGGACTTAGTTGTAAGTTTGTCAAATTGATAATGGTTGGGCTTTGATCCATTATTCCTTCGGTCCCTTCTTTGTCTTCATTAGTTGAGATTACTGTCTCTTCCTCCATGATCCCCGACCCTTTGTGACTTTTGAATTCCCACTGTTGCCTCCTTTCTCTTGCTGCCCTCCTTCGTTGCCTCCTGGTCTTGGTCCTTCGTTTTTGGTCGTTTTTGTTGTTTGGGTGTTTCTGGGTCTAAGAGTGTCTCTATGACTCATTCTTAGGCAATCCAGTTCTTCTCCTATTGAGGGTTTCACTGCTCCCAATATTGGTCTTCTTCTAGAATACTCCATCTCAGTCTCTCTCTCCACCTCAGAGCTGAGATCAGATGTTGAGTTCGATGATGCTTCTCGCTCATGATTTGATTCATGTTGTTGTATTCTATTTCCTTTCAGGGTTTTATTTTTGTACACATCATATTTACGAGCAAAAGTGAAGATCTGCCCATTGGCATAGTCGTCCTTGTCTCTCTGGAACTTGTATATTTTTCTTTGTTTGATCTTTTCTTCCTCTTTGTTTAATCTTGTAGTCATTTCATCATGATATTTTTTCTTTAATTGTGTATCTTCATGTTGTTCAATTCCACCACTGAGATCTTCTATCTTTTGTTGCAATTCCAACCGGTCCTCCTTCGCGTATTTAACCAATATTTCCACTAACTTACGCGAGGAGTTGAGGTTGCACTCTGCCCACTCAGCCATCATACGAGGGTTGGGTGTATCGTAAATGGGGGCTAAGATGATTCTTAATCCTCTTGGGATTCACCCCGCATCCAAATATTTTTGCAGGGATTTAGCCTCCCACCACTTGGCAGTTTCCTATCTCATCAATTTCTCTAGTGTGCGAAAATTATCCTTTAACCCCTTTGCCGCCTCGATGTTGCCGCAGCACCTAAGTCAGTATTTTGCTGCTGCTGAAGAGGATTACCCGCAAACATTTCCTCTGCCGCACTTACCCGGTCCCTGAGCGCTGCGGCAGACATGGTGGTAGCACAAGAATATACACTGTAATGGCAGCTGACAACACAAAAGTCCTGTATTAAATATCCACCGGGACCAGAGTTGCAGCTTAAATCTCCCCGCCTGTGTGTAACTGTTGCTTTATAATCGAAGAGCCAATAACTCGGTTCCCGGTGTCTGCGTCCCTCAAGGGCAGTCGCTTGACGCTTCTCACGAGCGGCTCAGCTGAGCCGCTGCTGGCGTTCTTCCGCGATACCCCTCTGGCCACAAGCACCCTCAGCGATCCTCTTTCGTTATACTGCTAACACAGGGGGCTCTGTGGATTCCTAACCCGGAAACAATACACAGTCCTTCCGGTGCTCCTACCCGCCGTCACCAGCAGCCGAGAACGTACAGAAGGAATAGACCACCAACCACGGAGCCGTCTTGTGGAGAGGGGGTCTGCTACGCCGGAGGTCAATCCGGAAACAATCACAGCACGCTTGCCTCGATCCTCCTGCTGCGCGAAGAAGGCAAGTGCAGACCCAAGTCGATTAAAAGCGTTTTTTATTGTGCTACCACCCTGTCGCCATGACACGTTTCGGCCATAGACACCCAGACTTGTTCACTCAATAGCGCATGGGATGCAGTGTCTCCTTTTTAAAGTGCAAGGTGATACATATCTCAGCATGGAAATAGAAGTCATACTGCATGACATTGCTCTCAGTAACAGCCTAAATGCATTTAAACTTCAAGACCATACAATTAAGTCTTTTAGAATTTTTTAAACAATTCTGTAAATAGCAGCATAAATTCTTTAACAATTCTGTAAATAGCAGCATAAATGCATGTAAAATCAGTTGTTGCATGGTGGGGCAAACAGTTAATAACAAATATCCTCTCAAACAGCACCTATGTTTCTGTATATATATATTCACTGAAGTTCAGCTAACTATAACTCGCGTGCTTGCAATGCACTGCTGATGTCGTCACATATTACATCACTCATGACATGGTCAGTGACATCACTCATGACATCACATCACATCACGGGCGCGCTAGTTATAGTTAGCTGAACTAACTAAAATGGGGGAATTTCAAAGGTTTTGTATGAGAGAAATGTCCAGCTAACTATAACATGCATGAAACCTATGGTTTTTTCAGTGAATTTCTAAGGTTTTTTAAATGCTAATTCCTACCTATAACGTGGCTGAAACCTATGGTTTTTTCAGTGAATTTCTAAGGTTTTTTAGATGCTAATTCCTAACTATAACGTGGCTGAAACCTATGGTTTTTTCAGTGAATTTCAAAGGCTTTGTAAATTATAATTTTTAAATGTATTAATTGGTATATTTGTTTTATACTGATTTACTACATTGTTTTTAACTATTTATTTTTAAATATTTTATTCTTTAAATTACTTTTTTCAAATTTTTTTTTATTGAACATAGCAATAGGAAGTCATTGGTACAGAAAAAGAGAAAAAACACAGACATCTTTCACATCAAATTTTAACAATTAGGCAATTTTTAGACAAAGAGACATACAAGGAGTAGAAGGAAAAGATTAAAAAAAAGAGGAAAAAACACAGCCGGTTCCATTATAAAAAACATTTGACAGCCCTTGTGCAAAAACCGCAATTTTAGGTAAACAATACCACTACAAAATGCAAAACTGCAATAAAGTGCCACTGCAAAATGTAATATAATCCAATAAAGTGCAATTTTAAAGTGCTAGTGTGAAATAGTGCAAAAACAGCTAGTACAAATCTGCAATAATACAATAAAGTGCAAAATATTCTGAATAAAAGCCCTAATACTTGTATTAATGAGCCGGCTGAAAAAATGGGGGACTTTCCTTAACTAATCACTACTATCTTTCCTTTCTCTTCCTTCTCTCCCCCTCTCGCTACCCTCCCCTCCTCTCTCTTTTTTCTCTCCTTCCCCATCATCTTCCTTTCAATAATTCCAGATTCTCAAAATATTTCCAATTTCTTTCAAATCTTGCGATGGCTCTCACCCTACCTGCATAGGCTCTTTCAAAATTACATGTTCTCCTCATTTTATTAAACCATTTTAGCTGTGATGGAATCTCCCTAGATTTCCAATTTTGAAGTATCAAAGACCGAGCAACTACACAAGATATAAAAATAAATACTTCTTCAGTTTTATTAAACCTGCTCCTCTCTTTACATATACCAAACAAGGCCACCTCAGCTACTGGCAAGAATGCTTTCCCAATTGCCAGCTCAATATCTGCGAATATCCCCTTCCAAAAAGATTCCAACTTCGGGCAGGAAAAGAAAATATGACACCAACCTCCCTGGCCCACAGCTTTACATCTAAAACACCTATTCTCAACTTCAGGGTACATTCTCTCCAAGGCCTCCGGTGTATAGTACGCCAGCCAACGTGATAAAAAGGACATTCTCTTGTAGTCAGCCGCCCTGAGTGATTTATTTCCCAGATGGCACAATACCTCCCAATCCTTAACTGAAAGAATGCACTGTGTTGAGAGGCATATTTTCTCTAAATGTCTATCTATTACTGAAGATGATCTGGAAAAGTAAAGCATTTTATACCAATATCCTATGCCTTTATTTTTATCTCCATTACATTACATATTTTTAATATAAATGGATTTTTTAAAAAAAAATATTGAAATTGTAATATTTTGTTTTTTTATTTTATATATTTTTTCATTATATATATATATATATATATATATATATATATATATATATATATATATATATATATATATATGTTGCAAGTTTTACCGTAGTAAGTATCACACGCACTCAAAGTGGTACAGCTGGTGAAGATTTATTTTCCAAAGTCACGCTACGCGTTTCAGCACCGAGGTGCCTTGTTCACACGTTTGCACAAGGCACCGAGGTGCTGAAACGCGTAGCGTGACTTTGGAAAATAAATCTTCACCAGCTGTACCACTTTGAGTGTGTGTGATACTTACTACGGTAAAACTTGCAACTTATTGAACTTTCCTCTGCGGTAGGGGGCCGCCGGGTTTTGACACGCCACCTGACTACGGGACCGGAATCCCAGGAATCAACCCTCTTACAGCACTTGGATATATATATATATATATATATATATATATATATATATATATATATATATATATATATATATATATATATATATATATATATAATATATATATATATATAATATATATATATATATTGTTTACCAATCCAAATTCCCACACGATGAAAGGAAGGCACTGACTCCATGAATTTAACTCAAGGAAAAGTGTTTAATCCAACATGCTGCACAGACGCGTTTCGGTGGAAGCCTCCGCCTTGCTCACTTACTCTGCTGTGAGTAACATCAGTATATATAACATATCACGTGATGACACATCAAACACAGGACCTATCTCATGATTGGCTGTCCATTACCCTAGTTACCATGAGTCATGAACCAGGCAGACACGAACATAGAAGAAATGGTTGCCTCTACGTCATGCTACAGTTAAACCACATAGTAAGTATACCATTCCAATCGACTGAAAGTAAACAGCGACTGTTAAGCCATAATATTGGTTACTAAAGTTTGCATCATGGTTGCGAAGACTAATCTCAAATTGATTACATATGTTGTAGCATTATATATATATACACACAAACATCACAATGCTTTGCAAACCGCTATACAATTACTATCATTGTTTGGTCGGTAACATTTACAGCCCGAACATGTTTCATGCATTTTCAAGCCTTTGTGTTATCGTGGCTCAAAAAGTCAACAGTAAATAATAATGTCATGCCGTTACTACGAAAAGCAAATTTCAAACGTAGCATCAAGTTATATACATAAAGTGCTTAGAGTAAATAGCCTAATATTTGCAATTATGAGTCGAAACACATCTTCTCCAAGTGGAGTAGGCAACTCGTAGGCAGATATGAGACGGTGCTCAAATCGCATTTAGCACTCTATAAAAATTCACATGACCAAAGACAACATCTTTTACATGTGTACATGTCATACTGTTAATAGTTTTGTGTCATCAAAATTCAAATAATAAAGTTTAAACCAACAAAAAATCGTTTCACAATAGATTTTTGTGTGCAGAGTTGTTGATGGAATGGATTTTAAAGCAGGAGACGCTTTTCACTGGATTATAAATGTACAGTTAAGGCTTCATCCGAGTTCAGCCCATTGGGAATCTTAGAGTTTAGCAAGATAATGTATCTTGATTCTAGACGTCTTAGGGCTAGTTTGCGATTCCCTCCCCTGGGAATCTTCGGGACACTGTCTATAACATAATAGGAGATATGTTTAATATTCCCTTCATGTTGTGTGTTTATGTGTCTGGCCACTGGATAGGTTGGGTCATTATTTGTAATTGCGCGCAAATGTTGTAGAATTCTAATGTGGGCTTGATGGATTGTGCTCCAAACATAACGCTTGCCGCAACTACAGACCAGAACATATACGGCGTACTCGGTCTTACATGAGTATCCACCCCTGATGATATAGGGTTTCTTCCTGAATGGTACCGTGACCTCTTTCATGTTTATACCCTGTTTACAGGCTTTGCACTTAGTGCATTTTCTGAACCCTTTCTAAAGTGGAGGCCAAGTGGCGGGTTTTACCAGTGTTGGTGCATTACAGACTAATTGGCTGCGCATTGACTTCGCCTTCCTGAATGTTATGGACGGTTTATTGCCGTTCAGATGTCCTATCACTGGGTCGTTTTTTATCAGTGGCCAGTGTTTTTGTAAGATTCTCCTTACTTGGTTGTGGTACATGTTAAATCCCGTTATCATCCTAGGGATGTTCAATTTGGACTTTGTTTGTTTATCTATATTTTCCAAATCTTTGGAGAATAATAAATCTTTCCTATTTTTGGTTTTGCATTTTTGTTCAGCTTTCGTCAGTGTTTGTGGTTTGTAACCCCTCTTATTCAGTCTTTCAAACAGGTCAGTTTTAGCCTTCTCTACGCCTGCTTCCGTGCTGCAATTGCATGTCATGCGCAGGCATTCGGCATAGGGGATAGACTCTTTCAATTTTGTAGGGTGAAAGCTAAGCGCATGAAGCACTGCTTTACCCGCCGTTTCTTTCCTGTATGTCCTTGTCTGTATCTTATTATGCTCTACGTAGAGTTCTATGTCTAGAAATTGGAGCATTTCTTTACTTGTAGAGCATGTAAATTTCAGGTTTAAGGCATTCTCATTTAGTTCTTTAGCAAAAGACTCAGCACTCTCAGTTGTCCCTCTCCATAAAATAAAAATATCATCTATGTAGCGTTTATATAACACTACATTTTGAGACAAGATTTCAGCATGCTTGGTGGCTAGTACCTGCTCCTCCCACCAGCCCATATGCAAATTCGCATAGCTGGGGGAGAATCAAGTACCCATAGCCGAACCCTGCAGTTGTTTATAGTGTAATTTGTCAAACAGAAATGTATTATTTTTCAGACACCATTCCACCATCTGCAAAATCATTAAAGAGTGTTGGTATAATGCTATTGGTCTTTTATTTAAGTAGTATTCTAATAACTTCAAACCATCTGTGTGGCGGATGCTCGTATATAATGCTTGAACATCTAACGTCATGAACACATACTCATCATCCCAATCAAAGTTATACAATTGTTTGAGAAAATCCCCACTGTCCTGTATGTAAGCGGGTAGATCTTTTACAAACGGTTGTAGGAAGTAGTCCACATAGGTACTGGTATTCTCGAACAACCCGCCGATGGCGGATATAATTGTTCTCCCAGGTGGATGTGTTGGATTTTTATGTATTTTTGGTATCAAGTATAGTTGAGGTGTGGTGGGGTAATCATTTTTCAAGAAGTTAAATTCTGCTTTGCTGATTAAGTTCATATTTCTCCACTTGTATAGTTCAGCATGATACCTTTCTTGTATTCCAACTATTAGGTTGGGGCTCACTCTACAGTAGCATTCTTGATCCTGTAATTGTATCATAGCTTCCTCATTGTACATTTTTAGTGGCCACAACACTATATTTCCACCTTTATCCGACCAACGTACCACGATATCGGACCTGGTTTGTATTTTTGCAACTAGAGCACTATATTCTAATCTCTGATTGTGGTTTTTAGCGCAGAATTGTCTTGTGCTCAGAAGTGACAGTTCTTTTAAATCCTTTATCACATTTTCAGAAAAAAGATCTAGACCATCCTTTAGTAAAACTGGCATAAACACAGATTTCGGTTTGAACTGTGTTTGCGTTGTCTGATGTACATTCAAATTGGCTAGATTTGCTATTTCTCCAGGTGTTAGTTGGCTTAATGATTCCTCATATTCCAGGGCATTAAGATCTCCCAGGGTTGCCATGTCTGCGATACTGAGAATATTCTCGATTTCTTGGCCGGATTCTCCCAAGTTAGTTCTTTTGTTTGTACAGTTTATGAAATATTTTTGCAACTTGAGTTCGTGTAAATTGGAACAGGTCTATTCGGGTCTTAGTATAATCAAAGTTAGTCGGTGTGCAATACGTTAATCCCAATGAAAGTATTTTAGTCTCACTCTGTGTTAATTCCAGGTCGGTTAAATTGATGACCGTATTGTCCAGATTATTCTTTATTTCGTCATCCATTATCGTTTCTTGTTCTTTCTGTATTTTGGCTTGGTTTGTTTTGTTTTGATAGATATATATATATATATATATATATATATATATATATATATATATATATATATATATATATATATATATATATATATATATATATATATATATATATATATATATATATATATATATATATAATATAGCAGGCAATGATATCCCATGGATGGAAATTCAAGTTACTGTACCTACGTTTAGAATTACCTTTGAGGATCAGTAGTGGGCTGAAAGATGCAGCACTGAGGACTCTCCTGATAACAGGTGAGTAAATCGGAATTCGTAGTTCGGCTGATTTTTGAGGATTTTTTTAAACTTCCAAAACTCCACACTTCGAAAAATTTCCAAGTGAAACCCGTCAATGTTAGCCTATGGAAGAAAATTCAAGTTACTGTAAGTAGGGTTAGAATTACTTTTCAGGATCAGTAGTGGGCTGAAAGTTGCAGCACTGAGGTCTCTCCTAATAACAGGTGAGTAAATCAAAATTCATAGTTCGTCTGATTTTAGAGGAATTTTTTAAACTTCCAAAACTCCACACTTAGAAAAATTTCCAAGTGAAACCAGTCAATGTTAGCCTATGGAAGAACATTCAAGTTACTGAATTATGGTTAGAATTACTTTTCAGGATCCGTACTGGGCTCAATGATGCAGCACTGACTTCTCTCCTGATAACAGGTGAGTAAATCAGAATTCGTAGTTCGGCTGATTTCAGAGGAATATTTCGCTCAATAGTGAAGGAAGGGGGCGGGGCCTGAGGTGACATGTGCGCAAGCAAGCCCTGTGGCGGGTTTTAGTTCGGGGAATTAATTCCTCTTCAATCCAGAGGTCCCCTGTGAGCCAACTAGCCCACCAGGTACCTCCAGTATGCGCCAGGGAGCTGCGTTGCAGAGAGGTGTTCAGAGGGCACACCCCCTTTTTACAACACTCTGCAACGCAGCTTAGTGGCGCTTACTGGAGGTACCTGTTGGACTAGTTGGCCCCTAGGGGACCTCTGGGTTGAAGAAGAATTAATTCCCCAACTTACAACGCGCCACAGGGCATGTTTGCACACACATCACCTCTAGCCCCGCCCACTACCTTCACCACTGTGCAAACACGCCCTGTAGCGCGTTCTAAGTTGGGGGATTAAGTCCCCTTCAATACTGGCAGTCCATGGAGGCTAACTAGCCCACCAGGAACCTCCAGTATGCGCCAGGGGACTGCATTGCAGAGAGGTGTAAAAAGGGCGTGGCCTCATTACACCTCTCTGCAACGCAGCCCCCTGGCGCGTTTGCAGAGGGGGAGCTAATTCCCCTTGCATACTGGGAGTCCCTGGGGGCCAACTAGCCCACCAGGAACCGGTCCTCGGAAGCTTGTTTCCGGTCCAGGGAAGGCATGGCTTGGCAGTTCGGGCTGGACTGTTCCCATGAGGCACAGGGTCAGACTGATTTGTATATGGCCAGGTCTGAACTGGGATGGCAGAGTGGGCTAAAGAACAGTGATGGATTAAACCCAGATCTGTTGAATGGGTGTGAGTGTTTGATTGGTTCAGATGCTCCGTCCACCACAACCTCTTTTTGTACCACTTTCTGCATGGGGAGCAGCTAACATGCTGCTCACCATGCAGAAAAGCAATCCGCTTTGGTTTTTGAAAGAGAGAGAAGGTTTCCTGCTCTCTCTTTCAAAAACCAAAGCAGTTTGCTATGGTAGGGCAGGAGCCGCGAGGACCCCCCTATTTTAAATATTAGTGCCCCGGGGAGGTGGCGGTCCCCGGGGCATGTGGGAGGGGCTTGAGCCCCCCACACAGGTTTTTTATTTTTTTAAATTTAAATCGAAGTCCCAGGGGGTGGCGGTCCCTGGTGCTGGTGCTGCGGGGGAGGGAGGCATGAGCCCCCCGCATACTTCGTAATAAAGCACCGGGGGGTGGCGGTCCCCGGGGCTCAGGGGGCCTTAGACGCCCCCATCATTCATATCGAAGCCCCGGGGGGTGGTGGTCCCCGGGGCTGTGGGGGGCAGTGTGCCCCCTGCTATTACAATTACCTTGCCCCGGGGGTGGCAGTCCCCAGGGCAGTGTGGGGGGGATTGGGGCCCCCCACACTTTTTTTTATTATGGCCCCGGGATTTTGTCCCCCGGGGGCTAGTTACAAAAAAAATCAGACTGTTTTTTTTTTCTTCACGGGGTACGCGTATCCCGAGATTTAAAAAAAAAAAAATGTGGGCCTTGGGGGTCCTTGTGGGACCCCCTGAGCAGGCCTAGGGGGTCAGGGTGTTTCTACCCTGCCCCCTTTTGTGTGTTTTGCACGTTTGTTTCACTGCTTTCTTGTGCCTCGGTTCCTGGTTTGGAGTGTTGACAGCCAATTAGTATAAAGCTCGTGCTCTGCAAGGTACAGAGTATAGAGTACAGTACAGAGTACGGTACTTCATCTCTAGATATATCTATGATTTACTTGTGATTTTCTCAGGAACTACTGAACGGATTTACACCATTTAACAAAAAGCGTAATCTGCGAACCGAACTCTACCTTTTTGCCAAATTTGGTGTAATTCCGTTCAGCAGTTGGGGCTGTAGCACGTCTCAAAGGTCCTATGGAAAATTGCATGGGGAAAACATGTTTTGGGACCCCCCTTTTTTCTCAGCCCCTGCTTGACGAATCACCCCCAAACTTCTAGGGAAGGAGCGGAGTGGAGCAGGCCATTTTCTTGGAGAATTTCGCGAAGATTCGTCGACCGCCGCTAAAGTTATTCCAAATAGAATGTTGCGGATTTCCTATGGAAACTAGGTCCTAACTATAACTACCTATATATATATATATATATATATATATATATATATATATATATATATATATATATATATCAATCAAACTTTCACCTCCTCCGAAAATGCCTGGACACCATGACTGCGGTGTACCACAGGGTCAGAGGTTACCCTGTTGTCAATTTTCCATTTCACCAGGCATAAAAAGTTTTTACACCGATGCACTCCACTCCAAAGAAATCTGCCACTCCACCATTAGTTGCAATGAAGGTATTTATTCCAAATTCATTGCAGCATGTTGAGAAACTGGAAACAACCCAACGCGTTTCAGCGACAAAATCGCCTTGCTCGCGGGTAACATTCACATGGAGCTTAGTGCAATAAATAAAGTTCATTTCAAAGATTAGCGTGATCACATGGAAGTGTAGACATAGACAGTGGACTGGCATGAACAAACCACAGTGGCGGCCATATTTGAAAGTCGAATAAACAGTGCTTATATAGCGTAATACATCTCTCTTACCTTAAATTAATTTATGATTAATCTAAACATCCTCATATACTCAATAACTTTGAAGACGTAAGTGCATACCATTGTAAAACAAACTGAAATAACGAGTGGTGGCTCATTACTTGTTCATTGTACCCACGATTCTGCGTAGTGCAGAGTACTCGATATGACCCAAATCAAGTTCAACCTAGAACATTGGTATTATACCCAAGTGGGTTATCATAATAATCATAACACAACGTTTATACATTCAATAATTCTTATGTTGATGAGTCAACCACCATAAAAGTATGGACCGATAAATCCCAAGTGGGAAAACAAATTAATTGCACACGCAGGTTCGCAGCCACCATCATCTCCATCCCAAGTGGGTACATAAATGTAAATCTCCAATACTTTTGCAACTTCATTATTAGCATCATGTAGACGAAAAAAAGAAAGAGAAACCCATCAGTCCTCACTGGATTGTTAGAGGCCAGGTTTTAAAAATCAAAAGGTACATGACATAAATGTGATACAACGTGAATTAAAAACAAATGGAGCTCCTGAAGCAGGAGGCAATAGGCCACAGTTGTCCTCATATCAGCACATCTGATGTTACTGGTTAAGAATGCTGCACAGATCCCCAATATATGCTAAAATGCACAGAACGAACATTAGGGATATCTCAATCTCCCAGGTACCAGGATAATTCATCTTCCGAATTCAATCCTGCAGGAATTCTAGTATCAAGTTCTAAAATGTATCTGCACTCCAGTTTTTGCAATTTTACGTCTCCTGTCACCACCTATCTTCAGGGGGGACCCTGTCAATTACAACATTTTTTAGGAGATTGCGATTGCTTTTGTGCAGTTCCTCGAAATGCCTGGCCACTGGCGAGAGTTGATCTTTATTTTGGATAGCTCGCATGTGTTCAAGAATACGTTTCTTGGCTGGAAAGATTGTACTTCCCACGTATTTCTTTGAACAAGGGCAGAACAAGATATATACACAGTAGTCTGACAGGCATGAAAGATGTTTAGTAATTGTCTTCTCCCTGTCTTCCACTGGGTAATAGACTTTTTTAACATTAGCACTAAATTTGCAAGCTTTGCATGTCATGCAAGTAAAAAAGCCCTGTATATCCTGTTTCTTGTTTTGGATTCTGGCTGTACAAATCTCATACTTGCTCAGTTTGTCTTTTAACGAATCGGCTTTGCGGTACGTCACATTTGGATTGTTGCCCAAGACATCCTCAAGGGTTGGTTCAGTCTTGAGCACTTTCCAATGTTTTCTTAAACATCTGTGTACCTGCCAAGAATTCGAATGATAAGTTGACACAAATCTAACTACTTTGTCTTCTGCTTCAACTGTAGCAACTTTAGGTATTAAAAAGGCAGCATGAGTGACCTTGCTAGTTTTCAAATTTGCTTCCTTCACTACATTGGGCTGATACCCTCTCTCAATAAAGCGTTTGGTCATACACTCCCCTTCCTCGGCAAAATCCCGCTCTGAGCTACAATACCTCCGGGCCCGAAGGAATTCCACAAAGGGTGTACTTCGAATAAGTGATTTGGGGTGACCACTATCAGCATGAAGCAGTGTATTTCCAGCAGTAGCTTTGCGGAAGAGTTTCATCACCAGTTTGTTGATAGACACATTGATGGTCAGATCAAGAAATTCCATAATGCAATTGCTGATCTTTCCCTCTAGGGTCAGATTCACATCATTGCGATTGAGGGCCCTAATAAAGTCCTCTGCTAGTTCTTGTGATCCATCCCAAATGATGAAAAGATCATCAATATATCGCAACCATGTTTTCACATTTTCTTGGAGAATTTCGCGAAGATTCGTCGATCTCCGCCAAAGTTATTCCAAATAGAATGTTATATATATATATATATATTTATATATATATCCTCCTCACCTGATGTATATCGTGGCTGGAGATGTATTTTTATATGTGAACCACTTCTTCACACCTCACCATGACAATCGGATATGGGATAAATTTAACAAAGTTCTTTCCAGCAGATCTGTCCACTATGTCTTATTCCAACCTATGCCTCCTCAGTATCATAAGCTTAAAATATCTCAACCAGCTAAGTGGGCTAAGATCATATGAAATACCAATAAAAGGACCTATAGAGCTGCTCACATCTCTCAGTTTACTGACAACCATAAACTGTGCGCTTATCCCTCACACTTCTTCATCCATCACACGGCTATGCGCTGCATCCTGTAACATGATAACAGCACCTCGTGGTCATCACGCACAGCATGGAAACACTTTCTACACAGGATCCAAACAAATACAGTACACTTCAATCCATACACCTAACACAGTGTAGTATGCTACCCATGTCGGCAAGTGCTTCAGTGCCGCACATAGAAGTAGTAAGTACTATCTAAAATGTAACAATACATTGCAATGGTGCAGTGTACCTCTGGAACCGTATTAAAACTGGTAGGGTGTTTAAATATCGATTACAAAAATATAGTTGACAAAAATATAGTTGTATAAATATCGTTTACAAAAATATCGACTCCCTATACCTAAACAGGCAAGTATATAAATATCTACTCACAAATATCAATGTAATAAATATAGATGTTAAAAATATCGACTTTTTAAATTAATTAAAATTACATTAAATAATAAAAATATATAAGTACTATTAACAAAATACATTACATTACTTTTATATTTTAACTATTTATAACAAATTAACGACATTTTTTATTATAAACTTAATAAATGTGTACATATACATATATTTAACACATAACATTATATAACAACAATAATACATACATTTAATAAAAATATAAAAAATATTATTTGTTAAAACATTTGATAGCGAAGGGGTAAAAATTACTATTCCCACTCCACTGAGTGCAACAGTAGGGAAAGCGCTGGATAGCGTAGGGGTAAAAATTACTATTCCCACTCCAGAGGGTGCAACAGTAGGGAAAGCGTTGGATAGCGTAGGGGTAAAAATTACTATTCCCACTCCAGAGGGTGCAACAGTAGGGAAAGCGTTGGATAGCGTAGGGGTAAAAATTACTATTCCCACTCCAAAGGGTGCAACAGTAGGGAAAGCGCTGGATAGCGTAGGGGTAAAAATTACTATTCCCACTCCAGAGGGTGCAACAGTAGGGAAAGCGTTGGATAGCATAGGGGTAACAATTACTATTCCCACTCCAAAGGGTGCAACAGTAGGGAAAGCGTTGGATAGCGTAGATGTAAAAATTACTATTCCCACTCCAGAGGGTGCAACAGTAGGGAAAGCGTTGGATAGCGTAGGGGTAAAAATTACTATTCCCACTCCAGAGGGTGCAACAGTAGGGAAAGTGTTGGATAGCGTAGGGGTAAATATTACTATACCCACTCCAGAGGGTGCAACAGTAGGGAAAACGTTGGATAGCATAGGGGTAAAAATTACTATTCCCACTCCAAAGGGTGCAACAGTAGGGAAAGCGTTGGATAGGGTAGGGGTAAAAATTACTATTCCCACTCCAAAGGGTGCAACAGTGGGGAAAACGTTGGATAGCGTAGGGGTAAAAATTACTATTCCCACTCCAGAGGGTGCAACAGTAGGAAAAGCGTTGAATAGCGTAGTGGTAAAAATTACTATTCCCACTCCAGTGAGTACAACAGTAGGGAAAGCGCTGGATAGCGTAGGGGTAAAAATTACTATTCCCACTCCAGAGGGTGCAACAGTAGGGAAAGCGTTGGATAGCATAGAGGTAAAAATTACTATTCCCACTCCAAAGGGTGCAACAGTAGGGAAAGCGCTGGATAGCGTAGGGGTAAAAATTACTATTCCCACTCCAAAGGGTGCAACAGTAGGGAAAGCGCTGGATAGTGTAGGGGTAAAAATTACTATTCCCACTCCAGAGGGTACAACAGTAGGGAAAGCGCAGGAACTCAAAAAAAATTATAAACCATCTATCAAATTTAGTATAAAATTTAATGTAGATTATAAACATATTTCATATATACATTTAAATATATTATTATTAACAAACACCTACACACCTAAAATTAATTACTCAATTACATTTAATATTTACTAATTAATTATTGATTAGTATTGTATTTTCTAAATATTTACATAATTAATTAATTGTCAGCTTTCACACCATATACACTTATAAACACCACAACACAAACTAAAATGTATTTACTCGTTAAAAAATAATAGTTATTTAATTATAATTAATTAATCATTAATTAATTAATTATTCAATAAAAATGTAATTACTTGACTACATTTTCACTTAAAAATTCCAGTACACACACCTAAAATTAATTAAACAATTAACATAATTAATTAACATAATTAATTATCAATTAACTAATTGACATTTTTTAACTAATAATTATTAAACTATTTATATTAAATTAACACATTAATTAATCAATTATTTTAATATATTTAAATTACTTCCCACCCTATTCCCCTATAAACCCACAACCCGCTACGGAACTATTAACACTAAATTCAACATAAAATACATTATTAACTAATAAAATGCTACAAAATATACTAAATGGACAAACAATACTCATTAAAAACACTAAATTACTTATAATTATTAAAATATCGATATTTTTGTAAACTATGTTTTTGTAAACGATATTTATTACAACTATATTATTGTTATCGATATTACTTACCTGTCTGTCGATATTCTGGTCAAACTATATTTTTGCTATCGATATTTCTTCTTGTAGATATTTCTGCGGCGATATTAATGTAACTCGATATTTTCCCGTCGATATTCCCGCTCTACACCATTAAAACTAGGCAGATATGGGTGTTGTTTGGCCAGTAAGAACACACCACTGATTTACTGCTCACCCCCATAGCCAGCCTTTTTTTGCAGCCAGTTAATTCTCAATCCTGTGACATCGTGCTGTTCTGGGGAGTAATCGCTAGTGCAGCTGGCTTAAGGGCACAGAGGCCCAGGGTCATGAGGGAAAGTCTATACCCTAGATGAGGCTGAGTTTCACTACCTAACCAGGGGCAGAGGACAAGGGAGTCAATGTTTCATGATTGCATTAGGGCTTTGCAATATCACAGATGATGTTGTGCCCCTCATGACCACCACAAAGGAAACTCATAAAATGCTTCTTTGGTATCACATCGTGGGTAAAGTCCTCTCTGTAGCTCAACATGGCTTTTCTCTCTGCTCCTCTTCCTCTTGAGAATAAAGAAATGAGTTGTTGTGAAGCATTTTAGAATCAAGAGTAATTTACCGATTCATGCCCTTATATAGGTATAATTCACATTGCCCTTATATAGGCATAGAAATCATGCCCATGTTTAGACATAACCCATCCAGTCCAAATACAGACATGGCTACTTCCACTAGTTCCAAAAAGCCACAACGATTTCTTGGAAAACTCAGCTTCAGTAGTCAGGGACATTCCCTTACTTGAATATTGATTTTTCCTAGAAATCATGGCGTTTTCAAAAACTACCATTCCCTTGGGATTCTTTGGTGACGTTATTATGTCCGACTTTACGTCAAACTAGGCACCTTCAAGGTATAAATGTGCCTGCACTTGCCCTAGCAAACACACGGTGGTTCGGAGCAGCTCGACTATCTACTTGCCCGACGCAGCTCGCTATAGCGTGTGCCGAAGGAAGCCGACCCTCCAGCTGACGCACTGACAGAGAGGCTGCCTTTCTCTCACTGAGAATCCAGCTCCATTGTTTCCAAGCTCCCCTCGCGGGGTGTTGGGACATCGAGTCCCGAGACAGAGATACCAGATATACTTCATTCTTAAACGGTAACAGAGCTAATTAGACCCTAAGAGAAATCTTGGTTAGATTCTTGGCAAAGACAAACTAAACCTATGGTACACCTCACTTACTTCTTCCCTCGTACTAGACGTAGGTTAGATACATCGGGGTAGGCGTATTTTAGAAGCACCAGTTGAGTACGTTTTAGCCTTTGTTATTTATGTATGTATTTATCTATGGTCTAGGAACCATAAAATGCTTTTACAGTATTATTTTATAATACTCTTCTTACTGTACGCATTAAACTTTGCAACCAGTATTACAATTGTAGCAGTTCATTTTTCTTGTCTGAGAAAGAAGACTGTTTAATAAACCCTTTTATTGAAAACGCTTGTCTCTCTATTTCTCGGCACCTCTGATGAAACAAAGCATGCACAATTGACTGAGTAAACTATCTATCTATTGTTTCCACGACTCTGAAGATCAGTTGTATTCTTGGGGAAGCAAAGTTGTCATGTTTATGCGGTTGTCAGAAACTAATCACTTCTTGCGTATTCGAGAAAGTTTCTAGTGACCTCTGAGCTAGCTGGCACTCACAATTAGGTCTAATATATTCAATAGAGACCTAGTCGACCTAAGTCCTACGTCAAATCTATAGCATATATTATTCCAATGCGCAGAGCCTATTGGGAGTATAGGAACTACACTACAGAGTATCCTAATATAAGCTCTTACCTCAATATAATGGTATCGGATAAAACTCTAACTTGTAGAAATGAATTGCAGATTTTGATTTGTTTTTCAAAGTTTGCAGCTTACCTTTAAAAAAAGCATTTTGAAATACAATGTACAATGGAGTGTTGGACATGTTCACACCATCACTCAATCTGTGTCATGTTCCTTCACACTTCCAATCCCAAAATAACTTATTTTTCTTGCCTTCTGGATACTGCAGCACACATTTGGAGCAGGGCTTGCGAATACTTGAATGAAAAACACATTCAGCACATTTGGGAAATATCAACAGGGCAAGATAAAGAGAAATGATTGACTTTCAAAGACATTTATAAGTACAATTATAACTATTGGGAAGTGTGCAGGCATAAGAGCCTGAAAGCTGGTCACATTGGTGTGACCAAAGGCTGCACACAGAATAGACAGCATCAGATCAAGCCGGCCTTACATACACAACATGCGCAAGGGCTTGGGTTAGCGCAGTGCGCCAGCCTGCAGCACACAGAAGTGCAGAAAAGAAATAAACCTATAGCCTTCTCCTTCTTTGAACCTAAGATCTCCAGTGGCATCCCTGTACACATTAGGACTGTCCTAACCCTGCTCAAGTTTAGCAAAGAGCTGATGACCCACCTCTTTAAAGGACACTACATCATGATACAGGAACAGTCCACTCGCGCTATTAGAAACTAAGGGCCAGAGTTAATCATCTTTCACGCAACACAGCAAGACAACTTGCTGCTCAGTGCTGCATGAAAGGGGGAGCACAGGAGTGTGCCATATTTACCAATATATGACCCATTCCTGCTCTTAGCTTGCGCTACCGCAAACTCCTTGGTATACCGCCAATGCAGCCACCCTTGCAAGGGTGCCTGCATTGCAGGCAGGATGGTTTTTGTGCAGCATGGGACATCTTCCTGCACAAAACAATCTTCTGAGGCACTTTCCTGTTTCTAAGTAAGAGTAACAACGAGGAGACATAAAGATATTTCTCCTCGTTGTGCCTCCCTTGGGAAGGTGTAGAATTTTGACTCATTCCCTACTACAGAGGGAGGTGTTACTTCCCCCTCGCAGGAAGCTACGCAGGGTGGTGGCCCAAAAGGTGAGCTACAAAGGCAAAGCTGCCTTTGGTGGGCAAATGGCATTCACACTCCTGTGTTCATGAAGCCAGGCTGGTGGTGGGAGATCAGAGCCCAAATTGGTTGTCCCATGAGCGTGTAGCCCACATGTAGCCACACTTCTAGGGTGGGCTACCAAGCTCTTAACATCCAAGGAAGGGTTTAGACATTTTAGGAGTTGGCAGAATAGTGTACCCTGGGATTGCTAGGTGCCACGCATAGTCACAGTCATCACATGGTGGGAGGGTTCCTAGTAGGCCATTGGCTAGTGAATGCATCACACCCCAGGGCACTTTCCGGGCATAAATATGGCACTCATTGCGTCCTGAAACTCAGATCACGATGGAACTGAAGAAAGGACTGAAGAAGGACTACCCTCCTGATCCCTGAACCTGGCAAAGAGAGGCTGCACCATCTGCCGACTGCACCTGCAGCACCGTAGGCTAGAAAAGAGAGGACTGTGCCTGTGGCTCCTGGCTTGAGGAAATGTCACCCTCAAGCCCCAGACCAAAGAAGTGGCTCCAAGGGTCAGTTGCCTGATCCCCTGGAACTAGCACCAGGGACATAAACGCTGAAGTAGCCCTCAGCGGCTGATCCTAGATGGCCAAAAGTTGCACCTGAGTCTGTAAGTTGCACCTGAGTCTGTCGGATCCAGGCGTATCATCTGAGTCCAGAGTGGTCACCCAAGAGGTACACTAGCCACCACCAAATGATATAGCTGGACCTGCTGTAACTGGAAATGGTATCCAAGCCTGGTGGCTTAGTGGACTAATGCGCGAACTGCAGGGGCCTGTGTTTGACCTCATTGTCACATGTTCAAATCCCAGCAGGTCCACTAAGCCTTTGATTCTTCCAAAGTCAATAAAATGAATGCCATTGAGTTGGGTAACAATAAATATCTGTCATTCCGCACCAAGTTACCCTTATGGATGAATGTGTGCCATACAAATAAGCATATTATGTTATGTAGCCCAGCAGTAGCTAGCCTTCTACTGGCTCCAAGAGGACTTTATGGGATCCCGGCCTCTGTGGCCAAAGTCGCCCACCTGACACATGGACCAAGGAGTAACCACACGGACGACCGCACAGCACTCAGAGCATCCTTGAAAATCCTCAATCTCCTGCATCCTCAGCATCAGTACCACTCCATTAAAGTCTATGGTGGTTGTGATGCAGAGTTCAGAACTGACTGGAGAATGCTTTAGTGACCACGTAAGTATCTAAATATTCCTTAGTGGCCCCCTTACCTTCTCCCTGCTCGATTGGGTTGCCTTAGTCAGGCCGGAGTATCCAAACTCAACTCTTTCAAACTTTTCAAATGTTTTCAAACTTTATGGTTACCAAGGCTTGTTTGCCGTTGTGACTAAAAGGACAGAGATTTACATTTTCTTTAAAAATCTATATCTCCAGAACACCCCGGTGGATTTTGCTCATCTTGGTCTCTAAAAAGTCAAGAAAATATAATATACTTTTGGAAATTGGTGTTGGATTTCTTTCGTGTTGTGTGACTTTCTTATTTTGTTGTGTAGTGCTCCTAAATGCTTTACACTAGTTTCTTTGTCTAAGCTTTACTGCTCGAAGCCACAGCTACTAGGGGTTGAGCTAGAGGTTTTATAATTGAGCCTGACTGGACCCAAGACTGGTTTTGCGAGTGCATTACACAGAAAGTTTGCACAACCATACCATATAATACACCCAAATCTTCAACCCCACTAAAACAGAATTGTTGATTACAAAAAACAATATCCACAGTTTGAGCTTCATTTTATGGACCTCAGTGATGCGTTTCTGTCGTACACCTCAAAAGTGGTACTGAATCTGCGCATTTACCCAGGTGCAGATATTTCCATAGATCATCAGGTTTCTAAATTGATCAGCACATGTGTCTGGCAGCTCAAACGTCTGAGAAAAAATCTATCTATATCCAAGCCACTCATCATATTCCAATACTCCTGACCGTAGTTTGATTTCACCTAGACCATGGTTATGCCTTCCATCTGGCCTTCCTAACAAGCTCACAAAATGTCTCCAACTGGTATAAAATGTGTCTGATTGACCTTTTCCAGGCATCCCTCATGAATAGCATAATGCACCTTTTCTTGAACACCTTCATTCGTGGCACTGGCCCAGTTCATACGCTTAAAGTACTGTATTTATGCCTTTTCTCAATCCCTGTGCTCTCACTGGCTGTTCTCACTAGACACCCCAAAAGCCCAGACAGTAACTCTCAGAAGTAGAGCTTTTTCTGTAGAGGCAGCAAATGAATTGAACACACCTCCATGCCATTTACGCTTTGTCCTCTATACTTTCATATTTAAATGGTTTTTATTTTAATTATAAATGGTTTATATTTTAATTATACAATTATTATATAATACAGTAAAATATATTTTATTGTGTGCCGTTTGATATCATCAAAACACTTCAGTAAACGATTGTTTATACATACCCACATAACATAACATAACATATTATAAATAAATCAGGACATATACATATCAAGGAAACGTTTCATATACCATGATACATCCCTATGCAATTAATCTCGACCCTACCTATGTTATAACCAGTCGTCTAACAGCAGGTTGTTTTAGTCTATCATAACATGGTAAGTCATGTAAAGCCTCCCTACATACCTCTTTGTTCCATTAGACCTAAAGTCGGATCTCCAAGTGTCCACATTCCAACAGCAACCAGTCTGTGTGTCTTTAAACCCATTCCTTCACTGGTAAGTTATATAACTTTATTATGCATGGTTTCCTACAAAGCGAGGAGGGGTCAGCTGATGCCCTGCTTCTGTTTTGTTACACAAGATGGTGAACAATGCTTTTTGTATAATAGTCCATGGCAGCTTAAAAACTACTTTTCTACCTTCTTCCTACAAGACCGAACTTTCACAGTCATCTCAAGTGCTGTGCTTATTAAGACAGCATTAGAGAATGGGAATTTTCCTTCTTGATCTTGTTAATGCGAATTCAGAAAAACATGCCATTCATTGGTGAATTTTATTAACTATATTATATAAATGAGCAGTCCTGCTTTCTAGGCGCTGAATTGCACCACTCACTTTAATACATAAACAGTGCACAAACGGTTACCAACTTGGCCTGTATTGTGAGTAAATTGAGAAATACATATAGAGGTTGAATGACAAAAATATTGTGGTACAAAACTATTGTGTCAAAAACATTGATAATCAATCAATCAATAAACTTTCTTTTTGTCGACAGACCTTGAAAGTGAAAAGTGCATATACATAAATTAATAGAGGTTATGTATATAAAATGTATTGGTTTCATTAAAACAAGACATTAATTATTCACTTTTGACGGATCAAATACAATATATCTATGCCGATTAAGATACCTCATTTGAATAAAAGAGATAGAGTACTATAAAACACTGGAACAAGAGGCCCCAAACCTTCCACTATTAAAACGCTATACATTGTCTGCTTTACAAGGGAAATTCGGATTGGTATTCACTGGCCAAAATTAGAGGAAAAACATTAGATCAAATCAACAAAATAGGAGATCAGATTGTACTTTCCTTCTGATTGTCCACATATGGCTTAGGAATTTAGCAACTACACAAGCAAAGAGATGTCTTGCATTGTATCTTAAATTGCGCAGTGCCACACAATGATCTCTAGTTCTCAGCGATTTGCATATAGGAATAAGCCATCTGCTTCTAGGGACTGAGTGTGCTGGACAGTCAAAGAAAGTGTGACCTATAGTTTTGGTTGAGGTAAAACAGCAGGGACAACCCTTGTTCTTATCAGCATTGTATAGCCACGAACTAGTAAATGCATTCAGAGGGATAGTGCCATGTCTAAATTGAATGTATAACTTTCTATCTGACAGCACTCGTCTGAGATCAAGGAAACCCTCCAGGGATCGCACCAGTTTGAAATCTAGGAATTCCCCTGTTAATCTTTCTAATTTGCTATTCCTGGACTCATACCCAAATACCCAATCCAAATACATAGATTTTAGTTGTTTTTTTTGTGGGGAGTTCCAAACGATAGTGACAGACCACTTTTAACCCAATGTTCTTAAGTAGAATATTGACGTTCCTTATCCAGCCTATCTTCTTGGATTTGTCTAGGGTGCACACTTCTTCTATGGCTGAGGCATACGGGGACAATCGGGGGTCGAATACAATCTATGCCAAAAAAAAGAAGTAATTTGGCTAGGTCTTTTAGTGACTTAACCCCCATATATAGTTTAAGAGGTAGTAGTGGAGTGCTAGGTGGGAGGGAAACTAAATTCCTAAAGTACCTATGCACGATTGCTGTGAAGTCGTCCACTTTCTCGAAGCCCCACAGTTCAGCCCCCTAAAGGGCACTGCTTACTGCTTTGCTTTTATAGATCTCTTAGGCTGGAGCAACCAGTTTAATATATTAGCAAGAATGTTCCTTTCTCAGGGCTCCAACTATCTGTTTAAATTTTAAATTAGTTTTAGTCTGAAGTTGCTTCCAGATCATACCTTCAGCCAATATTACTCCCAAATATTCAAAGCTACATACCCGCTCTAAACAAATGTTGTTTAAAGTTGAGTGTCCTTTAAAGGATTTATGTGGATTTAGCATCATGAGTTTTGTTTTAAAGGTGTTTATTCCGAGGGCCCTCTCATCGCAAAAAGCCTTGAATTGGTTTAGAAGCGTCTGAAGCCCCTGTGGAGTTTTAGAAACAAGGAGCGTATCATCCGCAAAGAGGAGCGTGGAGATCTTCGTATTCCCTAGCGAAGGAGCATCAGCTGAGATCCTAGCTAAGAAGTCCACAACTTGGTTGACATAAAGGGAAAACCACGTGGGGGGCAAGACGCAGTCTTGCCAGACTCCACTGTTGACAATAATGGGGTCGGTGACTTGGCCCTGATTACCCCATCGATCCCTGGCATAATTGGCATCATGAAGACGAACAACCAAAGCCAGGATCTTTACTCTTTAGAGGTATCCCCATATCTCTGACCACCACCTAAAGCTCAAGGTCGAATGCTGACTTCAGGTCTACAAAAACAACATATAGGCTCCCCTTATCCAATACCACTACCTTCCAGTAAAGAAGAATAAATCAAAAAACTTGATCAATTGTTCCAGTTTTTTGTCGGAATCCAGATTGGAATGGCAACATTATGTTTTTTTCTGCCATCTAGTCCTGGTTTCTCACTAGAAGGGTACGGCTGAATACTTTCTGTATGCAGTCAATTAAACTAAAAGGCCTGTAATTAGTCAGATTATTAAAAACATCAGAAAACCAACAATATCAAAAATACAAATATAAAGTATATGAATATCGATAGTACACTAAATGTAATGTAAAACAGAACAAATATTGAAAACAAATATACTGGATACAATAAGATTCTTGTATATATTATCAAATATACTGTTAAACTAAAAATAATAAGCTTTGGCACAAATATTAAAAAAGCGAATTAAAAAAGATCCTATAATACAGCATGTAAAAACACCACTTTAATTTGTGTCATCCACATATAGTAATACCTAAAAACTTTTACCTTTCCTATTTAAGTTAAAAATAAAAGGTTAACAAACAGAAATAAAAATGAAAACCAGAACTCTTTTATAAAAGTAGAAATAGAGATACAACAAACATAGGGGTTTCTGCACATCTAGCCTCCAATATAGGAAACCATGTCTCTACCTGAGTGGAAGCCCTCTTGCACCCATACCAGCAACGCACATGAAAACAAATTGCATCTTGTAAGAAAACGTATGTTTACTTGCCCTCTACAATTGAAAAAACCTTAACCGGAAGAATTGTTTATTTTCAATATGAAACATAATTACGATCAAATCTAATAACATAGATTTTTTTTTCATATATTCCCAAAACAGTACACTCAACGTGAAAAAACAACGTGAAAAAAAAATAATTCACCATAAAGCTCTACACAAACCAAGAGCAAGTGAATAAAGCAAACAAAGATTGTAAGTATAAAATGTGAAATTTTAAAAATGATTTAATCTTAACTTAATAACCCTATATAATTATACAATTAAACATAGTTACTATATGTTCTCATATTTATTTAATTCACTGATTCCAAAATGTCAGATATGATTCAGTAAATTAACGATAATCTGCGCCTACATCATGTACTGCTTATGACATCACATTTTATATCACCCATAACATGTTAAATTGCATAATTGATTAAATCACCAATGCCATCTTCTACTATTAAGTACAGGTTTGTTTAATAAGTGTATCATCTGTATAACCGTTATAACTTATGCAGGGTGGATTGGCCTATACGGCAATCAGGCAGTTCCTGATGGGCTGGTCTGACAGATAAGTGTGTGGGCTGGGTTTTTAGCAGTTTGTAAGCCTGTGTTATGGGCTACTTTCTACTGTGGAGTTCCCTGATATTACAAGTATTGCCTGTAGTAAACACAAATGCATGCAGTTTCCCATACTTTGCAAAATACCCATACAGCGTGTCTTTACAAGTTCAAAACTGGCCAGATTTGCAAATGTTGGCCACTTTTTTTGCTGTCTAGTTTGCTAATAGAGGTGACTTACATTTTAATTTTTCGGCCGACTTTTTGTCTCAGTCTGACTCTGACACCATATAATAATACTGTTCCCACTAGTATAAAAACATAACTCTTCTTCTTTACACATTAACACCCTAAAACCGTGTCTGAAATAAAGTTTTCTTTAAAACACACACTATTAAGAACGATTATAACTGTTGTAAACCACTGTAAAACAAATAACATCAACATAGATATTCACTATCTCAGCGGCACAATGGCATGGACACAGCATAACGTAAACATCACAATAACCACACAACTGCTGTAAAAGAAAACACCTAATAATATACTACAACACACACCATGATTTAGAAACACTAACATTTCAGTACTATCATACGATCATACATCCACTGACGAATGCCAAGAAAACCAGTCAATTAAAAGTAAGCGCACATGGTACCAGGTTTCTCGACCCTGGCATCACAAGATGGATGCTGTCAGCCACAGGCACGAGTCTTCCCTCCTGCTGCTGGTCGAAACTCCGGAAGGGGAGGCTGGACAATAGGTTTCCTGTCACAGGCTTTAGTGTATTGGGGCTGGGTGGGTGCACTCCAAGAGTGCTTTGATGTCTGCACTGGGGGCACATTTGGTGTCCCTGTGCATAGTCCAGCTCAAACCGGTTGCAGGGGCTATCAGACCCTGCTCTAGCGCGAAACTGGACAAAGGATATCGGGGTAGCCCTCTGTCCTGACCCTTCCATAGGTGGGTCCCCAGAGTTTGTCCCACCTCTTCCTTGGGTATAAAGTAGGAACCCCTGACTACAGCTACTGAAACCAAGTATCCTTCAACGATCTACGCTTTGCTGGTCAACTGAAGAATCTCCCTTGGAGTAAAGGAGTTACTCCCTGCAAGGCAGGCCCCTCAATGCATTTGACCGGTTTGCATCTATGCAGCTCCTGAAGGACTCAGAAGATTTTGCAACACAGGAGGTGGGTTCCTAAGCTTCTCCGAGGCCGACCAGTGCTCTCAAGTAAACCTGAGACCTGCAGCCCTCTTGGGGACCGTACAACCCGTACCCCTGGACACCATGAACATTTGCAGCAGCATATGCTTTTTGGAAATCCCTGAGGCTGTGCTTTGGGCTTCTTGTAGTCCAGACCCTGAGCAGTGATTCCACTGAAGGTTACCGGCCTACACTCCATGATTTTTCCGTGGGCTGCTAATTTGTGATTCCTCTCAAGGTCCCTTTGCGATCCCTGGTCCGTCGGCCTGTGGGTCCCTGAGAAGGGAACTTTAACTTTCCATGGGCTTTCCTGGTTGTTCCAGATGTGCCCTGACTCTCCATAGCTTGGGGAGTCCTCAGGACCTTGCTGGTTCTCACCGAAGCATCTTTTCTCTGACTGCGTGGGTTGCAGTTGCGAAGGCTTGCTGGTCTCCAATCTGGGCACTGACCCCCCAGCACTCGACATCCTTCATAGGACAGCTTGCCTGTGGACTTTGGTCATCGTCGACACCTCGTGGTCCCGTGGCTGCAGAGTCAAGCTTCACCTCTTCGCACCTGACACACCCGACATTGGTGTGCATTCGTCTGCCGAGCCCCTGGTCACCCTGAAGTGACCCAGACTCTGTCCCTTCTGCTTGCAGGTTCTTCTCAGCTCCGATCCAGGCTTGGATCACACCGGACACTTTTCATCTTCCCGGCAGCAGCACTTTGCAGCATCATGCCATTGAAAACGACAAAGATTCCCGACACCATTTGACACCTATGCATCCGGCTTCCCTGGGTTAGGTAACACGAGTACTCTGGTGCTCACATGGGTGCTGGCCGTAGAACCTTCTAAGTTTGACATGGTTTGCTCCAAGTCATCTCCTAAGTGTCCTTAATCTTTAAAATTCCAACTACGACTTTCCCATAGGATTGTACGGAGCTCGCGGCTGTGTTCTCACACCGCACGCGTCCTCCGTGAGTCCCCTGTGTCACTACCATGGGTGGTTCCTTGGGGTCCCAGTAATTCTATGTGCTCTAGGCACTGTGTCTAGACAAGTCGTGGTTGTTATACCACTTTCTTAATATATGGTTTGGTCTCCCCCTTGGGCCCACTGTGTATTGTGCTAACTGTCTTTCTAGTGCTTTAATATTGTGTACCTTGATCTCTAATCTCATAAAGAGAGTGGAGAGTGTTTAGTAATAAATACATATATTTTATATATACTGTGTGGTTTTCCTTTCATTTGGTCATTCAGGAGGTTATAATCTGGTAAACCAAGCTGCTTTACATTCCTTCAAGACTTAGCCTGAAGCCTGCTCTCCATAGCTATCACTAGGTTAGCTTTCAATAAAGGTTGTCTTTAACCTAATCATCAATAAGGGCTGTTTGGACTGGTGTAAAGTGCCCACTATAACTAATGGACAGCATATACCAGGCCAACTTCTCACAATTGCCACGCACAATACATTAAAATATAAATAAGCAAACACAAAAGTAAACTCAAACACCCAGTATATATTCACTCAGTGTGCAAAATACACTTATATAACCATCATAAATTTAACTATTACTACATAAGAAGAGACCCACCATTATCTTGCAAAATAACATACGTAACCAATCAAAACCTATTAATTGCTTTTACATTATACTGTTCTTAAATCAATCGATCCAAAGGATGTATTACAAAAATAAACTTTTACTCATAAAACATATAATATGAATATCTCAATTCATCATTTACAACATTAGAAAAATCAAAACTAATGTCAAGTGCAGGATTTTCAGTGATGTCATCAATAATATCATTTGAGATGTCATCAGTAATGTCATGTGATTTAACATGCCATGAGTTATGTAATATGGGAGGTGTAAGCACTGCATGATGAGGGCGATAGTTATGGTTAGTTTACCGAACCACAACTTGTAGATTTCAGTGGTATTTAATTTTTGTTTTGTAAACATACGTGTACAGAGGTTTTTCTAAAGATAAAACATACTACCTAACCTAACCATAACTTGACTTTGACCCTTGATTTCTATAGTGAATCAATTCATCAAAATGTATTTATATATAATATATTATACCCAGTGGGCTTTGACACTGAGTAGTTATAGTTAGAACCATGTTTACATAGGAAAAGGATTGTTTGGTGTGCATCTAACTTTTGTGCCATGTTACGAATATGGATTCAGAAAAGGGGGTGGTGATGAACAGAGTGTCTGAATTGAGCAGACCACTCTTACCCAGTCCAAAGATCAGGGCTTGATCCATCACCGTTATTTATCTCACTGCCCCATCCCAGCTCAGAACCTGGCTATATGCAAATCAGTCTGTCCCTGGCCCAGTGCATCATGGGAACAGGGCAGACTAAACTACCAAGCCAATTCTTCACCAGAAAGGAAACAAGCTACCGGGGACCGGTTTCTGGCATTTCAGCCGTCTTGGTTGGGATGGTGCAGTGAGCTAAAAAACGGTGTTGGATCTAGCCCTGATCTCTTGACTGGGTGAGAGCTTTCTGCTTAATTCAGAGACTCTGTCCCTCACCACCCCTTGTTGTATATATATATATGTTAAGAATATGAGCGTGTTGCAGACACACATTTTGTATGGACACACGCACTGTTTTTTTTTTTTTTTTTTGTCCTCATTTGCCTTTTCTTCAATAAGGAGCATACCAACCACCTTGCACGGCTTGTAGACGTGATTTGATATATTGGTAGTAGAGATGTCCCATAAGAAGAATTGGAGATGTTTTACTCAATCAAGGTGTCTTTCAACCTGTAGGACCTTTAACACGACTTGCCTGACCCTGGTCCAGGAGTATAAAAGGCATAATCATTGGACCCGGGAAAAAAAAAACAAAAAACCTGGGTTTATCTCCAGTTAATTAATAGGTTCCAAAAAGCCATATGCCTCTTATTAGTTGTTCTTTTAAGGTCCATTTTAGATGTTTCATATAAGGAGGAAAGCCATCGAGAGTGTAATGGAGGTGTTTTCTCTACCCAATTTATACAGATTTGTCTTCTCGCCAGCAAAATTGCGTAGAAGAGAAAGGACCTTGCCAATCCTTTGATGTTGTCTTCTAATCCAAAAATTACGAGAGTCAGAGTTATTTCTAGAGAAGTATTTAAGATAGAGTTTAGAGTTTCCTTCACATTGCTCCAAAAATTCTGGATGTCTGGACATTCAAAAAACATGTGTATGTCACAGGCCCCTGGCCAGTTGCATTTATTGCATTTTTTGTTTGGTAAGAATTTAGATAGTTTTAGTGGGGTTATGTATGCACGACGTATGGAGAATAAATGGTTCCGTCTTAGCCATGAAGGCTTTACTGTTTTGTATAGTAGAGAAAAATAATTTTGCCATCTCTCCTCACATGAGGTACCAATTGCCGTTCTCCATAGATCGTCTGGGAGTTGAAATTCCCCGTCAATTTCCTCTAGCAGCTGCCAATACCAGATTGTTACTTCCTTTCCCCCCATAGCTCTTTCTACCAAGTTTTGCTCTATTAAGCTCATTTTCCCTAGGTTCGCATCAGTACGAATCTGAGATCTCACCCAACTATTTAGTTGAATATATTTGAATCTTGACAATCCTACACCAACCAATTCATATAACTCTTCCCAGGTTATAAGTCTGCCTTCTTGGAGTAGTTGGCCCCATCTTATAATACCTGATTGTTCAATTATGGTGGAAAGACTATCCCTCAGACAAAGTGGCAATCCTGGTGAATCCCAAATGGGGGCATAGTTGGAATAGTATGAGAGACCCAGTTTCTTTCTGATGTTATACCATATTTCTACCCATGATTGTACGACTTTTAATTTGATGTTCTTAAAGTATTTCTGACATCCAAATTTAAACATAAAACTGTCCGATGTTAGATTAGCCCCGATTAGCATAGCCCTATACATGGAGTCAGTTGCGAGGATAGATGGCATCTTTAAAAGCATTCATGTATGTGATAGTTGGAATGCCCATGAATAGTAGAGTAGATCTGGCAGTGCTAGGCCTCCCTTCTCTCTCCTTCTCCTTAGCTTTTTCCACACAATTCTTGTGGTTTTGTAGTTCCATATGAAGGAATTTATTTCTTTTTGTGAATTTTCAATCATTTTTGAGTCAAAGGCAGTAGGAATAGCATTAAATATAAAGGTGAATTTTGGGAGGATACACATTTTAACCAGGTTCACCCTGCCTATAGTAGAAAGTGGAAGATGTGACCAAGATTTTAAGAGTTTTTTGGTCTCAATGTGTATCTTTTCCAAAGTAATGTGTCCAATTCTCGCCACGTCTTGGGTTATTCTAATTCCCAAATAGCGCATTGATGTGGATATTTTTGCCCCCAGCTGGATATTGGGTATGTTCCAAACCATTATCTCACTTTTGCTGGAATTGATGTCATATCCCGATATTCTTCCAAATTCTTCTGCCCGGTGGATAACTACTGGATATGCTCTACTTGGGTCAGATGTAAAGATCATGATATCATCAGCGTACATTGATACCCGCCTTTCCCACTCTCCAAAGCTAAAGGATGGAATATTAGTCTCATCCCTTAAAAGCTGAGCGAATGGTTCAATATAAAGATTACGCACTGTGTTATAAGAGTATAGTTCATGGTTGTGTCACCTCTGAATGTTTATTCACAGGGGTAGCAGCACAAACACATGATACACAATGTATGTATAGTAAAAACATGATACCATGGTGGTTATTGTGTTGTTTTTGTCGTTCTACAGATGGAGTGATAATAAAAACAAATACTATGACAAGGAGCAGCTTGCTGCCCTTAATTTAAAATAGTGTAGAGCAATTCCCATACAATTCCACTTCCAGGGGGTCACAGCCTTCGTCCTGAAGAAAGTCCAGCACCCTTTATGGGGCATAAGTGGACTCAAACATGTTGACAATAGGGTCCTAGCACCATATATCCCATACGACCTGACGCCTACATCTTTTTAATATCCCTGCCAGATCCAAGAATAAAGGGAACTGGGATCTGACAGTGAATTTTTAATCTTTATCCGCTGGCCAAAAATATCTAAGAGCTCCCTGAAACATGGTCGAGCCCACCCTGACTTCTAGGCATCAGGGTGTCCGGATGATGAAGCATGACACCACTAGGGTGTATGAGGGAATATAAAACAAAAGGAGGTGCCTCCTTCCCCATCCACTAGTAGCGCATTACCCTAAGCTTCACAAAGAGACATTCCACCTGTGTCAGTTCAGTATTCATTCCTTGTAACTAGCCGACCACGCTGGTTTAGTGACTAGGGGAGTACTTTGAGTGCAACAACGAATTTTCACAAAACATTCCAAAAAAAAAAGTCTCAATTACCTCAGCTCCTTCCTGGAAAGTTTCAGCGTGCTCTCTCAAGACCTGGTGCCAAGAAGAAAAGTGGGGTCCCAAAACACGTTTTCGCCATGCAATTTTCCATAGAAAAATTGGACACAACTATACTCATAATGGCAGAACAGAATTACATCAAATTTGGCAGAAAGCTGGATCTTTACCCAAAAAGTGTGCTTTTAGTGATTTAGTGTAAATGCATTCTGTAGTTTTGGAGAAATGAAGGTTTAACGTTTATGCATATTTCACGCAGCAGAGGATTCTGCAAACCTGGTTGATCGAAGTTAATGATCTGAATGACTGCCACAACATCAACAAAGATGTTGCGGCAGCCATTTTAGGACTCAGGGACTCAGTTCCTGTGTCTTGACAAATGTGTAACAAAACATATGGGTTGGGGGGAAGGGTTGTGTTCCTAGGCCTTGTGGGGTGTCCCAAAGGGATCCCTTCCCCCCCTGGGGCCCAAACACACTTTTTATTTTAAACAGTACCACAATTACAAGGAGTTATAATTACTTCATATAACTGGTGAATTTCAGTGGTGCATAGGGCATCCTTACGTTGCCACTTCATATGTTTTCATAAAAAAAATTCCAAGACCTGAAACAGCTGCAGCCACATCTTTGTTGATGTGTTGCCAGCCAATCAAATCATTTCTTCGATTGATCAGATGTGTGTATAATGATCTTGTGGCAAAGACGCTGCTGCAACCATTTTAGGACTCGGGGACTCAGTCATCGTGTCCTGAAAAAAGTGTAAGAAAAGCATATTGGGGAAGAGTAGGGATACCTAGGCCTTGTAGGGTGTCCCAGAGGGATCCTCTCCCACAGGGACCAAAAACGCTTTTTTAGTCCCCAAGTCCTAAAATGGCTGCCGTCATATCTTTGTTAATGTGGTGCTAGCCAATCAGGTAATTTCTTGATTTATCAGATCCATGGATCCACAGCGGATTGAAATATACAAATATTTTGAACCTCAATTTCTGTCATACTACTCAATCGATTTACATCAAATCACAATAGGCACACTTTCCAGACCAAGATCTAGCTTTCCTGCAAATTTGGTGCAATTCCGTTGAACAGGTTTTGCAGTATCGCTGTTCAATTTTCCTATGAAAAAATGAATGGAGAAAATGAGTTTTGGGACCCTCCCTGTTTCCCAGCCCCAGCTTGACAGATCACCTTGAAACTCCCCAGGAAAGAGTTGAGGTGGATGAGAGTTTTTTTGGGAATGTTTTTTGAGGATTCATCAAACAACACCAAAGTTATTAGCAAGCCAGAAAATCAATTTCCTATCTTATCTCATATTACAGTACCCCAGAAATTCACTGAAACAGTATAGTTAGGTATTGAAATAACACAAACGCTAACATATACCAGCAACAAAAAAATAGTCATCAGTTATAATTTACTGAGCTAATTATAACATGCACCCCTGCCATGCACTGCTTATCAGTTCGTAGGGTACATCACTCATGACATGTTAAATGACATCATTGTAGTCAGTCAGGCTCTGCACACAACGGGCACCCTTCACCTGCAGACCCTTCACCCACATTTCATTTAATAGCTATATATTTTTTAATTTCGCTCAGGTACTGTGGCATTGCCGCAGGACTGGCACTCAAGCTTCAACATTATAAAGAAGGTCTGGCTGAGGGACAGGTTTTCCTATATACTCTTAGACATTATACAAATACATAGTAGGGCAGAGGAAGCTATTACCCTTCAGTGAAACAAATTTTTTTTTTTTTTTAAAACGATAATTGATAATTGAATATGACGGACAAACACTAAATATAAGGTTTTTAAAAAAGGGATATAGGTTTTATTGTTTTTCCTCCCGCCTGGGTTACAATCTAAAAACAGTATCACAAATTCATTAAAAAATCACGAAATCTGATATTTCAAATAATATATAAAGTACAAAACAATGGTTAAAAAAGACAGTCAAAATAGTCAAAACAGTCGACGCAGCGTTTCGGTGCTTTCTTTCTTTTGACACCTTCTTCAGGACATTTGGACTTTTGACGCCATATTATTCTAAAAATAGATAAAAGTATTTTAGTGTTTGATCTTAGTTATTAAGCTTACTCTCCTCTTGTTTTAATGTGCTCCCTATTGTTCTATACATTTTAGATCATGCCAGACCACTCTCTAAAAAACAACCAGGATCTTTATTTATGTTGGTTACATCAGGGAACTCCTATGGAGAACACCTGTAAGGTATTCCTTTACCAGACGATGAATGGCTAGATGTACCATTTTAAACACTGAACAAAAAAATGTTTTTACATTATATACGGGTTGTCCACAATACCTGAATCATGGAACCAATCAATTTCAATTTGATTTCTTGCAGGTTGTTGGCTGCTCAGGTTTATTCAATTCCCTTGAGCTATATTAATTATAAAATAGAAACCCGATTTAATATTTCATCTACATTAGATTGAAATGACATATTCCTACATACAAGACAGTTTTACCTTTATAAAACAACCGTCAGTATATATTCACACGGAGGAGCCACCGTCAATGGGGGGGAGTTCTTGTGGTCTTTTAAACCTAGATAATTACATAAGCAAACAGTGGTATACTCGCCTGATTTTCTATGTTATCTTTCACAAAAGCAAAATTGCGCTATCAAGTTATAATGCGCACCATGTACTGACCTGTACATGCATTTGTACTTCACTGAGCCTGCTACGAACGCTTTCAATGGCTCGGGCTCTTATTGGATATTTTCTTAGTGCACAATCCTACAATGCGTGGAATAAAAAGAGAAATTCACCTAGGGGTTCATAGATACTCTAATCTTAAGAACTGCATTTGTTCTCTAATTCTATATATTACGGTCTAGTGTGCTCACGTTGCCACCTAACTAATGTTACCCGCGTAAAATGAGGTGCTTTACACCTTTATATATTTGGGGCTGTTGCTATATCTCTCAGGTGCCTTTTGTCATCCCGAGGCAAATGTCACTTAGGCGTTACGTCGGGTACAGTTATGTACAAAAAACGGCTCTAAAGCAATTCATTATGCCTAACATGCATTTTGTGCTTCCACCAGTTAAATGTACCTGCTCATATTGAGCGTGGGGCGTTATTTCGGGTACAGTTATGTACGAAAAACGGCTCTAAAACAATTTATTATGCCTAACATGCATTTTGTGCTTCCACCAGTTAAATGTACCGCTCATGTCGAGCGTGGCAACAAGTTAAAATAAATTATCGCTGGTCGGGATTTTACCCTAGGATAACGATCTAAAGCCTAATGCCAAGTCTCACCTTGTAATTGCAGTGCGGCCTCCCTGCTCCTCCGTGTTTACGTCTTCGGTTCAATAGAAGAATGACACGGGTATCCGGGAACCACAGATTTAAGTTCCGCGGGATGAAATGGTTGGTCACAATGGACATTGAGGCCCTCTACACAAACATCCCACAGGATGATACCATCATGATGTTAGAGGGTCTCTTAAGAGTCGGCATGGAAGATTTAAATCAACATGCAACCTTCATTAAAGACTGTGCAGAAATCATTTAAAAAAATAATATTTTTCTTTTTAATAACCAATTCTTCAAGCAGACAAAGGGGACCAGTATGGGCGCGACCTGCGCCCCAAGTCTGGCATGCCTGTACGTGGCAGCATTTGAAGAAGTACATATCTTCAATAGCTTAGCTCCTTTCAGTGAAAATATCACACACTGGTCGAGATACATCGACGACATTTTTTTTATTTGGTCAGGCACATCAGATTTACTCAACGAATTTATCCTTTGGTTGAATCTGGGAGATAAAAATCTTAGATTTACATGCAATTTCAATAAGGATACTATAGATTTTCTAGATATCAAAATCAGAGTGGAGAACGGTAAACTAGGGGTTGATTTGTATACCAAGCCTACTGATCGCAACACCTTGTTGCATTACAAGAGCAACCATCCTAACAGTCAGAAGAACAATATACCGTTCGGACAATATTTGCGCATAAGAAGAAACTGCACTAACATGCAAGATTTTAATAAACATGCAGATGCGCTATCAGAAAAACTTACACAGAGAGGCTATCCAAAAAACTTGATCAAACGGGCATACAAACGTGCGAAATATTATAACAGAGAGGCATTGTTTGACAAAAATAATGATGAAATGCAAGTTAACAACAAGGAAGATAGATTAATCTTTGTAACGAATTTTAGTACGGCAAGTAATAAAATTAAAAACATCATAAACCGCAATTGGTCACTACTGAATGACAGACCCGGTGAAAAGATTCCTAAACCGATGTTTAGTTTCCGGAGAAATAGAACTATCAGGAATTGTCTTGTCCACACCTTTAAAGAAAAAAAGCGGACTAATCAAAGCACCATAAATAATGTACCTCTCCCAGTTGGCAATTTTACATGTAATATGTGTTTAAATTGCACAACACTAATTAAAGGCAAGTCAGTGACACATAACGGAATAGAACATAAGATCACAAATTTCGTGAATTGCAAAACCAGAAACGTAATCTATATGATTAAATGTCCGTGTGACAAAGCCTACATCGGCGAAACTGCGAGAGAAATAAAAACAAGGATTACAGAACATAAATCCGCTATCAGAACCTCGAAGAAATCCGCTCCATTAGTGGACCACTGGATAACACATAAACACAAGATAGACGATCTCAAATGGTGTGTATTAGAAGCTATTTCACACAATACCAGAGGTGGCAATATAGACATCAAAAGAAAGAAAAGGGAGCAGTTTTATATGTCCCTCTTTAATACTTTCCGCACAGGACTTAATAACAGGGAAGAGTGGGAGAGATTAATTTTATAACTCAACCCATGGGATATGTAACAAACCCAGTTGGTATCTGACTCGTTCCCACATTAGCGATACATCCCCACCCTAAACCATAGATTAGTGCATTGGCTTTTTTGCCCTGACATTAAACAATATAGACATATGTCAAGTTATAACTAGCGTTCAGGCAACAGTTGCGGGGGGATGTTATCTAATACACAGGAATGCAAAATGTATTTGATGCACAAAATGGCATTGCTTTGTTGAATATGAGTTTCGGTTGAAATACAAATTAGCCAATCTATATGTTATTAAATCATTTTGCATATGTACTAGATTGAAAACTATATCTATATGTCGAAATTAATAGATCTTGTTATGCAATTGTGAAATTTTATTGTATGCCTTTCCAATAGATGCATGTACCCTTGTCTATGTAGATGGTAATACATGTTTTTTAAAATAATGCTGGGGCGTTACACGATGTATTAATAATAGATATGAATGTATGTTCAACTTCCTTAATCGTGATGATAATGTCAAGGCTACACTGGAATATCCCTTAATATCGAGTAAGCAAGCTCGCTGTTATCCACACTGTGTATAGCACTTGACTGCGAGCCGCCCGTTCTAAGATGGCCGCCGTTTCCTCCGAAAATAATTTCTTGAAACTAAAAAAAAATTTTTTCATTTCATTATGTAGACCAGACAAATTAACATGCCTCCTGTCTACGTGTCTATCAGTAATTATAGGCTTATCCATCCGCCTAAAAATACTTTAAAAAATGTTTCCGGTTCCCGTAGGTACACCTCCGGGTCATCATACATTCAATTTTAATTAAAAATCTGACTATCGGCACAATTGCTAGAATAATGAATATCACGCATCTCTAGCCGTATACATCCTTATTCAAATAGATGTAGGCGCTCGAAACCACCGACACAAACCAGGCTCACTAATTGATTAAAATCCGACCGGTAGTGCTTCCGGGTCAATTTCATCCCGCGGAACTTAAATCTGTGGTTCCCGGATACCCGTGTCATTCTTCTATTGAACCGAAGACGTAAACACGGAGGAGCAGGGAGGCCGCACTGCAATTACAAGGTGAGACTTGGCATTAGGCTTTAGATCGTTATCCTAGGGTAAAATCCCGACCAGCGATAATTTATTTTAACTTGTTGCCACGCTCGACATGAGCGGTACATTTAACTGGTGGAAGCACAAAATGCATGTTAGGCATAATAAATTGTTTTAGAGCCGTTTTTCGTACATAACTGTACCCGAAATAACGCCCCATGCTCAATATGAGCAGGTACATTTAACTGGTGGAAGCACAAAATGCATGTTAGGCATAATGAATTGCTTTAGAGCCGTTTTTTGTACATAACTGTACCCGACGTAACGCCTAAGTGACATTTGCCTCGGGATGACAAAAGGCACCTGAGAGATATAGCAACAGCCCCAAATATATAAAGGTGTAAAGCACCTCATTTTACGCGGGTAACATTAGTTAGGTGGCAACGTGAGCACACTAGACCGTAATATATAGAATTAGAGAACAAATGCAGTTCTTAAGATTAGAGTATCTATGAACCCCTAGGTGAATTTCTCTTTTTATTCCACGCATTGTAGGATTGTGCACTAAGAAAATATCCAATAAGAGCCCGAGCCATTGAAAGCGTTCGTAGCAGGCTCAGTGAAGTACAAATGCATGTACAGGTCAGTACATGGTGCGCATTATAACTTGATAGCGCAATTTTGCTTTTGTGAAAGATAACATAGAAAATCAGGCGAGTATACCACTGTTTGCTTATGTAATTATCTAGGTTTAAAAGACCACAAGAACTCCCCCCCCATTGACGGTGGCTCCTCCGTGTGAATATATACTGACGGTTGTTTTATAAAGGTAAAACTGTCTTGTATGTAGGAATATGTCATTTCAATCTAATGTAGATGAAATATTAAATCGGGTTTCTATTTTATAATTAATATAGCTCAAGGGAATTGAATAAACCTGAGCAGCCAACAACCTGCAAGAAATCAAATTGAAATTGATTGGTTCCATGATTCAGGTATTGTGGACAACCCGTATATAATGTAAAAACATTTTTTTGTTCAGTGTTTAAAATGGTACATCTAGCCATTCATCGTCTGGTAAAGGAATACCTTACAGGTGTTCTCCATAGGAGTTCCCTGATGTAACCAACATAAATAAAGATCCTGGTTGTTTTTTAGAGAGTGGTCTGGCATGATCTAAAATGTATAGAACAATAGGGAGCACATTAAAACAAGAGGAGAGTAAGCTTAATAACTAAGATCAAACACTAAAATACTTTTATCTATTTTTAGAATAATATGGCGTCAAAAGTCCAAATGTCCTGAAGAAGGTGTCAAAAGAAAGAAAGCACCGAAACGCTGCGTCGACTGTTTTGACTATTTTGACTGTCTTTTTTAACCATTGTTTTGTACTTTATATATTATTTGAAATATCAGATTTCGTGATTTTTTAATGAATTTGTGATACTGTTTTTAGATTGTAACCCAGTCGGGAGGAAAAACAATAAAACCTATATCCCTTTTTTAAAAACCTTATATTTAGTGTTTGTCCGTCATATTCAATTATCAATTATCGTTTTTTAAAAAAATTTGTTTCACTGAAGGGTAATAGCGTCCTCTGCCCTACTATGTATTTGTATAATGTCTAAGAGTATATAGGAAAACCTGTCCCTCAGCCAGACCTTCTTTATAGTGAAAAACACAGGAACACTTTACCCATCATTGGAAAAATAGGGACTTCAAAGTTTTCTAACGTTTCTAGCCCCCTCCCTGCCACAAGAAACAGGGGCACCTCCAATCTGTTTTGAATAGTGACTGCACAGCTTGTTAGCTGGGAGGCGTTTTGCTTTGTTCCAACACATCAGTTGATGGTATTATCCGATACTTGTGAACCATATTAATATCAATTATGGACACACTAAAAACCAAAGGGTTCTCTGAAGAAGAGTTTAATAAAATCGTAAATGGCACATCCAAAAACTACATTGCAACTACAAGTACCAACAATGACGAAGAAAAGTGGCGGGAATTGTGGAATAATAAAAAGAAATTAGTACGCACTGAGCTACACGCCGACTTTTTAATAGATTATTTGAAAAAAGGCATTATTCCCAATGGCCTTCAAGTCAAAAATGAACCCGGTGTCTTTATTCGACACGCAGGCTTCATAGAGAATTGGACCCTGATCGCCAACAGGTGTAGCAGGGATTGGATGTTGCTAATTATAGAAACTGCCAATGCCATCCTAATAATTGAGAAAAAAGAAATCGCAGAGTTAGAAGCAAAGCTAGATACTTCAGCACTAGAGGATGCGAAGAAAAAATTAGAAGACATACAGAAAGATGTTTCAGGATACAGGGATTACCTATTTGGTAAAAAATCTAACAAGTTCAATAAAGATGTTTCCACATACAACACTGAAATAGTTTATCCTTACACCCAAAAAGACTTTTTCGACCGACCTAGAGACCACTTCCCAAATAGGAACCAAGGACAACAACCTTGGCGCTCATATCCCAAGAAAAGAGTGACCTTTTCGGATTCTTCGTACACCAGTACAGACTCCGAACAAGATAAAACAATGGAGAAAAATAGGTCAGGCGAATCTACATCGACTCCAAACAGAGACTCACTACCTTTTTTAGGTCAACGCGGTCGAGGAAACCACCAAAACCACCACAATCACCCGAGAGGCAATGGGAGAGGGAAGTTTTTCCCTCAACCTCAACAACAGAGGAGGTATTATACCAGAAGCCAGCAGAAGTGGGATTAAATCAAAAAGCTGCAATCATTAATCTTTCAAATACCACTCTAACTGAAACTGAAAGACTAGTCCTCGAGAAGGGTTTAGGTTTTGCTATTAGTTCTAAAATTAACAAATACAACTTAGAAAGGGACTTGCAAGGTTTCTTTAGAAAAATCAGATTACATGACTTCTTTAGAGATAAACCCCCAAGACAAAGTACCACCAACAAATCAGGCCTTAAATCTAAATCTACCTGGACACCTAATGTAGGTATGGTGAGCAAACAAATTGATTTATTTGAAAGGGTAGTCGAAAATAATATTTCTGAACTTCTGACCCATCCACTTAAAGGTATAAATAATCTAACCCTAGCGGAAAGAACAGCGTTAAAGAACCTTGAAAACAATGACTCGCTAACCATCAAGCCCGGGGACAAGGGCGGTAGCATTGTTTTAATGGACTCTGACGATTATGAGAAAAGAATGATGTCCCTTCTCAATAACAAAGAACATTATTGTACTTCCAGCAGATCAGAATGGAATGCTCTTATTCAAAAAGTAAACTCACTCTTAGACTATGCCCGTGATGCCGAAATAATTTGTCAAGATGAATATAAATTTTTAAGAAATGAGGCACCTATGATTCCTGCCCTTTACGGGCTCCCAAAAGTCCATAAAAGCATGACGGACCCCCCAATGAGGCCCATAGTGTCATCCATCGACTCGGTCACAGAACCTCTAAGTAAATATATCGATAAATTTCTCCAACCGATAGTGTGTAAACAAAAGGCATATGTAAAAGACACGACAAGTATGATCAACAAAGTGGAAGGTCTCCCATATGACATCTCTTCACAATGGTTGGTCACAATGGACATAGAGGCCCTCTACACAAACATCCCACAGGATGATACCATCATGATGTTAGAGGGTCTCTTAAGAGTCGGCATGGAAGATTTAAATCAACATGCAACCTTCATTAAAGACTGTGCAGAAATCATTTTAAAAAATAATATTTTTCTTTTTAATAACCAATTCTTCAAGCAGACAAAGGGGACCAGTATGGGCGCGACCTGCGCCCCAAGTCTGGCATGCCTGTACGTGGCAGCATTTGAAGAAGTACATATCTTCAATAGCTTAGCTCCTTTCAGTGAAAATATCACACACTGGTCGAGATACATCGACGACATTTTTTTTATTTGGTCAGGCACATCAGATTTACTCAACGAATTTATCCTTTGGTTGAATCTGGGAGATAAAAATCTTAGATTTACATGCAATTTCAATAAGGATAGTATAGATTTTCTAGATATCAAAATCAGAGTGGAGAACGGTAAACTAGGGGTTGATTTGTATACCAAGCCTACTGATCGCAACACCTTGTTGCATTACAAGAGCAACCATCCTAACAGTCAGAAGAACAATATACCGTTCGGACAATATTTGCGCATAAGAAGAAACTGCACTAACATGCAAGATTTTAATAAACATGCAGATGCGCTATCAGAAAAACTTACACAGAGAGGCTATCCAAAAAACTTGATCAAACGGGCATACAAACGTGCGAAATATTATAACAGAGAGGCATTGTTTGACAAAAATAATGATGAAATGCAAGTTAACAACAAGGAAGATAGATTAATCTTTGTAACGAATTTTAGTACGGCAAGTAATAAAATTAAAAACATCATAAACCGCAATTGGTCACTACTGAATGACAGTACGGTGAAAAGATTCCTAAACCGATGTTTAGTTTCCGGAGAAATAGAACTATCAGGAATTGTCTTGTCCACACCTTTAAAGAAAAAAAGCGGACTAATCAAAGCACCATAAATAATGTACCTCTCCCAGTTGGCAATTTTACATGTAATATGTGTTTAAATTGCACAACACTAATTAAAGGCAAGTCAGTGACACATAACGGAATAGAACATAAGATCACAAATTTCGTGAATTGCAAAACCAGAAACGTAATCTATATGATTAAATGTCCGTGTGACAAAGCCTACATCGGCGAAACTGCGAGAGAAATAAAAACAAGGATTACAGAACATAAATCCGCTATCAGAACCTCGAAGAAATCCGCTCCATTAGTGGACCACTGGATAACACATAAACACAAGATAGACGATCTCAAATGGTGTGTATTAGAAGCTATTTCACACAATACCAGAGGTGGCAATATAGACATCAAAAGAAAGAAAAGGGAGCAGTTTTATATGTCCCTCTTTAATACTTTCCGCACAGGACTTAATAACAGGGAAGAGTGGGAGAGATTAATTTTATAACTCAACCCATGGGATATGTAACAAACCCAGTTGGTATCTGACTCGTTCCCACATTAGCGATACATCCCCACCCTAAACCATAGATTAGTGCGTTGGCTTTTTTGCCCTGAAATTAAACAATATAGACATATGTCAAGTTATAACTAGCGTTCAGGCAACAGTTGCGGGGGGATGTTATCTAATACACAGGAATGCAAAATGTATTTGATGCACAAAATGGCATTGCTTTGTTGAATATGGGTTTCGGTTGAAATACAAATTAGCCAATCTATATGTTATTAAATCATTTTGCATATGTACTAGATTGAAAACTATATCTATATGTCGAAATTAATAGATCTTGTTATGCAATTGTGAAATTTTATTGTATGCCTTTCCAATAGATGCATGTACCCTTGTCTATGTAGATGGTAATACATGTTTTTTAAAATAATGCTGGGGCGTTACACGATGTATTAATAATAGATATGAATGTATGTTCAACTTCCTTAATCGTGATGATAATGTCAAGGCTACACTGGAATATCCCTTAATATCGAGTAAGCAAGCTCGCTGTTATCCACACTGTGTATAGCACTTGACTGCGAGCCGCCCGTTCTAAGATGGCCGCCGTTTCCTCCGAAAATAATTTCTTGAAACGAAAAAAAAAATGTTCATTTCATTACGTAGACCAGACAAATTAACATGCCTCCTGTCTACGTGTCTATCAGTAATTATAGGCTTATCCATCCGCCTAAAAATACTTTAAAAAATGTTTCCGGTTCCCGTAGGTACACCTCCGGGTCATCATACATTCAATTTTAATTAAAAATCTGACTATCGGCACAATTGCTAGAATAATGAATATCACGCATCTCTAGCCGTATACATCCTTATTCAAATAGATGTAGGCGCTCGAAACCACCGACACAAACCAGGCTCACTAATTGATTAAAATCCGACCGTTAGTGCTTCCGGGTCAATTTCATCCCGCGGAACTTAAATCTGTGGTTCCCGGATACCCGTGTCATTCTTCTATTGAACCGAAGACGTAAACACGGAGGAGCAGGGAGGCCGCACTGCAATTACAAGGTGAGACTTGGCATTAGGCTTTAGATCGTTATCCTAGGGTAAAATCCCGACCAGCGATAATTTATTTTAACTTGTTGCCACGCTCGACATGAGCGGTACATTTAACTGGTGGAAGCACAAAATGCATGTTAGGCATAATAAATTGTTTTAGAGCCGTTTTTCGTACATAACTGTACCCGAAATAACGCCCCACGCTCAATATGAGCAGGTACATTTAACTGGTGGAAGCACAAAATGCATGTTAGGCATAATGAATTGCTTTAGAGCCGTTTTTTGTACATAACTGTACCCGACGTAACGCCTAAGTGACATTTGCCTCGGGATGACAAAAGGCACCTGAGAGATATAGCAACAGCCCCAAATATATAAAGGTGTAAAGCACCTCATTTTACGCGGGTAACATTAGTTAGGTGGCAACGTGAGCACACTAGACCGTAATATATAGAATTAGAGAACAAATGCAGTTCTTAAGATTAGAGTATCTATGAACCCCTAGGTGAATTTCTCTTTTTATTCCACGCATTGTAGGATTGTGCACTAAGAAAATATCCAATAAGAGCCCGAGCCATTGAAAGCGTTCGTAGCAGGCTCAGTGAAGTACAAATGCATGTACAGGTCAGTACATGGTGCGCATTATAACTTGATAGCGCAATTTTGCTTTTGTGAAAGATAACATAGAAAATCAGGCGAGTATACCACTGTTTGCTTATGTAATTATCTAGGTTTAAAAGACCACAAGAACTCCCCCCCATTGACGGTGGCTCCTCCGTGTGAATATATACTGACGGTTGTTTTATAAAGGTAAAACTGTCTTGTATGTAGGAATATGTCATTTCAATCTAATGTAGATGAAATATTAAATCGGGTTTCTATTTTATAATTAATATAGCTCAAGGGAATTGAATAAACCTGAGCAGCCAACAACCTGCAAGAAATCAAATTGAAATTGATTGGTTCCATGATTCAGGTATTGTGGACAACCCGTATATAATGTAAAAACATTTTTTTGTTCAGTGTTTAAAATGGTACATCTAGCCATTCATCGTCTGGTAAAGGAATACCTTACAGGTGTTCTCCATAGGAGTTCCCTGATGTAACCAACATAAATAAAGATCCTGGTTGTTTTTTAGAGAGTGGTCTGGCATGATCTAAAATGTATAGAACAATAGGGAGCACATTAAAACAAGAGGAGAGTAAGCTTAATAACTAAGATCAAACACTAAAATACTTTTATCTATTTTTAGAATAATATGGCGTCAAAAGTCCAAATGTCCTGAAGAAGGTGTCAAAAGAAAGAAAGCACCGAAACGCTGCGTCGACTGTTTTGACTATTTTGACTGTCTTTTTTAACCATTGTTTTGTACTTTATATATTATTTGAAATATCAGATTTCGTGATTTTTTAATGAATTTGTGATACTGTTTTTAGATTGTAACCCAGTCGGGAGGAAAAACAATAAAACCTATATCCCTTTTTTAAAAACCTTATATTTAGTGTTTGTCCGTCATATTCAATTATCAATTATCGTTTTTTTAAAAAAATTTGTTTCACTGAAGGGTAATAGCTTCCTCTGCCCTACTATGTATTTGTATAATGTCTAAGAGTATATAGGAAAACCTGTCCCTCAGCCAGACCTTCTTTATAGTGAAAAACACAGGAACACTTTACCCATCATTGGAAAAATAGGGACTTCAAAGTTTTCTAACGTTTCTAGCCCCCTCCCTGCCACAAGAAACAGGGGCACCTCCAATCTGTTTTGAATAGTGACTGCACAGCTTGTTAGCTGGGAGGCGTTTTGCTTTGTTCCAACACATCAGTTGATGGTATTATCCGATACTTGTGAACCATATTAATATCAATTATGGACACACTAAAAACCAAAGGGTTCTCTGAAGAAGAGTTTAATAAAATCGTAAATGGCACATCCAAAAACTACATTGCAACTACAAGTACCAACAATGACGAAGAAAAGTGGCGGGAATTGTGGAATAATAAAAAGAAATTAGTATGCACTGAGCTACACGCCGACTTTTTAATAGATTATTTGAAAAAAGGCATTATTCCCAATGGCCTTCAAGTCAAAAATGAACCCGGTGTCTTTATTCGACACGCAGGCTTCATAGAGAATTGGACCCTGATCGCCAACAGGTGTAGCAGGGATTGGATGTTGCTAATTATAGAAACTGCCAATGCCATCCTAATAATTGAGAAAAAAGAAATCGCAGAGTTAGAAGCAAAGCTAGATACTTCAGCACTAGAGGATGCGAAGAAAAAATTAGAAGACATACAGAAAGATGTTTCAGGATACAGGGATTACCTATTTGGTAAAAAATCTAACAAGTTCAATAAAGATGTTTCCACATACAACACTGAAATAGTTTATCCTTACACCCAAAAAGACTTTTTCGACCGACCTAGAGACCACTTCCCAAATAGGAACCAAGGACAACAACCTTGGCGCTCATATCCCAAGAAAAGAGTGACCTTTTCGGATTCTTCGTACACCAGTACAGACTCCGAACAAGATAAAACAATGGAGAAAAATAGGTCAGGCGAATCTACATCGACTCCAAACAGAGACTCACTACCTTTTTTAGGTCAACGCGGTCGAGGAAACCACCAAAACCACCACAATCACCCGAGAGGCAATGGGAGAGGGAAGTTTTTCCCTCAACCTCAACAACAGAGGAGGTATTATACCAGAAGCCAGCAGAAGTGGGATTAAATCAAAAAGCTGCAATCATTAATCTTTCAAATACCACTCTAACTGAAACTGAAAAATTAGTCCTCGAGAAGGGTTTAGGTTTTGCTATTAGTTCTAAAATTAACAAATACAACTTAGAAAGGGACTTGCAAGGTTTCTTTAGAAAAATCAGATTACATGACTTCTTTAGAGATAAACCCCCAAGACAAAGTACCACCAACAAATCAGGCCTTAAATCTAAATCTACCTGGACACCTAATGTAGGTATGGTGAGCAAACAAATTGATTTATTTGAAAGGGTAGTCGAAAATAATATTTCTGAACTTCTGACCCATCCACTTAAAGGTATAAATAATCTAACCCTAGCGGAAAGAACAGCGTTAAAGAACCTTGAAAACAATGACTCGCTAACCATCAAGCCCGGGGACAAGGGCGGTAGCATTGTTTTAATGGACTCTGACGATTATGAGAAAAGAATGATGTCCCTTCTCAATAACAAAGAACATTATTGTACTTCCAGCAGATCAGAATGGAATGCTCTTATTCAAAAAGTAAACTCACTCTTAGACTATGCCCGTGATGACGAAATAATTTGTCAAGATGAATATAAATTTTTAAGAAATGAGGCACCTATGATTCCTGCCCTTTACGGGCTCCCAAAAGTCCATAAAAGCATGACGGACCCCCCAATGAGGCCCATAGTGTCATCCATCGACTCGGTCACAGAACCTCTAAGTAAATATATCGATAAATTTCTCCAACCGATAGTGTGTAAACAAAAGGCATATGTAAAAGACACGACAAGTATGATCAACAAAGTGGAAGGTCTCCCATATGACATCTCTTCACAATGGTTGGTCACAATGGACATAGAGGCCCTCTACACAAACATCCCACAGGATGATACCATCATGATGTTAGAGGGTCTCTTAAGAGTCGGCATGGAAGATTTAAATCAACATGCAACCTTCATTAAAGACTGTGCAGAAATCATTTTAAAAAATAATATTTTTCTTTTTAATAACCAATTCTTCAAGCAGACAAAGGGGACCAGTATGGGCGCGACCTGCGCCCCAAGTCTGGCATGCCTGTACGTGGCAGCATTTGAAGAAGTACATATCTTCAATAGCTTAGCTCCTTTCAGTGAAAATATCACACACTGGTCGAGATACATCGACGACATTTTTTTTATTTGGTCAGGCACATCAGATTTACTCAACGAATTTATCCTTTGGTTGAATCTGGGAGATAAAAATCTTAGATTTACATGCAATTTCAATAAGGATACTATAGATTTTCTAGATATCAAAATCAGAGTGGAGAACGGTAAACTAGGGGTTGATTTGTATACCAAGCCTACTGATCGCAACACCTTGTTGCATTACAAGAGCAACCATCCTAACAGTCAGAAGAACAATATACCGTTCGGACAATATTTGCGCATAAGAAGAAACTGCACTAACATGCAAGATTTTAATAAACATGCAGATGAGCTATCAGAAAAACTTACACAGAGAGGCTATCCAAAAAACTTGATCAAACGGGCATACAAACGTGCGAAATATTATAACAGAGAGGCATTGTTTGACAAAAATAATGATGAAATGCAAGTTAACAACAAGGAAGATAGATTAATCTTTGTAACGAATTTTAGTACGGCAAGTAATAAAATTAAAAACATCATAAACCGCAATTGGTCACTACTGAATGACAGACCCGGTGAAAAGATTCCTAAACCGATGTTTAGTTTCCGGAGAAATAGAACTATCAGGAATTGTCTTGTCCACACCTTTAAAGAAAAAAGCGGACTAATCAAAGCACCATAAATAATGTACCTCTCCCAGTTGGCAATTTTACATGTAATATGTGTTTAAATTGCACAACACTAATTAAAGGCAAGTCAGTGACACATAACGGAATAGAACATAAGATCACAAATTTCGTGAATTGCAAAACCAGAAACGTAATCTATATGATTAAATGTCCGTGTGACAAAGCCTACATCGGCGAAACTGCGAGAGAAATAAAAACAAGGATTACAGAACATAAATCCACTATCAGAACCTCGAAGAAATCAGCTCCATTAGTGGACCACTGGATAACACATAAACACAAGATAGACGATCTCAAATGGTGTGTATTAGAAGCTATTTCACACAATACCAGAGGTGGCAATATAGACATCAAAAGAAAGAAAAGGGAGCAGTTTTATATGTCCCTCTTTAATACTTTCCGCACAGGACTTAATAACAGGGAAGAGTGGGAGAGATTAATTTTATAACTCAACCCATGGGATATGTAACAAACCCAGTTGGTATCTGACTCGTTCCCACATTAGCGATACATCCCCACCCTAAACCATAGATTAGTGCGTTGGCTTTTTTGCCCTGACATTAAACAATATAGACATATGTCAAGTTATAACTAGCGTTCAGGCAACAGTTGCGGGGGGATGTTATCTAATACACAGGAATGCAAAATGTATTTGATGCACAAAATGGCATTGCTTTGTTGAATATGAGTTTCGGTTGAAATACAAATTAGCCAATCTATATGTTATTAAATCATTTTGCATATGTACTAGATTGAAAACTATATCTATATGTCGAAATTAATAGATCTTGTTATGCAATTGTGAAATTTTATTGTATGCCTTTCCAATAGATGCATGTACCCTTGTCTATGTAGATGGTAATACATGTTTTTTAAAATAATGCTGGGGCGTTACACGATGTATTAATAATAGATATGAATGTATGTTCAACTTCCTTAATCGTGATGATAATGTCAAGGCTACACTGGAATATCCCTTAATATCGAGTAAGCAAGCTCGCTGTTATCCACACTGTGTATAGCACTTGACTGCGAGCCGCCCGTTCTAAGATGGCCGCCGTTTCCTCCGAAAATAATTTCTTGAAACTAAACATTTTTTTTTTCATTTCATTATGTAGACCAGACAAATTAACATGCCTCCTGTCTACGTGTCTATCAGTAATTATAGGCTTATCCATCCGCCTAAAAATACTTTAAAAAATGTTTCCGGTTCCCGTAGGTACACCTCTGCGTCATCATACATTCAATTTTAATTAAAAATCTGACTATCGGCACAATTGCTAGAATAATGAATATCACGCATCTCTAGCCGTATACATCCTTATTCAAATAGATGTAGGCGCTCGAAACCACCGACACAAACCAGGCTCACTAATTGATTAAAATCCGACCGGTAGTGCTTCCGGGTCAATTTCATCCCGCGGAACTTAAATCTGTGGTTCCCGGATACCCGTGTCATTCTTCTATTGAACCGAAGACGTACACACGGAGGAGCAGGGAGGCCGCACTGCAATTACAAGGTGAGACTTGGCATTAGGCTTTAGATCGTTATCCTAGGGTAAAATCCCGACCAGCGATAATTTATTTTAACTTGTTGCCACGCTCGACATGAGCGGTACATTTAACTGGTGGAAGCACAAAATGCATGTTAGGCATAATAAATTGTTTTAGAGCCGTTTTTCGTACATAACTGTACCCGAAATAACGCCCCACGCTCAATATGAGCAGGTACATTTAACTGGTGGAAGCACAAAATGCATGTTAGGCATAATGAATTGCTTTAGAGCCGTTTTTTGTACATAACTGTACCCGACGTAACGCCTAAGTGACATTTGCCTCGGGATGACAAAAGGCACCTGAGAGATATAGCAACAGCCCCAAATATATAAAGGTGTAAAGCACCTCATTTTACGCGGGTAACATTAGTTAGGTGGCAACGTGAGCACACTAGACCGTAATATATAGAATTAGAGAACAAATGCAGTTCTTAAGATTAGAGTATCTATGAACCCCTAGGTGAATTTCTCTTTTTATTCCACGCATTGTAGGATTGTGCACTAAGAAAATATCCAATAAGAGCCCGAGCCATTGAAAGCGTTCGTAGCAGGCTCAGTGAAGTACAAATGCATGTACAGGTCAGTACATGGTGCGCATTATAACTTGATAGCGCAATTTTGCTTTTGTGAAAGATAACATAGAAAATCAGGCGAGTATACCACTGTTTGCTTATGTAATTATCTAGGTTTAAAAGACCACAAGAACTCCCCCCCATTGACGGTGGCTCCTCCGTGTGAATATATACTGACGGTTGTTTTATAAAGGTAAAACTGTCTTGTATGTAGGAATATGTCATTTCAATCTAATGTAGATGAAATATTAAATCGGGTTTCTATTTTATAATTAATATAGCTCAAGGGAATTGAATAAACCTGAGCAGCCAACAACCTGCAAGAAATCAAATTGAAATTGATTGGTTCCATGATTCAGGTATTGTGGACAACCCGTATATAATGTAAAAACATTTTTTTGTTCAGTGTTTAAAATGGTACATCTAGCCATTCATCGTCTGGTAAAGGAATACCTTACAGGTGTTCTCCATAGGAGTTCCCTGATGTAACCAACATAAATAAAGATCCTGGTTGTTTTTTAGAGAGTGGTCTGGCATGATCTAAAATGTATAGAACAATAGGGAGCACATTAAAACAAGAGGAGAGTAAGCTTAATAACTAAGATCAAACACTAAAATACTTTTATCTATTTTTAGAATAATATGGCGTCAAAAGTCCAAATGTCCTGAAGAAGGTGTCAAAAGAAAGAAAGCACCGAAACGCTGCGTCGACTGTTTTGACTATTTTGACTGTCTTTTTTAACCATTGTTTTGTACTTTATATATTATTTGAAATATCAGATTTCGTGATTTTTTAATGAATTTGTGATACTGTTTTTAGATTGTAACCCAGTCGGGAGGAAAAACAATAAAACCTATATCCCTTTTTTAAAAACCTTATATTTAGTGTTTGTCCGTCATATTCAATTATCAATTATCGTTTTTAAAAAAAAAATTGTTTCACTGAAGGGTAATAGCTTCCTCAGCCCTACTATGTATTTGTATAATGTCTAAGAGTATATAGGAAAACCTGTCCCTCAGCCAGACCTTCTTTATAGTGAAAAACACAGGAACACTTTACCCATCATTGGAAAAATAGGGACTTCAAAGTTTTCTAACGTTTCTAGCCAACCTCCCTGCCACAAGAAACAGGGGCACCTCCAATCTGTTTTGAATACTCAAGCTTCAACTCCATGGAACTGTGGTTCTGTACAATGTTCCCCCAGATAAGCTTGCATTGTACTGCTGAACCACAGAGGTAAAGCGTAAGCAGCAGTAATGCAGGAGTGCTGCAGGAATACTGCGGTTCCTCACGAGAGGGCAATACTGGATCCCAAAGAAGTTCTCTGGTGCGATTTATTTATTTATTTATTTATTTGGCCAATGGAGGTGGTCCATCTGAGTCTTTTCACTCCCTGCCATCAAGTACCAGGGTTTCAGGGTGACCCTACACTGCCCTTTTCTACTACTTTGTAGAAACACATTCAGGACACTGGGATCAAGTCCCCAACTCCTGTAATGGTGGCCGCAACATTTTGCTCTGGGTTGCTGCAAGCCAATTCGATCGCTCGTTAATGCTTTACCGGTCCTGTGGTACTGAGGAGGCCCTCAAGGAAAAATGCTCCCTCGGCCAATCAGAGGGCCTTATTTTTTGAATTTTCAAAACCATGGGACTCCTACAGGACCAACCATCCTATTATATCTAACTGTTTAGCCCCTTCATGAGCACCCAAGCACATTAAACATTCATATTCCCCATTAGGTATACTATTCAGGCAGTCAGGCAATCAAATACTTTTATTCAGCGGATAACCATAAAAAGATAAATACACATACATGAAAACAGATAAAGAGTATAAAATCACAATAAAATGATACATATATATCTCGTTGTACACAATGCGATCTTAGTACACTAACATACTGACCAGGTTGTAATAGTCAAGGCAAGACTCAACTTGGCAGAGACTTTAAAGGCTGGTTACAACAAAGGCAGGGGCTCTGACCCGGGGTAAAACTTCTGGTTTCTCACGAAATATTAAAGTTCTCCACTTTTCTAATTCTGAGTGCTTGTTTAATAAAGCTTATAACAGCTAAACAACAGTGCTCCTATTGTAAAAATTGTAAACACGGCATGTTTAAAATGTGTGACCGAAAACCATAAGATTGCAATAATGGATAAAAAAGTTGCAGTCTGGGGCAAGGGTAAAAACCACAAAAGAGAATACAATGGACAAACGTTTACTTAGAGAACTTATCGCAAGGACAATGGGGTAGAGTGGAGAACCAAGTGCCCTGCGGAGGATAAACTACCAAAGAGTGGAAAGTGCTTAGTCTGAAACGGGTAAAAAGAATGCTATGTTCAGGGTTCAAGATCCGCTATGAGTAAGGTTCATCCCTTCAGCAGATTTTATATCTAGATAGCGGCAGACTGAACTCATAGATGTACATTTAGAGTCTGCCTGATCCCTATATTGATAAAAAAGAGATTTCACCCAGTTCTGTGTGCTGTAATCAATTACATCAGGTGAGAAAAATAGATTTTACAGGCCAAGTTTGGAAAAGTTCCTCTCAACATAGGCTAACTAGGGGATAAGGTCTGAACGGTCTTGTCGCAAGCAGTCTTCAACGACAAATCATGTAAATGTGGTGTGTGGCGAATGTCAGATCTTAATGCAAAGAAGCAAGAGTGCTGCCTTAACTATGTCGTCAAAAAAAGGAAGTCTATGTTCCATATGTACAATAAGACTGGCGGCACTCTTAGAAGAAGCCAGCAGTCTGCACATAAATGTATTCTCAATTGAGAACAAAGGTGGAGTGTAATCCCAAGCGCTAGTCCCATAAATTCCTAGAGAGGAACATTTGCTTTAATACAAAGTCATTAGCTCCTTAATGTGCTAATGGCCTAATTTCTTGGAGAATTAAAAAATCGCATCTATAGCCCCGGCGAATGTACAAGCTCTTTAGCTCAGGAGCTTATCCCAGCACAAATTTTATGTCAGCAGGTCCCCAAGGTAATTAAAACTCTGCACCTTGATGATTGGGATACCATCTATGGTGTGTATCCGTGAACAGGTTTTTTTGTTTGGTCCCCTGATCATAATATGTGCTTTCTGGTGGTTTATTGTAAAATGTAACCCCCACCCGCCCCATAAAATCATTAAAAGAATCCAGTACAACTGCAGTCCATTTACGGTGCGGGCGATCAAAGCAGCATCGTCCGCATTAAGTAAAACGGAAACTGGATGACGCCCAACCACAGGAAGGTCTTTGCCTCTGGCCACAGGCTCCGCTTCAAGAGAAATAATATAAAAAAGAAATAAAAAGGGAGCTAGAATTCACACTTGTCTCACACCTTTGCTGGAATAAAAGACAGGAGAGCACTCACCATGGTACCAATTCAGACCTGCGCTATTGTACCACAGTGCAGATGTTTCAAAAGGTCAATTAGAGCTACATCAATCCCTGCTTTGCCCATCATAACCCATAGCGTAACCTGTCGAACGGGTCGAACGCACTGGAGAGGTCCAAAAAGGCAATATGGAGAGCTCTTCCTCTTGCTTGGATATATTACCCAGGTAGCAAGAGCAGATTCAGGGTTTCCTCAACCATATCAACCCCTGGCCAAAAACCATATTGCACTTCTGTAAAATAAATTTTCTCCACAGCCCAATCTTCTATATTTTGCAGAATTACCCTCCCAAGGATCATTACGAGGAGTTCAGGAGGGAAATTGGTCGGTAGCAGGTTGGACTATTTCTATCCCCCTTTTTATATATTGGAACGATGATGGACTTCTTCAAGGAATTAGGGATATCGCTTCTTATCACCACATAATAAACATTTGTTAGTAGGGGTGCCTAAAAGGTGGGATGCTGTCTGAAAACATCAATGGGCACTCCATCAGGCCCTGGGCCTTTCATGTTGGTGACTTTAATATGGCTCTAATGACTGCGCTGACTTCAATAGAATCACTCAGAGCTAGGATTTCAACAGGAAACGGGGGCCTAACCTCACCTGGAGTGTGGGATGGAGGGTCCTGCCATAATATTTTAGAAAAGCGACTGACCCACTCCACAGCAGCAATATGACATGCAATTCTAGGCTGATTGTCATCCGTAAAAAAGGCCTGTTTATTACTTCCCAAAAGGCACTGGAGTCCCAAAACTCAGAAGCAGCTTGTAGATCCTCCCATGCCTGCCTACTAAACTCCTGTTTCCTCTTATCTAACGGGGATTTATATGCAGACCTAGCATATCTAACCTGCTCGACATTGCGAGGTGATGTTTTGAAAACCTTTTTTAGCTGTTTCCTGTAAATACCAATACAAATATTTAAAAAAAAGAAAGCAACAGTGCAGATAGTGGTAAACCATTTGAAAGGCGGGGGGAAGGGGGGCATTTGCTCCTTCCTGGCAATAATCAGTAAGCTTGAAGCATGTTTACAGAGACATTCAAAACTATCAAGAACTTCCCCAACCAATGCCTCCTTAGATAGACAAAACATCACTTCCTCTAGATTTAGTATGACTAAGTTCTTAATTTTATTTTTACATGATCAACATTTGCCCATTTGAGGCGAATACCATGGTTTTTAGAGAACTGAAGATCAGGGCCAAGACTGCGCGTTTGAGATTTGAACAAAGGACATTTAAAACTAGCATTAAGGTCGCTGATTTTGGAAGTAAAAATATGAGTTCTGAAAGTATGGAACTATATATGGGAGCGAACAACATAAAGTTGATTGTAGATCACTTCCCCTACTATGGATAAGGTGGCAGAATATTATGTATTCTATTCATATATCCTGGCCCCTCAGTAAGTCTATTTTGGGTTACTTGATACCCAGATGTCAAAGCAGAGGTCATCATCTTGTCTCTCTGTCAGGCAGTTGTTTTTTTTCTTTATTCATGCTCGTGAATATTGTTGCACACTGCTGACCAGGTTGTGCCTATATTAGAAAGCTGTAATCCCTGCAGTCTGCATTTCTGGAAACTGCAACTCATCTGAAAGTCGGGGTTTAATAATTCATAGCTTCTGCATTACCATAGGCAGTGGGGGAGACCTGGCATCATCCGTCGCTGGTCCCGCCTGGCAGGCGGTGTCTGCACCTGCAAGTGACTTGTGAACATGATACACCTCAAAAGTAGCAAACGTGTATCTTTCCTGAATTATTAAATGACCTTGAGGCATATTTGCCTTCACTTCTGAATAGCTGAGCGTGACTCCTATGTGCGAAGGTATTCACCTAAACACCAATGGGACAGCAAAGCAATTCAGAACGTTCAGCGAATTCACTTAAAAAGAGGTGCTCTGGCTACAGTTTCCAGGCAGGACCCAAAATCTGAAACATTACCAACAATGTTACAACTGGCTGCAGGAGGCCGACCCTTCTCATCCAAGTACCAAGCACAACTGGGGTCAGAGACAAATGGGATAATGACGTGTCCATCCCTTTGACAGACACAAACTGGGACGCAGCTATTAGGTACCCCAGGACGAGTCCTAGTAATCCCAGATGTAACTCCTCTAGCCAAAAATACTTCCACAGGATACACCACACCCCAAGGGTTCTTACTAAAATGTACCCAGACCGACCAGACTTGTATCCTCGATGTGATACCCTAGAAGTGACCTGATGCACATGGGATGGAGTTCTGCGACTGAGATCAGAGGAGAGAAGAGGAGAGAAGAGATGTCCATGATCCGTATGGAACATAGGCTGGTAGAGCATCTGTAGACAGTGGCCGACTAACAGAGGAGCTTTTTGTCTTGGTTGACTTAAATTGATTTTTGGAGGAGCTCGGACAATGGGTGTCAGAACTATTTGAACACCTAACCTGAGGTGAGAGACCAGGTCCTAACGGAATGTGATACCCTAGAAGAATACCAAATTATGTCCTGGAAGGCTACAAATAGAAACTCCTGTATCCTGATTATGTACTGCCATTTACACTGCTCACATAAGAAGCACATTGTTTTAAATTGTTATAAAACCCATAAAAATTGTTATGAACATAAAAAGCGGTACTGGGTCTGAGCATTCATTTTGAAGCGAGGATGTTTATAGGTGCAGTGTTAGCTGTGCCATCATTAAGAAGGATGGTAGCTTTGTTTTTAAAATCCATAAATAGGTATGTTGCAGCAGGAGTGTGGGGCACCTCAAAGAGTGCGGAGCCTGTGGGAGAATGACCCCTCATTCCCTAACCCTTCTGATGGTCCTGGTGACGGTAACAGAGTGAAGAGATTCACTAGAGTAAAGTGTTTGAGAACCATGCTGCATAGGATATACCGGCATGTGTGTTTGACCTAAGACGTTGTAATAACCACACTCCTGAAGCCATATTTGACATCTGGAGGGAAAATAAAGTGGACTTTTGGAGATCTGGGTGGCAGTCCGAAATGGAGCCGGCAATATGTTACTTGAAAACAAATATTGTGTGCTCTCTCTGTGGAGATGGGAAATGTTATTTATACTAATACAAAAATAGTTTTTCCAGACAATTTATTTGTTGTAGGGGTAGATAATTGAACTATCTCACCAATTACCATAGATTCTGTTAATAGTGTCCCAGGCACCATTTTGCTTTATGTATGACTTTATTTACCCAGATACCTGTGGCTTACCGGGTTCACCCTGAATTTGAAAGAGACATCTCTAATATATATTCACGTCTGTCCAGGCTCAAGACCCCAAGCCCACACTTTGCTTCACAGATCGTGCTCCATGTGCCGTGCACGTGTCCTGTGGAGTATCAACTGCCATAATAAGAGCAAGGAGGAAGCCATCAATACTACTGGAAAATGGAGGACAGAGTTTCTGCAATATTGACCTACATGATGACAGCCATATCCATGCCAATCTTGCCTTTGGTGTTGGCTAAGAGAGCTGCAAACATTAGAGATTGAATGAGTCACCAAACTGGCTTCAGACTGTCCCCTCTGCACCTTGCACTGCCCCAGCTGCTCTCCTCAGCACCTATCTGTGTTCCATGTGAAGGTGCAACAATGCCCTTTCCTATCCTGGACAGGAGATGACATAGGATTGCAGTAAATGTATAGTGAGAGAAAATGGCAAACGTAAGTCTACTACACATAGCTGAAATTTGCCCTGTTTCTCTTACTACACATTTTAAAGCATGCATTTGTCGCACATCTTAACAAGGAACATAGGGCCAGATGTACGAACACATTTTCTGGTTGCAAACTCTGCAATTCGGTAAATTGTAGGGTTTGAGACCAGAAAATATGTTTTTAAATGTTGTAAACCCATTTAGCCACTCTGAAAAATGTTATTGAATCCTTAAATATGGTTATGAAATTTTTGGGAATCTCTATTAGAAGGGGCGTTTTAAGGGTATCTCTTCCAAATAGTATTTTTTTTACAATATGTATTAATGTTTTGCGACCAAAATCTGGTTGCAGAACATTAATATTTTACCGACTACTGAAAGGTAGTGGTAACCCATGCGCAAACGGAAGTGTCCGCCAAGGAACGCCTTCCCCTCTGTGAATGGTCAAATGGTCAAAAAATATGTTTGGGAAGTAGACTGTGGTCCATGGAAACACTGCCTCCTCTTAAAAATAATTAAAAAAACATTTTTATTTTTTTTAAAACATCTTGTTTTTCCTTCCGAAAAGGGGCTGCATTTTGAAAAAAATGATGGCTTTATTTAAAAGCAATCTTAGACATGGTGATCTGCTGATCCCAGGATATAAGCTCAGACAGCGTGATTGTCAGCCTTAAGAAGAACAAGAAGAAGAAGGGAATGATTGATGAAATAGTCATATATTTGATATGCATGGAGTACAATGAACTGCAAAAACGCCTTACTCTTTGAAGCCTTTTCATATCTCTTCCTGCACTGAGGGGCTTACTTACAAACCCCTTGTGCTGCCGGTACGTCACTATTTCCCCATATTAAAAGTGACGCACTGGCAGGGCACAGGGCTTCTAAATAAACCCTGAGTGTTGAGAAGCGATTTAAAATAGTCTGGGAAAATTGAGATTCTTATTCATAAAATGGCAACCCATGTATTGGCTGCTGCCAGAGAGCCTGTCAAAATGTCTCGTAACCTGGGCATATATCTTAACACTGACCAGTCCCAAAGAACAACAAATATCCAATGTCTTCAAAACCTCTTTCTGGTAATTTAAAATAATTTTCAGATTGTATCTGTTATAGTCAGCACATACTGCACACTCATGATGCAAGCTCTTGAGTTTCTCCACTTAGGCAATGGAAACAATGTTATTTGGATCTTCCAGAAAAAAATTCCAACCTCCTCCAACTGGTCCAAATGCTACTGCCCGATACAGCAGAATGTCTCCCATCCTTAGTCAAATGCATTTTTTCCCTATTAGGAAGTGAATCGTGTATTAGGCCATGGTTATCTTGTACTGTGTTCTTCACAGCCCAGCTACCCCAATCCTTGCAACAAAGTGTATGCTTTAAAATAAAGAACTTTAAGACCGAGAGGCTAAATAAACTAACTATACCAAAAACCAGCACCAAATGTTTTGGAGATAGACCTTTCTTCCTTAGCTGCTGATAGGGAACGGAATAAGCTTCCACGAGAGATCTAGACCTCCAACTCACTCCTATGGCTCTAAAGCTACTGAAAACATATCTTTTCAGTTTATAACTAACCCTGAGTTTGCGCTACTTCGCACTAGGCAAATTGCATGTAGCACAGTGCAAACACGCATAGCGTAGTGCAGCGGTCATTTTTTGCTTGCTCCCGGTCCTCAACGTCAAGTTGGCGACCGCGAGCAAGCAAAATGACATCCCGGCGAGACTTTTTCCTCGTTCACGATCACCAATATCAAGTTGCCGGTCGCGAGCGTGGAAAATAAACCTCCTGGCGAGATTCTCAACATGGGGAGGTCAGGTTTCTCAATCGGAGTGGTCGCGTAAGCTCGCGATGAGAAACTACCAGTCCGTGTTAAGAAAGCTGCAGCTCGAGTAGAAATCTACTTGAGCGGGAGGAACAGACCGCTTGCACTGTGCAAGATGCAGTATGCACTGATTGCACAGTGCGTACAAGCATCCTGCCCTGTGCAATCAGTGTGAACAGCATTTTGCACAGTGCACTTCGCAGTTCGCGTAGCTCGCATAGTGCAAACTGCACTTCGTGTAGCTACGCCTAGCGCTACTTCGCAAACTACACCCCGGGTAATTTATAACTTTGGTTTTCTCTTATCTCCACCTCACAGTATTATTAGTAAATAAATACAATACAATAAAAAAATCTGGCTTCTCTATATAGCTGGGTTCCCCATACTGGAGTTAATGTGAAAACTATGAATTAACAAAACTTTTGAAAGAAGATGTTGAAAAGGATATTGAATCTTCTGAAATTCTTTAGAAGCTATTCGTGGAGAACCATGCCAGTAAAACTTGAATATCCCTTGAATGACTCTTGAATAACTCTTGAATAACTTGAATAACTCTTGAAAACATTTGAATATCTGGCACTCAGGGTTTTCTGTAATTTGATTAAGGTGCACACTCAATCAATAGCAGTAAGGGCCTTAACGGAATTATTGTTCAGTGAAACCATCTCAGCCAGAAGCAAACAAGTTATTTGTAGCTTTCAAGCAAAATATGGATTGCCATTTTTTTTAGAAGCCGTTTCAACAAATTCCCTCTGTGTTGTTGACAGAGCGATTAATAAACTGATGTACGTACAATTCATTCTCTAAAGGTGGTTGCAATTTACGCACTTTAGCTAATCTAATGGTACTTTGCGAACTGACCTATGTACTAATAGGTCACAATTTGACTTACATCATGAATTTTAATGAGGTATGCAATAAATTGCGATCCATTATGATTCACTGTCATCACAGGGAATAGTGGCCTGCTGGGATGAGCAGACCAACATGTCTGTGATAGCTTGCAAATAAAGCAATCTTATTTTCTTTTTAAATAGAGTCCATTTTCGTTAAAAGGAAGTTGCTTAAAAAAACATACAGGCCATTTTCCTTAAAAGAAAACGGGATGCGTTTTGGAAAAAATTGCAACGTTTGTAAAACTATTTTTAAGAGTAGGCAGTGGTCCTTCCCGTTAACAAATGGGTTACCACCTCCTCTAAGATGGCATTAAAATGGTAATGCTTTGTGACCTTATTTTGGTCGCAAAGCATTAATACATACCATAAGGAATCGCTATTTGGTAGGTATGTCCAAAACACACCCTTCCAAATAGTGATTTCTTATGAATTCCTAAACCCATTTAGCAATTCAGCAACATGCTACCAAATTGCTAAATGGTTTTAATACATTTGAAAAACACATTTTATTGTTGTAAACCCTGTGATTTACCAAACCACAATGATTGCGGCAAGAAAATAAGTTCTTAGTTCCTTCAATAAAGATACACATTGTAATTCTAGTAAGTGCTCTTTAACGTGTTAGAGACCTGAAATTTCATTATATTAGTCTTTAGTGTCCCTCACTATGTCTTCTAATTCTGATGCAACTAAGCACGGTTATATGACGACTGGGGACATTGCAAGTTAGCATGAGTTTCGCTGCCCTGATGCTGCATTTGCGCATGTTACTACATAACCTTGTTTTTGCAAGAATCTGTTTGTGCCTGTCACATGAGAACAGGCAGCCTTTCACGTTCTCTGCCTTTCTTGAAGTTTAGTCTGAACACGATGTGCAAGGTCGATCAACAATGTCTCTGGTTATTCTGTTCTGATCAGTCCCTAGCACCTAGACATAACATGCTACACACAGCTGCAGTTTTGAAGACTCGTGCTTTGATATTACGTTGTTGCATGTTGTTTTAACAAACTTGGAGAAAGCCATTCCATGGAGAAGAGCTATGCTGTTCTTATGATGTAAACTGTACATCCAGGCTTTAAGGTATGGGGTCTGCTGTCAAAGGCCAGAGATCGTCCTTTTTATAAGATAATCTTCTTCTACTCAAGGGGAGGGTGGTTAAGCCAAAAGGCCCTTATTTCCACAGTCTTTAAAACATGATTACTCCCTTTGTATTCTATGGAATTATAACAATGGTGACTGTGCTGAGTTTATGCATTTTGCTGCTAGTAGTGGCTCGTATACTGTATTGTAGAGTACGATAGTTAAAATAAAAATTTTGAACTATTTCATTGGCTCTGCCTATTCTCATTGTGGACAAGTACGAGTGAGTGAGCGAAAGAGTATGTGCTGCTCCTGCAATTCTTGAGAGAGTCGGGAGTGTTGTATTCTGGGTTGTCTAATCATTGGTAGCTCTGTTATCTTTGGAGGAGAACGAATGAGACACTATAGCTGGTTGGTTTTGCGATTTTGGGTACTAATGTGGTAGGTTGGTGCACCCCTATTCACTGAGGTCCTGTTTTCCTGCGCACAGTTCTGTGTATGTGCAGAATCCCTGCAAAAGCACATTAGACAATAGAATAAGGCTTTCAACGCTGAGTAATTTCTAGTCATGTTGCCGTGGACCTACTGAGGAATCAGGAGCTGTTTTATATGCCGTAATGAACTGTTCAAAATATATATCATCAGAGACAACATTTCATAATTTTAGGGCATGTCTGGTGTCTTAGTGGACTAATGCTTCCACTGTAGGGGCCTGTATTCGACCTCAAGGTCACAGGTTCACATTCTGGTGCGTCCACACAGCTTTTCATCCTTCTAAGGTTGATAAAAGGAGTACCATTGAGTTGGGTAACAATAAACATCTGTTATTCAGCAGTGAGATACCCTTGGGTGAATGTGCACTTTAAAAATACACATTGGGGGATATTCTCAAGAACGTGTGATAATCATCGCAAAAGTAACTTAACGCAACACTCAACATCGCAGTCTATCGTGGGAAAATTATGCTGTGTTAACCAAGTATTCACACCACGGCGGTACCATGCGATAGTCTCCAGATAACGTGTCAAATGACCGCATTAAAATCAACGCCAGGCCAAGAAAATGCGAAATACAAACACAAAAAAAGCTGCAATGAGGCCAATCGCGATATAAGAATCAGCAAAAACCAGCGACAGGCCTGCAATTCACAAGCGTCAGGTGGGTAAAATCACCATAAAAGTAGAAAAAAACAGACAAACAAATGCCAAACAACAGCGAAGCACAATGGAATTTGTCGGAGCAAGTACGGAAGAGAACCAGAACCCCCCAAGCCCCCCGGAGGACCAGCCTGGGACTTCGGGGTCAGGGAAGGCCAAGGAGAAGAAGAATAGGATGAAGTGCCTCAGTCCGCAGGAAAACAGGATCCTGATAACGGAGGAGGTAGAACACCATCAACAACTGTTCGTCACCTCCACTGTTTCCTTGGCAACAAAAAATTGACAATGGCAGTCCATCATGGACAAGATGAATGCAGTGGGAGTGCTGAAGAGGACAATGGAAGAGGTCAAGAGGTGCTGGGATGATGTCAAGCGTAAAACCAAGCAGAAACTCACCAAAAACCAGAAGGCAGCAATGCAGACTGGAGGTGGGAGTCCTGCGCCACAGGAGGAGCTGGAAGACATGGAGGAAATGGTGTCCACAGTCATCGGCGGGTAGACAGTGGAAGGAGTCGAGGGACCGGACACTGCTCAACATGAACGGACACAACAGCAACAGGGTGAGTAACGACCGGGGACTGGGGGGGAAGGGAGCTGGGAGATAGGCACAATGGCACACATGTACAATTAAGCTAAGCACATCTGCGGACAAACCATGCCCCAACCCCCAACTCCCACCAAGAGACCAATGAACCCAAGTATGCAACAGCCTGCACTGTATAGTTACAGAAGTCAAAGGCACATCGCATGAAATAGAGAAGGGGCAGCAAAATCAGAGCTGCAGGGGCGACTCCCCCAAAATGCAGCACATACACATAACATGGGGAGCACACCAACACTGACAACAATGTTGTACAAACTGCAAATCACCTACAACAGAACACAGGACACAACTGGTGTCGCTTGGGTGCATACACTGGCCAATCACATTTGGCATTGCAGGGAAATGTGAATTGAGAATATACAAGTACACACACATACACGTCTGTTGTCGAAATGTCCACTGTCCCCATCAAATAGGCAGCTCCTCCCAAACAGCCACAATGTACCCAGTTATGATGCCTGTATGAAAACATATACAATGCGACAACATACATGTGAACACATTGTGAAACTGCATCTCCCCTTCACAGTACAGAGGAAGAATCAACACCTCCTGCAGAGCAGCCCGACCCTCTCTTCTCTGATGATGAAGAGGACCATCACAACTTCGACTCAGACGCCCCCAACACCTCGTGGAGAGCCTCTACTGCCCACCTCCAGGAGCAGGGCACCCCAGCTGCCACGTGGAGACCCCACCCCTGCACAGACCACGCAGCAGGCAGCACCCACCACCACGGCTGCCTCCCAGGACCCCCACAAAGAACACATGGCCTTCCAACACTGTGTGTTGGGGTGCCAGGAGAAGCTGGCTGAACAGGTGCGGGTGGGCTTCGATCGCATGGCAGATAAACTAGATGCCAAACGTGGGTGTCTAAGTCCCATCAGGGACCACTCACGGACCTTAAGGGACACCCACAGTCTGCTCCATGCTCTCCAACGGACCATGGCTGACATTGCTGGAGCCCTGACTCAAAGAATAGAACAACTGTCCAGTCAGAGTGGCTCTAGTGATGTCACACTGTAGTTGGGAAACATGCGGAGGTTAATGGAGACCATGGAGCGGGTTAATGCGGAACGAGCAGCTGCCATGGTGGCACACCAGCGAGTGGTAGCAGGAATCCTCAATGACCTCTAGACCATCCTCATGGCATTGCTGCCATAAGGCCTGGCGCTGATGCATGCTGCTGCTACCACTGTGGAGAGGTGTGGTGCAGTGGCCAGGGCAGCTGACTTCAGAGCACAGGGCTCATGGTTCGATACCCGGCACCGGCGGCAGCTCAGCTCAGCACCATGTAACTCTGGGCAATAGCTCACTTAATTTCCACGACGGCCCCAGCAACTTGAGATCCGTAGGGGTGAGTAGTTCGCACTTTACAAATACCGGATTTACGATTTACCACTCCATCCACATCTCCGTCCCCTGAAGTGTTGGTGCCACACAGCGTAGCAGACATTCCACCTCCAGCCCCTGAGGTGTAACTGCCACACAGTGCATGAGACAGAACACCATCTCCCACACGTGAGGCACATGAAACAGCAGAAGACGAAGATGCTGATGAATCTGCACCTTGCTAAGAAGGACGCAGTAGCATGCATCTCCGCCGTAGGGCCGGCTTCAGCTTGGTTCTGCCCTCTGCATCATCACCTTCACTGTCCCCCGATGCACTCTGCGACACTCACCTTGGACTTCGACATGGACTGCCATATTCTGTTTGGTTACCAATGACACAGCAATCAGACTGCGGACTGAACTTTTCCTCTTCCTTTGGACCTGTCATCCCCTAAAGGACTCTGGCTGGCCCTCCACAGGCCAACATCGTCATGTGTGGTTTGCATAGCCCTGTACTGCTCCAGATGCAACACTCCACTGAATGTGCATTAAACATCCATAATCACACAGATGTGTCATGTCTATGGTCTTTCAAGTGTGGAAGTATGGATGAATGTAGGCTCACTGGACTCCTCTTACCTCCATGTGGCTCATGTCGTACAACAGGGGTCACATGGTGACACGTTGCCGAATGCGGTCCGGGTGGCGCTGACACAACAACAGGGACAAACACATGAGTTACTTCCTTGTCCAGCCCAGTATGGTACCACGCCCAGAGCCCCGGCGTCATTGTTCAAACCCTTATGCTGGACTGGCATACGCCAGGCCAGCCCACTCCGCTTACGCTCACAGGGGGATGGCACTCTACATGTCCCTGGTCTACACGGTAGTGATCTGCTGGTCACAGGTCTAGTTGTCAGCATGCCCCAGTCACTCCCTCACGGCTGGTTTACACCCACACCACACCCATCCAGCACACGCGTCACAGGACATGTGACCCTGCTAATAAAAAGGGCCGGGTGCACGTGCTCAACACCCTTTCCACTCTCTATCTGGGTGCATCTGTGTGGTGTTAATGTAGGCATGAGGGCCTCTGTTCTGCTACATCACATTCCCCAGGACCGGAAGTGACATGATGGCATCCACAACACGATACCCAATCATACAGGGTCCATGACTTTGGGGGCACAGACTTGGTGGCACCAGATACATTGCAGCCAGCACAGGCCCACCACCACAGGATGGTGACTTTGGGTGTACTGAAGTAGGGGCACCTTAAGTGCTGAGCGGGTGTGCAGCCTTCAAAGATGCCCCGTCCCGGCGGGCCAGACTGCTCAGTATTTGTGTGCCCTGCTGGCCCACAGTATAGGCCAGAGCCAGCGGGCAGCGCTGGCCTATCACCACGTGGCGTCACCTCCCAGATCACAGAGTAAGTGGCACCTCGAGGGCTGAGCGGGTGTCCAGCCTGTGATGATGCCCTGTGTACTGGTTTGCCCTCTGCCATGGTGAAATCTAGACCCAGAATCAAATGTGAGACCTGGTGGCCTGCAGAGCGGGGCTGCATGATGTGGAGAGTGCCATGTCCGCGGGCCCTGGGCTTGGGGCTTGCACGGGCACGTGGTGGACCCTCATTGCGACACGCCGGTGGCGGAAGTTGAGCAGTGAGGCCTGGGTGAAGAGGGGTGGGCATGCCCCGCTGGGTGGCATGAGGGTTCTGGGTGTGCAGGGCTGGGCATGCCCCATGGGCATGGGTGGGGCTGGAGTGCGGCTGCCTGGGTGCGCAGGGGCAGGCATGCCCCCCTGGGTGGTGGCATAGTCTGGGGTGCAGCAGCCTGGGTGCGCAGGGGCGGGCAGGCAATGATGTCGTTTGCAGTTGTATGTACTCTGCCATTCATGTATCTGGACTCACTTTCAGATGATGGATCTGTTTCAGATGTGGGACCTGGTGAACTGCACTACATACCGGCACATGGTTTGAGACACACCGGCGTCAGCAGGGGAACAGTGAGGCTTGGGTGCACAGTGTTGGCACTCTCTCTCCCTGTCCCTCTCTTCTTTTCTCTGTGCCTCTATCCCCCTCTCTGTACATCTATCTCTCTCTCTCCCTCTCTTTCTGGCTTTTTCTCTCTCCCCCTCTCTGTACCTCTATCTCTCGCTCCCTCTCTTTCTCTCTCTGTATCTCTCTCTCATCTTCGCTCTCTCTCTCTGTCCTTTGATGTGCTCAAGACACGTCTTCTCATCATGATTTTTGTCTTGCAGGCTGTGACCTACAGATTGTGCTGAGGAGAGCCGCCATGTGTCTTTATTTCTGTTCTGTGTTTATTTGAATACATTTTCCTTTGACAATTCGAAGGTGAATGTGTGATGCTCATTTTTGTGACGACACATGCATGTCACCAAATGTGATTGTGCGACATCAGGCGGACTATTGGTACATGATTCTGTTTAGTTGATGTGGCATGTCTTTGACGGGGCGTGGGATGGGGGGCTCCTGGGGGTGGTGGCGGTGGGTGTTGTGTCCCTCTTGGGTGTCTGGGGTGCATGATCAGTGGCTCCATGGCATCTGTTGCCCTTCAGGTATAGCTCTGGGCTGGGCCCCCTTTTCTGGTGCTGGCTGTGGTCCGACTTTACACCAGGTCAGGTGTTAATTTCCTGCTGCTAACTCGCCTTATCGCAGGTTTTGTGGTTTTATTGCCAATCTGGCTGGTCGTTGAAAATGTTGCGACGTGGTGTTTTCGCAGCTTTATGCATAGGAACGCCTGCTCTGCATCTCATTAGCGATAGTTGCGGGGGTCATCTGTGTCGATATTTTTTGCAGATCCTATCGCAGGTAAACTGGTGCTATGGGGTGATTAATTTATCGCGACTTTGGCCGCTATAAAGTGCCGATAACTCTGCGATAACTCCTTGAGAATATGCCCCATTATGTTATACTTCCAATTGGTCTGACATATGGACTGTGGACATTGAAGTTTTGAAGTTTCTAAATTTAATTTTAGATGATTAATCTTAGACATGTCAACTGAACTGCTATAGGCTTGTTTTTAATGGTAATCTGTAATTAATGAAAGTTGATTTTGATGTATGACACTTGTACATTGTTTATTTTAAATGTTGTATGGGCATAAAGTTAGCTAATAGGACTTTTCATTATTACGTCCAGATTTAAAAATTGATAAAGTCTCAGATCACCTCACAGGTCTGTCCACTTCTAAGATGCAGTCGAAGCAGCTGAGAATTACTTGGCTTAAAGTACCCATGCAAGGGACACTGAACAGTAAGACGCAAAAGTGAAGATGTAAATGGGCAAGGCAGCTGAGATGTATTTGTCTTTGAATAGCCCTGTCTTGTTCACTGGAGAGTAACATACTCTAGTCAGGTCTACGCAGTACTGAGGTTGAACTTAAACATCACTGACAAGTCCACCCAGAGTTGAGGTGCCGGGGCAGATAAGGACTACTCAGGCCTCAAATATTCCTGCCAGGCCTACTGAGGTCCACCCAGATGTACGATGCTGACGAGATTGAGAATGACTACAGACTCAAATACCCTTGTCAGCTCTACCTAGCTGTGCAATGCAGAGACAGCTGATATTGTGGGTGAACCTATCACGTTCACCTACATTAGGTCTACCTACCTGTAGAATGCTATGACAGCTGATAATGTGGGTGAACCTATCATCAATTAGTCAAGGATTCATTAAGTGCAGCAAATCACCCGTGAGGTTCTCAAGGCAATGGAGTAGCTAACTGCTTAGTGGAGATCTGCTCATTGTAATAGCCAGTTTGTGTCCTTTCCTGAATTGCCGGATCGATAAGGCGACCCTGAGGTGCAGAGGCAGGTCGTTCCAAGCATTGGCAGCTAGATGTGAGAAGGAGCATCCTCTGCAGTTGCTTCGGTGGATCCGGCAAGTGTCTGCAAGGGAGACGGCGGTGTATCATAGGTCTTTGGTTGGTTGGTAGAAGGTTATGCTTTTGTGATGTGTGCTGGTCCTTCATTATGCAGGGATTTGTGTGCGTGAGTCAACATCTTGAACTGGCATCTCTTCTGGATTGGGAGCCAGTGTAGCTTCTTGAGTTGGGGTGTGATGTAGGTCCGTCTGGGGAGGACATCATGTTCACCCACGTCAGGTCTACCTAGCTGTGAAATGCTGAGGCTGCTGATAATGTGTGTGAACCTATCATGTACACTTACATCAGGTCTCCCTAGCTGTACAATGCTATGACAGCTGTTAATGTGGGTGAACCTATTACGTTCACCCATATCAGGTCTACCTAGCTGTGCAATGCTATAGCAGCTGATAACATATATGAACGTAGCACATTGACCCATATGCAGGCCTTTCTAGCTGTGCAATGGTGTGACAGCTGCTAATACGGGTGATCCCATCACGTTCTACCACGTCAGGTCTACCTAGTTGTGAAATGCTGGCGCTGCTGATAACGTATGTGAACCTATCACGTTCAGCTACATCAGGTCTCCCTAGCTATACAATGTTGTGACAGCTGATAATGTGGGTGATCATATCAAGTTCACCCACGTCAGGTCTACTTAGCTGTTCAATGCTGAGGCAGATGATAATATGAATGACCCTATCATGCTCACCCACATGTGGTCTAGCTAGCTGTGCAATGCTAAGGGCAGCTCATCACGTGGGTGAACCTATCACGGTCACCCATTTAGGCCTACCTAGCTGTACAATGCTAAGGGCAGCTGATAATGTGGGTGAACATATCATGTACACCCACTTGTCAGGTCTACCTGCTGGGTAATGGTGAGACAGCTGACTCACATCTCAAGTACCATATAATGTTCACACACAAGGGAGTTATTTCAGGTCATAAGCAAGCTAACCAAAGCACCAGAGTTAAAAGGACCAAACGATAGTCAATCTTTCTGCAATTATAGCCCATCTTTTCTGCGACAAAGGAGGTCAAATATATAATCAGTTCACCTCATCAAGCACTGCCAACTCTAGTAACATCTCTCCGACAGCCCCTCATCTCAGCCAATATCCCAACATCTTGGTTAGCAGCACCTTAGAAAATCTTAGTTACTGTACTCCCACCACCTTGCCGGATGTCCTCAAGATTATCCAAATCCACCAAATCAGGATCTCCCTACGACCCGTGCCCCCCTCCAATCTTAGATCCCCAAACATATTGCCCCTACTTGACCAACATCTTTAATGGGATGCTTGCTGGAGGGATTTTTCACAACATGTGGAAAAAAGCTTTTATTCTTTCACTTCTCAAGAAGCCCAGTCTGGTCCCAGATAACCCTGCCACTGACCGTCCTATCTGCAGAATGCCCTTCGCAGTGAAGCTAGTAGAAGAAATAATCAAAACCCAATTGACGCAATTCATTCAATCCAATCATTTACTGGACTCAACACAATTTGGCTTAGGGCTGAATACAGCACAGAGACCGCATTGATTAAAACCACCAATGAGTTAAGAACTGCCTTGGATAAAGGAGGTACGGTAGCCCTCATTCTTCTTGACTTATCAGCGGACTTTGATATGGTGGATCATTCCACTTTCACCGCAAACATATTGGCATTAATAACATTGCTCTTGCTCTGCTACGGTCCTTCCTGATGGGCAGAGAACATTCAGTGATGTTGGACAACCTTACGTCCAAACCATTCTCTCTTCCTTGTGGGGTCCCGAAGGGGTCCTTACTCAGGCCCTTACTTTTTAACATCTATGTTACAGAATTAGCATCTCTAATCAGGTCTGTTGGCTTCTCACCCACATCCTATGCTGATGAAATGCAAATCGTCCTGTATGCCTCTAACAATGTCAACCTCATTAACCTTCAACTTCACAACTGTATGAGAGCTTTAGGTAACTGGATGGCCAAACATTGCCTTATTTCTATTTCTATTTCTATTTAAAATTATTTGTACAGCGCACGTACACCGGCGGTTTCTTGGCGCTAGTAACTGAGAGAGGTCAGAGGAGAGGTCCCGGGGTAGGCGAAAAAAGAGAGACTAAGGAATTAGTTAAAGGATTTGGCAAAAAGATATGCCTTGAGTTGTTTTCGAAATAACAGGTATGAGGTTGAAGCTCTGAGTTCTGCAGGCAGAGAGTTCCAAAAAGTCGGGGCGAGGGTCGCGAACTTCGAGCCTCCCCATTTCTTTCTTCGAAACCGTGGGACAGTGAGAAAGGATTGGGAAGATGACCTTAGTTCCCTAGATGGAACATAGGGAATGATCTCTGAAGAGATGAAAGCTGGCGCCGTGCCCAGTCGTGCTTGGAAGGTGATTGATGCAAGCTTAAACTGGACACGGGCCCAGACGGGAAGCCAATGTAAAGCTTTCAAGAGAGGAGTGGTATGGGAGGATTTAGGGAGTTTGAACACCAGGCGTGCCGCCTGGTTCTGGATCTGCTGCAAACGCCGAAGACTATATGCAGGAATACCTGCATATAGGGCGTTGCCGTAATCCAGGCGGGATACAACCATGGCAAGGGTGATAAGTTTTAGTGCATCAAAAGAGAAGAAACGGGACACCTTGCGAATGGTGCGAAGAGCCAGGAAAGAAGAAGAAACCACAGAGCTCACCTGGGAGTGAAGGGTGAGTTGTGAGTTAAGCTTGATACCAAGAGTTTTTACCGAAGTGGAGGGAACAGGTGGGACACCAAGGGAAGGGGGCCAGAAAATGGGGGACCAGGGGCTGGATGAACCACCCGTCAACACCAGCTCGGTCTTATCTGGGTTGAGCTTAAGATGGTTGTGGTTCATCCAGTCTCGGATGTGCATCATGATAGTTTGAAAGTTAGAGACAGAATCAGGGGAAGAGGAGAGGTTGAAAACAAGCTGGAGGTCATCCGCATAATTAAATACGGTGACCTCCATTTGTTGCAATGAAAAGATAAGAGGGGAGATGTAGAGATTGAATAAGAGGGGGGAAAGAGAGGAACCTTGGGGAACCCCGCACTGAACGTCACGGAAGTCTGCAGTGAAGTCACCCAGGCGAACAGCCTGGGTGCGGTCCCTCAGGAAGGAGGGAATTGAACTCAGACAAAACCGAGGTCATTCTTTTTTGTAACAGTCCCCAACTTTGGAACCCTAGATGTTGGCCCAGAAAACTAGGAGTATTCCCTTCACCCATCCAAAAAGCAAAAATCCTGGGAGTCCTAGTCGATGATAAGCTACATTTTAGCAAACACATTAACTCAGTTATTTTGTCAAACTTGAACTCCCTCAGAATCATCAGAAAAAGTATTCCCTTTAGTCCCCCTAATTCGAGGAAAAGTTATCACATTGTTAATCCTCACTAAACTGGATTATTGTAATAGACTATAATTAAATCTCCAAAAGCAATATCCGAATAAACTGTGTTCAGAATGTAGTTGCTAGACTTCTTCTTGACCTTCCGAAATTTCAGTCAGTATCTCTAGCTGTTAAAGGACTCCATTGGCTTTCAGTAGGCAAAATAATTAAATTCAAGGCACTTTGTCTTACCTACAAAGCTCTCCACAACTCTGGCTCCGACCATCTCAAGCAATCCCTAGCGAGGCATGTACCCAGCAGGGACTAGCGATCCAAAAGTTCCATGATGATCACCTGCCCCAGATTCAAAAGACTTAAATGGGGGGTAGTTGCTTTGCCTCAGAAGCCTCTGAACTCTGGATTAGTCTACCTATCAACATTAGAGCGGCTTCCACCCTGTTAACTTTTAGAAAACAGCTGAAAACATGGCTCTTTAACAATTAGTATCCTGATAGCTCCGTGCTTGTTATGCTAAATAAGCACCAAGACACCCCCTGGGTATACATGTGCTTTAAAAATGTATTAATGTAACACACATGTTGAGTGATGAGGTGGATAAGATTTTCTTCAGCCGCAGACAGACTTTTTAGTTTCATGCAGTCAATGTTGACATGCTAGAAGATGGCTCACCTGTAGGAGATGGCAGCCATGTTGCTGGCATCCCATTGTCGCCAAATAAGAATGACAGGTGCTGTTCTTGCCAATTTCCCCTTGTCAAAATGAATCCTTGTCTGATCACCGTGAATCCTCGTCTGATCACCGTGGAAAAATTGGGAAAGAGGAGTATCAGAAGGTAAAATAAGCCATTGCTTATCTCTGCCATTGAAAGTCTCCAGGGAGATATTCTTACCTTTCCAGTGTAATCTTGGAGATGAAAACATGCAGCCATTAAAAGGTGATTAAAACAAACACAGAAATGTGATTAATTCTTGCAAAAACTCCCAAGAGATGAGTAATGTGCTTAGTTGGTCAGTAGAGCAGTAACAACGGTTTGGTGTTGTGTGATTTGAGTGTTATCTTTTGACAAGTGGTGTTGCGTCATATGGTTTGTGTGACAGGATCTATTGTTTTGTGATGCATGAAGCTTTAGGCAGGAGATATCTTGTGATTGTGTATGCTGTGGAGTGAGTGCTGTGTGTTAGGATTTTAGGTTCGCCCCTCTGTAGTGTAAATATGAATCTATACAATTCAGGTGGAGTTTGGAGTATATACCTGAGATACCTTAAATGTTGCATATAGGGTGTGAGCCTCATGTTTCGGAGCCTAGCTGTTTATATGTATTAATTAATGTTTTTATATAGCACTGAGGCTACCGTTCAGTGACTTCATGGCGCACTCCAGAGATGGGAGATATTTAAAATAAATATGACATTATTACGTGCGCTGTAATAGCTTACTTCAGGTGCACAGCCATGCTTCAAATTAAAGTTTTTTAAAAGTTCCAAACAAGTTAAACCAAATATTTAAGGTGCTCCACGGGTGACATCCTCCGACCAGTGATGTCTATGATAACATGGAGATGTGCTTCTAATGGATCATTAGTCGCATCCCCATGGGCACACTAACAATCTCCTCTATTAAGAAAAAATGAGGATTCCACTCAATCTCGACTTTGATTAATCGTTCTTTAATTCATTCCAATTTTTTATGAATTTCTTTCGTTCAATAGTTCATTCTTCTTAATGTCACTTTTTATAATCTGACAACATTGCTATAGTAACTCCTATGCATTTCAGGCATAATGAGGCCTTTCCTCAGGGAGTAGCACTAAAAAATAAAAAATGAGGCGTGTTACAAACGGAAAATAGCTAGGGAAATAAATGTACACAATTCTTGCAAAACATAATACCCAAGTGCTGGTCACGCGTGTACTGAGTGTAAAAAACCATGGCATCAACGCAGTGTGATTCCGTGTGCAGTGAAATCATGCTGAATAAATCTACAAACACAGCCTAAGACATCCCTTAGTGTCTTCAAATAAACACCATTCTGAAATGGACGAGATAACAAAAAGTAAATAAATAAGCGAATTCCCAGATACTACAAAATTCGGTAACCAAGTATTCAGAGTTAATCTGACCAACCTGCACCTCGAGCAATCCTCTTGTTCGAAAAACGTAATCTAAATTCAATCGCAAAGTTTCCAAAACCGGGACGCCGTTCGCGCTTCCGTTTTGTATTTACCCCGATGGCTGTCATTGGTTTAATACCCGATCATGTGATCGGTTAGTCATCAAGGGCATAAAAGAAAGACTATTGTAGCATCGTGCTACAATAAATACAGACACTGGTATTATGTTAACTGGAGCTTTATTCACCACTTCTTGCTCGTGCCCTGTCCCTACTCTAACTAACCCAGGTTCCTGTTCCCCGGCTCCTCCTGTTCCTGCTCCTCCCTCTAACTCCACCCCCCAACCACTAGACTACATCCCACAATACTACATCTCCCCCTTTCTTAACAAAATGAGCTTAATGTCCTCAGTGTTCGCAGTTCTTCAATCCACCACACGGGTTGGCGGACAGCCTGTTCTTCAAGCCTCAGTAGTGTCGAATCAGCGGTGGGCTTGACTTTGGTCAATCTTTCCGTTGTCTTAATCAGGGCATTCTTGACCACGTTGCGTGTGAATTGTTTGCTCTCACATTCCGCAGTCATCAGGTCTCCTTCCTGTGGTGTAACTACTGTTGGTTCAGGTGCTCGATCTCTTTCATGAGTGAATAATGTTCTGGTCCTCTTCTGAGCACCCGCATCTACTTTTACTTTTGTTTGTCTTGTCCAGTCGAGGGCAACACTGTCCTCCAACTCATGGTCAGGTACACCAGACAGTATGGTGCTATCTGATGAGACTGTCTTGGCTTGGTTCGATAACTCATTCACGGCCTCGGGTTGTCTGGCGAACTCGTGAGCTATCCGTGCATGGGCATGTTTCTCTCTTATCTGATGATCTCTCTCTACTAACACGTCCGGCTTTCCTTGCGGAGTGACTGGCTGGTCCCTTCCCGTCCGGTGACTAGGGTCTACTGTCTCTGTTTTCCCTTTGTATGTCCTTTGAGTCAGCCGCGCGGACCCCTTCAGGGGTGACGGTGTCTGATCTAGGCCTGGATGTACTTGTGACTGCCATGATAGGTTGTCTTGTGGAGCGACTGAGTATTCAGAAACTTTAGTGTGTGGCATGTTGCTCTTGACGGGACGGATGTCCTTTGGTTCCCTGGTGCGTTCGGGTGGTTGATGCCATGGCTGTTGTCGGGACCATGACTCTGTCGACTCACGAGACTGAACAGCCGTGCTTTCTGGTTCAGAGAAGTCCCTTGTCGACTTCCAGGATCGGACAGACACGCTCTCTGAACCAGAGGAGTTCCTGGCCATACCCCTTTCAAAGGATCGGACGGACTCGCTCTCTGAACCAGAGGAGTTCCTGGCCATGTCCTTTGTGAAGCGTTCCCTAGAGAGGGTATCAGGTAATGGATTTCTGCAATGAGTAGGCCGTGACACATTGTTCTTTGACTCAGGGTTGTGTTTAAGACGCTTCTCCGGGCGCCTTCGTCGACTTGTCTTTGACGTTGTTTCATTTGAGAAGTTGTTCAATAACCACGTGCTCGTTCTTTGTGTTTGGTCTTGAGGTTTTCCATCTTTGCTCTTCTCAGTTTCTTCAGTGTCCTGAGTGCCATTGATGCGTTGGCCTTTTCCTGTTCGTTGTTGGGGAGGACCAGTTCGTCTTATGCAACCTATTCCTTCTTCCGACTTGTTTGGTGCTCGGACACCCATGATACGGGTGTGATGTGTTCTCCTGCTGGATGTTCCCTCAGACTCATCTTCACAACTTGACAAATAGTGTTCCTGCACCGACTTCCAGTTTTGACCATTTTGATCTCTCCTTCTATAGTTTGTCTTCCTTACTCTCTTGTTGTGTAGGTTGCCATCTTGTCCAGGGGTGCGATCTGTCCCACTTGATGCTCCCTCCTCGTCAGACTTTGAATGACACCTTGAGGGTGAAGAACTCCTTGAGGTTGTCCTTTGACTGATTGACTCGGAGTATTCCTTGTCACTGTGTCTCTCCCGTTGGTCAGACTTTGAATGACACCTTGAGGGTGAAGAACTCCTTGAGGATGTCCTTTGACTGATTGACTCGGAGTACTCCTTGTCACTGTGTATCTCCCGTTGTCTTTTCATTGGTCTGCCTTCCCTCTCTCTCTTTTTTGTTTTGTGTATTTTCCAAGTTTCATCCGTCCCGGCATCTTGATGTTCTGCCTCCAGAGGCGAGTCCTTTGATCTGTCTCTTGCCTTGACATGTATTCCAATTTCAGCCTTCCTAATGATTTCTTCTAATGACCAATTTCCTCGCAGGATCTTAAGCTTTGTGTCGGGGTTTGCGCAGCCTTCAATTATCCGGAGTCGAACTGCGTCCTCATTCGTAAAGGTGTTGAAATGGCAGCCTTGTACCAGGTTTTGCAACCGACTGATGAAAGTTGGCAATGGTTCGCCTGGTTCCTGCCGAGCTGTGTTGAAGACGATGCGATCATGATCCACCTCTGCTTGTGCGGAGAGACGGGCACATAGCTTCTCTTGGAGTCTTTCATAGATTTCTGTGTCTTCTTTGGAAAATGTTTTGATTGGGCATCGGCCCTCAGGACCCACCAAATGGAGGAGTAGCATCAGACATTTTCTCTCTCTTTGTTCACCATTGGCGTCCAGTAAGTCACCCAATGTCGCCAGCCATTGGTTCCGTTCGAGACACAGACTCCAAGTATCATACTGCATGTCTGGGGGTGGTGCTCTGATGCAAGGGTTGCGTCGTTGTGCTACTTCTTCCCTCGCCATGAGAGGAGGATTCTGATTGATTGTATTCGGGCGGGTTGTTCATTCGGCTTCTTGTTGTTTTAGTTGATCCTCTTTAGTCGAGGCCTTGGGTCTGGTCATCTGCTGGGGCGTTACTAATCCTTGCAACCACCACTGTATGCGCCAGTGACTAGAACTTGGATTTCCTGCGTTCCAAAATGTCCCCCACCCAGTTGCACTGTGCTAGACACAAGATTCCTTTTCTTTCAAGTCGCATGCTAGTGGCAGGTGGATACCTGCTTTTCCGCGGTGATGCCGGGCACGTTTGACATCTTTGTTCGTTTGGGCGTTCCCTGTGCACTGGCGTAAGTCCTCCAGTCACTTCAGTGAGTGTTGTGCTTATTTCTGGGACTGTCTTTCGCAGTCTTGCCCTCTTCCGAACTCCGTGTGATTCTGTCCAGCAGCTCTTCTCTTTTACGCTCTTCAGTGTGTGTTCACTATCACCTTTACCCGTTGTTTGCGTCGGCTTGTTTTCTTATTATGCTCCTTGCATTTGCTCGTGGTCATTGATGTCCACTTGTTGGTGTTACCTGGCTCTTGCATGCATCGGTGCTCGTTTCTTTTCCTCACTTGCGTTGGCCAATGTTTGTTGCATCACCTTTGCAGGTGCTCGTGCTGGTTTGCTGTTTCTCGCCAATGTTTGTTTATTCGCTTTTCCAATGCTTGTTTGTTGGCTCTTGACAGTGCTTGTTTCTTTCTATTAGCCACTGCTTGTTTGGTCTTTGCCACTGCTTGTCTGATCTTTGCCAATGTTTGTTTGGTCTCCGCCAACGCTTGTTTGGTCTTCGCCACTGCTTGTTTGGCCTTTGCCAATGCTTGTTTGGCCTTCGCCAATGCTTGTTTGATCTTTGCCAATGCTTGTTTGATCTTCGCCAATGCTTGTTTGGTCTTCGCCAATGCTTGTTGGGTCTTCGCCAATGCTTGTTTGGTCTTCGCCAATGCTTGTTTGGTCTTCGCTAATGCTTGTTTCTATTATGTTCGCCAATGCTTGTTGCTAAACTCAGCTCGCCTGACCTCAAAATGGCCGCTTGCAGTTTGCACAGGTAAGGTGTCCCAGAAGTTGCCTGACTCAAAGATGGCCGCCGTGGTTATCTGCAGGCACTACTTTCTCTCTCTTCATTCAACCCTTTTCTTCATCCAAGACTCACCGGCCGTCGTCTCCAGGAGCAGTATCTTCCTGATTCAAGTCCCTCTGGTCGCCACTGCAGTCAGGTGAGGTCGGGGTGGGCTCCCGCCTTCCTTTGCAGAGTCCTCGGCTGCGGCGGGCCAATCCTCACGCATCCGGCGTGAGATTCTCCGACATCGGAGCTCAGGCTCCAATTATTTCGCGCTCAGCAGCGCGCGACAGCAGGCCTTCGTGGGGCGATCTACCCCAGGATTTACTCGTCTCTTGGCCACCACAGTCGCCAGATCGGTTTGGGGTGGGCTCCCAACTCGATTCCTGAATTCCCGCTCTCTCTCGTGCCGATGATCTGCCAAACCTCACGCATTAAGCGTGAGGTTTTCCGATGTCCGACGGCGCCCGGGCTCAAATTGCAGCGCTCTCAGCAGCGCTTGCTGGCGGCACGTCGTGGACGCCGTCCACGACTCTGGGGCACTTCTTCTTCCTTTCTGGGCACCCCACAGGGTCGGAGTGGGCTCCCGATCCCTGCACACGGGCCACTCACCCAGGGCACACGCTTCCAGCGTAAGGCGCGTTTCAACGCGACAGACTGCTTTGCTCTCGAGCGGTTCAGCGCTCGTTTCTTCGGCCCCTCTGCTCCCTCACAAACTCTGGGGGGGGCACTCCTAACAGCTGCTGGCCTCGTCCTTCAGGCGGCAGCGTGGTTCCATTCAGCAGCGTTTTCGAAGCTGCTCGGGACAGGGCGACCTGGTGAGACTCTGCACACAGTGGGGCTTGATCTATCCCACCCTCGTCGCCAGTTGTAGCATCGTGCTACAATAAATACAGACACTGGTATTATGTTAACTGGAGCTTTATTCACCACTTCTTGCTCGTGCCATGTCCCTACTCTAACCCAGGTTCCTGTTCCCCTGCTCCTCCTGTTCCTGCTCCTCCCTCTAACTCCACCCCCCAACCACTAGACAACATCCCACAATACTACATCTATATGCCGGTAACCCGACCGGTACTACTCGAATACCAAATTATGTTCACGACTATCCAAAAAATTCAAATAGCGCAATAAATGAAATAAATGACATATTCCAAAACACGAAAACTAATTAGACTGGCAATAAGTAAGAGTGGCAAATCCTCCTGAAAAGTGAATGAGAATAAACGGTTACAAAAAAGTGACATATGTGTGCGGCAATCAATTTAAATGTATGTGTGGCATAAATTGGCATGTACAATGTGAATAAACAATGTAAATAAACAAAAACAGAATTCACAAATCTATCCAAGGTTACAGAAACCAATTCATTATAGCTCATTAAAGATAGCATGCCAGTTCAATTCGATCATTAAGACCATTTGGTTTACTCGAACACAGACTTTGGATCCAAACATTTTCTCGTTGTAATGGGTACTTATTGTTATCTCTTCTTTCTTTTCAACAATGTGTTTTTCTTAATAGAGGAGATTGTTAGTGTGCCCATGGGGATGCGACTAATGATCCATTAGAAGCACATCTCCATGTTATCATAGACGTCACTGGTCGGAGGACGTCACCCGTGGAGCACCTTAAATATTTGGTTTAACTTGTTTGGAACTTTTAAAAAACTTTAATTTGAAACATGGCTGTGCACCTGAAGTACACTATTACAGTATAGCAGATTTCTGCCCACACAGACAGGTGGCACGCAATCAAGAAATTAAAATGAGCAATACTACATATGATGAAATTGCCAAGAGCTCTAATAAAAGAGGGAGGGACCCCAAAACCAAAGGGATAGGGTTCCACAGTTGACGCAAGTCAAAAAGTAATTCCCTTTGGGCGAATTAACGTTGATACATAAGTACTTACAAACATACAATGAGCTCACCAATACCAAACATATAACAGGAAGCAATGAAAATAAGTGAAAAATTCAATATACGTGAAAACACTATGGTGAAGATAAAGTATTCAAAACAATTTATTAGCATACATTACATTAGTTAAAAATTGGGAAACACATACAAGACGGAACAATACTCAATAAAATCAGCATTCCATTAAAAAAGGAGCTACAGGGAGACAGGACTAAACTCAAACAAAAAACAGTAATTTTGAATTTTCCTTCGTTTATAATCCCAGATTTACTCCTTTAGCATCGACGCGTTTCGGCGGTATAATCAATCTAAAACCGCCTTCATCAGGAAAATGTGTACAAATGTTTCCCAATACTTCTGAAAATTAAATAAGATCAGTCTTAGTCATAAATTATAAACACAACGGATCAAATTTAACAACAGCAGGTTAAAACAATACCCTTAAAAAACATAATGTATATATTCTACTCAATTTGCTAACACACATAAACATTGCTTCCAATATACAAAACATACAACATATATCACATACATATAGGGCTAACCAATTCATAGCCAAAAGGCCTAAAAAAAATCCTTTCATCACAAGGGTAAATTCCTCATGTTTTGCAGTAATATAAAGAACCTTTCTTTTATAACCTAGCTAAAGACCAGGAACATATAATCAAGCATCGCTTAATGGTCAAAAGATATAGTTTATCAGATATACCAGTTCTAAAACCGAGGTGGCAGTGCAGAGAGTCATGATATATCACCTACCTCAGGTAAGCAAAGGGTCTGTCAATATGTCATAAGGGGTATGCTGCCTCCTTATCGTTTGGTAGAGATATTCGTCCAGCGAATTATCTTCTTGATCTAAACAGACTTCCTAGTTACGACATGAATAAAACATCACATTTAGTGTTTATCAAGACCAATTTATCCTTTCAAGTCAACGTTATTAGCTCATGCTCTACCTCAGTAGCATGTATCTTATCTACCCCAAGAAACTTTTTATGTCACAATCTATCCATGCAGAATAGATACTCCCGCTACGGTGTTGACAGATCTGAGACAGCGAGCCTAGCCCTACTCATAACATGTCTTTCCTTCAAAGTTTCTAAGTGATATTATATTGTACTAGGGCGAAGATGTTAAACATATTTTATGACATACATTGCATGATTCGTCAGAAGCCACATAGTCTTACAGCTATATCTACCCTTGGCGTGTCAATAAGAGTATAAACATAGATACCAAGACGGCAAAACAACGATAATGATACGCATAAAGATGAGTATGGCTCTCCACCTTTTCACTTACTGGTTTAAAATGGTGACAGAAACCTTATCATACTTTCAACAATGGTGGCGCATCCAGCATAATAGCTAGGGGCTGTAAATAAAGGACAGGCCATTAGCGGCTTAATCAAAACAGGACGTAGCCCATTCATGCTGATACAAGTATCTAGGTATACTCACAAAAGAGTTAAAATCACTGCGTCCAACGCACGCGGTAGTTATGTTCTAAATATCGGCTCCCACCTATAAATGGAGCGGTTATCGACGTTGGAGGGGTTCAGGGTTCCAGTAAGATACCCAAGACACGAGGCGATTTCCTCCGTGTTGACCCTGTAACAGACCGACACAAGCTGTGTCAATAGCGTGCCCCACTTTTAACAGTGCGTTTAAGCATAATGCAGCCCATTTCGTTCCTTTACCTTTTCAGTAAGCTTCTCGAACGTCCCGCGTGGATGTCTGCTCGTCCTACCAGTTAGCAGTGACTACGAAGTCCGCGCTGTTATATATACACACTGAACACGATTTTCAGTGGGCGTCACTAATGACGAACGAGGAAGTAATGGATAGTGAGGAAAGACTACCCGAGGTGCCTGCCGCGTTTCTGATACCTGAGGGAGATTTCTATTATCGTGATCTCGACGGAACTGGCACGCTGTATTTCGAAAATAACGCTGCACACCCGTAAATTTTATGTGTAACAATATAAATATCGGTCGAACAAATTTATTAGACCTCATATTTACGAGCGTGAGTTTTGATTAACTTTAGTTACACTCCATTGAAATATCCGCAGATATATCCACATTTCCTAAACATACTAAGTGCTAAATAGAAGCATTTAAAAAATATACCACAACAGAGGCGAGAATCTAAATTTCACCTACATGTAGTGCACATTTTTGATATATTGGTACATATCTGAAAGCCAGAAATACTCTGGTTAAACACATTTCAATATGACAAGTGGATAAGTTGGTGAACACTACGTCCGTACTACTGAAGCAAGTCTTAAAAAGATGGCAAAAGAATGCTTAGCATTACTCACAGAAGCAAAGGAGGCTGGCTACATCTGTGAAGAAGAATTCTATTTCCTCAATAACCTAGAGCCCAAAACACCAGCCATTTATGGCTTGCCAAAAGTACATAAGGATAAACTGAATCCACCCATGCGCCCAATAGTGAGCAGTATAGACTCACTTTTATAACCAGTCAGTAAATATGTTGATCATTTTTTACGACCCCTTGTCTGTAACCTAAAATCATATGTGCGAGATTCAGCGCACATCATATCCTTGGTTGAGGGTATTCCATTCTGTGAGGAGACTCAATGTCTGGTTACTCTAGACATTGAGTCTTTATACACCAACATCCCACAGATGGACACTATAGAGGTTATAGATGGATTTCTCTCTGGCCAAGATCTTGGTGGTTATTCTGAAAAACAGTGGTCCATAGGATTGAATTTTCACAAAAACAAATGCAAATATAGACTCCAATCAGTACTATATTGACTAGTTTTTCAGTACCCAGCCGGGCCTGAAATTTTATTTCAAATATAAACAAGTTTAAAAGACCATCAAGGAGGTCTAATGTGACAGTTGATAGGGTACAAGCCTGTACCTATCCAAAAGTACACTCAAAAAGAATTCAAGGGTAGGAAAGAGAGCAAAAAGAAGAGGGTAAAGAATATCAGGCAAAAAGAACATGGGAGCCAATTGTCCCTTGCATCAATAGCATATTCGCAAGGCAAGTTCAGACAACCAATTCATGTAACAGTTGAGGAAATATAAATTTTTGGTCAAGTTATGTTCCCTAGCGTGTACCCCACCGTCTCCATGTACGAGGTTAAAGTGCATGTAACTTCCCTCCTGTGCCAGCTATAAAGACGCAAATACATTTGCGTTCAACGTTAACATGTCCTCTTTCAGACCCGCCATGAACGGGTTGAATATTCAGTTCCTAAGTATGCCTTGCCAACGTCTTTTTGTGGCATACTTTACACGTTTTTTCAGCTCTGGCGGAGCAGGCCCCGAATTCTGCCATCGAGCCTTTTTCTGCTTTCTGACTCTAAAAGCCTCAGCCCAGGCTGCCTCTGTACCCGTGACCTCTGCCTTACTCCCAGCGCGGCCCTCGGCGCTTAGCACAGCCTGCTACCTGCCAAGACCGACTTCAACCTTCGCATTATCTATTCCGCTCCTCGAAAATACATTCTTGCCTACTAGTTTAAGTAAACATTCCCCAGCTGCAGAGCAAAAGGGCTCGGCCTCACTGTCTCTGTGCGAGTAATTCATAGCCTCCGTTACCATGGAAGGCCCATGCCCCCCTCGCATCTCATGCAGACACTTAGACGCTTATACACGCACTCATAGTCAGTATAGAATAGCTTCTGCCCCAGAGACCTTTTCCGTCCAGATAATATGGTTCCCAAACATCAGATACCAGATATGATAATGGTACAAGTTGATCTGACATGCCAGACTTCTGTCTCTTTCCGTCAGTGTAAATGTCAAGTCCCCTGCACCCTCCAGTTTCACGTAAATCACACGTCATGCAGCTGCGCGCGCATCCTAGCTCAGATTTCTGCTGACATTGCAAGATTCTGTCATAGAGCCACCCACTTGTGACACATTCACATGACGTTTCCAGAACACACCTCTGTGCACGCCTAGTTTACGCCTTCTAATTACGTATTGTTAACACGTGTGTATCCTTATCTCGTTTCTCTCAGCTGTTACGCCTTCTGCATTGACTTCCATTATGTATAATAAGTATAAAAGAAATGTAATGTCAATAAAGTATTGCTCTATCCCTTCCTGCACCCCTGTGGTGGCAGGAATATGATATCCGGTTCTAGAACCATTCCTTTTTAATGAATAAAACCCCTGAGAACTCTAACACCACGGACTCTGATTCTTTCTTTCCGATTGAGTTATTATTGATTAAGTACTTACCTGCATAGAAATTAGGACGGTAAATCAAATATTTACCACATTATTTTGGCGCCCGAACAGGGACCCCTCCCCCACCTCACGCGCCGGTTGGTGCGTTGCAAGCTCTGTCCCCTGCCATCAGTTAGATGGAACTACGCGTACTGGCAGGATTTCCTGTATCTCCCTCTGGCCCACGGAGGTGACGAAGACTGCGATCAGCACCCAGACGAGGCGGTGAGGAGTGCGGAGGATCCCGACCAGAGCCTAGTCGAAAGAAGCAAGGTCCGAGGTGTCAAGAGGCCCACCAGTTTCCGAAGTATCCACGTGTCGAGTCGAGTCGAGTCCGGTCCAGTCCAGTCGAGTTTTCCGAGGCCTTCTGTTTCCGTGCTTCCCGGTGAGTACCATTGCTGGGACGTATCTAGACGGGTTAGGGTACACAAGTCCGGTCTGCACTGTTTTAGACAGTGTATCTGTACTGTTTAGCAGTATATCCGATGATTCAAGTTCTTGCACTGTTCTCAGCAGTGTATCTGTGCTGTTTAGCAGTACATCCAGTATAAGAGGTAGTCATATATGTTTCTAATGTTCTCATGTGATTGATGTTGTGGTATGAGTGATTGTTTTTAATGTGCATTATTGTGTTCTTGTGTAACTAGTTGTGTCTAGAGTCAAGCAGCAAGGATTGAACATTCAGTGTTTAAGTAGACAAGATGCCGTTTTTTAATAAGTTAAAGCAGATAGGAACTAGGAAAGGGATACTAGAGGAAGAAATTCCTATCCCCCCTAGGGACACGCCTGGAAATTACATGTACCACAAGCATGGCATAGACGCCATACTGTATCTAGATTTATGGGCCGATTATACTAAGCATCTAGAAGAAAAATACAGATGGCCCGCTATAGGAACATGGGATGCCAAGTGCATCCTTAAGGTAGAAGAAGCTCTATGGAGAAAGAAAGCCAGACAATCACAGAAAGATGCTATAGAGTTATGGCGTAAAGAATCGCATAAACGTACAGAAAAAGCACTCCGTAGAGAAGACAGACTTAAAGAATCAGATAAAGCTCAAGAAAACGAATTAGTTACTGAAGGGATTCGAGTAAAATCAGAACAAATAGACCGCGCACGAAACAGCCAAGTAAATGGTATGTATTTAATGGCCGAGGGTTCGCCTGAAGCCATTTCAGAAATGCCGAAAAACCTACCACCACCATTGGTTCCAACTAAAGTAAACCACAGGACTACTAAAGACATATTTCTGAATTCCTATCTAAACGATGTAGCACCCGCTTACACCAACCCTCGTGCCCACGACCCGCCTACTGACGGTGACGGAGATGGCAACCCGCCTTCAGACCGCACCCCACCATTACCGCAACAGAGTTCCCCCGTTCGACAGCCTGTTCCTCCACCTCCACCACTTCCCACACCTAAGGTTAATATACCAAATCCGCTTTTGCCTGATCCTAATAGGAGACAAGTTCAGGTACAGACACAGACTCCACAGAGAAGTCATGCTCAAGCCTCCGCCTCTGGAGGTGCGACAGCAGATTTCCAGACCCCGCCAGCATCCCATAGATTAAATCTTAGAGATCTACTGAAGCAACCTACGCTCCAATCACCCCGTCTCGATATACTCAAAGAACCCCTTCCAGTTTGCAGATACGATCCAGTACCCGGTAAAGACGATAGAATGATGATAGCATCACTACGCTTACGACAAGCTACAGATTACCTACTATACTTCTCAGGAATGAAAGAGTACCTAGATAGAATATATAATTTTGTCCGGACTGGGGAAGACCCTGACAGTATTAAGGAAGCCATGGCACACCAGAAAGTTGACACTCAAGCGTATATACTACGTTTTTTCATAAATTGCTTAATAAGAGAACGAGACAGGCCTGGGACAGAACAGGACGAGCTGGACGGCCTAAATAAGTGGGGTCAGAATATATCCGAAGGAAAGCATGATAAACAGAATTGCATAGCTAGTATGTACAAGAAAATAAGAAAGGAAGTAATAGAAATACACAGAAAAGAACAAGAAAAAGAGAATGACAAGTTCTCCGAGGAAGACGAACCTGAAGAACCAGAAAAGACTACAGACACAATAGCGTATGTAGGTAAGGGAACTTACCTTAGGAAAGGCATTCGTCCAGAAAGCAAGAGAGTTTTTCTCTCTGGCATATCAAAACCGAATTCTCCTGAACACCAGTTCCAAGACACCGATAAAATGCTTCGAGAACGAATGGGGTACCATGTGCTCAATTCTATGGATGAACAAGAACTAGCCCGGTCAGCAGTATTGTGGGCTGACAATCCTAATATATACAATGATGACACAGTAGCACAGACATTTCTGAACCTTTCCCCAGACGAGCAGAAATTAGCAGGTGTATACATGATTCAGCACCTCCTTACGTTACACAGAAAACAACATTCTGATCCAGGTCCCTTACACGATACATTAGAAGCACTACTCATGGATAGATGGAGAGGCCTAAGTACCAAGTTAATTCAAATAATTCTAGAGCAACGGCACAGATATAACACTTTTTTAAGCTCACAATACGTTCCCGCTCCGCCCCGGAAAGGAAAATGTATCATATGGAGCGTCTTCATGGACTCGAAAGTCAGAACCCATTACGAGAAGTACACCCAGTCATGGGTACCGATAATACCTTGAAACGTGTGTATGTACACACACCCCTGACCAAGTTAGAACTATTGGAAATGAAGAAACTAGTACCCTGTCACGATAAAGACCCTGCGGGTTTTCACAGAGAACTTAAAGACATGCTACTGATGGGAGATTACACATATGCAGATATCATGAAAATGTTAAAAGTACTGTTGCCCACGGGCATCTACGAGAAACTGAAGGAAAGAGAGTGGGAGGTGGGAGACAAAAAGATTGTATGGGCAGAAATAGAAGACGAGGAGAAACTTCGTACCCCAGGGCTAGGCCTTGGGGAGAAAACTAAAGCATTACCAGGTTTAATAGTACAGGTTCTGCCAAGATTACTGACAACTAGAAAGGAAGACTGGGACGCTATCTCAGCCTGTAAACAGAAACACGATGAAGATACTAGTGACTTCTATTCAAGATTCGAGAAATGTTTTATTATTAATAGTGGCCTTAAACCGAGTAGCGAGTCGTACCCGCACCTTTTTGTAAGTAAATTAGTAGAGAATTCCCTAACGCAAGTTAAGAATCGAGTATACAAGGTTGAAAGAACATGGCAAGCAAATACGCCATCCCAGATGTTACAAATGTTGCAATATCACCAGAACAGAATTAGGGAAGAACAAGATCATGAACAGAAACGCATGAAAGACACGAAAATGAAAATGTTAGTGGCCCAGTCGGTTCCAGCCGACGGCCAGAGGAAGGGTACGACCCAGACCCAGAATTCAGCAGCTCCCGTTAAAGGGACATGCAACTATTGCAAGCAGCCAGGCCACTATGTACATGAATGTCCAGTCCTGAAACATAATATAGCAACAGGTAAAACTAAAGAAAGACCGCGTCAGCCTAGACAAGACCAGGTCCAGCAACAGACCTCACAGAATCCACAGTCTACGCATGCGCCACCACATACAGCCCAGACCGTAGCAGTACCACAGCCACAGCCCATTGCCGCGACACAACAAGTCTCAAAACAGATGTACCAGTATGCCCAATCGGACTACCCCGATTATCAGCGATACACATGAAACAGCCTAGAGAGGGAAGTTGGCTTGCCTCTTATTGAGATTCCTGTAGATCAAGAGGGTCCTTACGTGCACAGTCAAGTATTAGGAAAAGACAGAAAGTTTTTAATTGACACAGGGGCAAGTCGCACTACAATCAGTCACAATGAAGTTCCAGGGGCACCCCTCTCAGGCTCACAGAATGTTTACCTTGGTTTTTCAGGACAGCCTATTGTAAATGAAGTATCAGAACCTGTTTCCTTAGCAGTAGGTCCATTATCACGTGTTACAGACCTGTTACTCACGAAATCATGTCCAGAAAACTTGTTAGGAATAAAGACACTGAAGGCTCTAGGAGCCGTGATTTGCTGCTCTCCGGAAGGAGTTAGACTTTTCCTGCGGGACTTCAAGGGTCACTACGTCTTAAGACATTTTGATATCAGATTGAAAAATGTACCGGATCACTTGTGGGCACAAGGCCCAACTGATGTAGGCTGCATGCACATTACACCATACCGTGTTACACTCAAGCCAGGTGTTGTTTTACCCCGAATCAGACAATACAAGTTACCACCTGATGCTGTAGTGGCTTTACTGGAAATCATTGAAGAGCTCATTGCCCAAGGAGTGGTCGTAGAGACCGACTCCAATATCTGTAATTCCCCTATCATTCCGATTCTTAAACGTACTGATCCCAATGCACCGCCAGTATATCGGCTGGTGATTGATTTAAGAGAGCTGAATAAATGTATTGTTCCACAGTACCCTGTGGTTCCCGATATCTCTTCCCTATTGACTGCTATTGATTCAGAAGCAACGTTCTTTACTGTAATTGACCTCAAGAACGCCTTCTTCAGTGTGCCTATTGATCCAGAGAGCCAATATCTCTTCGGATTCAGTTTAAATGGACGAAGTTTCAAATTTTCACGCGCACCTCAAGGATTCACAGAAAGCCCCAGCATCTATAGCCAAGCACTGAAAAGACAACTTGACAGTATCCAAATGCCAGTTAACACTGCTTTACTGCAATACGTCGATGATCTGTTGATCACCGCACGAAGTGAACCCGAATGTGAACAAGCATCACTGACAGTTTTACATTTTCTGGCCGACAAGGGACACAAGGTGTCTCCTTCGAAGCTGCAATTCTGTGTTCAGCAAGTGGTGTACCTTGGGCACTTGCTGTCCAAAGTGGGGAGACAGCTCACTCCTGATCGCATCCAGTTAATTGTAAATATGCCACAACCTCAGACACAAAAGGAAGTGCGGGCCTTTATAGGCCTCACCTCGTACTGCAGACAATGGATCCCTCAGTATGCATTTCTAGCTAAACCACTGATACAGTTGACAACACAAGAGGCAGCGACTTCGACTGTCCTCCCTTGGACTCAGGAACATACACAGGCGTTTGAAGCATTAAAGAAAGCTTTATGTAGAGCACCAGTTTTAGCGACACCATGTTACAGCAAACCTTTTACACTTTTTGTTACAGAACGTGATGGTACAGCATTGTCTGTCCTCACGCAAGATCAAGCAGGTTCGCATAAGCCTTTCGCTTATTTTTCAAGTACATTAGATCCAGTAGCCCAGGCACTCCCTGCGTGCTTAAAGTCAGTTGCAGCGACAGCCCTAGCAATCAGGCAGAGCGACTCAATTGTTTTAGGACATCCATTAACAGTTCAAGTTCCACATTCTGTAGAGGTTCTTCTAAACCGAACCCAGACTCAACACTTGACTATAGCACGACTGACAGGTTATGAATTGACACTATTCCAGCCGCACATAGAAATCAGACGCTGTAGCATTCTGAACCCTGCAACATTGTTACCTTCGAGTATGACAGATCCAGCCCCACATGATTGTATAGAGATCATTAATGCAGTAACAAAACCCCGACGAGACTTAACAGATGTTCCATTGACAAATCCAGACCTGACACTTTATGTGGACGGTTCATGCATGCGAACAAGTACAGGAGAATTAGTGGCCGCATATGCAGTGACCACTGAAACTGAAGTCAAAGAAACACATCGTATTGACACACTGTCTGCTCAAGCGGCGGAGCTCATTGCTCTGACCCGAGCCTGTATACTAGCAAAGAACAGAAATGTATACATATATACAGATTCACGCTATGCCTTCGGAGTTGTGCACGACTTCGGAGTGTTATGGCAAGAACGAGGTTTTTTAACTTCTCACGGTGCCAAGATCCAACATGGTCCGCTCATCCAAGCACTGTTAGAAGCAATACATTTGCCTTCAGGCATATCCATCATGAAGTGTAAAGCACATACTAAAGTTACGGATTCTGTTTCCCAGGGTAATGACCTGGCAGACCAAACAGCAAAACATACAGCATTGACTCACACCCAGACTACTGACGTGACAAAAACAATAGTACTGACACATTGTATGACAGTTAAGGATCCCTCACTAGATGTAATCGACATTCAGACACATGCGACTCCAGAGGAAATCAAGAAATGGGTCGAACAAGGAGGGGTCCAGACAGATCAGGGATGGATGACGAAAGGAAAATCTACATGGTTTCTCCCCGACTCAATGGTTCAAGTTATAATCAATACAGCACATAGTCCAGCCCACCTGGGAGAAAAAGCCATGCTAGACAGTTTACAGAATCTCTGGTATAACAAACATTTACGAGCAGCAGCAAAACAGAAAGTGCGTACTTGCATGATCTGTTGTCAGTTCAATCCAGGTAAAAGCGTCCCTGTAGAGCAAGGTGGATTTCATCCTCCCGATCACCCTTTTGAAGTCCTCCAGATGGATTATATCCAGATGGAACGTTGTCGAGGATTCAAGTACGTCCTCGTAGTTGTTTGTGCACTTTCCCGTTGGACAGAAGCTTACCCAGTCTCAGATTACACTGCCCGACCACTGCCAGGCAGCTGGTTCGAGAATTCTTCCCACGGTACGGCTTGCCTCGTGTCGTGTACTCAGATAACGGACAGCCATTCTCATCCGAGCTTATGAAGCAGGTTTCACTCCTGCTAGGATACCAGTGGAGATTCCATTGTGTCCGACATCCCGAAGCCGCAGGCCTTGTAGAAAGGCATAACCAGACATTAAAGACCCGCCTTGCTAAAATCTGTAAAGAGAAAGGGGTCGACTGGATAGTCGCCCTGCCAGTTGCATTATTCTATATGAGGATGGTTCCACATTCTAGATCAGGGCTAGCCCCGTATGAAGTGGTCTTTGGCCGGCCACCGAATATGTGGGGGACGCCCATGCCTAAGAAAATTACAGATGTTGATTGTAATATGCTGACAGATTATCTTGCCTCCTTGATGTCTGCACTCCAATCATGTCGTTCACAGGTTGCCGCAGCTTTCCCTGACAACACTGATGTAAAGCCACACGACGTCCGCCCTGGGGATACGGTCCTGATAAGGAACTTCGACAGGAAAAGTCCGCTGGAGCCCCGCTGGAAAGAGCCGAAGATCGTCCTTCTTACAACGAGGACAGCAATAAAGGTGGAAGGCCGAAAGGGGTGGATCCACACGAGTCATATTAAAAAATGTAACGAACTGAAACCAGACCCAGACTCGTCCACCCCCACCAAAGACTGTGATGAACCTAGTGACTTTAAAGTTCCCGAACGAGAGAAAACTCCCCAAGAGGAGTATAAACTGAAACTCCGATCTAGCAAGTCAGACAGTTTAATTGTTTAAGTCCTCCCCTAGGTGAATCGGTTAAATAGGTTCTGACATGTATCCCCTAGATCGAGATAGAGAGAGAGAGAGACAATTCAAGAAACGTGCATATTGTAAATCACTCCGCAGTCACTGTATAGTGACGTTATTGATTATGTTTTTTCTAAGTCTTCTGATTATTGTTGCGAGTATATTGCTTCCCATATATTACCCTATCTTCAAACGTGAACAATCTGCTTACAATGTATCTGCTGAACATTCTTTTAGTACATTACCGCCTCACGAACTGTCTTACAGGCTTGCGCTGCGCAACAACACATTCATTAGTATGTTACATCACTCCCATCAGACTAACAATGCTACAAACTGTTGGATATGTGGCCGACTCCCTCCCTATCAGAAATACAAGGGAGTTCTGCCTCTCTTCCCGTACCCGTTCACTCACAATGGCTCCTGTGGTGCATGGTTTAGATTAATTAATTCCTTAGATTCTGATATTGCTGTTTTCGAGGGGAATTGGATTTGCTCAACGTCTGCTACCCTGACAAGAAGGGACTTCCCATTAGGATAGGAACTGATCTAGAAAATGAAGTGTATGGATTAGGTGATTATACAATCAACCTCATGATTCTTACTGTTGAATCCGAAGCTGCACCAGTTCTCCCTGCTATGTCAGTATTACCAGTCACAGGTGACTTATGTGTCAGAAAGAAGGGTTCAGTACACTTAGGTCATAGTCAATGTACTACCGTGGTCGAATTCAGTGATCATGGCAAGTCTTCCTTTAGAGCTACTCGACATTCCTATTTTGTTTGTGGCCATACCGCATACATACGCTTACCTCCAGATTGGGATGGTACCTGTTACATTGCTTTCCTTCTGCCACCTGTTTTCCTAGCCCCTCCTGATTATCATAGAAATACAAATCTAGTAAAGAGTAGACTCAGAAGAGATCTCCCGATTGTCGACTATACTGAAACGGCATGGGAACAATACACAGATTTCAATAAAGGCTTCTTTTTCTTCACAGGCCCCGTCCAAAACTCGAAGCAGTAGTAAATGAAACTGCCTCCGCTCTAGGCAACCTAACAGAGGAGCAGTCTGCTATGCGGATTGTTGTCCTTCAAAATCGTCTCGTTATTGACGTCATCTTGGCAGATAGAGGCGGAGCTTGTAAGGTCATCGGGTCAAGTTGCTGTGTTTTCATTCCAGAAAACGCGCCAACGGTATACCAAGCTATTACACGTCTTCATAAAATTGCAAGTTTGATACATCAGAATCCAGGCACCTGGACTTGGTCCGGATGGTTCTGGACAACACTGACCGCTTGGTGAAACAGAAGGTGAAAACAAGGATCTGCCAGCACAAGAGCCGCATTCGCTGCCAAACCCAGAATGCCCCACTTGTGGAACACTTCATCAGTGCCAAGCACACAGAAAATGACTTAAAGTGGACTGTGCTGAAGGCACTAAGGTTACCACCTAGAGGAGGATGCATGGCTCAACTTCTCAATAAGGAGGAACTAAAATGCATTATACTTCTGGACACAATTCGGAATGGTCTTAACCGCACCGAGGACTGGGCTGGATTGCTATGAATTGCCAGATATTGACTTGAGAGACTGCTTAAAATGACAAAATTGGAACAATAGTCAATTTCGCTTGTTGTTTTGATGTATGAGGTGTTCTAACATAATGTCTGCCGGTGTCCGTCTTCTAATTCCAATACTAATGTGGACAGAGACTGAACTTGTTTGATGGAAACGCTATGTAATGTTTGTAAAATGTCAATTTTTCTATCATGTACATCAGGGTGTATTAACGTTCCTGGTACATTGCATGAAAAAGAGCACAATTACCGAGTTTACATAACCGACACCACTCTAAGATGGCCGCCACTGGGACACTCTTCCCGCCCCCTGTCGCTCTCACCCCCTCATCGTTGTTTATTAATTCACGCGCTGCCGCGCTTGGGCTCACTTCCGTATTATCGTGAAGCCGGCGGACTGCCACTGTGCACACCGCCTGCACTTTGCTCGGATCGCGAGTGAAGGAGTATTACCTCCGCGCTAAGGTAAGGGTCCCGGCTGCCCCCGGCCCCCCCTTCCCTCCCTACCACGGGCATTTATAACCTTCCTGCTTATTTTTAAAAATTAATCCTGTTTATTTTCAGACTTCGAAAATTTAAAGTGTAAACCCTCAAGAGGTCTGGATACACTATATTGTCCCGTGATTTTGAATCCTTCCAAGCGGGATATTATCCGATACAAGATAGGAACTTATGGCAACAACCCTAAACCTATCGGAATAGGACATCGAGGTAACGTCTTGTTCCCCCGCCCCAATTATTAGCGCATGATATTATTACTTGATCCTAATTGATCCCCTTCGCTTTAGGCACCAGCCCTCCACCCAACTATCTCTCCTAGACTCTCAGGAGGCTCCTGAAGATCGCTCGGAAAGGTGTGCTTTTCACCTACTATTATCGCAATTTCATTAGGCACGTAGAGAATCCCGCCACGCTCACGTGACGCATGTTTACGCCGTAGTCACCACAACGGTAACCACAGGATGATACTCGATACTTTAACCACAGCCTCAAGTGTCTAAAATTGTTTTTAAGCTCACCGGGCTGCATGCCCGAAATAGTATGATCACCACTGCGCCACTCCTGAAAGCGACACATGTAGCCACAACCACGATAGCGTCTAAAGGCTCACGGTGTAACAATTCGAGTCGGCTTCAGCTTAAACTTTTCACACCTTTCATAAAGCATACGATTGGAACACTGGAAGACTTGTGAATGAAATCAACATGATCACAATGGCATGACATAAATGAATACTATGTGCAGTGTACCTGTAATTAGTGCTGTATTTAAACAGAATTTTCTTTCTTTTTCTTTTTTCTCCCATCTCTGTAAATTGTCATTTCCAACAGGCTTTTTTAAAAAAGCACATACAGGCAATACATTGTTAAAGTCCTGATGATGATCCCAGTTCACTAGGAGCCGGGGATCGAAACGCCGTCGACACTTTTTCCAATTCTGTAACTTTCCCATTGTGTTGACACTGTTACATGAATTGGTTGTCTGAACTTGCCTTGCGAATATGCTATTGATGCAAGGGACAATTGGCTCCCATGTTCTTTTTGCCTGATATTCTTTACCCTCTTCTTTTTGCTCTCTTTCCTACCCTTGAATTCTTTTTGAGTGTACTTTTGGATAGGTACAGGCTTGTACCCTATCAACTGTCACATTAGACCTCCTTGATGGTCTTTTAAACTTGTTTATATTTGAAATAAAATTTCAGGCCCGGCTGGGTACTGAAAAACTAGTCAATATAGTACTGATTGGAGTCTATATTTGCATTTGTTTTTGTGAAAATTCAATCCTATGGACCACTGTTTTTCATAATAATTGATTGCCCAAGGTCCCTAGGTACTGATTGGGTCCCCCTTGTTTTTGAAAAATACACAAGATCTTGGTGGAGCAAATAGAGAGTTCATTGTTGAGTGTGTAAGACTTATCCTCACCAACAATGTGTTCCTATTCAAGAATGAATACTATAGGCAGCTCAAAGGGACCAGCATGGGGGCCACCTGTGCCCCTAGTCTGGCCTGTCTATATGTAGGCAATTTTGAGATCATACATATCAATAATGAGATGGCCCCTTTTTTCGAAAATGTAGCGGGCTGGTACCGCTACATTGACGATATTTTCTTTATCTGGGAAGGATCGATGGAACTTCTTGAGGAATTCCTTCTTTGGATTAACCTAGGAGATCCGAACCTGAGATTTACATCGACATATAGTACCAGCAAGGTTGAATTTTTAGATATATGTATCAAGAACTGCAACGGAGCATTGGCAGTTGAACTGTTCACCAAACCAATGGCCAAAAATACATTGCTAGAATTTTCTAGCTTCCACCCGAAATCACAAAGGGAAAGTATCCCTTTTAGTCAGTTTTTTCGCCTTCGACAAAACTGTTCTGACTTAAATGATTATTACAAACACGCTGAAGATCTCAGATTAAAATTCAAAGATAGGGGATACCCAAAGAAACTCCTTTCTAATTCCATGAAAAGAGCACGGTTCTACGACCGTGATGCTCTGATTCACAACACTCCTAAAGAGAAGGAGCCCCTAAACAAAGTTGTGTTTGTCAGCAAGTTTTCCAACTTAAGTAACCAGATTAAAAACGTAGTGAACAAGCATTGGCATATTTTAAACTATGAAGAAGAACTAGTACTAGAGAAACCTCTTTTTTTGCATTTAAAAAGAATAAGAATCTCCGTGACCTACTGGTTCACACCTACAAAGAGGAATCTGTAGATAGCCAAAGAACAATTGATGGTACTAGGGTTACTGGAACTACCAAATGTGGCAACTGTAACATCTGTACTCAATGTATTGTGGGGTCAGAGATTGTTTGTAACACCAAGAAAATAGTATGCAAGACCCATAATAACTGTAAAAGTAAAAATGTCATCTACCCGCTGAAATGCCTGTGCGGCCTCTGTTATGTTGGAGAGACGGGAAGAGAGGTACGCACTAGGCTCCAGGAACATAGATCAGCCATCAAAACAAAAAAAGTGACTGCTCCCATTGTTGCCCATTTCATTGAAAGGGGACACAAGGAATCTGAATTTGGCTGGTTTATAATGGAAAAAATAAAAATAGGTAAAAGAGGTGGCAACATTGTCTCCAGAAGAAAGGAGAGAGAGCAGTGGTATATTTCCTACCTCGATACAGTCAAAAGGGGCCTTAATTCGAGAGAAGAGTGGGATCGCATCATTGGAGCAGTTTAACTTTTTTGCTTTACCTGGTTCCAATCTGATCTGCTATATTGTGTCTTATGAACACTGAGATGGTTCTATGTGACTGATAAGCTCACACATTCATTAATATAATGATTAGATTATGTCAGGGCTATCTAGATATTTAGAATATAGGGGCTGAATATCCACTTGTCATATTGAAATGTGTTTAACCAGAGTATTTCTGGCTTTCAGATATGTACCAATATATCAAAAATGTGCACTACATGTAGGTGAAATTTAGATTCTCGCCTCTGTTGTGGTATATTTTTTCAATGCTTCTATTTAGCACTTAGTATGTTTAGGAAATGTGGATATATCTGCGGATATTTCAATGGAGTGTAACTAAAGTTAATCAAAACTGACGCTCGTAAATATGAGGTCTAATAAATTTGTTCGACCGATATTTATATTGTTACACATAAAATTTACGGGTGTGCAGCGCTATTTTCGAAATACAGCATGCCAGTTCCGTCGAGATCACGATAATAGAAATCTCCCTCAGGTATCAGAAACGCGGCAGGCACCTCGGGTAGTCTTTCCTCACTATCCATTACTTCCTCGTTCGTCATTAGTGACGTCCACTGACAATCGTGTTCAGTGTGTATATATAACAGCGCGGACTTCGTAGTCACTGCTAACCGGTAGGACGAGCAGACATCCACGCGGGACGTTCGAGAAGCTTACTGAAAAGGTAAAGGAACGAAATGGGCTGCATTATGCTTAAACGCACTGTTAAGAGTGGGGCACGCTATTGACACAGCTTGTGTCGGTCTGTTACAGGGTCAACACGGAGGAAATCGCCTCGTGTCTTGGGTATCTTACTGGAACCCTGAACCCCTCCAACGTCGATAACCGCTCCATTTATAGGTGGGAGCCGATATTTAGAACATAACTACCGCGTGCGTTGGACGCAGTAATTTTAACTCTTTTGTGAGTATACCTAGATACTTGTATCAGCATGAATGGGCTATGTCCTGTTTTGATTAAGCCGCTAATGGCCTGTCCTTTATTTACAGCCCCTAGCTATTATGCTGGATGCGCCACCATTGTTGAAAGTATGATAAGGTTTCTGTCACCATTTTAAACCAGTAAGTGAAAAGGTGGAGAGCCATACTCATCTTTATGCGTATCATTATCGTTGTTTTGCGGTCTTGGTATCTATGTTCATACTCTTATTGACACGCCAAGGGTAGATATAGCTGTAAGACTATGTGGCTTTTGACGAATCATGCAATGTATGTCATAAAATATGTTTGACATCTTCGCCCTAGTACAATATAATATCACTTAGAAACTTTGAAGGAAAGACATGTTATGAGTAGGGCTAGGCTCGCTGTCTCAGATCTGTCAACACCGTAGCGGGAGTATCTATTCTGCATGGATAGATTGTGACATAAAAAGTTTCTTGGGGTAGATAAGATACATGCTACTGAGGTAGAGCATGAGCTAATAACGTTGACTTGAAAGGATAAATTGGTCTTGATAAACACTAAATGTGATGTTTTATTCATGTCGTAACTAGGAAGTCTGTTTAGATCAAGAAGATAATTCGCTGGACGAATATCTCTACCAAACGATAAGGAGGCAGCATACCCCTTATGACATATTGACAGACCCTTTGCTTACCTGAGGTAGGTGATATATCATGACTCTCTGCACTGCCACCTCGGTTTTAGAACTGGTATATCTGATAAACTATATCTTTTGACCATTAAGCGATGCTTGATTATATGTTCCTGGTCTTTAGCTAGGTTATAAAAGAAAGGTTCTTTATATTACTGCAAAACATGAGGAATTTACCCTTGTGATGAAAGGATTTTTTTTAGGCCTTTTGGCTATGAATTGGTTAGCCCTATATGTATGTGATATATGTTGTATGTTTTGTATATTGGAAGCAATGTTTATGTGTGTTAACAAATTGAGTAGAATATATACATTATATTTTTTAAGGGTATTGTTTTAACCTGCTGTTGTTAAATTTGATCCGTTGTGTTTATAATTTATGACTAAGACTGATCTTATTTAATTTTCAGAAGTATTGGGAAACATTTGTACACATTTTCCTGATGAAGGCGGTTTTAGATTGATTATACCGCCGAAACGCGTCGATGCTAAAGGAGTAAATCTGGGATTATAAACGAAGGAAAATTCAAAATTACTGTTTTTTGTTTGAGTTTAGTCCTGTCTCCCTGTAGCTCCTTTTTTAATGGAATGCTGATTTTATTGAGTATTGTTCCGTCTTGTATGTGTTTCCCAATTTTTAACTAATGTAATGTATGCTAATAAATTGTTTTGAATACTTTATCTTCACCATAGTGTTTTCACGTATATTGAATTTTTCACTTATTTTCATTGCTTCCTGTTATATGTTTGGTATTGGTGAGCTCATTGTATGTTTGTAAGTACTTATGTATCAACGTTAATTCGCCCAAAGGGAATTACTTTTTGACTTGCGAAATTGCCAAGAGTACAGAGTCTAGAGCTGATACATTTGCATTCGAGGAGGATGAAGCCAACAGGATTTATGCACTAATCAGAGATGAAATATCACATAAATCCACAAATCGTACCAAGGAGCAAATTACTAGACAACTCATATATTTATCAAAGAGGCAAGTCAATCAAAAACTACACTCAAGCACCTTAAAAAAATATCACCGGTCGCAGCGTATACCCAGGGGCCTACGGATAGCTCTAAAACCCTCACTTTGCAAAAATTCTAAACGTTTCCAGGAGAAATGGTATGCAATTTTAAATAAGTGCTCCCTGGACCTAATTCTATTAATTATAGAAGAACTCTCAGATATTTTGGAAGAACTCTCAAAAGAGATTGCAAAAGTATCTACGGAACTCACCAGTATGATGTCTGAAGAGGATTTGGCCAAAACATTAGAAGACATCAATGACCAGATTGCCAAACATTCTCGGGAAATAACTGAAAGAAAAATAAGAAAATTCAAGAGGGACACCCTTGATTATAAATTAGGGGAGGTGTACACCTGGGCGGAGGTTTATGCCCAAAAGAGGATGAACCGCCCATATACACAATATACGGACACCTCATCATCTGGTAGTGATACTTCACATAGAACACAAGTAACAAGAGTTTAGATAACACCAAGAACCCAAGATACGGCACAAAGTGAGGAACCATCAGTAAGCATTACAGCTACAACAAGTGCTTTTTTAGAGCAAGGCCAATATCAAAAAGGAGACCCAGGAGGGGAAAAAACAAAAGAAAAGGAGAAGGAACATCCCAACACGAGGAGTACAACAAATCCGAAAAAAGTCAAAGAGAAGAAGAAGACGCAAACTTAGACCAATTAGTCATAAACATCTCAGATTACAAGCTCACTGCTAAGGAAGTTAAGCTATTACAAAAGGGTACATCATTTGTCCCTACCAACAACACAGATCCTTTAGAGTTGGAAGTGAGTTTTTTTAAACTCATGAGAAAATTACGGCTGAGGCATTTTTTTGATAATGTTTTGCCTAAACAGGATTCACGAGAACCGGATCAACTAATGGGGTTAAGACCCAACAGTACTTTCCAGGCTCCTGTGAACCACAAAACATCAGATCTTTACGAGGAATTGGTCAAACAGGATTTGGCTAAACTGAATTTTGGACGTCACAATAAGAAAAACATAACACAAAAAGATTTAGATACCCTAAGAAAACTGGCAAATAATGATGAAATCGTATGCACCAAGGCGGATAAGGGTGGAGCATTGGTCATTATGAATTCTGTGATGTATGAAAACAAGGTGATGGAACACATATCAGATTCCAATACTTATATGAAATTGGAGGAGAACCCCACAGCAAGATATATGGACACTTTGCGAGACATCATCAATAAAGCTTATGAAGCAGGAACAATTAATGAGAGAACCAAGAGCTTTTTGATAAAACAATATCCTAAAAGTCCAGTATTTTATATGATACCGAAAATTCATAAAAATCTCAAAGACCCTCCCTTATGATAGATGGTATCCACATGTGGTAGTCTGCATGAACCTATAGGACAACTATTGGATAAGTACTTACAGCCAACTGTGAAGAGTATGGCAAAATATGTCAAGGACACTACCGATTTTTTGTTGAAATTGAACTCTGTTTCCATTGAACAAGGAGAGAATGTAATCCTATGTACAGCCGACGTGAAGTCATTATATACGTCAAACCCCCACTCACTTGGAATAGAGGCGGTGGAACAAGCAATAGTGAACATGGATCTACAACTTCCTATGCAAACGTTTCTTATGGAATTAATGTTATTCACTTTGTACCAGAGTTACTTTAAATATAAGAATGATTGGTACCAACAATTGGTGGGAACCTCCATGGGCAAATCGGCTGCACCGGTATATGCTAATATATTTATGAAACAGTATGAGGAGGTAAATAATTTTTCGAAGGCGGAGTGGTGTGACAATTTAAAATTGATTATCAGATATATTGATGATATCTTTATAATTTGGAAGAACTGAAAGGAAAGATTGGAGGCAGCCTTAATTGAACTCAATTGCATTGATGAACGCATACAATTAACTTGGGAGATCTCCAAAGAGAAAGTCACATCTTTGGACGTGGAAGTTACATTGACGGAAAGTGGGATAGAGACTGACATATACAGAAAAGTGACTGACAGAAACAATTTGTTGCATTTTTCAAACTTTCATCAAACCAGTTTAAAGCAACAGTTAAAAGAATAACATCTAATGACACCAAAGCGGTCTTAAGGATTAATGAAATGGGAACAAGATTTTTGACCAGAGGATATCCACAAAAAATGGTTGAAGAATCTAAAAAACGTGTGGAGAATATCAGTAGAACAGATCTATTGAAAGAAAGAAAGAAATCTGACGACACCAGAATAGTGGCAGTATCCAAATATTCAACACTCAGTGGGAAATTCAAAAGCATTATCATACGACATTGGTCAATTCTAAATCTTGAACCAGATTTCAATTCCATTTTTTTCAAACCTCCGCTTTTTGCTCACACCAGGGGAAAGAATTTGGGAGAGATATTGAAACAGAAGCCTATGACAAAAGAATCACACAGAGGAACTAGACCATATTTAAATTGTGGAAACTGCAATAACATTATAAAAGGCAATACCATCAATCACCCAATGAAGGGACATGTAATCAAACTAAAAGTCACTGCAACCTGTGACACATCAAATGTGATATATTTACTCAAATGCCCCTGCGGGAAGGTTTATGTCGGCAAGACAGAAAGGAAAATAAAAATCAGAGTGACTGAACACAAGTCGAATATTCGTACACACAATTTGAAATCTTCGATTGCTGCTCATTTTCATGAAGAACATCACAATATATCTCAATTAAAATTCTTTATATTGGAATGTGTTGAAAAGAAAGAAGGAAGAGATAACAATAAGTACCTATTACAACGAGAAAATGTTTGGATCCAAAGACTGTGTTCGAGTAAACCAAATGGTCTTAATGATCGAATTGAACTGGCATGCTATCTTTAATGAGATATAATGAATTGGTTTCTGTGTCCTTGGATAGATTTGTGCTGTTATTGTTTATTTACATTGTTTATTCACATTGTATATGCCAATTTATGCCACACATACATTTCAATTGATTGTAGCACACATATGTCATTTTTTGTAACCGTTTATTCACATTCACTTTTCGGGAGGATTTGCCACTCTTACTTATTGCCAGTCTAATTAGTTTTCGTGTTTTGGAATATGTTATTTATTTCATTTATTGCGCTATTTGAATTTTTTGGATAGTCTTGAACATAATTTGGTATTCGAGTAGTACCGGTCGGGTTACCGGCATATAGTCTTTCTTTTATGCCCTTGATGACTAACCGATCACATGATCGGGTATTAAACCAATGACAGCCGTCGGGCTAAATACAACAAGGAAGCGCGATCGGCGTCCCGGTTTTGGAAACTTTGCGATTGAATTTAGATTACGTTTTTCGACCGAGAGGATTGTTCGAGGTGCAGGTTGGTCAGATTAACTCTGAATACTTGGTTACCGAATTTTGTAGAATCTGGGAATTTGCTTATTTATTTACTTTTTGTTATCTCGGCCATTTCAGAATGGTGTTCAATTGAAGACACTAAGGGATGTCATGTAAGTGCTTAGGCTGTGTTTGTAGATTTATTCAGCATGATTTCACTGCACATGGAATCACACTGCGTCGATGCCATGGTTTTTTACACTCAGTACACACGTGACCAGCACTTGGGTATTATGTTTTGCAAGAATTGTGTACATTTATTTCCCTAGCTATTTTCTGTTTGTAACACACCTCATTTTTTATTTTTTAGTGCTACTCCCTGAGGAAGGGCCTCATTATGCCCGAAATGCATAGGAGTTACTATAGCAATGTTGTCAGATTATAAAAAGTGATATTAAGAAGAATGAACTATTGAATGAAAGAAATTCATAAAAAATTGGAATGAATTAAAGAACGATTAATTAAAGTTGAGATTGAGTGGAATCATCATTTTTTCCTAATAGAGGAGATTGTTAGTGTGCCCATGGGGATGCGACTAATGATCCATTAGAAGCACATCTCCATAGTATTACGTGCACAGCACGGTGGAAAGAGCATAAGTGCTCTGTACGGAGGGATAGCAGATACCTCGGACCATAAACCTAGGTGTAACAGGAGAGTTTTTAGCCCCATCCGGTAGTTTAGGATGTCAAGTTCCAGCGATGACATCATGGGGTTGGAAGAGTTCCATGGAGAAGATGTTTGTGTGTGTAGACGTGCCCTTCCCTCAGAACTCGTGTTCAACATCTGGTGCAGCAACACTATCCCAGGAGACTGACTTAAGGCATCTGTGTCAGCTGGTAGGGCTTAAGTATTAAGACCGATTCAATTGACTCTGTTGACTTCAATGGACACTCACTATGTTACTCCTACTTCCTAGGTTGAGCCTGCGAGAGCATGTGCTAGCGCATGTTACTCGCTTGCGAGACACTGTTGTATACATAAAAGGGCTTGGAGCCCACCTTTTGCTTACCATTTGTTGGTTTGCATGGCACTCTTCTGTACAGCCTCATAATTTGTCACTGCAGGCCTAACATCATTTCTGTTTCTCTCTGTGGAGAAAGGACCAAGCACTGATTGATTCAACTTAATCAGCGCCTGTACTTTTTAGTTCTGTTTAACTTTTAGTGCCCTGCAAAAAGGAAGGCTTGTGACTGGCAAAAACAATCTGCCCCAGTCCAATCCAAAATATTCTACCCCACTCCAATCTGAAAAAATCTGCCCCCACTTAATCTGCCCCAGTCAAATCCAAAACAGTCTGCCCCATTCTAATGTGCCTCACTCCAATCCAAAACAAAATGCCGCTCACTTCAATTCAACCCACTCCACTCTAATCCAATCCACCTCACCCCAATCCAACCATTCCCTCCCAATTCACCCCACTCTAATCCACCACAATCTACCCCAACCCACATCAATCCAATCCATCCAAATCAAGTCCAATCACATCTACCCCACTCCAATCCACCTCACCTCACCTCTCCCCAATCCAATCAATGCCACTCCCTCCTCAATCACCCCACTCCAAAACAATGTGCCTCACTCCAACCTACCCCAGAATAATCTGCTCCACTCCAATCCAAAATAACCTGCCCAACTCAATCAAAAACAATCTGCCGAACTAAATTCCGAAACAATCTGCCCACTCCAATATTCACCATCCCAATCAATTACAATCTGCCCCACTCCAAACCAAAACAATCTGCCCCACTCAACCCCAGATAAAGTGCCCCACTTCAATCCAAAACAATCTGCCCCACTCCAATCTGCCCCACTCCAATCTTCCCCACTCCAATCCACCCCACTCCAATCCATAACAATGTGCCCCAATCCGACCTGCCCCACAACAATCTGTCCCACTCCAATCCAAAACAAGCTTGCCCACTAAATCCAAAACAATCTGCCCACTCCAATATGCACCACCCCAATACATTACAATCTGCACCACCCCAATCCATTACAATCTGCCCCACTCCAATCCAAAACATGCTGCCCCACTCCAATCTGGCCCACTCCAATCCAAAACATGCTGCCCCACTCCAATCAGCCCCACTCCAATCCAAAATAATCTGCCCCACCCCAATCAATCAATCAATCAATCATAGCATTTGTAAAGTGCACTATATACCCGTGAGGGTCTCAAGGCGCTGGAGGGGGGTAGACGTGCCACTACTGTTCAAAGAGCCAGGTCTTGAGGAGTCTTCTGAAGGTCAGCAGGTCCTGGATCTGCCGTCGGTGAATGGGGAGGGTGTTCCAGGTCTTGGCGGCGAGGTGGGAGAAGGATCTGCCACCGGAGGTCGCTCTTCGGATGTGGGGGACAGTGGCGAGGGCGTGGTCTGCGGAGCGGAGCTGGCGGGTGGGGGTGTAGAAGCTGAGTCGGCTGTTGAGATATGCTGGTCCGGTGTTTTGGAGAGCTTTGTGTGCGTGGGTGAGGAGTTTGAAGGTTATCCTCTTGTTGACAGGGAGCCAGTGCAGGTCTCTCAAGGGGGGTGAGTGGTGGCTGCAGTGAGGGAGGGGTCTTGGGCTCAAAATTCCACGGACCTGATAATTCTCGCCTCGGTGCCTAGTCTAATCATGGAGTCCCACTCTGCAACTCTGGGCAATAGCTTGCTTAATCTCCACAACGGCCCCCACAACGCTAAGGATGCCTGGCCTCCACCTTGGGGGTGCTCAGGAGTGGACGCCTCACAGGGAAAGCCAGGATGGGTTCCACAGCAGTATTCGTACAAGCGCCTTGAGACCCTTGCGGGTGAGTAGTGCGCTATACAAATATCAATTTACATTTACATTTACATTTTTGATGAACAGGCGTGTGGAGGCGTTCTGGAAGCGTTGGAACCGTTTCAGGACCTTGGCCGAGGCTCCTGCGTAGAGGGCATTTCTGGAGTCCAGTCTGCTGCTGACGAGGGCCTGGGTGACTGTTCTTCTTGTTTCGCTGGGGATCCACTTGTAGATCCTGTGGAGCATGCGGAGGGTGTTGAAGCCGGAGGAGGAAACGGCGTTGACCTGCTTTGTCATGGAGAGGGTGGAGTCGAGGATGACCCCTAGGTTGCATGCATGGTCAGATGGGTGGTGGAGCTGTTCCTAGTGCAGTCGTCCACCAGGAGTCGTCCCAGGCTGAGGGGGTGGAGCCGAGGATGAGGACCTCCGTCTTGTCTGAGTTGAGCTTCAGTTGGCTGTTCCTCATCCAGTCGGCGACGGCCTTCATGCCTTCGTGGAGGTTGGTTTTGGCGTTGTGGGGGTCCTTGGTGAGGGAGAGGACAAGCTGGGTGTCATCGGCGTAAGAGATGATGTTGAGGTCATGCTGTCGGGTGACGTGGGCGAGTGGTGCCATGTAGACGTTGAACAGCGTAGGGCTGAGCCCTGGGGTACGCCGCAGATGATCTCGGTGGCTTCGGAGCGGAAGGGGGGGAGGCGGATGCTCAGTGTTCTGCCGGAGAGTAAGGATGTGGTCCAGTCCAGGGCCTTCTCTTAGATCCCTGCTTCATAGAGGCGTGTTGGTAGTGTGTGGTGGCAGACCGCGTCGAAGGCGGATGACAGGACCAGGAGGATGAGGGGCGCAGTTTCTCCGTTGTCCAGCAGGGTCCTGATGTCATCGGTGGCGGCGATGAGGGCCGTTTCGGTGTTTTGGTTGTTGCTGAACCCGGACTGCGATGGGTCCAGGATGCTCTTCTCCTCGAGGAAGCTGGTCAGTTGTTTGTTGACGGCCTTCTCGATGACCTTCTCCGGGAACGGGAGCAGGGAGATGGGCCGGAAGTTCTTGAGGTCCTTGGGGTCCGCCTTGAGTTTCTTGAGAAAGGCGTTGATCTCGGCGTGCTTCCAGCTCTCCGGGAAGACTGCTGTCTCGAAGGAGATGTTGATGGCTTTCCGAAGGTGGGGTGAGATGGTGGTGCTGGCTTTGTTGAAGATGTGGCGTGGACAAGGGTCTGACGGGGATCCGGATTTGACGGTGCTCATGATCTTGATGTCGATGTTGATGTTGGTCCAGGAGAGCAGGCGGTTGGTGCAGGTGGTGGTCATGGAGGCGGAGGTCTCGGTGGTTGTCGGGGCGGTCGCGGCGTCGAAGTTGTCGTGGATGTCTGCGATCTTACGGTGGAAGAAGGTGGCCAGCAGGTCGCACAGGTCTTGCGCAGGTGGGATGTCGTTGGTGTTGGAGCTGGAGTTGGACAGTTCCTTCATGATGTTGAAAAGCTCTTTGCTGTTGTGTGCGTTGTTGTCTAGGCGGTCTTTGAAGGAGGCCCTTTTGGTGGATCTGATGGGATGACTGTGTCTGTGGGTGGCGTTCTTGTGGGCTGTGTGGATTTCCGGTGTTCGTTCACGGATCCAGCTCTTCTCTAGCTTTCGGCAGGTTGGCTTGGAGGCCTGGAGGTCGTCAGTGAACCAGCTGGCTTTCTTTCTGGTGTGGCTGTTGCAATCAGCTCCAATCCAAAAACATATGCCCCACTCCAGTCTGTACCACTCCAGTCTGCCCAACTCCAATCCAAAACGACCAGCCCCACTCTAATCCAACACAATCCGCCACTCTCAAATCCGCTCCACTCAATCAACTCTACTCCACTCCAATCCAATCCAATCCAATCCATCCCACCCCAACCCAATCTACCCATCTAGCCAAATCCAATCAATCCAAATACAATACAATCCACCCCAACCCAATCCACCCCATCTAGCCAAATCCAATGTATCCCACTCCAATCCAATCCACCCCACCCATATCTAATCCACCTCAGTCGAATCCACCCCCTCAATCCAATCCACTTCACTCTAATCCAATCCACCCCACTGCAATCCAATCTACTTTAGTCCAAACCACCCCACACCAATCCAATTCCCTCACACTGCTCTATTCCACCCCATCCACCTCCACTCAGTCCACCTCACTCCAATCCAATCCACCCCTCCCCATTTCAATCCTCCATTGTAGTCCAATCCACCCCACTCTACCCCAGTCCACCCCAAATCAGTCCAACCCACTAAATCCAATCCATCCAGCCAACCACACTCCAGTCCAATCCATCCAATCCAATCCACCCCAAACCAATCCACTCCACTGCACTCCAGTCCACCCCCCTCAAGCCCAGTACAATCCCTTCCCCTCCACTCCACTCTAATTCACCCCACTCCAAACGACTCTGGTCGAATCCAATCCACCCTACTCTAATCCAACCCACCTCAAACTAATCTAATTCACCCCAATCCAATCCACCCCAAATCAATCCACCTCACCCCATTTCAATTCACCCCACTCCAATCCAATCCACCCCATTCAGTCCACCCACCCCAATCCACCCCACTCCACTCCACTCCATCCAACCTACTCTACCCCAAATCAATCCACCCAAACTACGCCAATCCAATCCACCACACTATCTCAATCCACTCAAACCACTCCACCCTATTCCTCCCCACTCCACTACGCCACTCCACTTTACGCCACTGCACACTATGACACTGTACTCTACGACTCTCTCTGACACTGAGCTCTACTCCCCTCTACTCAACTCTACAAAACTCTACTCCAACAAATCCAGTCTACGACACCCCTCCATTCCAATATATGACAATCCATGTCACTAACGTTTAGTCATGCACACCACAGCCACACTGGTGCACAACATGTCAAAAACGCACTGCCAAAGTCAATAACTTTTGTATAGGCGTGACCTATTGGCTTTGCCAATGCTAATTGATCTTACGCTCTCAATTCCCACTCGACCATGGGTCCTAAAATGTTTGCTGTGGGACTAAATCTATTTTTCTCACAAACTATAACATTTTGTACAATCACGCACATCCACATTTCGCTAATCACTGAAAACACCTGTTTTCATACGAACATACAGACATTTCAAAAGCAAAATATCTCCTGTATGTACACACACACACACACACCAAAGCACTCAGTACAAACACACACGCACGAAGGCATACGCGCGCTCCCTCGGGGGCGCGCACTTTTTGCAACCGCCTGGACAAAAAGCCCCAGTGGACAATACACTGCTGCTGTGAGGGATCATGAGAAAATATTCTCAGACTGAAGACTCCCCAGCTGTCGGCCATGTTTCCGCCCCTCCCAGGGGGGAAGGGGCGGGGATAGATGGCCATTGTGCTTAATGGGTGTTAGTTAAATCTACTTTTACAAGGAGGGCTCTTAAAAACCCTTGTCAGAACAGAGCTATTCAGCTGCGTCGCCCACCCCTCCTCCTGCCTTCTGCGCCCTTGCATACAAACACTTCAGCTGCGGGACACCCCCACCACTCTAGCCGTGTTTTGCCACCCTGTAGCTCCCCTTTGTTTCTCTTAATACCACACATTGTCCGCGCTCATACACTGTTGGTGTGAACTGACGGGACAGCATCGAGTTCCACTCAGCACCTCACGGTACAGAGCCCTACACGAGCAGAGACTTTCGGTCAAATTCCTCTGTTTGAGCTGGCACAAACCCAGTGCTTGGAGGCTGCTACCATATGCATTAAATCCAACCAGTTTTATACTCTGGAATGCAACACAACAGGTAGTTTAGCTTTTTCAGTTACCACTTACCAAATTAATCGAATTCCCTGAAGGCTTTTAAAAACCATTAAAAAAACATTATTTGAAGCAGCTTTCCTTTTTTTTATGAATATGTTTTCACACCAATTGCCTGACACTTCTAATTTGTTCCCCCTACCCAGTTTAATGGTACTCCTTTTAGCAAACTCAGAAAAATGAAAGAGTAGAGTTGGTCCTGCCATGAATGCCACATTACCAAATATGCCAAGCCCAAAACCTTGTTTGGTTCAACATGATGATGTATGGAGGGTTTTTCTATCGCTCCACCTTTAAGGGCCTAATAGGCCAAAACTGTTTCCATTGTATTGCACATTACCTTCCTCCTCCGTCTTCCTCGTCACGGTCACCCAGGAGTATTACGTGTTCGGGGCACAGCATACACCCATATAAAAAATTCCCCACTGAACAAGGCGGCCTGATAAAAAGTACCTGTCACCTGACCTATAAGGGTGGGGGTTGTTTTCTTCTTCCATCATTCCTGCCGCCGCTCCCGCTCTGGGCGTTGGTGCAGGGGTTTGTATGTCTGCTGGTCACCTCCGCTCCCATGCCGAGCGGTTGGGAGCGGCGGTGTACTTTCTGTTTTTTTGTGCCTTATTTACGCCATCGCTCCTGTGCTGAGCGACTATGGAGTAGCGGTGGTGGATTTTCATCCTTGAGTTGCTCCTGCGCAGGAGCAAAAACCACAGTTGATGGACAGAATGCAGAACAATGTCATACATTCACCCCAGTACAGAGATCTGGGCCTAAATCCATCGTTTTTTTGCACCCCACACCACCCCAGTTCAGACATGGCCATATGCAAATCAGTCTGACCCTGTGCCTCATGGGAACAGTCCAGCCCGAACTGCCAAGCCATGCCTTCCCTGGACCGGAAACAAGCTTCCGAGGACCGGTTTCTGCCATTCCAGCCGTCTTCAGCCCGGCTTGCTTGAATCCAGTGGTGTGGCGAGCATGGGACTCATGTCTGAGCATACCCAGCCCACTCGGGGTGACAAATGCAAAAACCACAGTTGATGGACAGAATGCAGACAATGTCATACATTCAGGAGCGGCAGTCTTTACTACTGGCATGTGCGCCTCAGCTCTTGTGCCCGTCGCCTGAGTCTTCCGCATTTTTGGGACCTGTGGCTTACCTGTTGGTGTTGGTGGTCCTCCCAGCTGACACTGACTCCCCTGCGGGGCGGTTCCCGGGGGAGGTTATATTCACCGGATTGCCGTCTTCAGCATGCCATGTTATGGGGGCAGTACTGGTTGCTTAGCAGCAGTATCTCTCACGTGCCTTTAAATGCTTGTTCTTCCTCCTGGTCTGCAGTTATGTTTTTGGATGCGGCCATGGAGGGCAAACGATCTGAGAAGCGTAAACATCAGTCTTCTGGTTCTGAGCCTGATTCCTCCCAGCAGCCTGTGGACATGGATCTTGATGTCCTTCAGGCAATGATTAATAAGGCGGTGGATTCTGCCTTTGCAGCTCAGGAATGGCCGGTGCCTAAAGTTCACAGAGTTTCTTCTCAGCCTCACCCAGACTCTGATGGTTCGGATGAGGAACAGCAGGGACGCTTTGCTAAGGGTGCTGAATGATGACTCACTTGAAGGACAATTTGGCCTTTCTGACTGTGGTTCCTCTAGATGAGGAGGACGTTTTTTTTCTCTCAGTACCACCGGAAGGAGCTTGACGGTCTTCCCATCCATAAGGCCATCCGGGGGCTTTTCTCCAGGGAATGGTCAGATGTCGAGAAAGCTGGGTTCCCACGGTTCCTCGCTAAGAAGTACCTTCTTCAGAATTTCCTGAGTGCCCCCCTCAAGTGAAAGTGGACTCACTGGTGGTGGTTCTGGTCTCCAGTGGTTCCATAATCTCGGAAGACGCCTCTCCTAGCGATCCAGTTGATAAGAAGGTGGACAGTGCTGCCAAGTGGGCTTACTCCGCCGCTAACTTTTCCATCTGGGCTGGTGCTTATGCCTCCTATGTGGTTCAATTGTTCCTGCATGATTTTCAAGCCTTGCCAGAAGACCTTCAGCAAGGGGAGGATGTCAATTCGCTTCTGTCTATTATGGAGTTACAAGTACACTTCCGGTCTGACATTACCTATGACTCTCTGTCCACTGCGGCGGCCATTTCTGGTTCCATTGTTTATGCTCGATAAAACATCTGGATGAGGTCGTGGAAGGCGGAGGCCTCTCAGAAGTCCCTCCTGTCACTTTTGCCTTTTGATGGGGCTAAGTTGTTTGCCTTTTGTGGGAGGGGTCGAGGCCGTGGCACCCCTTCTCTGATAAGTCCCGGCCACAGCCCGCGGGTGCTGCCCTTGCCAGTTCCACTCCAAAATCCTGTCTATCTCAGGGTGGGCGGCCGAATTGGACAATATTCTTTCGCTTGGACTAGCGACGTCACCAACTCCTGGGTTCTTTGCCTGGTGGTCGAAGGTTATTCTATCGACTTCTCTTCTCGGCCTCCAGATCTCTTTGTCCCGACCTGACTCCTCGGAATCCGCTGAAACTGCTTGGGTTGGAGCAGGGGATCATGGATCTTCTCCTGAGGGTACCATCATTCCTGTTCCCATGAACGAGTTGGGTCAGGGTTGCTACTCTCTGATGTTCCTGGTACAGAAGGCATCAGTGGTTTCCGCCCTGTTCTGGAGCTCAAGACAGTGAATGCCTATGTTCCTTACCAGAGATTCAAGATGGTGAGTTTGCAGAAGATTCTGCCCCTTGTTTCCCCTGGGGCCTTTCTGACGTCCTTGGACCTTTTGGATGCTTATTTCCATATTCCTGTGCACCCTCTCTTCCAGAGGTATTTGCGGATCTATGCCCTGAGACAATGTGAGAGGCTGGCCTGGTATATGATGTCCACTAATGTAAGTGGGCATCCTGCACCAGTCCGGACAACTCTTATGGTGATTTAAGAGGTATTAGACAACCTTAGAAAGCTCTCTAAGTGGTTGCTGTGGAGAGCAGTCTTCAGGCTCAATCCAGAAGGAGTGTAAAGCAGCTTGTTTTACTAGAATGCAATCTTATAGTATAGATTAAGTGAAAAAAATCCACACTAAGTTTTTATAAAAATATATATTTATTATATAATACATTCTAGTACTTTCCAATATCTCCAACACGGAGATAAACAGAATGCACACAATACTTTAGCAAGGAAACACAGAAAATAGCACGAAATGCACCGCGTGCTCTGTACAACTCTATGTGCAAGTCGCAGTTGGATTTTTAAAGATTAAGGACCCTTCCCAGTGGACCCTGAAGAAACCCCATGGAAGACAGAAGGTTGGAGAGCCACCCCACCTGTGAATACCCTAGTATCCATTTTACCTACACCAGGGAAGCTGGGTACATAAGTGTGAAGTGGTGTCGGAAACAACGTCGAACCCAATGGAGGACTTCAGGAAAGTGCTGCTGTGAAAGAAGGAAGGAGTGTCCGGTTGAATCCAAGAAAGGATTCGAGATGAGAGGTACCTACAAGCAGAGGAGGACAGAGTCTATGCCACTCAGGGGTGACCAGGAGACTTGGAAGACGAATGCCCTCCGATGTCGGGTATTGCAGGATGGATGACGATGACCATGACTCTGCAGCTGTGAGGACCAGTCACCCCTGAGGAGGACCAGAAGCTGAGAGAAGGATGTCGAATGCTGAGGGGTCGGTGTCCGGTGGGAGCACCAACAAGCCTTGGCAAAGGCAAGCCACGCAGGCATCAGAGAAGGATCAACGTCAGGACCTGCAATGTCCAGAGGACTCACCAAAGGCAGGGGAATCAGGGCAGGCCCCAAGCAATCAGGGGAGCCCAAAAGAAAGAAGTGTGACCCTCAAGTGGACCCACAGGCCGGAGGTACTGGAGTCACAAGAGAACCACAAGCAGCTCACCAAAAGATGCAGGTCACGATGCACAGGATGTGGTGTGGCTGATGATTCTAGTCACTGGAGATGCTCGAGGTTGGGGCTACTTGGAGCTGGAAGATCTTCTTGCAAAGAAGCCAACAGGCCTTTGCAACAACAAGTTGAACGCAGTACACAGGGGTTCAGTTATTGCAACCCCCACGAAGGATACTGGCCTCAAACTTGGTGAGAGGGCAGGACAAGCCTCGGGAGCTTTGGAAAACCACCATCTATGATGCAGAGCCCACAGACTCCAGAGGAGCTCAGGATCTGCAGATTGGTCGACTTAGTTGCGGTCCATGCAAATGCAGGGGAGTGACTCCCTCACTCCATGGGAGATTACTCAGGTGTCTTTGATGCTTCACAGGCCTTGGAAGGCTCCTGTTTGAAGCACAGGCACAGACGATGCAGCAGACCGGAAGGGAGACAAAGTCAGGCCCAAACGAAGTCCAGCGAAGTCCAGAGTGCCTAGACAGTAGAAGTGCAGTGGTGTCTGACTTGAATCTTATCCCATAATGAATCTAGGGACCTACACCCAGGTAAGCCCTTAAGTACCCTAGGGAAAGGGTTGGGAAGATTTGGAGGGTCTGGACAGGGGGGAGGTTACTCCCATGTCCTTTGTCCAGGTTAGTGCCGGAGCCAACAATTCCCAGAACTGGTTTGAACATGACTATGCACGGGGACATCAACTGTACACCTCATGCAGACTTTCTGGCGCTGGCAAGCGCACCCACCCGGTCCCAATACCCTAAATCCTGCCTGGGAGGTGGTCTCACCTACCTGTGACAGGATGCCTATTGTTCCACCTTCCTCTGTTCAAGCTTGGCACAGCAGCAGGAGGGCAGAAATGTGTCTCTGGTTGGCAGCAACCATTTTGTGCTGTCCGGATCTAGAAGGCTGGTACCGAGAAAACTGAGTGCCTAACGGAGGGCTCTTCCAGTGCTTGGAATCATACCTCGCACACTGTTTACGGTGTGGGGGTATGAGTCCAACATGTTGGATACCAAATATGATAGGATTCGTTGCAGCCGTTTTCGAGATGGTCATTACATAATTACGCAGTTCCCTTCTATATAGTATATGGCGGCTTCACTGACAACCTGGGAGAATGGACCCCGTAGGTTGCAGGGGCGTCCTGCTCATGCCGGGGCACCATGTCACTTAGAACTAAGCACCCTGCTTTCAGGATTGCTGAGGCCTGCTATAGGGGTGACATAGGTTTTAAGTGCAGTGACCCTTAGACATAGTAAACCTCTATCTTAAGTAAGTGGTACAAGCACCAACTTACACAGACTGCAATGGCAGGCCTGTAGACCCATTTTGCATGGTTTCCAATGGGTGGCATAATGCATGCTTAGCCCATGGGAGACCTCTGGGGTACCTATGCCCTGGTTACCTTAGTATCATATACTAGGGACTGATAAGGGTACCCCAGTATCCAATCTGGAGTGTACCTAAGTACTCAACACAACAATTTAGGGGGAAAGCAGATAGACTGGGGTCCTGATTAGCAGGTTTCCAGACAGACCAGTCAAAATACAGCTTAGCACCAGGCAAGAAGTGGGGATAACTGCGCAGAAGGACCCTACCTTCCTAGAGACAACATTTCCAATTTGGTGCCTCCCCTTTGGTTTGGCCTCCACCCCTCGGGTTCCCCTGGTGGGTCTGTTGCATGCACTGTGTTCTTTTCTTTCCCTACCTTGATGACTGGTTAATTTCTTCCTTGTCTTTCCTTAAGGCCCAGGAGACTGTGACGTTGATGCAGAATTGTCTGGAGTCCCATGGGTTCCTGATGAATCTCAGCAAGTCCCACCTCAGAAACTCCAATTCATCGGCGCTCTCTTCAATACCTGGTCGGGGATGGTGTTTCTACCTCCGGCTCACCAGCTTCTGCACCAGTGTCATCTGGAGTCCCTTCTGTCTGCCCTGTCGGCTTCCGCGAGAGACTGGTTGCGGGTTCAGGGGGACATGGCTGCTTACCCTTTTCCTGGTTCCTTGGGCTCGCAGACACCTCTTCCATCTGGTGCATCATCTTCTGTCTCACTGGAATACGGGGTCCCAGGATAACGACGCCCCAGTTCCGGTGACTCCTGCCATTTCGCTCCAGGAGCACTGGTGGCTGCTGCCGGACAGCCTGGCGAAGGGGGTGCACCTGGACACTCCTGTACCCGGTTCTCTGATGACCGATACCAGACCTTGGGGTTGGGGGGGCCACCCTTGGGATTCTTTCTTCTCAGGGGCCTTGGACTCCTGTGGAGAGCTGGATGTCTTCAAATTGGAAAGAACTGGCAGCAGTGTTCAAGGCTCTTCTGCACTCACCGCTCATCTGAAGGGCAGTGGGTTCAGGTCCGGACCGACAATCAGGTGCAACGTGCCTATTTGAGTCATTTGGGGTCACTCGCGCTCCTCTTTTGGCTCTCCTGGTGGATCAGATTGGGGCTTGGGCTGAAGCCAACCTGCTGAGCCTGACTATGATCTATCTGCCAAGGAGGGAGGATGGCATGCGGATCGACTGAGTTGCCTTCTTTCCACCTCAATGTCTCTGCTCCTGTCTCCGCTAATATTTTCGGAGATTTCGGGGCGGTTCGGGGAGGCCGTGGTTGGATCTCTTTGCCTCCCCTCAAGATGCTCTTTTGCTCCCTTCGTCCTTGCAGGGAGGCATGAGGGGTCGATGCCCTGAGTTTCCCTTGGCCTCAGGGTCTTCTCTTTGCCTTTCCTCCCTTTCCCCTTCCCAGCAGGGTGTTGGTGAAGATCAGGAAGGAGGGGGTGGTGGTGCTGTTGGTGGTTCCATTTTGGCCTTGCCAGCCTTGGTATCGCCTCCTGCTACGTCTGGCTGTTTCTCTCCCTTGGAGGTTTCCTGCTGTCCCCTTCTCCGCTCTGCGTTCCTCTCCTGTCTCGCTAGGCACTCAGCCAGTTGGGGTTGGAAGTTGAAAGGGGGCCGGCTAGTCTTTTTGGGTTGTTCCTCGGAGGTGGCCCTGTCCATACAGAATTCTAAGCATGGGAGAATTTTGCGCATTCGCGATCCGCGAATTTGCGTATTTGCGAATTTGCGATCCGCAAAATTTGCGAGTTCGTGCGAATTTGCGGATTTTTTAATTTTTGCGTGTTCGCGGGGCGCTTTGCATGTTCGCAGGTGTTCGCGGGGGCCTTTGCGTGTTCGTGGGTTTTTTTTTTTGCCTGGTTAATCACTGCCACCCTCTCGTTTTTTACGCCCTTTTGCCCTCTCTACCACTCGTTTCTGTGCCCTTCTGCCCTCTGCCCCACTCATTTTTTGTCCCCTTCTGCCCTCTGTCCCACTTTTGTGCCCTTCTGCCCTCAGCTCCACTTAGAATGGCGCCGGCAAGCTGCCAGCGCCATTCTAAAATAGCTACAAAGAGCTTCAACAGGAAGCACTAATAGATAAAGTAAAGCAGGTGCTCGAGTTGAAGGTCAAATTAAGTTACACAATCATTAATTACCCCAAGTTTGGGGTGATTAATGATTGTGTAACTGAATTTGAGCTTCAACTCGAGCACCTGCTTTACTTTACCTATTAGAGCTTCCTGTTGAAGCTGACTTTTGTAACTATTTTAGAATGGTTCTGGCAGCTTGCCGGCGCCATTCTAAAAGAGTTACAAAAGTCAGCTTGAACTTTTGACCCAATCCGTTCCACTCACGGATTTTGCGGGAAATTCGCGAATCTCGCGAATTGCGAATTTACCGAAAATCCGCAAAATCCGCGAGCGGAACGGATTTTCCGCCCATGCTTACAGAATTCTAGGAAGGTCAGTACCCATTCAGATTTATGAAGGTCACAGGAGGAATTTCTGTGCTTGGTGTTCTTCGAGGGGGTTTATCCCTGACTCTTGTGAGGGGGGGGGTCTGTGCTTGAGTTCCTCCGGGATGGTTTCTTGCTAGGGCTGTCAGTTTCTACTCTCTGCAGCCAGTGGTCTAGCATTAAAGCTGTCAGGGGGGCCTCTCTCCTCTCTTTTGAGTCCTTGGCTTCTCGCCTTTTTTGCAGTTTCTTTCTGCAGCGGCCTGTTGTTGCTTCTCCTGTACCCCCCTGGGATCTTCCCCAGGTACTTCATGCCTTGCAGCACTCCTTGTTTGAACCCCTGCCTCTGTGTCTCTGGAATTTCTTACTCTAAAGGTGTGTTTTCTGGTAGCTTTTACTTCAGGGAGGTGTTTGGGGGAGCTTGGCGCCTTGCTATGCAATCCTCCCTTCTTGCACTTTTTTCCTGATAAGGTGGTCCTTCCCCTGACACAGCCTTTCTTCCCACGGTGTCCTCTTCTTTCCATTTGTCCAAGAATATTGTCCTTTTTTCCTAACCCCTCTACAGTGAAGGAAATCCTGCTTCATTCACTGAATTTGACGAGGGGTCTTGTTATTTACTGTTCTCCCAACGCACCAGGACACTCTTGAGTAGCAGTGCGCGATACAAATCCATTTATAACATAACATAACATATTTACCTTGAGCGGACCATCTCCCTTTGCCAGGTGGATTTTTTGTTTGTAAGCTTTGGTGTTGCCAGGCTATCTTCATTCAGAGGTTTCTCTTCCTCCGATCGTTCAGGGGCATTCCACCCGGGGTGTGGCTTCCTCCTGGGCTTCTTTTAAGAGCACCACCACCTTGAAGCATCTTTGCACGGCGGTGACTTGGTCCTCCTCTCATACCTTCATCTCACATTATAAGTTGTGGATGGGGAGGTTTTTACTGGTGATTTAGGCTCTGCTGTCATTGGTCCTACTCACTGATTGTGCTTTCTGCAAATAAAATTCCATGGCATCCTTTGGTTGTCTGTTTCTTTTGTTTGTCTGTGGCGGTCCGTCCATTATGGGCGTTGGGGCGTTGACCCCCCCCTCAGCCCGTCTTTGAAGTGAATCAGTTCAAAGACGCAGAACTCAACTGTCTGCATGACGCCAGACCGCCCTGAAGGGGGTGGGCGGTCTGCCGTCATTTGTCAGACGTCACCACAAATACACAAGAGACAACACTCAAAGAAATGTATTCAATTTCACACACGACACGCATACACACAAACACATCCATTCACGACAACACTCTCCACCAAACATTCATGCATACACGCACGCTCGCACAAAACACTTTAAAATAAAATAAAAACACACACACACTCTTACCTTACCTTGCTGCCGGTTCCGGTCCACGCCTCCTCTGGGCTCTGCTCTGCTCCCCTCACGTCACGTCACAGGCTCACAGCCCCTCTCGGACAATCCTGGCGCCAGGGGGGGCACAGGCCTTCTCACCCGCAGCACGTCCATTATGAGGCCGAAGGGCTCCTAATGGGCATGCGCAACCAAGCAAAAACACAAGTGCGCATGAGTGGACACGGTGCGAAAATTCGCCCTCTGTCCCCACTCATGCGCACTTGTGGTGCTGCATGCCCCCTGGCCTGGTGACGTCTGACAAATGACGGCAGACCGCCCACCCCCTTCAGGGCGGTCTGGCGTCATGGCAGACAGTTGACACATGTGTGTGGTGTGCATGAGTGTGAATGGTGTGAGCGTGTAAAAGAATCCATGGCTAGTGCAGTTGTGTATGTTTGCCTGTGTGAGTGTTTGAGTGAATGCTCGCATGTCTGGTCTTTGCACAAAGGGTTTGTAGGGGAAAAGATCTGTGTGTGTGCATGAGTATATGCAAACGTCAAGGTCCACTTTCAATATAACACTACGTTGGTCTGCTAATCCTATTTTTAAATGGTCCCCATTTAGGTAGAGACATTATTTGAAGTGCATAGAGTTAAATGATTAATCCAGGATCACACAGTTTGTGCACCTGGAAAAGCCAAAATTAAAATACTGGTCTCCAGGTCCCATACCTGTAAATCAAGCCACTAGATCACATCAGTGAGTTCAGTGCTCACATAGGTTTGCCACACAAAGGTGATAAAGAGGCTATACTCAACAATTCCACTCTATACTGCAGGGGCAGATGCTATATTCCCAAATATTAACAGAGGCATTGAACTCATCATATCCAACTCTAGATAGTGACAGCAATATAGCCTGTACGCAATTCAATGACTGGCTAAAAACAGCAATTTAGAGCTCCGTACCACAGAAAAGAGCGATCTTCAAAAGGAAGTCACCTTCGCAACCCTGGTACTCGGACGCCTTTAAAACACAGAAACAGATATGCAGAAGAGCGGAAAAGAAGTGGAGAATACAATATGACCCCAAATTAAAGACAGATTACAAAAAAGAATTGGCCACTTACAAAAATATGACAATCGCAGAAAAAAGCAAATTCTTTGTACATAAAATAAACGAATCCAAGAACTCGAGTAAAGAGCTGTTTGCAGTAGTCAAGAAACTTGCTAAAATCGAAAATAACAATCCCGAAAACATATCATCCGATTTCTGCAACACCCTAGGTCATTTCTTCGTAAATAAAGTGTCATCAGTTTATGAACTATTTAAAAACAATCAGATAAACCATACAACTGAAAGCCTCACCAATAATACAAAATTAAATAACCAATCCAGCGGTACACCCTCCTTTCACTGGTCTCTACCTACAGTGGAACAAATTAGTAAAGAAATAATGACTACCAACTCGGGCAGCCCCTTAGACCCTTGTCCACCGAAGGTAATGCAAAAATTTTCAGAACAAATAGGACCAGCATTGCAAAAATTGTTTGAGGTAATTCTGAACACCAGCACATTTCCAAACGATTGGAAAACTATATCGATCAGGCCACTTCTGAAAAAACTTAATCTGGACAGTGAAGTCCCTAGCAATTACAGACCTATAGCCAGGATCCCTTTCGCTGCGAAAATACTGGAGAAACTGTTAAACAAACAGTTCTCACAGTACCTTCTGGAAAACAAGTGGCTGGACCATTCCCAATTCGGTTTCCGCGAGGGGCACGGAACAGAGACAGCCCTCCTTACGGCAACTGAAGAACTTAGAAGAATATTAGATAATGGAGAAAAGGCCGCCTTGGTGCTATTAGATCTCTCGGCGGCCTTCGACACGGTCAGCCACGAGATACTAATAAAACGCATTAAAGAAGCCAGAGCAAGCGATCATGCATGCAATCTCATCGCATCTTACCTAAAGGACAGAAAATTCTCAGTGGAACTAGGAGAAGCAAAATCAGACTCCTTCACGGTACCATGCGGCGTCCCACAGGGCTCTTCATTGAGCCCAACACTTTTTAACTTATATGTGGCCCCCCTTGCCGAAGTAATACGAGAAAACGGCTTTACGCCAATTTCCTACGCAGACGATACACAGATCGTCATCTCCATAGGCAAAGACAATAAGGTAACAGCCAAAAAATTCCAAATATGCATGCTAAAAGTCAGTCAATGGATGCAACAAAATTGCCTCAAACTCAACGGAGAGAAGAGTGAGGTAATGATTCTAGGAGGTAATGCAGACATCTGGTCCCCAGACTGGTGGTCTCCTGAACTGGGAATCAGACCAGAACCTTCAGAGAAGGTTAAAAATTTAGGATTCATGGTCGACACAAAATTAGCATACGAAGCACAAGTAAATAAGCTAGCTTCGTCTTTCTGGCTGATTTTAAAAATGATAAGAAAGATACTTCCGTATCTGCCCCAAGACACTCGTAAAACGGTGGTGACTGCTCTTGCACTGTCGCGATTGGACTACGGAAACGCGCTATATGCGGGAGCCAGAGTAAAAATCACGGAAAAATTGCAGCGGCTACAGAATGCGGCAGCCCGACTAATACTGGATATTCCGAAGTTCCAGCCCATCAGCCATAAACTAGAGTCACTACATTGGCTTCCAGTGGCTAAAAGAGTCAAGTTTAAGTCATTATGCCTGACATTCAAGGCATTGCAGGGTAAAGGATCAAACTTCCTGAAAATGCACCTAAAACATTACGAACCTTCTAGGCTACTCAGATCTGGACAACAAAATCTGATAGCGATACCCAAGTTTAAGCGATCAAACTGGGGAGGAAGAAGTTTCCTAGTTCACGCAGCACGGACCTGGAATTTACTACCACTGGATATAAAAAACAGCCCAACATTGGAAATATTTAGAAAGAAAATTAAAACATGGCTATTCGGTGTATAAATTGCGCTAACCATAGACCTGCTCAGGACAATGGACAAATCATAGCACCAAGACGCCTCCGGGCATTCGTGCGCTTTAGAAATGGATAAATCAAATCAAATCAAATCAAATCAAATCTATACAACAGTGGCACCAGCAGTGTAATCGAAGGTCTTCAGTGCCAGTACTTCTCTTTAACAGAGGTTTCAAGTTTCCTAGGGCATTGCATGAATAGCTCTCCCAGTTCAGATTTTTGCTGTTTAATCTGGGGTCTGTAGGGCTGTTTATCCCATTATGAAAACAGAACTGCAAGTCCCAGAATGCAATGAATAAACCTGGAATGGATGACCTAATCTTGTATGGGCCTGAGGAACGTGAAAGCTCTGCCCTGAGTAGCCGCAAACAGAGGGCTTGGATACGCCTTTATACCACACCTTCCATGAAGATGACAATACGTTGGCAGAACAAAACATTCTACTGAGTGACGATCAGTTTTAGTGGATTTTTCATCATATTAAAGTGTTTCAATGGCGAGTAAACGATTATTTCATGGAACTGAGTGATGTTTATTGAAAGTAATATTTTTTTGAACATGAAACATTCAAGAATACCTCCGTAGCCGTACGATTTTGCCACAAATTATCCAAAACTTGTCAGCTTCGGGTGAGGTTCTGCTATAAAATGAACCACAGCCTGGCCCAATTGCTTTGTACTAGTCATCTTCAAGTGAATCCAGTGTTCCCACGCCCACCAGCACTTATTTCTGGGGACTGTTACATATTCTTCCTCAACAAACTTTCATCCAGAGCCACAGACAGAAAACAATGCACATCTTCTGAGATAAGCTTTGAGCCCCGGCACTTATTGTTTTACAAATTAAGCACTGTTTCCTGCAGTATTTGGCAATTGTTGAAGTTGCCAAATGAAGATGAACACTGCAGTCTACAGCAAGAAGATTCCATCTTTTCACAAAAATTAACTTTGAGAGGTTGACACAGCTGCACATCACCAGCTTTCGCGGGTGGCACCCGGTGCAACATACTTTTTTTGGTGCCCTCCTCTCATAGCTCTCTTTTCCACAAGTTCATCCACTGCCACTCTCCAAGAGTGCCCCTCATCTCTCCATAGACCCTCTCTCATATATATATTTCATTTATTTTATAGTGCTTCTCATACCAGTGTAGGATGTCAGATCACTTTACATCACACATATATTACATAGACATGAAGGCTTATACGTGTGTAAATCAGAGTACAGGAAATGTTACATAAAACAATGGGCGTTACAAGGTGTAGGAATACCATGTCATTCATGCTAGCAGACTGTATGTTTTTAGAGTGTTTTGTGTAGAGAAGCGCAAACTCAGGATTCTCAGTCAGTCATATTCACTTTATTTGTTTAAGACAAACCATAAAAGTACACTCCAAACATCTCCTACAACAATTTTATTTCATTTATTTATTTAAAAGGTTTTATATAGCCCTACTGGACCCAAGAGTATCGGAGCGCTTTACAGATAGGTAAACAACATAGAGGCAAAATTACAAAGTGAATTAAACTAAACATAGGATAAGGCATTTCGTTTAGATGAGGGAAAGGAGGAAAGAGAGAAACTAAGAGACAAATAAGGGAGATGAGAGAGAGGAGAAGAGGAGAGGGGGAGCGAAAATAGGAAAAGGAAGAAGGAGGGGCTGTGTTGAGGAGAATAAAAAATGAGGACAGTGTCATTACAGCGACGTTAGGTACCCCAATATTTGTTGAGAAGAAGCACCTTGAGTCTTTTTTTGAAGAGAGGGTAGGAGGGGTTGCAGCGAAGATCTTTGGGGAGAGAGTTCCAAATCATAGGGGCATTCCCAGAGAATGCCCGTGATTGGGTCTTTTTACATTTGAGTCTCGGGGGATGAGGACAAGGGCGTTAGTGCTTCTCAAGGATCTGGAGCAGCCTGCTTTTTGTAATTTGTCAGAGAGGTAGGAGGGGGTATTTTGGTGAAGGGCTTTGTGAGTGATACATGCCATCTTGAAGATGGCTCTACCATCAATTGGGAGCCAGTTGAGGTTTTTGAGGACAGGAGAGATGTGATTGAATCGTTTACAGTCAGAGATAAGCCTGGCCGCCTGGTTGAGAACAGATTTAATCGGGGCAAGGTCCTGGATGTCACACATTTCACAAACTATGTCTGACGGGATATCCACACATTACTCCGTAGCTTGTACATCAAATTAAAAATATGTTATGTAATTGTGTATATATGCGATCTTGTATAGGCTCCTCCTAACATTTCCCCACCCTATGAACAGTGCTCGAGTTGAGGATCTTTAGTAAAATCGTATTACGGTAAAACCATTGGAGTCCTGTGCTTTTCTGAACCTGAAGTGTACTTGCCTGTGTAACCAATTCATGTCTTGGCATGTGTATCTACATTGAAAACCTGCTTTAAGACCATTCATGTGGTGTTGCATGTGTGGAAATGCAGTATTTTCACTTTATTAAGCAAAAGTTTGGAGTGATATTTGGCGCTGCACCCCCACACGAGGTCTGGTTCCTGGCGCACATAGTCTTGGTAAGAGACCTTACACTGCCGCACACAGAGGAAAAAAATTAGAGGGAAAATTGCATACTATACCCCCTGGGTTTGTTGACATTGTTTCCTGTTTCACCTAGACCTTGGCATATTGTGTCATAGAATTTTATTGTTGAGTTGCCCAACAGCCAGGTTTGCACAGTAATTTTAAAAGCAGCGAATAAACTGTATTTTAGTTAAATTTAAATAGGACATATTATAGGCCATATTATATCTTTGTATGGTTTGCTCATATCCAAATGGAACATATTTTTTCACAACATGTTATTCACTGGTGTTATGTACCACAGGTTCTGATAGGGGAGAGGTGTGGCGCCGCAGACATGGTGACTGACGCTGGAATCTGGGGATCACGATTCGATCCCCGGCTCCGGCGGCAGGTTAGCCCAGCACCATGTGACTCTGGGCAATAGCTTGCTTAATCTTCCCGACGGCCCTCAGCGCCTAGAGACCCTTATGGGTGTGTGTTCGCGCTTTACAAATGTGGATTAATATTATTATTATTATATTATATTATTATTATGATTACTGATTGAGGGGCTCAATTCATTTCAAAATTCTTATCTGCCTTGTATAAGGAGCTATATAGAAAACATTTGACGTTCCACTACTTATTATGATCCTCAAATGGACAGACAGACATAAAGAATGAATCAAGGTGTCTATTATTATTTGAGATATCACGTCTTGCTACAAGAGGGGCATTTGAACCAGAGGTTGTGGTTGGCAGAGTTAACTTATAATAACACAGAGCACACAATTTTAAAATGGCACCCTTCTTTTGTATGTAGGGCCATTATCTCGGTATATTTCCTCTAGATCAGTCTTTGTCTACCTAACTTTTTTCTGTGCAGGACATTTAACTGAGTTAGTTTATAATAAAAAATCTGTAGAAGATTCCTAGGGAAAAGCTAAAGAGGCTTTTACGATATATGCGAATCTTAAAATAAGTCCTTCATCTCAGTGTGTTGTAGGCGAGAAAGTGGGGTTGCCCACAAAATCCTTCTAATTTACAATGTAAGCTAGTGGGTCCATTTGTGAAAGAACAGATTGTGAATTAGGTTACAGTAAGATGGAAGTTGCCTCAGTCTGTACAAATCCACCTATCTTTATTATAGCATTGTTCTACAAAGACATCTCATTTCACATCTTATGCCAGTTCCGTTGAGTTCAGAAAATGAATGTGAGATACATCAGACCTTGCATACAAGGACTGTAAGAGAAGATTTCAAAACGTGGTTTATTAGAAGCGGTTTGGTCCTGAGGAACAATCGTGTCAGCCTTTGTGAAATATGAATCACTGACATAATTTCGAAAGACACAATATCGTCCTACAAATATATCGATACAAGCATATCAATAACAAAAATATCAACATCCTATACCTATTGAAAAATATACAAAAATATCGGATAAACAATATCGAATGACATATATATCGATATCACTAAAATCGACAACATACATATCAAAACATGTAAATATCGACAAATAAAAAAATATACACACTATGTTAAATATATGGACAGCAACTATATCGACAACATTATTTTCGTTAAATTTTAAATATCGGAAAATAAAATAAATATATAAAAATAGTTTAAAACCACTATAAATTACATTAATACCAAAGGTAAACATTACTCATAGCATACAATAAATATATTGACATTTCACAATAAAAAACACTAAAAACATATAATATTAAACTAAAAGTATCTATATAAATAAAATAAACTAAACATATTAAAAGGTTAATTAGCATTTGCCTCATTTGGAAACAAACTGCCCACAGATAATATAAAAAATACAAACTAACCAATAAAAACATTGCAAATTCAAATGAACCAATAGAAAACTAATTACTAACTCAAAAACACTATATAAACAATTAATAGCTAAACACAAACAACTACAAAAATAAAAAAGGACAGGAGAGATAACTCTAGAAGACTTTGACTACACCTACAAGAAAATCTACAGATAACCTAACATTCAATTCATTAAAAGTAAGTAACTAAACTAAAGTAAATAACACTAACAACTAAAAGAAAAAAAATCTACAATTTATCTAAATACTTATAATTATCTACTTTTTATGTTCTTCTACCACTACAGAATATTCAACAGAAAATCAACAGAAAACAGAAGACCCAAAATAAAGATACAAATAACAAAGTAAGTATCTCCAAACAATTTAAATAATTAAATGTAATAACTCTAAGTTAAAACAAATAACAAAAACTGTAACTACCGCCTTCCAAAAATCTCAGAACAATTAATACAAATAAATGTACATTTATTTTTCAGAAAAATAAAATACAGAACACAACTAAACAGGAAAGAACATCAAAGTCTAACACAGATTTATCAACAATGTAAGTATATACTCTAACAATGTTTTTAAATTGCATTTATAAAACATAGAATACAATTTTAAGTAACTATAAAATATATTTCTTATAGATTTACAAACAACAAAATGACAGAAGGAGCAGAATTTGTAACCAGCCAAAAAGGAAAACTATTACTCTGCTATATGGGTTACACCTATACACAAGAAAAATAATGTGGTTTAAAAGTGAACTGGAAATGTTGTAAATATTACTCGAACAAGTGTTACGGGGGAGCAACAACTAGGGAAGCTACAGTACTTTATACTAGGGAACGCAACCACCCCCCAAACGTAACAGAAATTGAAGTAAGAACAGCATTAGAAAACATAAAAGAAGCAAGTACAGGTTCCCAAAAACCAACTAGCGTCATTTTAAAAGAACAAATTCCCCATATCCCTAAAACAGCCACCACACAAATGCCAAATATAGCTTCCCTAAAAAGAACAATTGCACGTACCAAAAAAACTACTACCACTAACACTCCACCTCCCAGAACATATAGCGAAATAATTTTAAATACTGAACAAATTATAACTTTAAACAAACAACCATTTGTCATTTATGATAATGAAAACAATGACAAAAGACTAATAATGTTTTCAAGATTAGAGCTGTTGGACATGTTGGACATCAGGAAGACTAAAGGGAATACTAAGGGTTATGGTGACTGTACTACATGTATCAACCGGCTCCCCCCCAATATCGAGGGTAGATTTACATGTGTCAAATGTAGATTTGAGAGCCTAACCCCCCCTCTAGGGACAGGCTCCCTGATTCCACAGCGCAATGACTCAAGGACGCTCAACACTAACTGGCATTGTTTTCTAGCGAACGTTCGCTCGCTTCCCAAACACGCTATAAATATCTGGGATCTTTTCTCCACTTTAGCCCCAGACATAGATTTCCTAACAGAGACCTGGATTAGACCTGCCTCTGCCCCCGATATTGCGGTGGCTGTACCAGTGGGCTATCATATCTTGAAATTGGATCGCTCTCACAAAGTAGGCGGTGGAGTTGCCATTATATACAAAGACCCAATAAGGGCCACCGCCCTAGACAAACTTAGTTCAGACAATATCGAAATACTAGTATTTAGACTTGATCTCCATCCACAATTAAGTTGGAAGGGAGCACTTATATATCGCCCCCCAGGTCCTATTGCTAATTCCATCTATAATCTGTCGGATATATTAGCTCCACATGTTATTTCCTCAGATAAGTTTATTCTCCTGGGAGACTTTAATGTGCATTTTGATAACTGGGATGACCCCGAAGTTTCCATCTTTTCCAGATAAATGTCAGCACTCAATCTTATAACTAAGAATGACGCACCCACACACAAAGCCGGCCATATACTGGATCAGGTTCTTTCTAATTTTTCAGATCTGGTCTACATTTCGACTGATCCATTAATATGGTCTGACCACTTCATGGTCTCCTTTGACCTTTGTAATGTAAGGAAGGAGACAGTGAAGACACTTCCATCTAAAAAGACTCTTAAACACTGGCAGAAATTATCTCCAGATACATTTAAGGAAGTGCTCATTAAGAACAGGTTGACCTCTGCTCCAGCAACAGTGGAGGATCACCTTGAATCTTTCCATCGTACTTTAAAAACTACTCTGGACGTGCTAATTCCAGAGAAAGTGTCAAATATGAGGACTAACCGTATTCAGACCACTTGGTTTACAACAGAACTAAAAGAAGAGAAGAGCAACTGTAAAAAATTGGAACGTAAATGGCGGCGCACTAAAGACAGGTTAAACAAAGAACGTTATAAAATGGCTTTGCTTGCCTACCACAAAAACATAAAATAGGCACGCAAACATCAAATTATAATGCAGCTGGAACACTCAGGTAACTCTTCCAAAATGCTTTTTCAGATTCTTAACACCTTTGTCAACCCTAAAACTCTTGACAAGGAAGAGGAACCTACCCAAGCTCTTTGCGACAATATTTCGGATTACTTCACCCAAAAAATAGAGGATATTTATAGTAAAATAGTATCATCCACTATACACAAAGACGATGCTAACATCACTCAACTATTTGAAGCAGCGGGACAGGGTGTTCTTAAAGAATTTCCTCTGTTAACAGTCCAAGACACCGTAAAATTATTAAGTTCTGCTAAGTCAGGTTCACCCACTGACTTAATTCCCACTAAGTCTGCCAAGAAGTTGGCAGAAGAATTCGCTGAACCTCTCTGTTCTCTTCTGAACCATTCTATCAAAGAGGGTAAACTGCCTAAAACCTGGAAAGTTGCCCAAATTATGCCTATCCGGAAAAACGCGAAATTGGCCTCTAATGTTATTAACAACTACCGCCCCATCTCCTTGCTACCTCTTTACAGTAAACTTTTGGAGAGACACGTGAATAGTCATCTATCGGCCTTTTTGGAATCCTCCAACTGTTTGGACTACTCCCAATCAGGCTTTCGGCCAAAGCATAGCACTGAATTGGCCTTGGTGAAGGTAACTGATGATATAAGAATGCTGGGGAACTCAGGTCAGGCAGTGATTTTGGTACTGCTTGACCTGTCCGCCGTGTTCGACACCATATCTCACAAGATCCTCATAGACAGACTGCGTCTCACAGGAGTTTAGGACTCGGCTCTGAGCTGGATACAGGACTTTCTTAATGACAGGACCCAAATAGTTAATCTAGGCCCTTTTCAATCCAAAATCACTCATGTAACGAAAGGTGTGCCACAGGGTTCCTGTCTTAGTCCATCTCTGTTTAATGTATATGTTGCCCCATTGGCTGCTCTGCTTAGGAAGGTTGGGTTTTTACCAATCTCCTACGCAGACGATACACAGCTGATCTTCACCTACAATAAATTTACCCCTGATGTTCAGAAAGCGTTCTCCGAAGGTATGAATACTATCTCCCTTTGGATGAAGAGAAACTTTCTGCAATTAAACACAGGGATAACGGAGATCATACTGTTCAAAGATGCCATTTCGAGATGGTCTCCAGGGTGGTGGCCTGAAGAATTGGGTGTAGCTCCCACTCCAAAGACTGAGGTTAAAAATCTAGGAGTGCTAGTCAATCAATCAATGACACTTATAGAGCGCGCTACATACCCGTAGGGTCTCAAGGCGCTGGGGGGGGGGGGGGGGCGCTACTGCTCGGACAGCCAGGTCTTCAGCTTCTTCCTGAAGGAGAGGTGGTCTTGGGTCAGGCGCAGGTCGGACGGGACTTCCAGGTCTTGGCGGCCAGGTAGGAGAAGGACCTTCCTCCTGAAGTCACTCTTCGGATGCGGGGGACGGCGGCGAGGGCGTGGTTGGCTGATCGGAGGTGGCGTTTGGGAGCGTAGAAGTTGATCCGGCTGTTGAGGTAGCTCGGGCCTTGGTCGTGTAGGGCTTTGTGTGCGTGGGTGAGGAGGCGGAAGGTGATTCTTTTGTTGACGGGGAGCCAGTGAAGGTCTCTCAGCTGTCCGGAGATGTGGCTGGTACGTGGGATGTCGAGGATGAGTCTGGCTGAGGCGTTCTGGATCCGCTGGAGTCTCTTCTGGAGCTTGGCGGTGGTACCGGCGTAGAGGGCGTTGCCGTAGTCCAGTCGGCTGGTGACGAGGGCCTGGGTGACGGTCTTCCTGGTCTCGGTGGGGATCCACCAGAAGATCTTCCGTAGCATGCGTAGGATGTTGAAGCACGCCGAGGAGACGCTGTTGACTTGCCTGGACATGGAGAGGGAGGAGTCCAGGATGAAGCCCAGGTTGCGTGCGTGGTCTGTTGGTTTGGGTGCGGTGCCCAGGGCGGGAGGCCACCAGGAGTCGTCCCAGGCGGAGGGTGAAGAGCCCAGGATGAGGACCTCCGTCTTGTCAGAGTTCAGTTTCAGGCGGCTGGTCGTCATCCATTCGGCTACCAATACTATCAATAGAGATCTTAACTTGGAGGGCCACATTGCAACAGCTAAAAGATCCTGTTTTTATGCTCTGAGTCTACTCCGGAAGATTTTTCATTTTCTGCCGATGAACACTCGCAAAATGCTAATTCACGCTCTGGTCCTGAGTCGGCTGGATTATAGTAACGCTTTGCTGATATCGGCCAAGGACTCTGACCTACAAAGCTTGCAGGTGGTGCAGAATACTGCGGCCCGCCTGGTGACTAGTGCCCCATACCGTGCCCCTTCCCTTCCTCTCTTGCATAGCCTACATTGGCTTCCTATTCGCAAGAGAATTCACTTCAAAGTGTGTTGCTTAGTGTTTAAAGGCCTTAATTCTATGGGCCCAATATACTTGACAGAAAAACTAGTTAAATATCTTCCCATGCACTCACTTCGATCAGAAGGTAAAAGCCTGCTCACCATTCCTCGCATCAAGCAGACTAGATTAGGAGGTAAATCCTTCTCTTATCTGGCCCCAAAACTGTGGAATCAGCTTCCACTAGACCTCCGTCAAGAAGTCAACTACCTGACGTTCAGGAAAAAACTAAAGACTCAGCTCTTCTAACCTTCCTCTACCCATGTGTTATGTGCTGTATCTGTCCTTAGCGCGGAGATACCCCATGTGGGGTGAGTCAGGCGCTTTACAAATGTGAAAAATAAAAAAATAATTTTTTTGGGCACTGCTAATAACCTCATAAAACTACAGGAAAGCCAACATTGGATGATGGGTGGGACCTTTAATATCTGTCCCAAACGTTTTTTCCAATTGTACACAATCCATGGCCTGTATCAAAACTGCAACATACCACTACTTTATGCACTACTACCAAATAAAACTAATTCCACATATATAGAATTATTACACACAATTAAACAAAAAACTAATGACTATTCCCCTGAAAAAATAATACTAGATTTTGAACAATCAATGCTTTCAGCTATCCTAAAATTACATTCCCACACCTGTATCCAAGGCTGTTATTATCACTTTAACCAGTGCCTATGGAGAAACTTACAAAATACAACACTAAGGGGCCCATTATGATGTCGGGCGCATTTCCTCCGCCAGGCTGGCGGTAGCCACCGCCAGCCCAGCGGGGGCAATCCGCCCGACATCTACACTAGTTTTCCCCCCGCCATATTAGTATGGCGGGGGGGGACCTCGGCGGACGGAAAGACCGTCTGCCGCTTTTCCGCCCCGGTCGCCTTGCGGCCGGGGCGGAAAAGGAATAATATGGTGGCGGTGTCTATCAGACACCGCCAGCCATATTATGATGGTTGTTGTTAGGTGCCTTTCCGCGGCGGCAATGCCGCCACGGAAAGGCATGCGATCTTCACTCTGGGGGCCACCAGAGTGAAGTACAGGTGGGGGGTGCACAAGTGGGGTACTTGTGGTACCCCCCTTCATTTGCATTAACAAAGCGCCAGGCACCGCGCGGTGCCTGCCGCTTTGTTAATGCAAATGCTGAAATGCATTTTTAGCATTGTGGCGGGCAGTGCAGAGAGCACCGCCCGCCACAATGCTAAAAATGCAGCATGTGCCCGACACTGTGGCGGCGGGCACATCCTAATACCCCCCCACGGGACCCCCACCCTTATGGCGGGCGGTCCCGAATTCCGTCATCCTAATGACCCCCTAAGCATAGACTATGCAACAAATGCATCTTTTGCATATCAATTAAAGTAACTAACAGCACTTGCTTATGTTCCAGACACAGACATAGCAGAACACTACAACATTTTAATCAATGGCAACTTTTACAAACAAAATGAAACTAAACTATGTCCGCTATTAGATTATTTTGAGGATACATGGGTGGGTAGACTCCATAGATCTGGACACAGAAGGAATCCTAAATTCTTAATACTTAATACCCTGGCGGAATGTCTACAGAAGTACACTAAATGGAGAATCAAAAACAAACAACGCTGTCGAAGGATGGCATAATGCCTTCCTTCAATCTCCAGGCAGAACTAAACCAAGTTTAGAAAAATGTATTAAATGTCTACAAAAGGAACAAAGCTATCAAGAATTCAGAATGGAACAGTCCATTACTGAATTAACTCCCAAAACATCAAAACAAACCAAACAAATGCATAAATACCTAGAACAACAAGTAAAGTTGTACCCTAGCATAAAAGGCATTGAATATCTCAACATAATAGCCGAAACACTCCTCTAAATTACTATCATCAACAAATAAATAATAAAAAACTACCAACAATAAAAAGCAAATAACTGTACCAAAACTGAATAATCCATTTAACGAGAGTCCTTCAAATAGCCATCAAAAACCCGAAAATATATAAAAAAAATTAAAAACGCTCCAGGAAAACCTAAAAATTAAAAGAAGTGTTAAAAAGACATTAGTCAATAAAGCTAACAAACACTTCTTTAAAAAAAAACAAAAAAAAACGACTCCTCTTGACAGTAAGAACTCCTGAAATAAAAATACGGAAAACAAGTAACATGCATTCCCACCCACATAAAACAGCACATAAACACCTACTAACAATAATACTATCCTTATATTTCACCTAAATATACTTTACACATTGAAACACTAAGGGGCCCATTACGATGTCGGGTGGATTGCCTCCGTCAGGCTGGCGGTGGCCACCGCCGGCCTGGTGGAGGCAATCCGCCCGACACCGTATCCCGAATTCCCCCCGCCATATTAGTATGGCTGGGGTACCGCGGCGGACGGATAGACCGTCTGCCGCTTTACCACCCCGGTCGCCTTGCGACCGCGGCGGAAAGGGCTTAATATGGGGGCGGTGTCATATTATGATGTGTGGTCATAGGTGTTTTTCCGCGGCGGCGATGCCGCCACGGAAAGGCAGGCGGTGTTTGTTTGGGGGCCCCCTGCTGGCCCCCCTGGTGAAGGCCGAGGTGGTGGTGCAAAGGGGGGGGTACCTGTGGTACCCCCAGAATTTGCATACACCAAGCAGCAGGCACCGCGCAGTGCCTGCCGCTTCGTGTATGCAAATGCATGCATTCATTGTTAAGATTGTGGCGGGCAGTGCAGTGAGCACCGCCCACCACAATGTTAAATATGAGGGATGCGCCCGCCACTGTGGCGGGCGCATCCTAATGCACACATCGGGACCCCGCCCTTTAGGCGGGCGGTCCCGTTTACCGCTAGGTAATTATTCAAAATTAATATACTATTCACACACCTCCCTACATAAATTTGGGTTAGGTGCTGGACACTAATTAAAAATAATGTACTATTCCCACTCCAGTCTACATTAAATTGGGGTAGGTGCTGGACATTAATTAAAAATAATTTACTATTCCCACTCCAGTCTACATTAAATTGGGGTAGGTGCTGGACACTAATTAAAAACAATTTACTATTCCCACTCCAGTCTACATTAAATTGGGGTAGGTGCTGGACACTAATTAAAAACAATTTTACTATTCCCACTCCAGTCTACATTAAAATTGGGTAGGTGCTGGACCCTAATTAAAAATAATTTACTATTCCAACTCCAGTCTACATTAAATTGGGGTAGGTGCTGGACATTAATTAAAACTTAATAACTATTCCCACTCCAATCTACATTAAATTGGGGTAGGTGCTGGACAATAATTAAAAATAATTTACTATTCCCACTCCAGTCAACATTAAATTGGGGTCGGTGCTGGACACTAATTAAAAATATTTTACTATTCCCACTCCAGTCTACATTAAATGAGGGTAGGTGCTGGACACTAATTAAAAATAATGTGCTATTCCCACTCCAGTCTACATTTAGGGGCCTATTATGATTGCGGAATTTCCGCATCCTCCGGGCCGGCGGAAGCCACCGCCGGCCCGGAGGAAGCGGACCCACCAAAGACCCACCGCCACATTAGGATGGCTGGTCGGTCTTGGTTAAAGTCCGCAGCTTTTCCGCCGTGGTCGGCTTACAACCGCGGCTGAAAAGCCCTAATATGGTGGCGGTGTCTTCCAGACACCACCAGCCATATTAGGATTGCTGCCAAGACATGCTTTTCCGCGGCGGGTTTTCTGCCGTGGAAAAGCATACAGATCTTCACTGCGGGGGCCCGTTGCGGGCCCCCTAGGTGAACGGGGGGTGGGGGGTGCACATGGGGGGTACCTATGGTACCCCCCTGCATTTGTATGCAGAAAGCGGCAGGCACCGCGCTGTGCCTGCCACTTTCTACATACAAATGCAATGCGTGCATTTTTAACATTGCTGCGGGTGCAGCTTGAAGCCGCACCCGCCGCAATGTTAAAAATAGGGGATGTGACCGCCAGGGTGGCGGTCACATCCTAATTGCACAGGAGGGAACGCCGCAGCCCATGCGGACGTTCCCTCCTCCTCAATGGTCGCAGGCGGACTCAAGTCCGTCCGCGATCATAATCGGCCCCTAAATTGGGGTAGGTGCTGGACACTAATTAAAAATAATTTACTATTCCCACTCCAGTCTACATTAAATTGGGGTAGGTGCTGGACACTAATGAAAAATAATTTACTATTCCCACTCTAGTCTACATTAAATTGAGGTAGGTGCTGGACATTAATTAAAACTAATTTACTATTCCCACTCCAGTCTACATTAAATTGGGGTAGGTGCTGGACACTAATTAAAAATAATTTACTATTCCCACTCCAGTCTACATTAAATAGGGGTAGGTGCTGGACACTAATTAAAAATAATTTACTATTCCCACTCCAGTCTACATTAAATTGGGGTAGGTGCTAGATACTAATTAAAAATAATTTACTATTACCACTCCAGTCTACATTAAATTGGGGTAGGTGCTGTATAATAATGTAAATTAAATATAAATATAAAAATATTTGTTATTTTTTAATTTTTAACAGAATAATACAAATATAACTGTAAAAATGTATGTTTTTATCAGTACATACCATTATCCCTTATAAACTAAATTTATTAGTAAACAAAATTTTAATAGAAATTTTAAAACAAATTTAAAATTTTAATTTCCATTAATTGAAATAACTCACACCTTAGAAGTTATAAACAACACATCATACACCTACACATGTTTTATTTACTACTATTTAATATTTTCATCTAAAATACAATTTATTAACATTTTAAAAAATTTAAATAAATATTTGTTTTTCAATTTAATTTTAAATTCTTGAAATTTCCAAACAAATTCTCTACAAAATAGTAAATAAATTTTTAAATAAGAAATTATCTGTAAAAAAATTATTTTTAAAAACCATTTATTTAAAAAAATCATTATTTCAAAACACTCCCCTACCTTATCCCCCATTAAACACTAAAGCTCATTCTTAATTGTAAAAGAATTTTTTTTAATTACATTTAAATGTAAAAAATTTTTTTTTTATTAAAAAAAATTAATTTGAAATTTAATTTTTAAAACACTCCCCACCCTTAGCCCCTATAAACCCAACATCCCACTCCTAAATATTTTTAAAATAATTTAATTTAAAATTTTACATTTTGCACAAAACTTACACAAATTAAAAAAAATTACAATAATTTTTTTAAAACACTCCCCACCCTTATCCCCTATAAACCCAACAACCCGCTCCTAAATATTTTAAAAATATTTTTTAATATTATACATTTTTTACATAATTTACCCAAATTTTTAAACAAATTAAAAATAAAAAATTACTTTTTTAAAACATTCCCCACCCTTATCCCCTATAAACCCAACATCTCGCTCCTAAAATTAAATATACTTTTAGAACAGACTTAAAATAATTTATTAAATACATTTGAAAAATGAATTAGAAAACTAAAAAAATATTACAACATAAAAAATAAAAAATAAAGTAAAAAATACAAGTTATCGATATTTTTACACCACAATATTTTTACATTCGATATTTTAACCTTCAATATTAATATACACGTACAAATAACAATATTTATAACATCGATATTATATATTTAGATATTTTTACTATGAATATTAAAATATTGATATTATGTCATATCGATATTAAAAACTCGATATTTTGACTACTTACCGTGAAATGTTTATGCGCAGAATGTGTTACAAGACCTTTATGCAAGACATTCTGACAAACTAGGAGCCCCACAACCAAGAAAGTGTGTTTTTGGTGGAAAACTGTTAGGAAGCGGGCTGAAGGAACTGTTTACTACTTAGTATGGCTCACGTGTGGAAGAGACACCCCAAATCTGCTCGCACCAGATACCTTTCAACAAAGGAAAGGCTGGCGGTTGTCACAAGTGTGGACGCTGTTTGGACTGAAACATCTGGGCCTGTGCAGAGGAGCATGTGCTGGCAATTAACTACGTTTCACAGCAAGCTACAAACGATCATATGTTCTAGAGAGGCAGTGACCATCTTGGATTATCGGATGTAACTCTCCCTGCGGTTAATGATGTCCTTTGCGAGGCAACATTGCAAAAATAGTGCTGCAGCCAGCACTTAGCTATATGATTTCTGTATTTCCTTCCAACGTCAGATTGCTTCCTAAAGGATTGTAAAGAGTTGGCAATTGGATTACAGAGAAGTATCTGAACTCATGTTGTTGATGAAATTAGCTTTGAACTATTCTCTTTAGCATTTAGCTGAACTGTTAAGACTGGGTTAATATTCTACTAAGGTTACCCTGTCAAGAATCAGGGATTAATTTGAATGTGGATTATTGCATATGTATTGAGTAGTTTTTAGAGTTTTAGTAAGCACATACAATTGCTAAGAAAACTATATGAACTACCAGGAAAGTCTAATTTGCAGATCTGCAAAGTCAAATAGAAACTATGGGCCTCATTAGGATGACGGGCGGACTTTGTCCACCCGCCACCCTATCTGTATTCTGGACCGCCCGCCATAAGGGCGGGGGTCCCATTGGGGGAATTAGGATGTGCCCGCCACAGTGGTGGGCACATCCTTAATTTTTAGCATTGTGGCGGGCGGTGCACTCTGCACCGCCCGCCACAATGCTAAAAAAGCATTTTCGCATTTGCATATACAAAGCGGTAGGCACCGCGCGGTGCCTGCCGTTTTGTACATGCAAATGAAGGGGGGTACCATAGGTACTCCCCCTGTGCACCCCCACCTCGGCCTTCACCAGAGGGGCCCACAGGGGCCCCTCAAAGCAAAGACCGCCTGCCTTTCCGTGGCGGCATCGCCGCCGCGGAAAGGCACCTATTTGCACGCATCCAAATATGGCTGGCGGTGTCTGATAGACACCGCCACCATATGAACCCTTTTCCGCCCCGGCCGCAAGGCGACCGGGATGGAAATGTGGCGGGCGGTGTTTGCCTCCGCTGCAGTCCCCTCCGCCATTGTAATGTGGTGGGGGGAAAAGGGTGGCGGGCGGGAATTTCTATCGGGCGGATTGCCACCGCCACCATTGCGGTGGCGATCCGCCCGACATGGTAATGGACTTAGCTTAAACGAGACAGAACACAGTGATAAAGCTTTATGTAATTATCCAATACACAGGGTGAAATACTAATTAGTGTATATATTTGAGATACTTATTTTTTGTACGTTTTTGGAATTACAAGTCCCATAACAAATAACAGAGATTTGGTTACAGAAAGATAGTGCCCAGGTATATCCATTCATGATTGAAATGGCACGTAGTTCTCTAAATGACAAGCCACCAAAGAGAGCTCTTGTCTTGTAAACTCCACTATATTCCACAGACCTCATTCAAAAATCGAAATTATGAGTCAAACTGGTGGAGTCCTGTGTAAGTGTGGGTGAAATGCAAATTACACCGGCGGTATTTGTGTAATTTCAAGAGTTTTGCGTTATGCTTGTTAAGTGTAGTTGGGGCGTGGCTTGAGGCACGATAGAGAAAGCCGTGCACGGGTAGAGCTCCTGCTTGAGCTCCCCTCTCCCGGGCCGTTTCTCCGCGCTAATTCTCCTGACCTCGCCGAAAACTGCTGGCGGGCCAACACTGAACCCCCGCCCACCCATTAACTGATCGCGGGACATCGAGACCCGCACCGGCACGCGCTGGGAGGCGGTGCCCAGCATTGTCGCGCTGCCCCTGGGGACCTCAATCACGAGAGGCCGGGGATCCGGCGCTACGGCTAGGCCTGGCCCTGAGGCCTGCACACTACTCGAGCGGACCCTGCGGGACCTGTGAGCGGAAGCCGCAGAGTTGGCCGCGCTGCTAACCGGACCTTGGCGGGTCGTCAGACCCTTCCCACCTATAGCCCCCACCTGAGGAGAGCGGAGACTACGAGCGGGCCGCCGCTTGAGGGACTTGGCAGTGCGGCGCAAGAAAAGACCGAGACCAGCACGACCGCGCCGGCGGCCCCTGGGGGAGGAGGCCTGGCCGAAACAAGGCGCTGCCCAGATATCGCCGGTGAGTGGCTGCGGGGGGGCGCGGGCTGGACATGACAACGGCCCCCCCCATATATACCGCAACTAAGGAACTGTCGTTGGGCCAGAGAGCGCGGCCTACTCGCGCCCTGGAGAGACTCTGCAGGATCTGAGGGCTGGAACTGAGAACTACCCCCCCCCCCCCACTCTCCTTCAGCCGACCCCCAACGGCCATGGCGACTCACCCCTGAGGCACAGTGCGGGGCCACACCCGGACCAACGGGCCCCTACCAGTGTACCCTGCCTGACACGCACCGCATCGGGGAGAAGGCGCCACGCACCCCCATCCTTCTCCCCACCCGGGCTGCCGTGGGGAGGCGACGAGACACGAGACACGTGGCGCGGACACCCGGGACGTGAGTGGGACGGTGATCGACGAGGGGAATCCTGCCCGCTGCCCGCCATCATCATCGGACGACGCCACGGAAGGCTGGCGCTCTTGCTGCCCCCACACCTGTAACGGCACGGCGCCTCAGACTGCCCAAGGGGGAAAAGCACTTGACAATTGGCAAGCGGGCACTTCTGGCGGTGACCTGGGGACCCCCCCTGAAGGCGAGCACCCCTCAATATCCTGACTCCACAACTTTTGTTGTAGTCCTGGGAGTCGCTGTGTTGAAGCGACCGCCGCGTGATACCACACCAGCCCAGCACTGCAGGGACACCTGCTCTATGAGCGTTGCGGGAGGGACCACTTGACCTACTCCCCACACCAGCCGACGCAACTACACACGCGTCTGGGGGGTGCCCTTGCCGCCTGCTCTGCCTGACTGTGCACTCAGCTGTGCTCTTTGTGGCCGGGCCTGCTGCCTGGAGGCTACCTAACGCGGGTGCACAAACGCTATTGCACGCCTGAACCGTGACCACGACATTTGACCCACTGTACGCTTGAACCGAGCCGCTGGCGGACAGGCCGAGCGTAATTGCCACGCCTGGCTCATGTCTGGAGGAGTGAAGACACAGACCGGCACCGGGGGCACGATATCGAAAAGGAAACTTTCCAAGGCGACATCCAAGATGGACACAGAGATGGTGACGTCCAAGTTGGACAATGTGCTCGCTGTTATGGAGCGACTGGAGGAATCCATGCAACAGACCCGCACCTCTCTCGAGGCCAAAATAGACAGTGTGGCGATCGACCTAACTCACCTCAGGGCCGACCACAAAAAACTCCAGGAACGCACTACCACCTTGGAGGGGGCGGTGGCGGCGCTGGAACCCACGGTGGACCAAGCGGACAAACACATCCGAGACCTGCTCAATAGAGTGGAATTTCTGGAGGAACGAGCAGAGGATGCGGAAGGACGGGCATGGAGAAACAACATCCGACTCGTAGGCATCCCGGAGAAATAGGAGGGGATTGATCCCACCCTGAGGGTGGAAGACTGGCTGCGCGACCTGCTACCTGAAGACACACTGTCGCCTCACTTTGTGGTGGAACGCGCTTACCGGGTGCCCACGAGGTCCCTCCCCCCGGGCTCCAACCCCAGACCTCTCATATTTCGAGTCCTGAACTACAGAGACCGTGACACCATACTGCGGGAAGCTAGGAAACTTGGTGACATCCAGATAGATAACGCCACGGTGATGTTTTTCCCGGACTACACCATACAGTGACCACTGCGCCTACCTTTGGCCTGGTCACCCCCTCCTGCTCCCGCTGACTCCCGCTGACGCCGACTACCTTGAATAGCGACCCAGCCACCACAGAGCCGGCCGCTCGCCGCGACTTTCCCGCCGCTGCCTCCCTGCGGCCCCGCCCCCCGCCGCCCATTCGCCGCCACGCAGCTGACCCGCCCTCCCGGCTCCTTACTTATGGGGACCGCGGGGAGACTGCTGGAGTGACCACTGCGCCTACCTTTGGCCTGGTTGCCCCCTCCTGCTCCCGCTGACTCCTGCTGACGCCGACTACCTTGAGAAGCGACCCAGCCACCGCAGAGCTGGCCACTCGCCGCGACTTTCCTGCCGCTGCCTCCCTGCGGCCCTGCCCCCCGCCGTACATTCGCTGCCACGCAGCTGACCCGCCCTCCTGGCTCCTTACTTAAGGGGACCGCGGGGAGACTGCTGGAGTGACCACTGCACCTACCTTTGGCCTGGTCGCCCCCTCCTGCTTCCGCTGACTCCCGCTGACGCCAACTACCTTGAGAAGCGACCCAGCCACCGCAGAGCCGTCCGCTCGCCACGACTTTCCCGCCGCTGCCCCCCTGCGGCCCACCCCCGCCGCCCCTTCGCCGCCACGCAGCTGACCCGCCCTCCCGGCTCCTTACTTATGTCACCCACTCCCACGCGCAGTGTTGACGCGCAGCGGGCGCGCCGATTGTGCGGCAAAGGCGCACCAAAGGCAAGCCCGTCTGCGCCCGTCCGCGCCTGGACCGCGCCCAGCGCCAGGACCCATGGTCCCTAACGATGCCAGCCCACACGACTGACCTACGACGCCGCCACCCTCATCGCACTCAAACCCGACCGAACAAGAGCCTGCCAAGCTTGCAAGTTCACCTGCATCCGAACCTGCACCACAGCCACCAAGCCGAGCACCAACAACCTCAAGTGCATCCTGCTCAACACCCGCTCCATCCACAGGCACGCCATCGAACTTTGGAACCTACTCGACACTACCTCTCCTGACGTCGCCTTCCTCACAGAAACCTGGATGAACGCCTCCTCCGCACCCGACATCGCCATCGCCATCCCAGACGGATACAAGATCACCCGGAGAGACCGCATCAACCAGACTGGAGGAGGCATCGCCATCGTACACAAGAACACCATCCGCGTCACGACCGACTCCAACGACACCTTCGCCACCGCCGAGCACCTCACCTTCCAGATACACACTGACCCAAAAACGACCCTAAGAGGCACCCTCGTCTACAGACTCCCGGGACCACGTACACAATTCAGCGAAGACATCACAGACTTCATCAGCCCGCACGACCTCCGCTCCGCTGACTACATCCTCCAAGGGGAACTCAACTTCCACCTGGAGAACAACAAGGACCGCAACACCTCCGCCCTGCTGGACAACCTCGCCAGCCTCAGACTCAAGCAACTGGTCAACACCCCCACCCACTACGCCGGCCACACGCTTGATCCCGTCTTCTCATCCAGCAAGCACATCACCTTCAGACACTCCACCGGACTTCACTGGACCAACCACAGCTGCGTCCACTTCAGCTTCAGAAAAACCACAACCCACCACCACCCGCAACAGGCTCCTCGCAGAAACTGGAGCAAGATCACCGCCGAGCAGCTCACCACCTCCCTCAGCCAGAACCCACCCGCCAGCACAACGGACCCCACCGAAGCAGCACGCAACTTCATGAAGTGGCTGACCGCCTGCACCGACGACCTCGCGCCACTGAAGAACCCTCCCAGCAGACCCGGAAGCAAGAAAGCCTCCTGGTTCACCGACGAACTCAAGGACTCCAAGAAAAATTGCCGCACCCTCGAGAAAGCCTGGCTACTCGACCAGACCACAGACAACATGACCGCCCTCAAACACGCCACCCGCAAGCACCACCAGCTCATCCGCACCACCAAGAAGAAATCCCTGAAGGAACGAGTGGACAACAACACCCACGTCAGCAAGGAACTCTTCAGCATCGTCAAGGAGTACTCCAACCCCAGCAGCGGCAACAACGACATCGCCCCTTCACAAGATCTCTGCGACTCCCTCGCCTCGTTCTTCCACCGCAAGATCGCCGACATCCACAACAGCTTCAGCGCACCATCCACGCACCCAACCGTCGAACCAACGCCCCCCACCACCACCCTCCGCACCTGGACCACGGTGACCACCGAAGACACAGCCCGCACGATGAACACCATCCACTCTGGATCTCCTACCGACCCCTGCCCCCACCACGTCTTCAACAAGGCCGACTCCATCATCGCACCCCAACTCCGGGACGTCATCAACACCTCCTTCAACACCGCCACCTTCCCGGAGAGCTGGAAACATGCCGAGCTCAACGCCCTACTGAAGAAACCAACAGCTGACCCCACCGACCTCAAGAACTTCCGACCCATCTCGCTCCTCCCTTTTCCAGCCAAAGTCATCGAAAAGACCGTCAACCGACAGCTTGCAGCCTTCCTCGAGATGAACGGATCCCTCGACCCCTCGCAGTCCGGCTTCCGAGCCAACCACAGCACCGAGACCGCCCTCATTGCAGCCACCGACGACATCAGAACCCTGCTCGACAATGGAGAAACAGCGGCCCTCATCCTCCTGGACCTCTCCGCAGCGTTCAACACTGTCTGCCACCGCACCCTAGTTCAACGCCTCAGCAACATCGGCATCCAAGAGAAGGCTCTAGAGTGGATCACCTCGTTCCTCACCGGAAGAACACAGAGAGTCCGCCTCCCCCCGTTTCGATCCGAGGCAACCGAAGTCATCTGCGGCGTTCCGCAAGGATCATCACTCAGCCTCACCCTCTTCAACGTCTACATGAGACCCCTTGCAGCCATCGCACGCCAGCACAACCTCAACATCATCTCCTATGCCGACGACACCCAACTGATCATCTCCCTCACCAGAGACCCTGCCACCACCAGAACGAGTCTACACGAAGGGATGAAAGACGTCGCCGAGTGGATGAAGAACAGCCGCCTGAAACTGAACTCAGACAAGATGGAAGTCCTCGTCCTGGGACCATCGCCCTCCGCCTGGGACGACTCCTGGTGGCCCCCGCCCTGGGCGCCACTCCCAAGCCAACGGACCACGCATGCAACCTGGGCTTCATCCTGGACTCCTCCCTCTCAATGACCAGACAAGTCAACGCGGTCTCCTCGTCATGCTTCAACACCCTACGCATGCTCCGCAAGATCGTCCGATGGATCCCGACCGAAACCAGGAAGACGGTCACCCAGGCACTCGTCACCAGCCGACTGGACTACGGAAACACCCTCTACGCCGGAACCACAGCCAAACTACAGAAAAGACTCCAACGCATCCAGAACGCCTCCGCCCGACTCATCCTGGACATCCCCCGACGCAGCCACATCTCCGGCCACCTGTAGGACCTGCACTGGCTCCCCGTCAGCAAGAGGATCACGTTCAGGCTCCTCACCCACGCACACAAGTCTCTCCACGACCTGGGCCCCAAGTACCTCAACGACCACCTGACCTTCTACACGCCCAGCCGCCAGCTACGTTCCACAAGCCTCGCCCTCGCCGCCGTACCACGCATCGGAAGAGCCACCGCCAGTGGTAGATCCTTCTCCTACCTGGCAGCCAAGACTTGGAACTTCCTCCCTATCCATCTTCAGCTGACCCAGGACCATCTCGCCGTCAGGAGACAACTCAAGACCTAGCTGTTCGAGCAATAGCGGACCCCCTCCCCCAAGCGCCTTGAGACCCTGCCGGGTGAGTAGTGCGCTATATAAATGTTATGATTGATTGATTGATTGATTGATTACAGGTGCAAAGACAACACCACTCCTTCCTGGCAGTGAAGAGACGACTGCGGCAGGCGGACCTCAAATACTCGCTCCTCTTCCCTGCGAGGCTTAGGGTGGTGGCGCAAGACAAAACACACTTTTTCACCAGTCCTGAGGAGGTGGAGGCCTGGCTTGATGGAGGGGTAACTGAAGCGCCCAGAAAGGCACATGGAACTACCACGTTCTCGCGCACACGCGGACCGAGGCGACACCGCAGGCGCAGAACACCTATACCCACCCGCGCCCAGGAAACACTACACCGCTCTCCGCCCACGGACCTAATCCGACAGGAGCAGCAGGATGCACTTCGCAAGGTTACAGAGATCAGTAACTCTCCGGCCCCATCCTCTGCTCCAAATGCCAGCCCGACCACACTCCCAAGCGACGATGAAGCGATCTATGGCATACCGGATTCCCAGCACTCTGCGGACCTCCCTGACGTCACCCCACAGACGATGGACCTTCTCGGCTGAGAAGGATCTGAGAAGTTTTCCTCACCCACGAGGCGAGACTGATGTGGCTACATAACTGTCACACTGACTTGCCCTGAGGTGAGCAGACTACAGACCTGTCTGGTGCGGGGATCTCCCTGCCCTGAAGAATCGGACACAACCAGGACGCAGTGAGTAACATTTTCTTTCAGTATACACACAGCTCTGTCTGCCGCCCTGAACAGTGCGGCACCTGAGCGGCGGCCGCATACCTACCGAGGACCCCTAAACTGGCCTCTCCAAAGACGGGGGCCCTGTGAGAGCCCTTCTCCTATACTTTGGCGACGAGGAACCTAACTTGGAAAACTCAGGGCCGGTGGTCTAATGGGCCTGCCAGACAGACACGGCAACTTTTTGCTGGCCCGGGAGAGGTGACGTTTCACTCTTCAGCTACACTGACACTAGGGGCTCCATTAGGATATCGGGCGGATTGCCTCCGCCAGGGTAGCGGTGGCCACCGCCACCCTGGCGGAGGCAATCCGCCCGACATCCTTCCCTGCATTCCCCCCCGCCATATTACGATGGCGGAGGGGACCGCTGCGGTGGGAAACACCGCCCGCCTGTTTTCCGCCCCGGTCGCCTTGCGGCCGGGGTGGAAAAGGGATAACATGGTGGCGGTGTCTATCAGACACCGACAGCCATATTAGAATAGGCATTTTTCAATGCCTTTCCGTGGCGGGAATGCCGCCAGGGAAAGGCATGCGGTGTTCACTCTGGGGGGTCCCTGTGGGCCCCCAGAGTGACGGCCAAAGGGGGGTGGCACACGGGGGGGTACCTGTGGTACCGCCCTGCATTTGCATAATCGCAGCAGCAGGCACCGCGCGGTGCCTGCCGCTTCAATTATGCAAATGCGTGCATTTGTTTATAACATTGTGGCGGGCGGTGCAGTGAGCACCGCCCGCCACAATGTTAATTTGAGGAATGCGCCCGCCACTGTGGCGGGCGCATCGTAATGCCAATGTCGGGACCCCCGCCCTTTAGGCGGGCGGTACCGATCTCCGTTAGGGTGGCGGGCGGACTTTTTCCACCCGCCATCCTAATGGAGCCCCAAGACTGTTGTTGCATCAGCCACCTACCACCCCCTAGAACTGTATAGTTTACTTTAGCTCATTTGATTGTTTGGACGGCGACATGTTGTGCAGCCGACCTTTTGGTATTCTCTACAATGTTGCCTGTTTTTGGCTTTTTGTGTCCCCCTCCCCTCCTACCCTTTTGCACCACGAGGGATCATTGGATAATGTGCTAACTGTTAGATATGATATGAGGGTGAAGATTGGAATGAGGGGCTGGAGGGAAGTTGAATCGAAGGGGCAAAGCCCGACAGATGGGTGTAAGACTTCCACGAACAGTGACAATGGCTGAATGATGTGCACCTGGAATGTCAGGGGCATGCACACACCAACTAGGCGATATCAGATTTACTCGTATTTGAAACGCCACAAGATAAATATAGCGCTGCTTCAAGAGACACATCTGAACAAGGCGGAGGTGCGGGTGTTACATCGCAGGTGTCGCGGACAGCTCTATGCTACAGACTACTCTTTATTCGCACGTGGCGCCCTGACATGGGTCCGTCCTGGGACCCCCTGGGCAGTCACAGACACACATGTAGACCCTGAAGGCAGGTTCGTAGTGGCACAGGGTAGGCTAGATGGGCAGCAGGTGGTATTGGTCTCCCTCTACTCTCCGAAAACAGATCAAGGTGGTTTCCGGGCACGCCTCTCCACGACGATGGCGACCTGGCACACGGCCCCATGGATACTGGGGGGGGACTACAATTGCGTGTTAGACACGACACTAGACCACTCCTTCCCGCCCCCACCTGGTGCACCAACACATGGTGCCATGAAGGCACTGCTTGGGTGGGCCGCACAGTGGGATCTCCACGATGCCTGGCGATCGCACAACCCTGCAGCGCGAGTGTACTCCTACTACTCGGGTGCGCACAGCCTACACGTATGTTTGGATAGATTCATGGTATCCGCTGAGCTGCTCCCACTTGTTACAGATGCGCGATACATGGGGCGCACACACTTCCTGGCTATTACCTGGGAGCGCCCACACCCGCCCATTCCCACCTGGCGACTCCAACCAGCGCTACTACTAGATGCGGCTTTCCGTGACTCTCTCCTCACACAAACTGCCCAATATTTTGAAGAGAACTCTGGCACGGCATCCTCACCCCATGTCGAATGGGACGCCTCTAAAGTAGTGATTCAGGGCCACTGTCTGGGAACACAGGGACACATGAGACGTCAGCTGGAGGGCGACTTAACAAGACTGGAGACTGACCTGCTAGATCGGGAACGAGAGGCGGTTGATGGCGCTGCTGACCCGCTGACGGAGGCCCGCGTGGAACATGCACGCCTTCTGGAGCGGCTGCGCAACCTCAACTATGCTGCACACTCGGCGCGGACACACCACCTAAGCGATAGGCCGGCAAATTATTGGCTTGGCTGATTTCACAGGTTGACCGAGCAGCCCCGGTGGCGGCGCTACATGTTGACGGACAGGGACTAGTATACTCCCAGCGCCACATCCACGAGGCGTTCGCGTCTCACTACGATGCCTTGTATCGCTCCCGGCTTCGCGATCCCCGCCCTGATATAGTGGAATACCTCTCCCCCCTCCAGATGCCGCAACTTACAGTAGCACAGCAAGATGACCTGGGGGCCTTGCTCGCACCTGAGGAGCTACGAGAGGCTATATTTAATCTGTCCAACGGTAAATCCCCTGGCCCTGATGGGTTACCGGCTGAGTTTTATAAGGCTGGTTCGGACATTCTCATCCCGGAACTCCTGAAAATATACAGCGCGGCAGCAGGAGACTCCTCTCTCCCACCCACACTAAACGAGGCAAATCTGATCTCCATTCCCAAGCCCGGCAGAGATGCCACACGAGTGGGCCCTTTCCGACCCCTAGCGCTAAATACAGATTATAAAATGCTGGCCTCCACCCTGGCTCAGAGACTGGCCCCCCTGGTTCCACTCTTGGTGCACCATGACCAGAACGGCTTTGTTCCGGCGCGCCACACATCTTACAACATCCGTCGCCTATTCCGCGTGCAGTAATATGCTATTCGACACTGGCCACGAGCGGGATGCCTGGTGTTGGACCTCGAGAAGGCGTTTGATTCCGTGGAATGGCCGTATCTGAAGGCGGTAATGGAAAAATACAACCTGGGGGACGGCTATGAGACTATGGTCAATCTGTTGTACTGCAGACCTACGGTCCGAGTCCCCACCGGGCAGTTGCTGTCCGACACCATTCACGTACGGCGAGGCACCAGGCAGGGCTGCCCCCTGTCCCCCTTGCTGTTCTCCTTGGCCATGGAGCCCCTGGCCATGATCCTCAGGGCCCAGGGACAGGAGTGGGGAATCCCGATGGCAGGTGGGCTGCATGTGGTCTCGCTATATGCAGACGACTTGCAGTTATATGTCAAAGATCTGACCAATGTTCCGGAGTCTCTTACGGATATTTTCCAGACCTTCGAAGACATGTCAGGGCTACGAGTCAACTGGTCCAAGTCGGGAGCTTACTCCTTCAGCTCGGACACGCCTGAAAACGACATCCACATCGGCGGAGAGAGGCTGCAATGGTACCCCACCACATTCTGATATCTGGGAATTCATATCTACAGGGCCCCGGCAGACATCCTAGAGGGGAACCTGCTACGGGCGATTGCCTCCATCCGTGCCCAAATTAGCTTCTGGAAGACCCTACCTCTAAATGTGCCTAGCCGGGTGGCACTGACTAAGATGATAGTCTTGCCAAGACTACTATACTACTTCGCCAACGTCCCGACGTACGTACCCAGCAAAGTGTTTCGAGAACTAGAGGTCCTACTTCGTAGCCTTGTCTGGAACACGGGTCGACCCCGAGTAGCGCTGACTAAATTGTACATGACCACTGTTCCGGGAGGCTTGGCGGTTCCCAACATGGAGCTATACTACCTAGCAGCACAGCTGCAATGGGTGTCAGGATGGATCTGCGGCAAGAACCTGGGGGACACTGCTTCGGATGCTACTGTCTGGACTCAGACGCAAATATGCACATTGTTCCACCCTCTGACCCGCTCCCACTGTCCTACACAATTACACCTGGCGGTGGCACGCAGATGCTTTCTGCGATGTCTACGGCTTACCCGTGCCACGAAGCCGTATGCTCCGATACTCCCTCTCCTGGGCACACCCGGAACGACGGGAGCGTTATCGGAAGCCCTTTTGGCCAGCTGGACACGTGCTGGCCTGGAATCCTTAAGCGACCTCTATGCAGATGGCACGCTACTCTCTTTTGCGGATCTCACCGCTAGCACGAATCTCCCTGCGGGACAATTTCTATTGCATGCATCCCTTATCCACACACTGACCACCTCCTGGGGCGACATATCGGAGGAGCTACTGATGCACTATTTTATGCAGTACCTGCATGTCATGGGTAACGGCTCGCATATTATACATTGGCTAGCACAGGCCCTGCTGATACACACGCAGCCTTCCACACTGCCACTCAGAGAAAAGTGGGCGATCGACAGAGGGAGAGATTGGACTGACAAGGAGTGGGCAATGATACTAGTTGGACCGACTAATATCCCACGCAACCCCCGTTTCAAACTTATCCAATTCTATATTTTGCACCGAGCCTATCTCACACCTGACAAAATAAACAGATACTTCTCGGTCACTGACACAGCCTGCCAACGATGCACTTTGGTGGGGGCGGATCTTCTACACATGCTTTGGCACTGCCCTGCCATACAAATATACGGGGACGAGATCACGGCATTACTCACACAATGCACGGACGAACATGTGCCGCGGACGTGGGAAGCCTGTATTTTGGGGCTTTATAAACGCACGAAACTCAACAAGGTACAAGCGAGATTCTGGGATATGGGACTAATCACAGCTAAACGCTTACTAACTAAGCACCGGAAAGCCACTTCCCCCACTCCCCCCACACCAGACACTGGCACACATCCTTCATTAATTGGGCACGGGCAGAAGGCACGGTGCTCCTCCGAGAGGAAACTGCAGGACTCCGAAAATTCCCCATTGCGCAGCTCTGGGGCGATCTTCTCACGTCCTTCCAGCAGGCCTGTCAGGAGCAGGGGATAACCTGAGATAGCATGACCCTGCTCCGCCACGGAGACAAGGAACATTGCGGACAACTACCACACACGCTCCCCCCCCTCTTTCCACCCCCCTGTCTCGAAGCGCTTCACTTGGCCCTCCCACGCTATCCTCTCACACCCCACCCCAGAATCGCAGACCCCTCACCAAGGTTGCAACTACCCCCCCCCCCCATACCGCGCCTATGGACGCGACTGATTCCTCGCCCTCCCTCCCTTAGTTCTTTCACCATTGTGTTAGATCCGGTTAGATCCGGTAATGGTTTGTTTAACGGTCACGTTCCCTGACAGGGCCCTTTATAGTTACAGACGAAGACATTCGACGCGCTGTGACAATGTCACGAAATGACATGCACCTACAGACATGTTGCATCTCTGTTGCAATGACATGCCACAACACACTACATGCACGGGCAGTGAGTCATACCTGGGATAGTTGACCTGTGACACTGACCGAATGAGCCCGCATGCGGGCCTCCGCCTCTGACAATCATACATATACTACAGACGCAGGAGGGTTCAGCTGCTACTGAGACAACAACCACCTGAGACTCCGCTGTGGCAGCCGTAACCTGTCGTCGTCGACTATATATGACTAACACTTTGCATTAGTGAGCTATACCACTATACGATAACCCGCGGCATGGTGGCATCACAGGCACAAGAATTTCTATACCTTTATTCCCAGTCCACACGTTACCTGATAATTGCTGCTGCTGTCAAATTGCATTATGGACTTGGATTGCAACTCATATAGTGCAGATGCTAGAAATGCAATGATGTGTTTAACCCAACAACAAAAATTATAAAACCTGTAGACTGTTACAGCGCTGTGCACTAAATAATGTCTCCGTGTTCATTCTAAGCTACGCCGCCGGACTCCCGGGTTGCCGGCTAATTGGCTGTGTTGCATTACCAGTATTACATCGGAATGTTCTTCTTTGATGCCAGCACCTGCGGACTGCAGGCTATGCGACATGTACAACTATGTATGCTTTGTTTCTATGCACAATAAAGGTCTTAAAAATAAAAATAAAAAATAAAAACATAAAAATGCTTGTTAAGTGTACTTCCCGGAATTATGCCACTATGCCACTTCATGTCATTTCGCACTATTCATGGTAAACATTTACAGCTAATGCAACATTAGTGGTAAAAGTGTACTGTGAATGAACAGGATAAAAATAAGGCGACCGACTGCTGTTTGTGGTGCTTTTGTTGTTTTTGCACTATTTTTAGAGCAACATGCGTTCTTGCGTCATAAATTGACAAGGACGCGTTTCACGCTTAAACATAGGGCTAAGTGACGATTTGCATTTCAATTAATTTTATTGAAATTTGAAGTAATTATTAAAAAGGATAATTAGGAGAATCTCGCACACCCTAGTCCTGTGTGTCCGTTTTTATCTCTTATTCCATTGCCATTTCCCCATTTCTACCACTAATCCTGTATGTGTGGTCAATGGTGGGGATGATGAGACATGGAAAAGAGCATCAATCCTGTTGCATCCAGTGCACAAGGTTAGTGCAACCTGACAGAAAACCTCTAAATAATTATTATAAATAGTGTGAGGTCAGAAGCATTGCATTTGATGTGTGAGTTATGAATAGTATGGCAAGCGTGAGAGCTAACCACACCTGGGGAATTCGTTTTTTTTTAAACTGTCTTTTCATAACCTTAACTATTGGTTAACTGTAATTCTTATAGTGAATTTCAGAGGCTTTTTTTTAAACATGCATGAAGATACTAAGACAACAAATAAGAATGTCCATTGCCGTGTACTACCTAAGAATGCTATTGATGTCCTCCCAATGCCCAAACCTACTTCCAACTGCATACTTACACCAGATAAAGAGGCGGTGGAACTTAATCATACTAACCAGCAAACACACACAAAGAAATAATTGATGGGCCTCTATTGTAATGCCCGTTCTCTCGCAAAACACGCTATAGAAACATGGGCATTAATAGATTCGGAGAAACCAGACTTTTTTCTCATCACAGAGACCTGGCTACAAGAAAATTCTGACCCTGACATAGCCACGGCTATCCCACAGGAGTATCAATTACTCAGACTGGACAGGAAGGAAAAAAGAGGTGGGGGGATTGCCATTGCTTTAAAAACCAACATAAGGATTCACATTATTGAGACATCCCAAGCAGACTGGGGGGAGATCTGCATCTTTTCCATAGAAAGTACCAGCCACAAATCTTGGCGGGGTGCTCTAGTCTATCGGCCTCCTGGCAATAGAGCGCATTTCTCTACTAACCTCATAGAGGCTATTGCCCCCCACACACTGGCAGCAGATAATTTTCTTTTAGTAGGGGATTTTAATTTTCATGCGGAGCTTCTATCTGATCCCCATACAAGCGATCTTTTAAACAGTCTTAACACCTTAGGTCTCTCCCAACGCATTACCGGTCGTACCCACTCGGCAGGGCACACCCTGGACCTTCTCCTGACCAACACCCCTTTAGTTGAAATTGATCAACCATTTCCTATTTTATGGTCGGACCATTACGTGATAAGGTTCCACCTTCAAGACTCCCTAAGTATACCTTCACTTTCGAATATAAGCAAATTAAGTTGACCCTGGAACAAGATCAATCCAGACTCTTTTTCTGCACATTTCCCCCCATTCCTTTGTCTGAATTAATCATTCCCAACCATGGTGCCAGAGGCCTTGAACTCGCCATACCCACCGCTCTGGACTGCATTGCTCTCAAAAAACTAACCAAATGTCCCTCGAAACTCTCCCCTTGGTTTACCCCCAAACTCAAAACAGACAAACTTGCCGTTAGGAAGGCGGAACGTAAGTGGAGGAGTTCCAAGGACAGCAGGGCTAAACAGCATTATAAGACCACTCACCGGCTATATATGAATCATATAGCCGAGGCTAAAAAAGAATACTTAGGCAATAGAATCACCCTTGCAGCTAATTCACAGAGAGAATTGTATAACATCGTTAAGGAATTTACCAACCCTCCCTCCTGTCAATCCCCGCTGCCTAGTGCCTACCTCCCAGGAATGGGTGAACTCACTCTCCACTTATTTCGTGAAAATATCAATGATATTTATCAACATTTCCACAATCCTCTGACATTATACCTAATGGGAGTAATTCTGACTCTGTATCTCTTTATACTGCCCCCCTTACTTACTTCCACACAACCACACACTCACGGAGGAGGAAGTATTGCTAGCTCTTAACCACATAAAATCAGGCTCTGTCTTTCTCCCCCAACTTGGGGGCTCATTACCGCCCGCCATCCTGTCGGAATTCGGGACCCACCTCCATAAGGCCGGGGGTCCCGTGGGGGGTATTAGGATGTGCCCGCCACAGTGGCGGGCACATCCTGCATTTTTAGCATTGTGGTGGGCGGTGCTCTCTGCACCGCACACCACAATGCTAAAAATGCATTGATGCATTTGCATAAACAAAGCGGCAGGCACTGCGCGGTGCCTGCCGCTTTGTTTATGCAAATGAAGGGGTGTACCACTGGTACCCCCCGTGTGCACCTCCCACCTCTCCTTCACTCTGGGGGCCCGCATGGGGCCCCCAGAGTGAAGACCGCATGCCTTTCCGTGGCGGCATCGCCGCCGTGGAAAGGCACATACAGACGCCCATCATAATATGGCTGGCGGTTTCTGATAGACACCGCCACCATATTATTCCTTTTCCGCCCGGGCCGCAAGGCGACCGGGGCGGAAAAGCGGCGGGCGGTCTTTCCATCCGCCGAGGTCCCCCCGCCATACTAATATGGCCAGGGGGAAAACAAGTGTGTATGTCGGGTGGATTGCCCCCGCCAGGCTGGCGGTGGCTACCGCCAGTCTGGCGGGGGCAATCCGCCCGACATCATAATGGGCCCCTTACTGTTTTATTCAACCACTCTCTGACACAGTCCATAGTCCCAACTCTTTGGAAAGTGGCCATTATTAAACCCATTCTAAAAAAATCTTCTGCTGATCCCAAGCAACTATCTAACTATAGGCCAATATCGCTCCTACCACTCTTCGGCAAAATCCTAGAATCCATGGTTAATGGCCAACTTACCCAACATTTGGAAAATAATAAACTGCATGACCCTTCTCAATCAGGATTCAGGGCCTTCCACAGCACCGAAACGGCCCTGCTTGAAATAGTCGAGAACTTCAGACTTTCCCTGGATGCTAGGCAATCAGCCATACTGGTCCTGCTTGACTTGTCGGCTGCCTTCGACACCATTTCGCACGGCATCCTCCTTGATCGCCTGTGTGCATCTGGTGTCAATGGAGCAGCCCTTAACTGGTTCAGGAGCTATCTGGCAGATCGCTAATCTAAAGTCAAAATAGGGGACTTCTCCTCAGAAAGCCAAACCATTATTAAAGGGGTCCCCCAGGGCTCAATTCTGAGCCCCACGTTATTTAACCTATACGTGTCCCCCTTGGCCAAACTCATAAAGTCTTTTGGGTTCCAAACAATGTCATACGCAGATGATACTCAACTGCTAATCACCATGGGGTCAGATGTCACCGAAACCAAGAAACGTATCAAACTCTGTATGATAGCTATAAACAACTGGATGACAAACAACCACCTTCTCCTAAATGCTAACAAAACAGAGATTGTGCTTTTTGGGGATGCAGACAAACTATGGAACATTGATTGGTGGCCCACCATATTAGGTCATTGTCCCTCACCTACGACAGCTGCCTGTAACCTAGGCATAATTCTGGACTCCAAACTGTCTATGTTAAATCAAATTACCAATCTGGTCCGCATTTGTGACAGGCTCATGCGTAGTGTCAGAAAAATATTCAAATGGATCCCTCTCTCCTCCAGGATGCCCCTCGTGCAGGGACTGATTATTAGCTGTATGGACTACAGCAACTCGTTACTTGCCTCCATAAATGTAGGACTTCTGGCTAAGCTCCAGGTCATGCAAAATACGGCGGCCAGGCTGGTCCTCAACCTGCCCGCGTGCTCCCCATCTGGACCTAGTTTGAATGCACTACACTGGCTCCCAATCAAAAAAAGAATCCATTTTAAATTGTGTTGCCTGGTGCATAAGACACTCAATAATAAAGGACCCCTCTACCTAGCTAAAAAACTTAATTTATACTAACAGGCTAGATCCCTCAGGTCCAACAGTAAATTTCTTCTGACAGTGCCGAAGATCCGAACCGCCAGAAATGGGGGTAGATTCTTCTCCCGGGTGGCCCCAGAAACCTGGAACACCTTGCCTTTACCCCTGCGCCTGGAGACGGATCATAAGAAGTTTCGTAAACTACTCAAAACCTGGCTGTTTAGCTCAGTCAAGTAAATCAAAGCCGTTTTTCTGTCTTGTCCTGCCGGGGACACTGGCTAGCGCTATGAGACCTTCTGGTGATATACGCGCTCTACAAATACCAAATACATACATACATACATACATGACCAAACAAAACCATAACTGCATATTAACTGTGGTTATTTTTTAGATGGAAAGGTAAAAATGTTTTCCCTGTGGTTGTGAGAATATATGAGGTTCGTGTGTGAATGATAATTCCTCTGCATCATGTTGCAGCCTACACCCATGTCTGCATGGCCTTCAGTTATGTGCAGTGGGGGTTGACTGCCGGGGCTGGCCACATGAAACATGCCATGCCCGCTGAAGACTGCACATGCTAAAAGTCTCCCAAATTGAAAAAAAAGTTTTTAAGGATTTCACAGCTATTAGCAAATGAACACTTTTTGATCACCCTTTTAGCTGTAACCCCCACCCACCTTAACGGATCTGCAAATATTTAAAAATACCACGAGTAAGGTAAGCATACTAAAATTAAAGCCAAATCCAAAAATATTTTTTACAACTGTGAAGATATACAATTTAATGCAATATAATAAATAATAAATCATACCACAGCTAGAAAAAAGAGGGAGGTGTTGTTAACACAGGTATGTCATAAGTTGTTGCAGGGCTCGGGCCAACTAACAGAAGCAGGGATCTCAGGATGGGACCCTGTTTCAGAGTTCAATATAAAGTCCTGTAGGGAAAGACAGCTAATGGCAGATCTAGCGTCTGCCGCCATCTAGTGGTGTCCGCTGTGGTAGCTGCCTTGTCATTAATGAATAGGGCGCTTTACTGTAAAATCTATAAAGCGCGGGTCTCACAAAAAGATGGGGGCCGAGTAATAATGATTCTTCTAGTCCCACGTATGACAGGCCTAGGTTAGCAACTACTAAACTGAAAATTGATAGTAAGTATCGTAGGCTCTGTTTTGTCAACATTACCAGTGAGGAAAAACACTATAAACAAACTATAAATAATTAAAAAAAATAACAAGTTACATTATACAAATTGCGGTATTTGAGCATGGGCGGTAACACGGGGCGATTCTGTCGGGCTTTTTCAAACTCCTGGATTGAGAGGCACGCCCTGATGGCTGGAGGTGACTTCCAATGGAGGGGTCCTACTAGATAAAAGGACTGAAATGTAGGTGTAGTAGAGGGCCTTTTGATTAGTTCGGAAGGTTCTGGTTGGCCAATGGTAGGTTATTGGCAGAGGTATAGTGGGTAAGGGTGCCACGAAAAAAATAATAAGAAAAAATAAGGGAAGGACAGCTGTGAATAAAAACATTTATATAAAACAAAAGTTCCTGATTTCTGTCAAGACCTTTTTTCTCTGGAAGTGGCAAAGTGAGGTCAGATCATGTCTGGATAGATTGTACATTCTTCTTGAAGTTAATGAATGACCGTAGCTATTATGGTAAACGGTGGTAAAGCAAGGTGGGGGGTGAAGGAGGCGGTCTGCCCCACGCGGCACAAGGTTTAGGGGTGCAGCCGGACTCCCCCGCTCTTACCTGTGGTCACAGTGGGGTGTCAACCGCAGGAATCGCCAGCACTGCCCTCCTCCATACATTCGCATGCCACGGGCGGTAAACGCAGGGACCGCTACAGGCAGCATAAGGCCTAGATATGTCACTGGTGGTAAAGAGGGATTAAGGGACAGTGGCGGCTCCTCCGCTATGGCGGAGGAGCGTCATTCAACTGCTTTTAAGCAGTGTGACTACAGGAAAAATAAAATGATAACTGCTATGCGGGCGGAGCTACTCTGCTCTCAGAGAAGGGCAGGAGAGGAGTGGTGGGCCGGCCAAACAGTCATGCGCACTTTCAATGTTTTCCATCCAGGCTGCATTACAGCTTGGGTGGAGAACATAACCAGGCCCCAGTCCTCGTATGAGCACCAAACCACGGCGCTCAGACCAATCGCTACGCTGCATTGCAGCATTGTAATTGGTCAGGGAACTCTGGATGCTTACCAATCACAAGACTGCATTGCACCATTGTTATTGGTCAGGGGAGCGTGGGTGTGCTTCCTGGTTCTTTTTCCAATGCGGAGGAGAGATGGAGCAGAGACATGGTATGTGGCGATAAGGTGAGTGATTTTTTTATTTTTATTTTTATTACATTCCCTTTCCTCCTCTGGCCTGCCCCAATCTGTGCCGGCTGCTACTTCTAAGGGAGGCCCACAAGCATACTACTGCAGTAGTCCAGTCGCCTTGTGAATAAGGCACCCTTTCATACTATTTTTAGCGTTAAAGGGGTGGGTAATGGGTGTCGTGGAAGGGTGCCTTTATTGGTGGGAAACAACCTTTACATCGCTGTCATTAGACCGTGAAGCCTTTACAACGCAAGTCATTACATCGACTTGCAGTAGATTGCTCTCTAACATAAGGAATAGTATAATTTACTATTCCAACACCTTCCCTACTGTTGAGTAGGTTGGAGTTGGAATAGTAAATAATACATTCCTAATGTTACACCGCCATCTACTGCAAGTCGATGTAATGACTTGCATAGCAATGGCATCGCGTTTTAACAATGCAGTCGTTGTAAGGCCGCGTTGTTATGGAACTCAATGTATATCCATGCGTTGTAGCATGCTATATTCGCGTTGGTGCTAGGCAGCTAAAGTAGCACAAGCACAGGGGGAAATGCAAGGCTGCTCCGTGTTCTTGTAAATACGATGCAGGAGCGTTGAGCCAAGGAGGCTAACGCTGCTCTCCGCCACTTCCTTGTAAATATGCCCCTTAATTCCTTAAAGCAGTGGTACTGATGAAAGATTCCATATACATGGTTGTACTAATAGGAACTCCAAGATTTACAGCGGGTAAAGCTAAGGTAAAGGTATCAGGAGGGATGCTGGTTGGGTAGGGTAAGGAAATGGGTCCTGTTGAAGAAGGAAAGCAGAGAAGCTCTGTCTTGGATGAGTTCAGCATGAGAACAGTAGTAGCAATCCAGTAGTGAATAGCCACAAGGCAATACAATATGCATGTAAAGTTTGGAAAAGAAAATATTTGGATGCCAACAGCGTTAAGATGCTAGATGAGAAGACAAAAATTATGTCACAAAGAGAGTTGTATATATAAAATCAGAAGCAGACCCTGTAAAGAGCCTTGAAGAATGCCAACCAGTTGTAAAGTTGGGTGAAGATAACTTGGAGTCCCAAAAGACTGAAAAGTAATGGTCGAAGAGATACGAAGAGTACAATTTCTGCTGGACAAATGATATATACAGAGTTAAGTGAGGATAGTAGAGTAGTGCAGCAGTAATAGTAGAGTAGGGTGACCAAATGTGTCAAACACAATGGATCAATCAAGGAGTATAAGAACAAGTGAGAGATGATTAAAATTAGCAAATGTGACAAAGTTGACTACATGTAAGAGTACTGATTCTGTTGCTTTAAGAGCACGGACACCAGATTGAAGGGCACTGAGTAGGTTGCTAGAGGAGGGAACTGGGTGAGGCAGTTGAGCACAAAGGAGGCTATTCACAAAAGTAACTTACAATTGTTTAATATTACATTTTTCAGTAACTTTACTACATTTGGCTATTCATCATTTACAGACCAGATTCACAAAGATCATTTATACTTCTGAGTATTTTTCATTTTAGGTTAAGTTTACTACTTTTTGTTTATTCGCAAATTCGGAGTGTTAGTTACTACCCAAACAATACAAGTAGTAAATTTAGCACCACATATGGCCAAACACTGGTACTGAAATGGCACCCAATAGAAAATAATGGAGGTATGGAATTAAAATAAACCACACAGGAAATAATGTTAAATTAATTTCAATGATTTAAAATATTAAAACATATAAATAGATATGATTTAATGTTAAAACATATACAAATAGTACATATTTATTAATGACAACATATTTTAATATTCTATTTTGAACTTAAAAATTAAGATAACTAAATGAATCCTAATTCTATGCACCAATTTTATTAATTATTACTGCAGATTTTCTATCTTTATTTTGAGAATTTCTTTTTATAATTTAAACTTCAGAAAGTATATTATAATTTAATTTAATGCAGTTAAATTCATTTATTATTCATTTCAAAATTAAGTTAATGTTGCTGTAGCACTTTTTCTTTTCTTCTACATATAAAATAAATGTATAAACTTAATTCATATTTAACTTAGATATATGAAAAAATTATATAAACATTAAATAAACAGTTTTTTGTTTTCCATATACTTTACCATACAGAGTTCTCCACCATCTGAGATCTCCCTATGGTAGGCCTCTTTCCCCTTGGCGTGTTTTTCTCATTCTCTTGCTCTCTGTAAATTTCTGATGAGATAAAATAAGTGCTGGTCCCCAAAAATGAGTGCCGGTGACGGGTGGTATGCCTTTTAAAGTAAGTTCTTCAGCGTGACATGCATCTCAGAGGAAGATGCTAGAAGAGTTTATTGAAAATACTATTTTTATATTATAGGAGGCTGCACACTGATATGCCGTGAGTCTGTGTGGGATGTGCTCAAAATGGGTGATAGGACACCAGCTCCGTCAGTGGTGTAATCCTCCATGCCTTAAGCTACAGGTATTAACAGCATGATTTTTCAGTGTTTCTGCAAGATGCAAAGTTAGCCCTTCGGTTACCTGAGGTCTATGCAGCAGAGGATTGATTCTAGGTACTCCAAGTCAGTAGGTTTCTGAGGGAAAGGGACGTAAAAGCTGTAGAGACTGTTGTGAATAGTGTCATTCATATTTTTAGGCCAAAACCTAAAAAATTGAACTCTGAGGAAATAAAGGAAAAAAAATCTTCACGCTGCATCCGATTCACACAGGGACTTACATGTAGTAAAGTTACGAGTGTGGTGTCTCTGCCACCGTGGCAGAATCTCCGTATGGCGCACTGCAGAAAGTGTGCCATGCTGAGATGAAATTCCGCCATGAGTGCAGAGACTTTGCCCTGAGTCTGGAGACTCAGCCATGAGTGCAGAGGCTCCGCCCGAGTGTGGAGACTGCACTCGTAACTTTACTACCAGTACAACCCTTTGTGAATCGGGCCCACTATGATGTAGACCAATTCCAAAAGTATTCCTATATGCATATATCTAATGTCTTATTTGTCTTGCATGAATATTGATTATCACATACATAAATGTTTACTCACTTTTCGTGCTCATGACGGCCTGGAGCCGTCATGATACATGGTGGGCGTGTGCTCATGACGGCTCCAGGTCATCATGACACATCGCCCCGGAAATCCCTCTGGTGCGGGCAGCAGAGGGATTCCCTTTACACCAAAAGAGCCTCAGGAGCTGGGGAAGAGCTCCCCCAGCTCCCAAGTCCCCCCCCCCCCCGTTTTCCCTGAAATGACAATCGGAGCGCAAGTCGCGCTGATGTCATTTCAGTGAAACCGAAACTGAATTGAGCCTTTAGGCTCATTTCAGAAGGTACCATTTTTAGTGGGAGACTTGGGGTAATTCAGATTTGTAAAGCAACTGTTATTACCTAAGCATGGGCGGAAAATCCGTTTCGCTCGCGGATTTTGCGGATTTTCGGTAAATTCGCAATCCGCGAGATTTGCGAATCTCCCGCAAAATCCGCAAATCCGCGAGCAGCGGATTTTGCTCGCACTGTTCGCACTGTTCGCGTGAGTTCGCGCCCCGCGAATAAGTGCAAAATTGCAGAAATACGATCTTAGCAAAACTGAAACTACTTACCAGGTTCAAAAGTTCAGGCTCATCATTAGTAGCCATTTCCTGTAGTGCTTCCTGAGGGGCCCCTCCAGAGTTCAGTTGCCAGTTGAAACTATGATGTGACCCTGCTCTGAACCTCAGAATAGTTACACATATGCCACAAAGGTCCTGAATTACAGCTAAGGGAGACAAGCAGGAGCCAGGCTGGAAGTTCAAATCCATTAATCAGCCCCTAATTCATTATTGTCAGTTGGGGCAGGGCAGGTGTTGTAACTAATTTTGCAACAATGAAAGCACTTAGCAAGTGCAAAAGATCACTAATCAGGAAGCACTAAGGAAGCAGGTGCCAGCTAAAAAAATATTCTGTGACACATTAATCAGCCCCAAATTAATTCAGGTCACTTGAGGCAGGGAAGGTGTGCTTGCGTTGCCACAATAATGTACACTGACTGGACAACCAGAGGGTGCTGTGATGAAACAGAGGGTGGCATGGGTGGGCCAGAGGGTGGCATGAGTAGTCAGAGAGTGGCAGTGGTGACAGAGAGTGGCAGTGATGAAGAAGAGTGTCCCAAACAGGCTGGACACGTAGAAACAACAAGTTCGCGAAACTTGCGACCCGACAGGTAAGTTCGCAATTTGCGACATTGTACAAAACCCTCGCGAACTGGCAGAAACCGGCGCAAACACACAAAAAAAAAAATCCGCAAATTCGCGAGAATTCGCGGATTTTGCGGATTGCGAGTTCGCAAATCCGCAAAATTCGCGAACGCGAGATTCGCAAAATTCGCCCATGCTTATTATTACCTATTGACATTCGATGCATTTCTGCTTTCCAAATGAAAGACAATGTGTAAAAAAGAAGTAATTTTGAAAAATTATAGAAAATTCTCATGCTAGTATGAGTATTCCCAATTTCGGAAACTCTATATTTTGTTCCATTTCAGAAATACATAGGTGTCTTTCATACTGATTTTTCAATTTTTTTAAAAAACATTGTTTATTGGGTTTTGTACAGTCCGCATACATAATCACATCATCTATCAATCAACACAATAAACCAGCCCCCACAAAGGCTCCCAACCCCCTACCCCTTGTATGCTCTGCTATACAATTACTGTGGTGCATTAGGCGGTCGAATGTCAAGAACTATATCCCAATAATGTGTGTATCCCCAACTCCTCCCCAACTGGTGCAACCCCCCCTCCTTGTCACCGGTGTGTTCTTTGCTATGGTTCTATTTTGTCTTGTGGGTACAGGAGTCACTTCCCTTTCAGTCATTCAATGTACCTGGCCAGGCGCGGGGTTCTCTACTGCCAGTGCAACCTTCTCTCGTTCATCCTCTGTCTGATAGTCCTGTAACGCTTGCCCTAATGTTTCCCATGCCGTCGCTGCCTCCAACGCTCTCTCATTATTTAGCTGTCTTGCCTGCTGGTATCTAAGTGTGCTTTCGCTGCTTGCCCATTTTACAAACTCAGCCCTCCATCTCTTGCTGCTAGGCCCCACTGTCGCCTTCCGATACCTCGTTATTTCCCGTTTTGCCAGTAGTAGCCCCATATCCACAAACTTGCTTGATATTTTGTTCTTTGATGTGTGGGGGAACCAATGCAAAACACTAGGTCAATTGTCGCTCCGTGATTGTATTCAGTACATGTCCCACCTCCTACCAGTAAGCCCTCATCGCGGGGCAAGACCATAGCATGTGCATCAAGTCTGCTCCTATCTGTGCACAACGAGGGCACGACGCCTCCGTTATCTCAATATATTTCTGGATTTTCCCTGGTGTCAAATATGCTCTATGGAGTATATAGAAGTGCACTAATTGGAATCTCGCGTTTCTTGTGCTCTTCCAGGCTCTGCGTATAATCTGTGTCCAGGCCGTTTCAGGAATAGCTCTTCCTATGTCTACTTCCCATTTCTCTCTCAATGTCTCTAGAGGTGCTAATCCTTTATTAAGAATTCTAGAATAGAGGCATGTGACCGCTTTGAAAGTCCAGGCTGCCGTCATCGTATATTGGCACTGCATGGTTTTCTTAGGCTCCGCCAGCCCCACCCACCAGTGAGCTTGAAGTGTCCTAGTCAATGCTGCATGTAAGAGGAATCCTCCTCTCGGCAGATCGTATCTCTCCTGCAGCGCCTGATATGGCAGCATTGCCCCATCCTCGTATAGGTCTCCTAGTATCTGGATCCCTGCATCTTCCCATTCCTGTAATGGCGTCAATCGCCGCAGTGTGGAAGCGCTGTCACCATTCCCAACGGGATTTCGGGCGCATACGAGTGCAAGACTCCTGCCCTGCGTTGAGAGCGATTCCAGCATAGCCTTAGTGTTTTTTCTTCAGTTAGGAGATCCCTAAGATCTAGTTTTTGTTGCAGCACTATGAATGACAGAACAAAGCATGGTGTTCCCCCACTCTCTGCTGTTCAGGACCTCTAAATTCCTGCGCTACTGCCTGTGTTAATATCTGGAGTTGGGCCGCTAGGTAATACAGCTCGAAATCTGGGACCGCCAATCCTCCCTCAGCTTTGGGCCTAACGAGTGTTGCCTGCGCCACCCGACGTCTCCCCGTTCCCCATAGGAAACTCACTATGAGCGATTTCAACAATTTGAACATTGAGCACAGGATCCACACCGGGAGAGTTGTAAAAAAATATAATAGTCGAGGAAGCGCTACCATTTTCAATAGAGCTATGCGTCCCGTCACCGACAATGGGAGGGTGGACCAAAAAGCCATGCTACTTTTCAATGCTCTCACGGCACGTCCCACGTTCCCTTCCAGCATATCGGCGGCAGTGTGATAGATATGCACTCCCAGATATTTCAAACAAGTGGGTTCCCATCTCACATCCCTATCCGTAGTGGGCTGGGGTTCTCCCTGTCTGACCGGGAACAGGTATGTTTTCGACCAGTTCACTCTCAACCCTGAGACTTCTCCAAATTCCGATATTAAGGTCCCAGCTCTCGTCAACGCTCCACCTGCGTCCTCAAGAAACAACAGCAAGTCATCAGCGTATAACGATATGAACTGCCGATCCCCTCTACACCGCAGACCATCGTAGTTTTCCCCCTATCGGACCTTTGACGCCAGACGTTCCACCGCTAGGGCGGACAACAAAGGGGAAAGTGAACATCCCTGCCTAGTACCACGGGCCACTGGGTACTGTGAGGATATCAGCGTTCCCACCCGCGCCCTAGCTACAGCTGACGTATATAATACTTTTGTCCACTGAACAAAGTCGGCTCCCAGGCCAAAACACCCCATTGTCTTGTATAGGTACCGCCATTCTAAGCTGTCAAAAGCATTCTCAATATCTACCGATAAAATCATTAGTTGTCGGGCCTCTGGCTGATCTTCCTCAAGCAGCCACACTAGTCTTTTATGTGTGTGGATGTGTTTCTCGTCAGTATGAAACCGGCTTGATCTTCATGGATCAATGTGGTCATATGGCCTAAAAGTCGGGTAGCCAAGATGCTGCTCAGTATCTTATAGTCTGTAGTCAGCATTGATAACGGGTGGTAGGAGGCCGGATTCGTCCCCTCCCGACCTGGTTTTAAAAGCGGAATGACCATTGCCTCCCGCATGGAGGTGGGTAACCGACCCAGGTCTTTCGCTTCCCTATAGACTTCCAGGAGTCTCGGCGCCAACAAATCCATATACTTCCCGTAGAAATCTATCGGCAACCCGTCTACTCCTGGTGTCTTATTCCTGGCCATGCATTTAATAGCGCTCCTAATTTCACCTAACTCTATAGTCTGACCCAAACACTTTGCTTGCTCCTGCTCCAGCTCTGGAAGTGTGAGTCCCCCCATAAAGGAGCCGATTTCTAGGTCCCCTGCCACCAACAAGCTCTCATAGAGCCCCTCATAGTATCTCAAGAAACAGTGCAAAATCTCGTTTTGGGTATACACCATCTCTCCGTCTTCATTATCCAGGACCAGAATAGGAGAGCCTCTCTTCTCCGGGTTGGCCAGCCAAGCCAGCAGAGTTCCTGCCTTGTCTCCCTCTGCATGAACCCTCGCAGCGTAGGCCTTATAGTCAAAGCAGTGCAATCGTTCCACCTCTGCTGCAACCTCTTCCTTCGCTGTCATGACTTCGGCTTGAAGGTCAGGATGATTAGGCCTTGCTAATTCTGCCTTATGTAGCCCGTCCCCGGCTCGGTTCAGGTCATGGAGGAGCACCTTCCGCACTCCCGCATACTTCCCTATGCATATTCCCCTGATAACCACTTTGAAAGCATCCCATTCTATCACCCTCGTTGAGGCCAAGCCAGCATTCTCTGCAAAATAGTGAGTGATCCCTTCACTCACTTCCCTCTGAAAAATCGGGTCCTCTAGTGTGTCAGGTCGTAGTCTTCAAGTGGGGATACTCGATACCCCAGTCATCCAGTGCATGGTGAATAGCAACGGATTATGATCGGAGATCGTCCTAGTGAGATATTCGGTCTGCACTATAGCGGGAAGTACCTCTGGCGAGCACAACACTGTGTCCAGTCGGACATGCAAATCGTGCATCCCGGAGTAGTAGGAGTAATCACGATCTAGCGGGGGATGCATACGCCACGCGTCTACCAGACCCTATCTATCCTGCTATTCGAGCCTGCCTTTAGTCAACCTATGTATCGAGGAATCGGCCAGTGGGGGGTCAATCAATCAATCAAGAAATTTATAGAGCGCGCTACTCACTCGCGAGGGTCTCAAGGCACTTGGATGGGGGGGTCCGCTACTGCTCGAAAAGCCAGGTCTTGAGGTGCTTCCTGAAGGCGAGATGGTCGTGGGTCAGTCGTAGGTGGGTGGGGAGGGTGTTCCACGTCTTGGCCGCTAAGTAGGTGAAGGATCTTCCTCCGGTGGTGGTTCTGCGGATCCGTGGAACGGCGGCGAGGGCGCGGCTGGCGGAGCGGAGCTGGCGGGTAGGTGTGTAGAACGAGAGGCGGTTGTTGAGGTATTCGGGATCCATGTTGTGTAGAGCTTTGTGTGCGTGGGTGAGGAGTCTGAACGGGATCCTCTTGCTGACGGGGAGCCAGTGCAGGTCTCTAAGGTGGGCGGAGATGTGGCTGTGTCGGGGGATGTCCAGGACGAGTCGTGCGGATGCATTTTGTATGCGCTGGAGTCTTTTCTGAAGTTTGGCAGTGGTCCCTGCGTAGAGAGCGTCCCCGTAGTCCAGCCGGCTGGTGACGAGGGCCTGGGTGACCGTCTTCCTGGTTCCAGTGGGGATCCAGCGGAAGATCTTTCGGAGCATGCGGAGGGTGTTGAAGCAGGAAGAGGTGACGGCGTTGACTTGCCTGGTCATCGTCAGACCTATCGAGCAATATGTCTGTTATGGAGTTGAAGTCTCCCCCCATCACCAGTGAACTCGCAAGATAGTACGCCAACGAACCAGAAAGCTGCGTCAGAAAACCCACCTGATCCACATTAGGCACATATACACTGCAAAAAGCTATGGCCCACATGCATCAATGTAGGATTTTGCATTTCTTAAATAGCGAAAATTAAGGAATCGCTATTTAGGAAATGCAAAATGCTATGCATCATTTTTTTCGGTATTTCTTTGTGATTCGGTAAAAATCGCATTTTTTACCGAATCCCAAAGAAATACCGAATTCTTAAGTTAATTTTCGCAATTTCCATTGATTCCTATGGGCCAAAAGGCCCATAGGAGTCAATGCAAATTGCGAGTGGCACTTAGAAAATTTCATGGGTGCAGGGGGGGGTCCAAAGGACCCCCCCATGCACCCCTGAAATGTATTTTTCGCATCATGTTGCACACACACATGTCCTAAGGACATGTGTGTCCGTAACATGAATGTTGAAAAAAAACATTTTAAGCATTTTAAACACTTTTTCCAAATTTACCGAGTGGTTCAACCACTCGGTAAATTTGGAACCCTAAGTGCGAATTTTCACTTGTCAAAGTGATGATGCATTGCTTTTAAGAAGTCGCACATCTGCGACTTCTTAAAAGCACCCGCAATTTTAGAACTCGCAACAATGTTGCAAATTCTAAAATTGCTTCATGCATCCCAAAAAGCACTTTTGCATTCGCAAACGGCCGATTTTAAGGAATCGCACCGTTTGCGAATGAAAAAGTGCTTGATGCATGTGGGCCTATGTCCCTGCCCCTTAGCCTACCTTCTATGGCCACGAACCTGCCTGCTGGGTCTATCGTCTGCCTTGTGACCTGGAAAGGGACCCCTGCTCTAATCCAGATCAGAGCAACTGGTGCAAATGCTGAATAGGCGGTATTGAACACTTGCCCCCTCCAACGTCTCTGCAGTATTATGCCCTCTGCGCCTTAGTTAAATGAGTCTCCTGAAGCAGTGCTATGTGTATCCCCCTCCGAACTGAATATGCATGCACCTTGTGCCATCGGGTCATGGTGTGTAAGTCCCTCACATTCCAGGTAATACATCGTAAATCAGCGGTATCTCCCATTCCCCACAAGTAACATCTGCATTCCAAATCGTGCTCCCGCTTCCACACCGGTGAAGTTCCTCCCCCAACAGCCTCCCCAACTAACCCTGCTGCCCACCCCCCCAAGAACAGGACCTAGTGACAAACCGCTAGTTCCCATCCAAACCATTACAAACTCTAGCACACTACTAAGCCCAACAGCGGTCACTGAGGGCACGCCTTAAGGGCGATGAGGGGGACTGGATGCCGACGGGCTGCCGCTCAACCTCTGCGTGCATCTCGCCTTAAACTGAGCCCTGGATAAATAAAAAAACAAACTCTAATGATCCCTCCTCCCCCCGCTCTCCTTCCAAAACCTGTGACTGGAAGTCCACTTAAGCTGCAAAGTCTCGTCCTGTTCAATTCGTCACCTGCCTCAGCTCTCATCCAGCATCCCTTCTGCTGTTGCCGGTGTGACCCTCGGCAGGCGCACACTGTCTGCCTCTGATTGTTCGGTATCAGATCTATCTTTGTCCTTTTCCGAATATGTTCCTCCTGGAGACAGCCCTCCCTGCGCTCCCGACAATGTTGCTACCACGTCCAACACATCCCGCCGTTCTGTTTCCGTCTGTAGCAACGAGGGTCTCCTCAGGCCTCTCTGTCTGTGCCAAAGCCTCCTCGACTTCCTCTGAGGCAAATTGTTCGTGGGAAATAGCGTCCTTTGCTCGTTGCCATCTTTCCCAGCTCTGTATAATTCTAACCAAGCACAGGCGTCTTCCGGGGTATCATAAAAACACGATTTGCCGTCTACAATTACCCGTAACTTGGCCGGGAATAATAGGGAGTACTGGAGCCCCTCTTCTGTCAGTTCCCTCTTGACGGTCAAGAAGGAGGTCAGGCGTCGCTGGGTTTCGTATGTGTAGTCCGGGAATAGGTTTACCTTACTGTTCCCCACGTGGTAGGGGCCATCTACACGTGCTTTCTGGAGCAGGAGATCTCTGTCACGATAGTGCAACAGCCGCGCCACCACCGGCCGTGGGGGTAGTCTTTGCTGAGGCGGTCTGGCGGGCACTCTGTGCGCTCTTTCCAAAGTGTAGAACGTAGAGAGGGCTTCCGGTGCCACCACTGTTTTGAGCCATGACTCAAGATACTGCACCATGTCGGTCCCCTCCGTTTTTTTCTGGCAGTCCCACTATACGGATGTTGTTCCGGCGATTTCGTCCTTCAGCATCTTCGGCCCTTTTCTCCAGCGCCCCAATGCGATTCAGAACATTAGTCATTGTGGCCTTGAGGTCGTTTTGTAGTGGTTCGATGGCCTGGAGCGCACCCTCCACGGTTTTAACTCTTCTAGGTCCCCTGCCCCCAACGAGCTCTCATAGAGCCCCTCATAGTATCTCAAGAAACGGTGCAAAATCTCGTTTTGGGTATTCACCATCTATCCGTCTTCATTCTCCAGGGTCAGAATAGGATAGCCTCTCTTCTCCGGGTTGGCCAGCTAAGCCAGCAAAGTTCCTGCCTTGTCTCCCTCTGCATGAACCCTCACAGCATAGGCCTTATAGTCAAAGCAGTGCAATCGTTCCACCTCTGCTGCAACCTCTTCCTTCGCTGTCATGACTTCGGCCTGAAGATCAAGATGATTAGGACTTGCTAATTCCACCTTACGTAGCCCGTCCCCGGCTCGGTTCAGGTCATGGAGGAGCACCTTCCGCACTCCCGCATATTTCCCTATGCATATTCCCTTGATAACCACTTTGAAAGCATCCCATTCTATCGCCCTCGTTGAGGCCAAGCCAGCATTCTCCGCAAAATAGTGAGTGATCCCTTCGCCCACATCCCTCTGAAAAATCGGGTCCTCTAGTGTGTCAGGTCGTAGTCTCCAAGTGGGGATACTCGATACCCCAGTCATCCAGTGCATGGTGAATAGCAACGGATTATGATCGGAGATCGTCCTAGTGAGATATTCGGTCTGCACTATAGCGGGCAGTACCGCTGGCGAGCACAACACTGTGTCCAGTCGGACATGTAAATCGTGCATCCCGGAGTAGTAGGAGTAATCACGATCTAGCGGGTGATGCATACGCCACGCGTCTACCAGACCCTATCTATTCTGCCATTTGAGCCTGCCTTTAGTCAACCTATGTATCGGGGAATCGGCCAGAGGGGGGTGGGACCTATCGAGCGATATGTCTGTTATGGAGTTGAAGTCTCCCCCCATCAACAGTGAACTTGCAAGATAGTACGCCAACGAACCAGAAAGCTGTGTCAGAAAACCCACCTGATCCACATTAGGCACATATACACTGCAAAAAGCTATGTCCCTGCCCCTTAGCCTACCTTCTATGGCCTCGAACCTGCCTGCTGGGTCTATCGTCTGCCTTGTGACCTGGAAAGGGACCCCTGCTCTAATCCAGATCAGAGCAACTGGTGCAAATGCTGAATAGGTGGTATTGAATACTTGCCCCCTCCAACGTCTCTGCAGTGCTATGCCCTCTGCGCCTTAGTTAAATGAGTCTCCTGAAGCAGTGCTATGTGTATCCCCTCCAAACTGAATATGCATGCACCTTGTGCCGTCGCGTCATGGTGTGTAAGCCCCTCACATTCCAGGTAAAACATCGTAAATCAGCGGTATCTCCCATTCCCCACAAGTAACATCAGCATTCCAAATTGTGCTCCTGCTTCCACACCGGTGAACTTCCTCCCCCAACAGCCTCCCCAACTAACCCTGCTGCCCACCCCACCAAGAACAGGACCTAGTGACGAACCGCTAGTTCCCATCCAAACCATTACAAACTCTAGCACACTACTAAGCCCAACAGCGGTCACTGAGGGCACGCCTTAAGGGCGATGAGGGGGACTGGATGCCGACGGGCTGCCGCTCAACCTCTGCGTGCATCTCGCCTTGAACTGAGCCCTGGATAAATAAAAAAACAAACTCTAATGATCCCTCCTTCCCCCCGCTCCCCTTCCAAAACCTGTGACAGGGAGTCCACTTAAGCTGCAAAGTCTCGTCCTGTTCAATTCGTCAGCTGCCTCAGCTCTCATCCAGCATCCCTTCTGCCGTTGCCGGTGTGACCCTCGGCAGGCGCACACTGTCTGATTGTTCGATATCAGATCTATCTTTGCCCTTTTCCGAATCTGTTCCTCCCTGAGACAGCCCTCCCTGCGCTCCCGACAATGTTGCTACCACGTCCAACACATCCCGCCGTTCTGCTTCCATCTGTAGCAAGGAGGGTCTCCTCAGGCCTCTCTGTCTGTGCCGAAGCCTCATCGACTTCCTCTGAGGCAAATGGTCCGTGGGAAATAGCGTCCCCTGCTCGTTGCCATCTTTCCCATGCTCTGTATAATTCTAGCCAAGCACAGACGTCTTCCGGGGTATCATAAAAACACGATTTGCCATCTACAATTACCCGTAACTTGGTCGGGAATAATAGGGAGTACTGGAGCCTCTTCTGTCAGTTCCCTCTTGACAGCCAAGAAGGAGGTCCGGCGTCGCTGGGTTTCATATGTGTAGTCCGGGAATTGGTTGACCTTACTGTTCCCCACGTGGTAGGGGCCATCTACACGTGCTTTCTGGAGCAGGAGATCTCTGTTGCGATAGTGCAACAGCCGCGCCACCACCGGCCGTGGGGGTCGTCCCTGCTGAGGCAGTCTGGCGGGCACTCAACGCTCTTTCCAAAGTGTAGAAGGTAGAGAGGCCTTCCGGTGCTACCACTGTTTTGAGCCATGACTCAAGATACTGCACCATGTCGGTCCCCTCCGTTTTTTCTGGCAGTCCCACTATACAGATGTTGTTCCGGTGATTTCGTCCTTCAGCATCTTCGGCCCTTTTCTCCAGCGCCCCAATGCGATCCAGAACATTAGTCATTTTGGCCTTGAGGTCGTTTTGTAGTGGTTTGATGGCCTGGAGCGCACCCTCCACCGTTTTAACTCTGTCTACCAGTTTTCCATGGTCAGCTCACAATAGGCCTAACCCCGTGGCCACCTGTGCGATGTCCTGCTGTAGCGCCGCCCGGGAGTCTGCTATCACTGTCAGGATTTTGTCCAGCTGGAGCTGTAGGTGGGGATCACGCGGCTTCTCTGACTCTTCCTGCTCTCCCCGGCCAGGTAGTTCATTGTCCGATAGCTGCTGAGCTCCGTCCTTCTTCCCCTTTAATTTTCCCATGGTGAGGCGCAGCGAGGAAGAGATCCCCCCGTCTCACCGGACAGATGGTCCTTTAGAGTCCCGCTCCAGGATGGGTCACCACCACCGCCCCCCAAGTGTCGAATCCGGCCACTCGGCTCTTCTCCAAGCAGGTCGGGACTAAACCCAGTCAAGATAGGGCATCCGCGTGGTCTTTCCACTGTTAGAGTTCGTTCGGCCTCTGAGTGTCACGATGGCCACGCCGACTATGGCGGTAAGGTTCCCCAGCTGTTCCTCTACGGCCCCCAGACAATTTCCTCAGGGGTCTGTTAACTGTGCTCCCGGCCAAGGTGCCTCGTCCCCTGTGTCTTGTTAGAATGGGCCTCTCTCACCTCTAATCATAAGGGTGCCTCTCCCGCTGAACTCTACGCATGGTGATGGATCAAGCCCTGATCTTTGGACTGGGTAAGAGTGGTCTGCTCAATTCAGACACTCTGTTCATCACCACCCCCTTTTGTAAATCGATTTTGGCCACTATAGGTGTGGCAGGGTATACTCAGACATGAGTCCCTTTCTCACTGCTCCATCAGGATTCAAGCAAGCCGGGCCGAAGACGGCTGAAATGCCAGAAACCGGTCCCCGGTAGCTTGTCTCCTTTCTGGTAAAGAATTGGCTTGGTAGTTTAGTCTGCCCTGTTCCCATGATGCACTGGGCCAGGGACAGACTGATTTGCATATAGCCAGGTTCTGAGCTGGGATGGGGCAGTGAGATAAATAATGGTGATGGATCAAGCCCTGATCTTTGGACTGGGTAAGAGTGGTCTGCTCAATTCAGACACTCTGTTCATCACCACCCCCTTTTGTAAATCGAACTCTACGCATGCGGCATCCCAAATCGTGATCTTCGACCTCCGCAAGGGCCATCCGCAACATCCGACAGGCTCCCCCACCGTATTTCCTGTTCAGGGGAGGCAACGGCCTCGCCCCCCCATCCAGCGCCAGGCCTCCTACTGTGGTCTGTCGGGGCCGGGGTTCCTAGCCATAGTCACCGGCAGGCCCCCACGTCCCTGGCAGACACCTCCTGGCTTTCTCCGGTGGTCTCCCAATGTCTGTTTAGAGCTGCGCCGTTCTGGTCACCACCCACGGGTCTGTAGCCGAACCTGATCTTCTTTTCAGGCCTCAATGCTCCATGACCTCGGGGGCCCCGCCGCTCGTGGCCCCCAGCCTCTCCCCACCTTTCGCACCAGTGCCGGGTTCGGGCACCCCGGCTACAGTCCACATTTGCGGGAATCTTCAATAGCTCCGCCGCATCGCCACGTAGTTCCTGGCTGCTCTGTTGTTGTCCCCGGAGCAGCCTCGGTTTGTCTGCTCCATGGGGGGGTCCCGCTCCACTCGCCTGCTCCCCACCAGGAGTCCGACAGCTCCTCGGGGCTCACCACCTCTCGGCCACCTCTGTTCCGTGTCCTTAATAGGGAACTGCCACCATTGCGATCTGTCCAGCCACCATCTTGGGCCGCGCATCCCCTCTCGCACCGGCCAGACTGCCAGCGGTCGTCACCAGTGTACCGGGACAGGCTCGAGTCCCAAATCACGACCGGGCGGGCTCAGTCCCTTCACCTTTCATCTCGGCGGGGTAGGGGGCTCGGAGTACCGTCGGAACAGGATTTTTGGGGGCTCAGTTACGGAGCTCGCGATTCAGGCGGCTTCCATCATCGGCCCCAAGCCACGCCCCCTTTTCATACTGATTTTTCCATGTACACATTTTCCGAGAATAATTGCTATATACCCAGTACATAATAAAAAACATAGTAAGTCGCTGCTCAGTTTTCGGTTGTGTGTTCATCGGGATCTTGGTGAACCTACAAGTCCTATATATCCCCCCAACCAGGAAGGTCCAGCGGATGTAACGGTATATTGTTTTCAAAGAGGGGTCATAATTAGAAGAAGTTACATGTGAAAACGTTGACTGTTTTTTTCAACTAATTTTCAATTTTTCCTATATTTAACTGTTAGTTTCTATGAAGAAACCTTGAAGGATCTACCCAAATGACCCCTTGCTGAATTCAGAATGTTGTCTACTTTTCAAAAAAGTATAACTTTCCTGGATCCATTATTGCTTTCATACCCATTTCTACCATTAACTGGAAGGAGGTTGAAAGCACAAACATAGCAAAAATAGGCAATGTCCCAAAAAATGCCAAAACTGTGTAAAACATGTTGGTTTTCTGACAAAAGACTGCTTTTCCCTGAAAGCTGGGAAGATGGTGATTTCAGCACCACGCCCTCTTTTTTGATACCATATACAGGGAAAAAAACAGATGCTTTCATCTGTAGCCCTTTTTTCGCATTTTTCCCCCCAAAAATAAAATGTAGCTGTATTTTGGCTAATTTCTGTGTCACCTCCAGGGGAATCCACAAACCCTGGGTACCTTTAGAATCCCCATGATGTTGGAAAAAAAGGACACAAATTTGGCGTGGATTCCTTATGTGGTCAAAAGGTTACAGGGGCCTAAGCGCAAAATACCCCAAATAGCCAAAAAAAGGCTTAGCACAGGCGTGGATAAGGCCTAGCAGCGAAGGGGTTAAACACGATGGCACACCCTTGACATTGTCTGGACAAGTCCCTGAGCACGATCCCCACTGTCAGATCATGCCTTGCCAACACCAGGCTCATGCAATGCTACCAACACTAGCCAATCCTGCACCGAGCCAATGTAACTACTGCTTAGTACAATCCACAGCCCAGCAGAGCAGCTATTAAAACAAGCACTGGCAAAGCCAGTAAGTCTCGCTGCTGGCTTTTCAGGATACTGTCCTGTCTCGGGGTAAAGCAAAATAATTTTTCCTGATGCTATCAGTAAAAAAAAGTGAAACAAAGGAACAATGACACGGTCACTTGATTTCACTGGCACCCACATGCATCGCAAAACATCAAAGATGGCGATAAATACAACATTATATTGGTTTGAACAAATGTGCAACATTTAAAAAAAGGACCTATGGGTTGGGGGTGGGGGGTCAAAGGAGGAGGAGGTGTGTCGAGAAGAGAAAAAGTAGTGCACAAGGGAGAGAGTGACACGTTGGATTGAGGGAGGGAGGCCGGATGGAGAGTAGGTGGGGTGAGGGGAGATGCACTCAAGAGCAGTGGCGGGCAGTGACCCCCAACACTGGAGGAGCATTGAGGGGAACGAGAGGCAAACCCAGTGGGGGTCAATAAGATTTTTTTTAATTCAAACTGTACTTACCTGTGTTTTGCTCTCCTCCGTCTTTTTCTTCTTTCTTTTTTGATGCTGTCAGCGCGACTGTACCTCGTGGAGCCTCAGGCAACCCCCTTCTGCAAATCTCGATGCTACTCTCATGACGCCGATGATCAGCATGAGAGCAGAGCCAGGATTGAATGGAGTGTGCTGCCTCCACGCTCCAGCAGGGACAGGAAGCCTGTGCCTGCTCTCATCAGACCAAGTACTAATCGTGTTATCTCCATGCAAAACGCTCTGATACCCTCAAGGGTCACGTTCGCGCTATACAAAACTTTCTAAATAAAATACAAAAATCTCATTTGTCTAAGACACCTGGGTGGGGAGGTTTACACTGCACAAGTCAGCCTGGCCATCACAAGCCGACTCGGCGATGCTGCGAGCGTAAAGTAAGTGCTTTTATTTATTTATTTATTTATTTACACTCCACTTTCCCTTCGTATGTCACACTCCACTACCCCCGCACCAAGCCCCGCCACTGCCCAGCCTCACAGCCCATTATCGTTACCTGTGCTAGCCGCCACTGCTGCACATCACATCACAACCACCTTTCCTGATTGTCTGCACTATGGAATTGATTGCAAGGGAATGAGTCATAGAAAATTAAATTTCGAAACATCTAAAATCACTTCAGCCGCTACAGTGGATTCACTAACAAGGCCTCATAGGATATGGTGGCAGTGATTCAAAAATTAGACAAAAATGAATAATTGGTGAAGGAAATGGTATGTTTTTTGGCAACCATGATTATTTATATGGCCCTCGATGCTTTTTAGGTTTTACCTGCACAGCGCTTGCGCTGTGAATGAGAAAAATAGTTGTTAATATAAACTTAAAAGGGACTTACATCCCGCCTCCTCTCTCCTGGATTGTCATTGGTTCTTGTGCGTGCCACTTACCTTTCCTCCATTTCTATTGGCTGTAGCATATTTTCCTGTATTTACCAATGCCTGTTCCTCATCTGCTATTCTTTTCAGTTTCCCGCTGCCAAAATACTGTTGACATCCTCTTTGGTGAAACTATACTTTCATAAAGTTTTGCCTTTTACTTTTGCAGCATATTTATATAACAATTTATCAACTGAAGAGATTAAGTGATTTGCATAGAATTACAGGACGTTGTGCGCACTGCCGAGACCCGAACCGGGATTTCCAGCTCTTGAGTCAGCAGATCTGGCCACTGCGCCACATTCTCTCCACTCCCGTGTTATCTGTCAGGGACCTCTCTCCTTCTCCTGGACGATGATTGATGAAAACAGCTCTTTATTTATTACATAGGCAAAACCGATGCAAAACCAATGATTGTTAGAGTTTCAGTTCCCTTCACCATTCTGAGATTCTTGTTAACCAGTCAAAGTGTTCTTTGGACAATGTGTCAGGTAGCGGCTGGTGTTGTTTAGTAATGAACCATATTGCGTCAGGACTCTGCTGTTGGTTTTGGTCTGCCCAGTCTTCCGATTGTCAAAGGGATTAAATGTGTAAAACTCATATGAGTGTTTTCATCACATTGTTTATTTAAGGTACTTTCTCTGAGGCTATGTTGCTCCATCAAAATTTTGAGTTTGAAACTATTACTGAATTGTTGTTCATGAGTCTAATTAAAATTAGAAACCTAGTGTATACATTTCCGAACATTTAAGAGCATAACAAAACCCCAAGTAGCACTGAATGCTATTAATATCTATAATGAAGCCAATAACATCAAAGTTAATACAGAAAAACCAAAATAATTGCATATGGCCAGTCAAGGACCCTATTTAATTAGAGTTTGGGGTCTGAAAAATTAGACTGAGTAGATACCTACAACTATCTTGGAGTATGGCAAGATAATGAAGTAGACTCTACAGCTATGCAGCGCTGTGATTGGTCTGAGCTTCCTGGTGCGACGGTCACCAGGGATTGGGGGCATGTTCTCCCTAGAGGCTGTAATGCAGACTGCATGGAGAACGGGGAAAGTGCTCATTACCTGTTTGGAAGGCCATAGAGGGCTGGCCAAACAGTCATGTGTACTTAGGAGTGGGCAAACCACTCGTCCACTGCCCTGCTCTGAGAGCAGAGCAGCCCTGCCCACCCGCCTGCTCGCAAACTAAGAAGCACAGCAATATAAAATGATAATAACTTAAAGTTATAATCATATTATGGTTCCTTTACGTTGCACTGCTAAAAAGCAGTATGTTGACGCTCCTCCGCCATAGCGGAGGAGCCGCCACTGGTGCCATAGAGAAGAGAATTGGCAAGTGTCTCAAATTTGTATTTTTCTTACCAATGACGTGTTCAGTCTTCCGACTTGTTATGTAATGTTGGGTGGATTTTTATAGCTCATCTCTCAGGGGGTATTCTGGGTCTGACATGAGATAGGAAGGAGTTATCGCTGAACTAAGAGAGCCTGATGTGGTTTGTTAAATAACCACATGTTCGGCTGTTTTTTTTAAAGAGTTGGACATTAGTAAGAAGCCTAATGTAGAGGAGAAGGGAGATTCCAGTGAGTGTCCACTAGGCAAGAGAAAGAGCTAGACTGAAAATCCAAGGAAAGCTTGCAAGCTCCTGTTTGTAACATCTTAGCTGATATGACGGCTAGTGGAAAGAGAGTCTCTTATTAAGGTACCATGGACCTGTGCTTTGTAGATCTTTATGAAGAAAGCACAATGTCTTTGATAAGGAGCATTTGTGCATGGGATGTCATTGTAGTGTTAAGAGATAGGAAGACATGGAGGAATGAGCAGGAAGATTCAGCATAAGATGGGCATAAAAATCAGTTTGAGCAGGTACAAGGGTGTGGCCAGACACTACTTCATATCCCAGAAATGTTTGCTCCTTTGCATCATGGTACACACAGTGCACAATTTGCCCTCCCCTCAGGGTTGACTGTAGTGTCAACACTACAGTCAACACTAAACAGTCAACCCTAAGGGGAGCGCCATTAGTATTGACTGTAGTGTTGACACTACAGTCAACACTGAGGGGAGTGCAAATGGTACCATGATGCGAAGAAGCAAACTTTTCTGGGATATGATGTAGTGTCTGACCACACCCTTTTCCCTGCCCAAACTGATTTTCATGGCCTTCTCTACCATTTATCATACGCTCCTAATTTTCCCTTTTGTATAAATTACATTCTGGTCCATTAATTACACTTCATCCAGCCCGAGCTGGAGAGTATGGCCTGAGCCGTAGAGTACGGACTGAGTGCGGAGGGTACGGCCCCGGTGCAAAGAGTTTGGCCCCACTTTGGATGTAAAGATACGATTTGTAAATGATCTCTTGTAAAGTTAGACTTTGATATCAGATTACTTTTATGAATCGGCCTCTGTGTAGGCACCCTCGTCCTGACATACTGATGTACTGCAGGACGCTATTGCACTATTGTGTTGTACCCGTCCCTCAGACATTCCATGTTAAGAACAATATCCTAGTCATGTTATAGTCCTGGTCCTGTAGGTGTGGTTTGAACACGGGAGTCTGTGCTGTGGCCGTAAGGGCACTAATGTGAGGGCAGGCTGCATATATGAACTTATGTTTTATGGCTCGGTAAGAACAATAAACAAAACTTCCAACTTTCCATCTCAGGGTGGCAGAGTAACATCTAACTGCCCAAACAAGTAACATACATTCCCACTGGTGGGGACCTCAAGGCATCCTGCCATAGTGCACAGCAAGTCTCTTGCAAGGCAAGGGGGACCAACAGCAAGGATAGGCATGCATGTGAGCGGTAAATTGCAGGGCGAAGGGGTAGGTTTGACCATTTTTGACACTGCTAAGATTGAGTGAGTCAAGCCATCCGGGCTTGCTGTTCCGAGCACCCCACCTTAGTATGGCCCCATTTATGCAGGGTCTTTAGGGCAGGACATCGGGGGTAGTCATCCCCCCAAGGGGCGTCTGCCAAGGCGTGCCCCCCCTCTTTTCAGTCCCAAAGCCTGAAAGCGGTGGCACCCCAATCATGTCCAGTTGGGCAATGTCATCCACTGTTCATGGCGTAACGATGGGGAGACCAACCAAGGTAGTGCTGCAGTCTGAGACACTCGACCCTGCCTCTGACGGTACACCATTCATGTCATAAATAGAGTGGTAGGCCTTCCCACCCCACATGTTGCTGGCGCCGAAAGTGCCTGCCTCTGTTCCTCAGGGGCCTGGACTGCTGTGCCTACGTCACAGTCCCTTCCGTCCCACACCAACGGTGGCCTCTTCCCTGCCGGCAGTGCTGGTTATCTGAGGGCTTATAGTGTCGCCGTGCCACCCAGTCCCAGGCATCTGTGGGCTACGTAAAGAAGTAGCTGGTGTGATTTGCGATGATTTTCAGTTTGGCCAGGAATGTTAAAGAATAAGAGGGGCAGGTGGACAGCAATTTCTTCTTCACTCCCAGGAATGAGGCCCTGCAGTGTTGATGACTGCCAGCGTGTTATCCAGGAACAGGAGTATGTGGGTGTTGTCGTACGTGATGGGTTCTGCTTTTTGAGCATTGCAGGAACATTTCCTTGTCTCTAAAGTTCATCAAGTTGGCCACCACGAGCCGCGGGGGCACACCTGGCAGAGGCACCCCAGGGGGCACCCAATGGGCCCACTCCACCAAGAAGAAGGGTGACAGACTCATAGGCACCTCGCCGTGGACAGCAGGTCTCAAAGAAGGCAACGAGGTCCAACCCTTCTGCACCCTCCAAAAAGCAAACAATGTGCAAATTATTACGGTGTAACCTGCCGTCAGCATCTTCTGCTCTGTTCTCCAACACATGGACTCTGGCCTTAAGGTCCTTGAACATACCATCAAAGTCCACTGTAGTGAGCTGAAGGGTTTGGAGGGCAGGTTCTGTTTGCTTGACTCTTGCCCAGAGTTTCTTCTGATCATTGCGCAGAAGGCTCAATTTGACAGCCACTGTGTCCACTCTGCCTCCCAGGTCCTGTCTTGTGTCAGCAATGGCCACTAGGATTTTGTCAGACTAGGCATTTATGGGGTCTGGTGGTTCCAATGAGATGCTGTTCAGTGACATGGTAGCTCAAACTGTCTCCCCAACACTTCCTTTAGTGTCCAGTGGATCAGTTCTAGATCACGTCTGCCATCTTGTCGTGGCTGGCCACACCCCTTCAGCCAATAATATCCTGCAGGAGGAAACTGAATCTTTAATAATCGCTAGGTAGTTTTTAATTTCTTGTGCGAGAAACTTTGTAAAAGAGGCATTTCTGAGGGGTGACACATTGAGGTACCAGATTGGGCCATTTGCCACCAACAGAACGGTTTCTGGTCCCCTAGGGAAAGAGCCTCCACTCTCTGGACCTGAAACAAAACCTATCCTATGCAGAGGTGTCATGCCTCCTCCCCCAGGATGGGCTGGGTCCTTCGGAAGCTGTCCTTGCCCTTTGCTGCCACCAGCAATTGTTTCTTACCAGTTCTGCCCTCCACTTTCGCTGGGAGAATTGGCAGGAAAAGAAATCTAGGAAGAGAGAGACAGGGAAACTGATCGGCCAGCCCCCGGGGGGCGAGGGGGTATTCGCCCAAGCTGTTTGCTAGGGCTGGCTTTAAATGATTTTGTTACAAGGGGCCGATATTGATGGCCCCTGTAACAAAAGCAGCTCCACAAGGGCCCAAAACTGGGTCCCACCCTGGAGGCCCTCAGCAGAAATGCTCAGTGCCTGCTATGGCCAGTTCGGCCCTGGGTGTGCCCACCTTTGCCAACCCCACCCCTCAGGTGGAGGAGGCGAGGCGAAGCAGACATCTCAGTCCCCTCCATCTTGAAGATAAGGGGACTTAGCCAATTAGGGAGTGCTCATGCCCACTCCCACTGGAGGATGGAATAATGGAGGGTGTACCCACCCGAAGGAAGGGAACCATTGGTCCTGACCTGCACAACCCTTTAACCCTTTAAACACCCCTCCTCAGATTCAAGGAAGAAAGAAGAAGGAGAGAAGAGCCGTGCTGATTGCGGAAGAAGAGGACACATACTGCTTTGGCCCCAGCGCTAGCAGTCTTTACCGACTCCGACTAGACTACAGCAAAGAAACTGGCGTGTCCAGTAGCCAGCCGCTCCCAGAACCTGGTGGAGCTGCCCTGCACTGAGCTTACAGACTGTCTCCACTGAGAACCGGATTTGCTCAGCAACAGGCTCCAAGACCAGAATCCGGATTCCAGCGACGCCTTGATTCTGCACCACTCTACACTCTACACCCGACCCCTACGGCCCGAGTTCAAGTAGCCTAACACCTCAGGGAAGTCTTTCCAGCGATCCTGACCTGGGATCTTGTGGTCCACGACCTCCCTCCAGCTTCAAGACAACACCTGCAGCTTCAACCTGAAGGGTCCCCCCAATTGTGACCGGACCTGTTATAGATACTGGACGCCAAAAGAGACCCCTGCACCCCACGTCCCAGGACTTGGGTGGTGCAACCAACGGTGTCCAGGCATCCCCCAAGAGCCCAACTTACATCTCCAGCCAGTGCTTGCCTTCAGGAAGTCTCCCTGCCCAAGCCTGCAGCAACTTTGCTGTACTTAAGGTCTCCATTGAGAATCACAGGGTCCCCAACGTCTTCTTGGCACCTTCAACCCGGCTGCCCCTGAGCCGCTGGTGGTGCAGCTCCTGTGCTAATTGTTGGCCCATGTAGTGCTATCCTTAACTTTAGGAGCTTTGCTCCCAAACCTGAGTGGCCTGCTCATAAGCAGTCCCTAACAGAAGGCCCCCTTAGCCCCTTGGGTTAACATTAGGCCCCTGCACTCTGCAAGCAGCTGCCCCAGTGCCGCTATTAGTACAACTTGAGTGCCTACCTAGAACTTGGAGAACCTTGGTCCTAACCCCCAAAATTCCCACTTGTGAGGCATTTACTTACCTGTGGAACCTATAAACATTTTCTCCCATAGGAGCCGATGTAATGAGTTTTGAGGCTAAAGTGTTGAACTGTGTTTGTATGGAGGAAAAAGTCTTTATAAGTTCACTAAAAAAAGTCTCACTTACCTAGTAGTATGAGATCCCTTGGTGTGATGTCTAGGCATACCACCCCCAGTAGTCAAAGTAATCTAAAATTAATCTAAAAGTATTCTAAAAGTCATTATTTTGTCATATAAACTGCTTTTGTAATAAATACTAACCGAAAACTATTGCAAATTCAACCACAACTGCATTTCCTTATGAAGTCTCGCATTTGACAGTATATTTTACTTACCTGTGCCAAGTCCTGCTTGAGTCTAAAAAGAGAACATTTGTATACCTTTTTTATACTTACCTAATTGGTCTAGATTTACTCTTTGAGTGTGTGCCATCAGTCTTGATTGAGTGAACACAATAAATAACACACTGGATAAGCCTAACTGCTCAACACTACCACAAAAGAGCTACTAGTGCTTACCTAATTTAGCTTCTGCTATACCTCTGGGGACTCCCTGAACTCTGTGCACACTATACCTTACTTTGATATAGTATATATAGAGCCAGCTTTCATCAGGAGCCAATCATGATGCTGCATTGCAGCATTGCCATTGGCCATGGGGATCCTGGGCACTTCTTGGTTCAAGAAGAGCAGCAACGTGACGGAGGCAGCAACCGTTTAAGGTAAGTGTTCTATTTTAGAATTGTTCAATCTAGTGCAGCCATATACGCAGGGCTTATTTATCAGAATTGCGGATAACAAAGCACCTGGATCAGCTCAACATAACTGCAAGGGCTTTATGTACTTTAGCCATTAATACAACCCTTCCCAAACATACATTCATGCGGAAACACACCCCCTTTGTTCAATCAGCGCTGTACTGCTCCACATTTGAGAGAAGCTTGTGACTGGTGTGGCCAGATAAAAAAGTAGCCAGAGATCCTTGTACTAAACTGGCCTCTAACAACATGCCGATGACAGAAGAATGAATGGCGAGAGGTCATTTTGCCTGTCTGAACCAATGGGAGCTTACCTGTCAGGACAAGTGGCTCCTAGGAGCGTACTAGAGAAGACGCTTGTTTTTCGTCACTGGTCGATTTGAACAAGCACCAACTGGACACGACAGGTGAGGACATAAGATGACTGTTCGATCTAATACACCTCTTCAGAGCTCTTCACAGCATCTATGCTTTGAGGTGGTGAATTGCAAAAACAGAGAAGACGTAGGTCAAATATCTTCAGTTCTCAATCACCATTCCAGCTAAGTAAACTTTTGTAAGAAAGAGGTGTGACACTTAGAGCAGCAAATGTTCCCTTCTGGTCTCTAAGTGCAACTCTAGATATATTTCCATGGCAGGAACTAGGGTGCGTGGAGGATTTCAGCATTTCAGATTCCAGAACAATCTTGGAACTCCTGCAACAAAGTTCAAACTTTGAAATCTTTATTGGTGGAACCTGCTTCATTTATGAACATCACCACCTCAGGTACTGAGAATAGAAACGAAACAACCTGGACTGGAGGAGCACATCACAAATGGACTTCGGAAACTTGATAACTATGCATGGCAGCATTTGGAAACAGGAGTATAATTGGGGGCATTTATGGTCCCCATTGATGTGCGCTGACGTGGAAGCAATTTTAGGTGGGACAAAGGAAAAAAAAATAATTTAGGCTTTAAAACAGTGAGTCGTACACCTGCAAGGGATGTGTTAACATGTATGGTTCTACAGCTGCAGGTAACTAGTTTATATCTTTTGCAACAATTTATTATTTTAAATAAATGCTTGACCAGCAGGCTCCTGGAAAACTCCTAAACCAGTGCCACCGGTGCATACATAAGTATTATACTGTTATTAGATTGCATTTTAGGAAACACATATCTCTTTGAATATGTATTTTCTACAGGGTAAATCAACTGAGAGAAAGATCTTTTATGGTGAAGGTCTTGAAATACATGAAACAGAGATCTCACGAGTTTCAGTTCCTGCGCAAATAGCACATCAATTTCCGGTATTTTTAGGGATCCTGGAACTTGTATTCCTGGTTTTATAAAGGGTTGAACAGGATTGTAAATCTTAACAAGAAATAAAAAAACACAGACTGGATGACCTGCTCACACAGAAATGGAACACTTGAGAGCTCTGCAAAAACACAGGAAAGCAGATGTACTAATTTTTCATGCAGCACAGGGCAGTAAGTAAAGTTGATGTGCTTCGTTGCATGAAAGGGAGGTAGCAGAAATGCGCCATTTCAACTTAAATATCATGCATTTCTGCTAACTCCTAGCACTGGCATACTGTGTGCTGTGTGCTGCTTATCGCCTGCGTTACAGGTAGGATTTTTTGTGCAGGCTGCACAAAACCACTCCTGAACAGCATTTTCCTCTTTCTGTGTGTGGTGCAAAATGCAACACATGTGAAAAGAAATAATTATATTTCTCCTTGTTAGGCCCAGAAGGGGAAGGCATAGTATTGTGACGCATTCCTAAGTTTACAAGTCTTTGTAAACCTTAGAATGCACCAAAATCCATGAGTAGATGCATGAGTATACCCATGCTCAGGCGCGCAACACCCATTGGACTCACCGGGCTTCAGCCCCCCGTCGTGTGTGGCAGCCCGGGATGAGACAGATCCTGTTCACACACAGAGTTGCACCCGAACATTTCACAGGTCTTTAAAAGACCATTTGAATGTTAATTAGGCCTTGCAGTTGTTTCACCTCTTCTAAGAGCCCCTGCAGCTCCACTCTGCCTACTGATCAAAGGTTCAGCCCCCCCCCGAAATTTTTTCTTAGTCCGCCCGAAATGTGGCTCTAGTTGCGCCTCTGCCCATGCTCCATCCATGGAAGGCCTTCTTAATGTTTACTAGACTACAAAAGTGTGTTTGCATTGCTTAGTAAATACCAAAAATTATTTTTTGTGTTGTGGCTGCACCACAAAAGTGAAGCAACCCTGAAGCAAAATCTTAGCAAATCTGCCCCTAGGTGTAAAACTTTGTGGCTCAGAGCAGCTGCTCAGCACGGGCAACATGTGCCTTTTAAAGGGTTCCGCTGGTAGGATTGGGAAGAAGGATGCTCTCTATGCAAGCTATGGAATTACCTTCTTGCACCCTGAATATAGAGAAAGTCAAGTGCGCTCTGTATGTAAGGTTGTTCGAAGCTCGCACTTCTTCTTTTCACCTTCACTTCAGTTTTTTTGGGCGCCCTTGCTTTCAGACCAGAGTCTGCCATGGTTCTAAGAGCCAAAACATGAGCTGATCCAATATTAAACAAAACAAAAAATATATTACCTACTGGCGGTCGCCGGTAGGTATATAGTTAGGATTTTTTTCCTATGGGATTTCTGAAAATTCTATGTCGAATAACTTTGCCGTTTGTGGACGGAATTTGCTGAAATTTTCAGGAAAATGGCACATTTTGTTTCTGAGCAGCCCATGAAAATTTGGGGGGGGGTTCGTCAAGGGGGGGCCGAGAAAAAAGGGGGGTCCCAAAACGCGTTTTTAACATTGAGTTTTCCATAGGGCGGTTGGACTCACTTTTAGCTCGAACGGCTGAATGGATTTACACGAAACTTGGCAAAATTGTAGATATGGTTTGCCCGACGTGCCTTTGCTAGGTCTCAATATATGTGCTCCAGTGGATTTTGAGAAATTAACGTTTTAAAAAACAGATATATCTGTGACAGCGCTCCGGTTAGCACTCCGGTTCGCGTACCTGACGCGTAACGGAACTTCGCGAAGCTGATTGGCTCTCGGGTGTCTGTAAACATTCTAAACAGTCCGGAGCGGCCGCCATCTTGTGTCTCGGTAGGATCGAGACACAAGAGGTGGCCAAAACAAAGTGGGAAATGAGCATAAGGGGGCAGAGTACATCCTCCCTGACCCCCTCGGTTTGATGAGGGGGCTTTAAAAGGGCCTCGCGGGGTTAAAAAATAATAATTTTTATATCTTTTTATTGCGGGGGGAGCGCTCGGTACGCGCACCGGGAAGCGGTCCGGGAAGCGTAATATTGGGAAAATAGGATGAAAGAATGTTCAAATATTGTATGTTTATTGATTTTTATTTTTGTTTTTTTTAATTTATTTTATTTAAGTACCAACATGTAGGTACCAATGCAGAGTCTAAAAATAAAAATACATTGTTTCCTTTGTAGATATCTTGCAGGTTGTTGGAGAAGTTATTGAGGTATATGGAATTCATAGCGTAGTCTGTCAGGAAAGCAGAAACACCATGGAGGCAGGAGATGATAAAGAGATGTTAAATACACATTGGAGATGATATAGTGGAAGAAAGGAAGTAACTATGAGCAAATTTAAAGTTGCACAGTATATTTAAAGTCTGATTTTACATTAAAATCAATTTGCTACTAGTTTAAAAAATACATATAAAAATGAATAATGTCTCAAACAATTTTTGAATTATTATATATAAATGTATTATTCTGATTTATTTTCAAAATTAAAAAGAACTTCTAATAATTCTTGGTCAGATTTTGACTCATTTTCAATTAACAAACCCACAGCTTCAACACATTGCAGAAGTTCTATGTCCATTGATTGATCAAAGAATTCTGAATCATTTTCTTTGTCTTGGTTGCATTCTGCAATTTCCGCGTTATTTTTCTGCTCTCCTTCCATTTCTATGCTGTAAAATGAATTTTAAAAATAATATATCAGTACAGATAGGGCACTGTTGGGTTTAAGTACAGACAGGTAGTTTGGTTTTTTAAACAGTGATTTTTTCGTTGGGCAGTGTATGGTATCAAACTGGAAGTAGAAATATGAAAATAATTATGAAATAAACTCTAAGTCAATTCTTAATTATACAAGACAAGTCTAACTCCATCCATAACTAAAACAGAGAAGTCTATTTTATTCTATAAGTATTACAGAGGGATAGTATTTAACTATCAGAAAATGTTTTCCTAATTAGCTTACAGTACAGAACATACTTCAGTTTTTAAAATAACATCTTACCTTTCAAATAGAACTTCAAGTTATCAGTTGAAATGTACTTGATATGTACTTCAAGAAGTAGTAGTCAAAATGGCTGTGTTTCTCTCTCTTTCTTTATATATATTCAGGTACATAACCAATCAAATGTCATGAAATAATAGAAGATATTGAAAGTAGCATTTTGATTGGTTGTCAATTCTAACACTTCATAAGTGTTTTGGTTAGATAATTTACCTCAGGATATTTAATCAGGCTTACAGCATAATTTTCACAATGAAATTCCATCAAGTTTGGGGAAATGGTAGGGACTGCTATGTAGTAGGGGCTATTCTATATTTGATGAAAGTGTCTGTAGTGGTTTTTCTGTAAATTACTTTCCCACCTTTTTTTATCGAGCGCTTACCGGTGCGCTCCCCGGTACACGAACCGGCAGCATTACGGGAGTCCTCCATTTTGTGTATTGGTAGAATTAAGACATAAGATGGAGGACAAACAATGTACGGAATGGGTAGAAGGGGGCACGGTAGACACTTTGTGACCCTCTAGGTTTTCGGAGGGAGGATTAGGATGCTGATACATGCAAAAATTAAGAAAAGAAAATTAAAAAATTTCGCGGGGGGAGCGCTCGGTACGCGCACCGGTAAGCTAACCGGGGAGTGTACTTTAGTGAAGAAAAAAAAAAGGATACATTTTACATCTTTTAATATTTGCTATTAAAAAACCATTGAAATTCACTGAAAAACCATAGGTTATAGACCATATATAGTTAGGAATTAGCATTTACAAAACCTTGAAAATTCACTGAAAAAACCATAGGTTATAGACCATATATAGTTAGGGATTAGCATTTTACTCGCACAAAACCATTGAAATTCGAATATATAGTTAGTTGCACTAACTATATATCGCGCACCCGCAATCCACTGCTGATGATGTCACATATTACATCATTCATGACATGGTCAGTGACATCACTGATGACATCACTGATGACATCTCAAATGACATCACTGATGACATCACTGTTGACAACTCAAATGACATCACTGATCACATCACTGATGACATTATTCATGTTGTAATACGATGATCCTCTTCAGACTCTAATATAACCTTAGATACACTCAGTGTAAACAGACACTCACAGACTGTCACTCATCCATGGAGTTACTCACACACCTAGTCAGCCATGCAAAGAATCAATCACACCTCAATTTCCTCAACTATACAGTTATACACACCTTACTTATTCAAACATATACTAACACATATTTACTCTCTTATACAATCCCTGATACAAGTTCACAAGGATCCATACAGCCACTCACACATTCACTGGCTCTTATGCACAGTTATTTATATATGTCAACTCTCACATGTACTGTGTTTTACATATGTACTCACTTTGACATGTAGCACTGAGATATCAATTCACTCACCAATACACTCATACACACAGTCAACCGCCCATGCAGCTGTTTCCACATGCACTTTTGAACCCATACATCTACTGAAGCAACGGCCCACACCTCTATGCACAGAGTCATACACCTCCCAGCCACCCACACACACACTCAGTCTCCCATACAAATACTTGGGCAACCAATCAAAAACCCATATAGTTACTCATATAGCTACTGATCAACATATGCAGCAGTTTACAGAACAACAGACATAATGATGCACAAATTAAGACAGTTTAGTCACTAACCCATGCACTCAGTGAGACACATTTAATCACTCACTCATACAGTCAGTCAGGCACCTACTAAATCCTTCATCCAGACACTTATACATCCACTCAGTTAATTTTACAAAAACATACACTCACTGGATGTTGTCATCAGTGATGTCATCAGTGATGTCATTTGAGATGTCATCAGTGATGTCATCAGTGATGTCACTGACCATGTCATGAATGATGTAATATGTGACATCATCAGCAGTGGATTGCGGGTGCGCAATATATAGTTAGTGCAACTAACTATATATGCGAATTTCAATGGTTTTGTGCGAGTAAAATAAGGTTTTGTAAATGCTAATCCCTAACTATATATGGTCTATAACCTATGGTTTTTTCAGTGAATTTATATATATATTCACAAAAAAACCATAGGTTTCAGGGGCGTTATAGTTAGTTGAACATTTGACTCATAAAACCAGAGAAATTCAACTGTTATAGTTAGTTGAGCTAACTATAACTCGCACGCCCGCAATGCACTGCTGATGATGTCACATAATACATCACTCATGACATGGTCAGTGACATCACTGATGACATCTCAAATGCCATCACTCATGACATCACTCATGACATCACTCATGACATCATCTACATGACAATCTGATGCACAAACTGATGCTCTAATATAAACTTTGATACACCCATTCTAAAATGCAGACTACTATTTTTGAAACCATACACAGAAGAATGCCATATACTACATAGCACTCACTATTTCCTAGGTCTACACACACACATCCAGTCAATTATACGTGTAGTTATTCATCAATACAGGACTACAATATGCACTCATACATCTATACATGTAGTCACACTCTGCCACTCATCTATAGAGTTCCTCACACACCTAGTCAGTAATGCAAAGAATCAATCACATACCCATGTACTCCCAATTTCGAGTATTACACCACAATTGTGGAGCTGCATGTATATTAGTGGAATCATTGGTAATTCTGACTCTTCGATAATGATGGTGTTTGAACAATCACAAAATTCACAAAAAATTTCAATTATGCACCTTGCACTTTTATCATTTTCTCACCTCACCTGACGAATATCACTAAAAAACCATTTAGAACGCATTCCGTTCCCCGCACCCCTATAAAGATGTTGCCATATGTATATATATATATGTGTACTGAACACTGTGCGCGTTGTCTATGAATATACAGTTGTAATAATATGGGTTAGCGCTATATTTACTCTTATATTGAAAATTATACCAGTGATTTTACAAGTGTACACTAGCGCAGCTCGAGCACAGCGGGGCATTTGCCGAATAATGCACATAGTAAGCAAGCCTAGGAAATGCTACGATCACTAGCAAATAACATAGTGCAGTACACCATAGAAACATGTACGTTTTGCATTGCATCCAGTGGCAAAGTGAGCAAGGGACTCACGTCTGAGCATACCCTGCCCCACTTATGGCGGCCAAAAGCGGTACAAAAGGGGGTGGTGATGGACGGAGCATCTGAATCAATCAAACACTCACACCTAGTCAAAAGATCTGGGTTTAATCCATCACCGTTCTTTAGCCCACTCTGCCACCCCAGTTCAGACATGGCTATATGCAAATCAGTCTGACCCTGTGCCTCATGGGAACAGTCCAGCCCGTACTGCCAAGCCATGTCTTCCCTGGACCGGAAACAAGCTTCTGTGGACCGGTTTCTGGCATTCCAGACGTCTTCAGCCCGGCTTGCTTGAATCCATTGGCAAAGGGAGCAAGGGACTCATGTCTGAGCATACCCTGCCACACTTATGGCGGCCAAAAGGATTAAACCCAGATCAGTTGACTGGGGGTGAGTGTTTGATTTGCTCAAACGCTCCGTCCATCATCCCCTTTTGTATCGCTTTGTTCGCCCTAAGTTGGCAGGGTATGCTCAGACGTGAGTCCCTTGCTCACTTTGCCACTGGATTCAAGATAGCCTGGCTGATGAGGATTATGAATCCGAAACCGGTCCCAGGATGCTTGTTTCCGGTCCAGGGAAGACATGGCTTGGCAGTTCGGGCTGAACTGTTCCCATGAGGCACAGAGTCAGACTGATTTGCATATGGCCATATGTGAACTGGGGTGGCAGAGTGGGCTAAAGAACGGTGATCGATGAAACCCAGATCGTTTGACTGGGTGGGAGTGTTTGATTGATTCAGATGCTCCCTCCATCACCACCCCCTTTTATACCGCATTTGGCCGCCATAAGTGTGGCAGGGTATGCTCAGACGTGAGTCCCTTGCTCACTTTGTCACTGGATTCAAGCAAGCCGGGCTGAAGACGGCTGGAATGCCAGAAACCGATCCTCGGAAGCTTTTTTCCGGTCCGGGGAAGACATGGCTTGGCTGTTCGGGCTGGACTGTTCCCATGAGGCACAGGGTCAGACTGATTTGCATATGGCCATGTCTGAACTGGGGTGGCAGAGTGGGCTAAAGAACGGTGATGGAATAAACCCAGATCTTTTGACTGGGTGGGAGTGTTTGATTAATTCAGATGCTCCGTACATCACCACCCCCTTTTGTACCGTTATTACAGATGTAGCAACAACTTTATAGTCTACTAAAGCATATGCAGGAAAAGGGTTTTGTACAGCATTCATCCAGGACCGATGCACTTTAAGGTGCTCTCTGATGCGATGATGGTAGAAAAGGAGGCCCAGTGAAGTAAGTGAATTGCCTAGGAGCAAAGAAATAGGTCACAGGAAGAAGCCAGGCTTGTTCCCCACCAAAGGTCAATGAGTTTTCTCTTTGATTAACTAAATCAGTACACTCTACGAAATAAAAGCACTTAGGGCAAGATTTTTTTATAAATATACATGCAACACAGCGCAGTACCCAAAGAGGCTGCGCTGCGTTGCATGACAGGGAGGAAGCAGGAGAGTGCTATAGCTATGGATATATGGCTTTCCTCCGCCCTCCCTGGTGCTGGTGCGGATTTCAGCTGCCAAGCACCACGCACACACCTTAGCGCCATACACTCGGGTGTGTGCATGAGTCTAGCATAGGTTTTAAACAAGAAGCTAACCCGTCCTATACAAAATACCATGCCTAGGCAAGTTTAGAAGCTTTTCCCACTATGTATGTGTGCTGCACAGTGCACCACACATGCAAAGTCGGAAGAGAAAGGAGAAATAAAAAGCGTCTTTGAAGTGGCGTTAACTTTTGGCAGTAAACCCTGTCTACAATTATTTGTAGATAGGATTTTGCGTCATAAGACAAGAGTGGTTACATGGTAACGCCCATGTACCACCCATGGTGAACCCTATGACACACAGATATATCTTTTGAGCCTTGAGAAAGTCGTTCATCGACAAAACACGTGTCGGCTGTTTATGTACTACAACTACGCGTCAACGTTTCTGAAAACTTGTGTACACTCTCCTATGTTCTTGCCATATGAATTGATTTGATTTACGATGGACTAGCATAATTAAATACATTACTGACTTCTGATGGTCACTTGTTACTGTTTGTGGTACTGAGCTCTGTCTTCGCATTATTCAAAATGGTCCCTACCATGTCGGGCAAGCATAAAAAGGTCTTGAGGTGGACAAGAAGAGCATGTATGTTTGAATGAAATGAGTAGTCTCGGTCCTGTGGGTGGTGATGTCGTCATCCATCTACCAGACCCCAGTGGTGTTACCAATGTGGTATTGTGGCATTCTCTTTTGCTGCTTGTGCGTGGTTTTATTGCATTCACGCATCTACGCTCGGGCAGTGATTATGTTTCAAGTGTATCCCATGTTCCACTCTGCATTGCGATTCTTGGCTGCTAGTGCCCATCCGGTTGCAGAACTTCTGGTTAATCAGTTGGCTGCTGACCTGAACTGGATGGAAGCTTGCCGTCATGGGTCCTGAAAAGGAATAAACTTCCAAAGAAAACTTACCTTTGTTGTGTCCGGATTCTTCTATTCCACCTTACAACAACCAAGCAGAGAATTTCCCAGCCAAATGGATGATGGGGGAATCCCCGAGTGGGGGGTGAGAATGGTCCAGGTCAACATCGGAGACATAATTAAAGTTGCCACCAACAATAAGCTCTTGCGGCAGCAGTGGAGCCAAAACATAGGATAACGTGTCGAGAAACTGGGATTGGTCAAACCTGGGTGCATAGACATTAATGAAAGAAATATCTCAGCTATCTGAACGGCATGTGAAAATGGAACAGCACCCCTTTGTATCTACACTGTCACTGGTGACTTGAAAGGGGATGCACAGTCACACCCAAATTAGTGTCCTCTAAGCAAAGGGTGAGAATGAGGTGTAAACACCATGAGTCCGCCAGCGATTGCACAGAGCAGCCCCCTTCTGAGCATTCAGGTGAGTCACCTGCAACAACGCTATATGGATTCATATTTTTCACAGGTATGCTTGCACCTTGTAGCGCTTAACCATGTTATTCAACCCCCGCACATTCCAAGAGAGACGCTTGTAGGCATTAACGTTATCTCCCATCAATAAGCACCACTGCCCAGCAACAACCTCCCATCTCCGCAGTAGTCGGTGGTAGTGTTACCCCCAAAGCCAATGGAGAGTGAAGAGAGAACAGACGTCTGCCAGACTCTAACTAAAAAAACAACATCCCAACACCTCCTCCCCAGGACACCAAGGTAACATCCCCCCATCAAAACTAAAATACTCAATTAAGCAAACCAGTAGGGAAGGGATTCACCTACACCACTCCTTGTGGGGCTTTGCTGGGGCACCCTCCTCTTTTCAAGAGGAGGGTGCCCCAGCAAAGCCCCAGACACAGCCATGCAGGAAGAACGTAGGAGGAAAAGAAGAATCCCCTACAGCACCCCCTCAAGTGTATTATCGAGCCCAAAGGATCAGTGGATATCATTGGCAGTCTGAGAGGTGAAGTTTCTGCTCTAGGCAGTTTCCAGCATAGAATCAGACTCAAGGCCCGTGCCCGAATCACCGGCGGCATCTCAAGTGATTAATGGTGCAGCTCCGAGTCTTAGGTCATGAGTGTAGTAGCTGCCTCCACTGCATTCCGCCAGTCGCGCAGCACGTGTAACACCATTGGAGCGCCACCCCATCCCGGGACCTGCACCAATCCTGCCAGTGGGCTAGCCTCACCGGCACCAGAACCTCTTTCCAGCACTTTTGACGCCACATGTTCACAGACAGGGAATACGCAAGTACAATACAGGGCCCTCAAGCACCAGGCAATAGGAATCACCTGCAATTTTTCCTTCAGGTTAGGAAGTCTTCTTCGGGGCCATGCACAGCTCATCACCCATGGTAAGTCCACAGGCTGCCTCCCAGGGCAATGGGGACACGTCCAAAGTCTCAAAGGGGCATCAAATGGAGCAGGGAGGCCACACCAGATATCAGATTGATACAGGGCCCCCCTCAGTGGCCCTAGGAAGTAGACTGGGTTCACAGGCAACAGCAGCGGCAAGAAGCGGTAGGTTTCATCAAACGTACTAGGACAGATTACAGGTCCGTCAAGCCACCAGGCAATGCTTGCCCCGCCCCCTACACGAAGGCACAGTAGGGGCCAAGCGTCGAAGGTTGCTGCCACGATGTCCCTTCATCAAAACCTTTTGCCATACCCCGAGATGACCTGATAAGTCAGTCAGCAAGCTTGGATTAGGATTTAAATGGGAGGGGGAGTCGTTGTCCAAGATACCACTGGCACGTCCCCATGATGCCCCTCTCGTGGCACAGCACAACTCAAGGGAGTCTATATGGGCCTCCTAGCACCTACATCTGCCTGTGTCACGGAGGGAGGAGGGGCTCACCACATCCCTCACCTCTATGCATGCAGGGTCCGAAGGCCCGCTTCGGCCCTGGGCCTCAACTCACTTCCAAAGGCCTACCCGGGGTCCCACACCACCACCAACATCAAGGGGGAGGCCAATTGGTGTGCACCCCACCGTCCACCAAGGGTGCCGCTCCCACGGGGTGCACAGCAAACCTTGTGTTGGCACAATTGCCTGGTTCTGCAAGCATAATTGCAGTGCTGATGCCCGAGTGGCTCCTCTAGGTGCTCTGTAGCTGCGATGGATGTCGGGGGCTGCTCTCCACTGTGCACCAGGGCACTGACGTACCGCCCTCCCCATTGTCCTCAAATGAGCACATGCCACTGGTTGGAGGAGACCGGGCCCGGGAGCTGATATTTTGACAAAGCCACAATTTGCGACAGGGCCCAAGTTGGGTATCGGGGCACGAATAGCTCACTTCAATTCCTCTCAAGGAAGCGCCAAGCATCACCTGGGTCCCCTCAGATGCCAGGGGTGAAAATGCGCACCAGAATGGGCCAGATGTGGGTGCCCGGCTGGGTGCTCCTGCAAGCCGTATTCTAACTCCAACGGTGTTAGGCCACACCTCCACCCACACCTGCTAGTTAAGAGAAAAAGTGACAATTATTTTCATCACAAGTGGAAAAAAAAATTATATGAAATAATCCCTTTCTCTGCAGCACTTACAAACAGGGGTTTTGCATACATTACAACATGGAGCACACCATTATTTACTGTTTTAATGAGTAATTTATTTTAGAAGTGTGGTAGTTGTGGAATATTCATTGCAAATGCTTGTGAATACCTCAGAGTTTGAATGTTTTAGATCTTCATCCCATTTGCGTCGGCCACTCCATTACAATTTCATGGGTAAAAGCCGTTGCCAACACCCAGGTCGCAGTTACACATGGCCTGCAACTGGACATCCTTTCCTGATGGAAAGATCCTCTAATCCCGATTTTTGTGAATGAGGGTCTGGAATTTCTTAGGAGCGATACAACTTTTTGCACGTGTACGTAACAGTTATGTGTATAAAAATCAATTATGGATCCGCCCCATAATAGAGACTGAGAATTTATAGCTTAACATAAATCACTCATGAACGATCTGGATAGGACTTAAATACTAAGAAGTTTGTAAACTGTTCGCTCAATTCTTTCTGCAGGAGGAGAGAGAATTATGAAGGGCCAAGACCTCCAACCTTGGGGAATACTGGACAAGACCTGGTTTCCCTATTGCGAGATGGAAGAGAGGACCGCCTGCAGAAGATACCCACGGTGGCCAACATCCCAGAAGCAAGATTAAACAAATATAATGCTCAAGTCTAGAAAAGCTAAAGAGAAAGTCAAACCAACAAGGACCAAAACCTTGAGTCCCATGCCAAAGAAAACCTAAACAGACTCTTACGAATGTGTACAAAAACACAATAACAGAGCTGAGCCGACTTATGTTGTGGGTTCAAATGCTCAACATGAAGTCCCAGAGCCCTTCGTAGATATCTGAAGTTTCCTAAAGTGGGATATCCATGTAAGGCCCGACATCAAGGCATATGAAAATCCTAATATTGTTATTTCGGCTACTTGGGCTGGGGTATTTATGCCCCCCCGCCCCTGATTGCAAGTGGAATGTTTTGTTTAGGTCTTTCACTGCCAAGGCATTTTCTTTGGCAATGTCATCATAGAAATTACTTTGGGGCCGCAAATGGGTTATTTCCACTCAGAATAACAAGAGATGGGTTCTCTTGCCAAGATTTCATAGAGTTGAAAGGTGCACCAAGACCAAAGTAGCAGGATCCGTCAAACGAAAACGATTCACAAATGGCCTCCACCCTCGTGGCAGAGGCCCCACAGTCGTGACAGGGGGCCTGCACTCATGCCGGGGACTTTGTAATAAGAAACTTCAATGTAGGGCACCCCCATGACAGCGGGGCCTCCGCCTCCAGTGTGGAGGCCCTTTGTGAATCAAGCCCTGAATATTTAGCATAAAGAGAGAATAAGTCTCTAGTAAGACCAGCCAAGAATCCACCATCTTCCATTCTGGTCATAGTTATACGACTCCCAATCCCAGCCCATATCTTAACCAAATTGACCGCTCTAGCCCAATCTATTACTCAAGGGACATAACTACTGGGTATGGAGGCCTGACCACTCTGCTAGGAAGCATTGCCCATGAGACGTAGTCAATGGAAGGACCAGTCTTCCCAGCTGAAACGATTTTGTTGAAGAAAGATAGCATGGCATAATCTCTTGTAGTTGTGTATGAAGCAGACTCTTCAATTAGTTGTCAAGTACAGATAACTGAAAACAGTATTTCCGATAAATTGCAAAGGATAGCACAGTATTATTCCTAGAAGAAATAAACTGCAAATATTCTTAGTTCATCAGAGAACAAGGCAGGGCTACAAACACTACCTGAAGTTATACCAACATAGCATTTAAAACCAGAGGCATCCTGTGATGTCAAGGTGCTGTCAAGGTGATTTCAATTCAATGGACAGCTTGCTAGAAAGCTGCTTCTCTTTTGTGAGTGCAAGAAAATATAGAAACAACAGCATGTCACAACAAAGCCACCTACTATGACGACCTCAAACATCTGCATAAGCTCTTTAATTTGAAAACGGAAAAGATTTAACTGAACAGAGTAGTCAGACTCGATTCCATTCCTAGCAATGACCACAACACTAAGTTAATGACAAAAGGAGATGTAGATTCTCGGTTTTTGTGCCAGTAGATAGCTACATTATTGTGGCATGATATAATACGAATGAACTCTTTAAATAGTTAGAAAGAGGGTCACGTTATAAGAATCAGACCCATAAATGAACCCCCCAATCCTCTGATCCGAGATTTCTGGAGAAGCAGCTGTCGAAGGATGCACTGGGTTATGGACCATCGGCCATGGAAGTGAAACACTTAAATGGGCATGGAATTGATTTGGTGCAGTTTTGCTGGGGGTCTAAGTACAATAATTAAGGAATACAGGGGCATATTAACAAGGGACGGTGATAAATAACGCAAAGCGCGGTTAGCGCTTTTTTATTTATCGGCATCTATATCTGGAATTTATCGCCCTGGTAGCGAATTAACAACACGTTTCTCCAGGGCGACAAAAATTCCAGAGATAGCGGGGAAACCGCCGTTTTGCAGGGAACATCGCTGGTTTTCCAGCGATGTTCCCTGAAAAACGGCGGCATCCTTGCTAATACGACCCTGTGGTCGTATCAGCATAATCCACCCCCAATGTTAGGGATAGGTAAGTCTGCATTTTAGCAAACATTAGCTTTTGGCGAAAACAGCGGTTTTCTCCAAAAACAAATGTCTGCTTAAATGCCCGGGCAGCCTTGTAAATATTGCGATGTGCACCTCAGCAATATTTGCAAGGTTGTACTTCCCAGTGACGCCCACTTTCCATCTCATTAGAGAAGCAAAGGGAGGCGTCGGGTAAACGGGTGCTAACATGTGCTAATACATGTTAGCACCCACTTGTAAATAGGGCGAAAAGATTATCGGCTCTTTTTTGGCTTTTAAAGCCAAAAAAGCTGAGATAAGGCCCTTGTTAATATGCCCACAGTACTGCATTTTGGACGCACAACAGGTTGTCACCCGTCAAGCCCCTTTGAAGAGAAGACACATGCTAAATCTGGTACTATAAAAGATGTTACCTTGAAGTTACAAAGCAAGGTAGGATGGAAGGATGGACAGGCTGGCAACTACAGACTGGATGTAAAAGACTGCAGGCTGAGCCCCTGCGCAGTAATGACTTATTAAATAAAGACCAAAAGCAGAACAGCAGTCGGAAAGCAGGGAGCCTCCAAAAATTGATCTTAAAAAGCAAAAGTCACTCTATACTGCCTGAGGGTCACCCCTGGGATGTAGGACCTGTCCCCTGGTGTTTGAGAGGGAAATGTATTAACGTCCCTTGTGAAACAGCAGGAAATGACTAGGTTCTTATAGCCTCTGGACAGGGCTTTAAGTGGAAAAAACTGGGGGTGCTCTAAAAGGGGCAGGGCAAACCTCCTAAAGGGGTATGGCCTATCCAAGTAGGGGCTTGTCTAAATAAAGATATGTATGGCCGGTGCTCGGACCCGGCCCACTTAAAGCCCGGTTCTTACTGATCTGAGTGCCCTCTAACTTTTAGCTAAAAAGAGCTTTATGCATTCATTTGACAGAAATGACTAGCACATTTTACTCTGGCCACATCCCTGACTTTAAACATGTTTTCACTTTAAGTGTCCTCCAGATGGTTGGTGGAAGCATGTCGCAGAAAGAAAGCACACACCAGAAATGGATATCGATTTCATTTATACCAACCAGCATAAGTCCCCAAAATATTTTGTTTTAAGTTAAACAGTGAAATTCCCCAGGTTGAAGAAATTGGCAAGGACAACATCTCCACGTCTATTAGTCTGACTGACCTGCCTGTTGAGCAGTGCAGCGTGTGGGGCACGTCAGAGGTGTTCTTACGTTTTGAAAGAGAGGGCTGGTAATTATTAAAATATGTTCGGAACTACAATCTTCCACCGCCATGCAGTAGGGACCATTTATTTATTTATTTTATTTATGCAATTTGTATAGCGCAAGCAAATGCCCAAGGGCGTCTCGGCGCTGTGGACGGAGCAGGGTATGAGCAGAGGGGGGAGATTTATTCGTTGAAAAGCCAGGTTTTAACTTTCTTTCTGAAGATGGTCAGTGTAGGGGATGATCTGATGTCAGGGTCAAGGGAGTTCCAGAGTTTGGCTGTTGATACCGTGAAACTGCGATCACCCCAGGTGACAGTTCTGGTTCATGGCATGCAAGCGGATTTTTTTTCTGATCTCATGGGCCACTCTTTCTGCCAATGATATCACAGTAAGTCATGGTAACGACTCCTACATCTAAACAGCATTCGTTGTTATCTTGCTAAGGAGCTAACCTGACTGCATGCTGTGCCAATTGTATGAATGATGAATCTGTTGTGTTTAGGTGCCTGATCGCAGAGTATTGTTCTTGGAAATCAATTGGCTTTCTTTGTGTTATTTCCTTGCACCTGTTCTGTTTTTGAAAGTGCTGTCTGCAAAGAGCAAAGTGTGGATTTTACTTTGCTATTTGTTCTTCTTTCCCATCTTCAACACTGCAGATTTTCCCTAGAGCTGGCTGTCTGGTGTGTACAAAAAAAGGTAAAGTGTTGACTGGTAACACAATGGGATAGCATGCCACACTGTTTTTCTAAAACATGACAATACTAGTGTTTACAGAAACATAAACCCCTCAGAAATATCAATTGAGGGTGTTAATAAGTGCGATAAAGAATCAAGGGACAGTGAAAGAACCCCAGGGAACCAAACAGGCGGGGAAAGATAGAGAAGCAAAGGTAGAAAAAACAAATCCAAGGGCTAAAAGAGAATCAAGGAACAGAAAAAGACTTGGATAACAACCGATTCTAAGGGCAGAAAAATAAATGAATAGGAAAAGAATCTAAGGTGACAACGATGGAAGATTAAGAGAAAAGTTTAAAAGAAAGAATAGAACAAACAAAAACTGGAGAAAAAGTCGTTCAAAGGTGATAGAAAGAACTGGACAGAAAATTAATCGAAGAATAGGAAATAAATCAAAGTAGAAAAGAAATTAAAATAAAAGAATCAAAAAGGTGAAAAAGAACCCAAACCTTGCTTAGTAAAAGAATGCAAAGAGGGAGAAAAAATAATGGAATATGCCAGAGAAGTGGTTATAAACAAGTTATACTGCGAGAGTAGCAGAGCACACTGTTTACAGCTTAAGGTGAATGCAAAGATTTGATTCATTACTCCTCCTTCATCCAAGAGACTTCCGTCTATTTGAAACAGCAGTAAAAAACCTGAGTTCAAACTCTGTACAAGGAACAACAAAGCCTCGCTAACATATATATGGTCTTTTAAAGACCTGTGAAGTACTCAGGCGCGGCTGTGTGCCCGGGAAGCAGTCTCTACCCGGGTTGCCACCCACAAAGGGGAGGGGGGGGGGGGGGGGGCTTGGCTGAAGCCCTTTCAGACCATTGAGCGTTTCGCGCCTGATCTACAGCGTGCACACAGAGGTCAGCGGCATCAGGATCTAGCCTGGCAATTCCAGCTAGAGCAAAATGATTTTGGTGCAAGAAAATAAAAGACCCGGACTGACCCTGCCCACTTAAAGCCCTGCCTCTGGATATCTGTAAGTGTTATTCTAATAGGGATTAGGATGCAAGTCGAGTTGGTAGGACAGCATGTATTGTGGCTGAGTAGGGTTGCAGTTAGTGTCTGGACTCCCCAGGTACGGGCACTCAGACGTGCTTCAGATTTCTGACTGACAGCACAGCAGGCCTCCAGACCTACATAATATCAGCATAAGATCAGCATAGGAACCGGTTTATCCCACTGAGTGGGATAGCCTGGAAGTGTAGGCCCATCTTCTAGTACCATTATATCATTGCTTCCATAGAGGCACTGTCTAGTGGTAGCCATTCTCTAGGGACAGCAGGCTCCTCAGACCATTCCCCACTAAGCTACCCTCAAGGAGCATCCTTCCCTTGGGCAAAGATTTCGGATTGTTCGGGTGACACCAAGGGCCACCTGATATTGTGAGCCACAAATGGCGTAATGTCCCGCTTCCTTTCAATGTCCATTGTATTCTGGGTAATGACTTCCCCAGATCTGTTTTTTCCTAGACAAAGGGCATCAGTGAGAAAGCCTACTCGCCCAGGAGGTGGCTTGGTCCTTTCCATTTGGAAGACTATCAGAGCTGTGTGTAGAAGTGCAGGAATATGGGGGCTTTGGCGCCCTCTCTGAAGGCATTCCTATGTGACCAGTCCCTAAGGCACACATGACATCTAAAGAACAGAGAATACATGACAAGTGGCATTCATTAAGCCAAACCTAAAAAAGAAAAAAGTTCACACAGGAAGAAGCATGCAATCCAGTTTTCTTTCCATTGTCAGGGGTCCATTTCATTGAAGTTTTTGCCTTGGTAGGATTGGATGTTAACTAGGCGTGTATCCACCTCACAGAAGTACTTGATATCCACGGGGCCACTCTACATGAAAATATATCTTACAATGTTGTCCTTCTTGCTTCAGAATAGTTGTGTACAATACATCACACATTATGTAGGAACTAATGATTAATTACATTGAAATATTTAAGAACGTATATATAAATGAATAGTAAAAAAATATAAAATTATATAATACAATTGATTTCTATTTATATTTTTAGCTATTTTAAATAATTTAATGTGATATTTTCCTATGGAGTTTTATTTTAATTACCTGTCACTATTAGTTTCTACTGGAGGTTGTTGCAGTACCAGTTGTTGGTCACGTGTTGTGCTAGACTTACTTCAAAAGAGTAAGTTACTACAGTTTGTGAATACTGAAAAGTAGTAAGCTTACTCAAGTGTAAGTTTTCATTTGTGAATCAGGGCCTCAGTTTATATAATGTATGCCCGGATCAAAGCAATGATGGATGAGAAAGTGATTGTGCAAAAAATTCAACTGAATACACATTTGTCTGAAAAGAATTAGTCCCTCTCACCTAAACTTTACATACTGGAATGATATTGACCATTTCGTATGTCGGATACAAGGGTTCTTATGAAACAGAATATTTCCAACAGGATCAGTGTCAGAATATAAACTTGCACTGCTTAAAAGGCCACCTGCTTCGAAGTCACTTGTTGACAATCTAACTTTGACTCAGGTTACTACCTTTGGGAAGTTGCCCACAAACAAGCCTATAGGCAGCCACGGCCGGTGCAGGTAACATCGGTGGAGCCGGGTTGGGGGGGATTCAACAGACGAAGTGAAATTTAAATAAATAAATATTAAATAATTAATGAATTTTCCCTCGTCTTCATCTTTCGAAATCACCCCCACCCGGCCCCACTGCTCTTACCTGCACCGGCCGCGGCCGCCTATAGGGCAATCAGGCCCTGCCTGACAGTGTGGTCTGACAAGTCAGTTTTTTGTGGACCTGTTTTATGGTCTTGTGTGCTGGTTTTTGCAGTTGATTTTGACAATCTTATCACAGACATTGCCTGAAGCAAGCACAAATCCATGCTAGCAAAACATGTATACAGCTTGTCTTTATAAATTAAAAACTGGACCAATTTGCAAACATCGCCCACTGTTTTAGCTATATAATTTACCAAGGGTGGACTCTTTTAGTTTGGTGCCCAGGCCTATTTTCTGTCCCAGTCTAACCCTGAATATCAGAAAGGGTGTGGGACACCTCAATGGAACCGCTCTACAGCATGCATTTAAATATTATATCTGAAAGTATGGCTTGAGAACAGGTTGAATTGGTGTACAGATTACCAGGCTGAAACAAATGTGCCTTTGCTACAGCAAATGCCCTATACAGGTGTAACAACCAGCGTCAAATTATTAAAAGCACGCAAGATAAAAACTGCAACAATTTTTGCCATGGCTCCCATATAACAATTTCTTGGTCGATGCTTTATAGGCAGCATTCTGCTGTTTTCGACTTTCAAATACGACTCCATTTGAGGAGATTAGGACTGAATAAGATTACTTACCTATGGTGCTGATCACAGAGGTAGAGGTGCTGAATTTGGTATTTAGAGAATCAAGAGTGTTGAATAAATCACCAATGGGTTTTGTAGCAGAATAGAGTGAGCAAGGTTGATAAATTCATGATGTAATGTATCCTTCTGCCATGCTTACTTATCTTCATGCAGTGTGAGTGGATATCTATGGATCTTTCTGTACCTGTTCAGAAATCTAAACGTAAAGTATAAACACCAACTAGTGGCCTTTGCCAGAACAGCTGTGTACCAAACCCTGTCCTAACGATTCACCAGACTTTGCCATCAACCACAGATATGATTATGTTTAATTAATATTCCACTATGTCCTATTCAGATATTTGAACAGACAAGTGCTTGACCTGATATTGATTTAAAAAATATAATCTATAAATTCTTCCCGAGCCCATCATTGTGGATCACTGACAGAACATCAGAAACACAGATATCACGTGGACAGAATATCTTGTCAGAAATATCAAGGACCAAAATATCGAGAAGGGAAGTGCAAATAGGTAGGTTCAGATTTACTATCCTTAACTCCACATCTACATACCTTGAAGATATATATATATATATATATCCAAATCAATCGTTTGTTATAAACAATCCTTGAAACAACGAAGTCACCCCCACTTCTCCTTATCCAAGTATGTTTATTTCAATTTCATTTTAGCCATATCACGATTGATTTGGATTTTTGGGGCCCGCGACTCCGTCACGGCCCACCACTTCAAAGTGGCTCGGGTTTCTTCGCGAAAACAAGCCGTGGAATATATATATATATATATATATATATATATTACCTACTGGCGGTCGCCAGTAGGTAGATATAGTTAGGACCTATTATCCATAGGAAATCCGCAACATTCTATTGACAATAACTTTGGCGCCGAATGATGAATTTGCGCAAAATTTTCCAAACTTTTGGCCAGCTCAGTTCCGCTCCTTCCCTGACAAATTTGGGGGTGATTGGTCAAACGGGGGCCGAGAAAAAAGGTGGGTCCCAAAACGTGTTTTCCCCATGCAATTTTCTATAGGACCTTTAGCCACGGCTACAACCCGAACGACTGAACGGAATTACACCAAATTTGGCAGAAAGGTAGACCTCAGTTCCGACTTGTGCCTTTTGCTTATCTGGTGTCAATCTGTTCAATAGTTTTTGAGAAAATTACGGTTAAAGTCATTTATATATCTATCGGCGAGGTGGGTCCGCGTATCTATCCGCGTACCCTACGCGCAACCTACAAGCAGCCTGCCGTGCATGAGCTGAATGCTCATTGGCTGACAACTGTCAAAATTAGGAAGTGTTGGCAACCATCATGTGCCTCGGTAGAACCGAGCCACAAGAAAACAAAAACAAACGCCGCAAAACGCGAAAAGGGGGTAGGGTAGACACACCCTGACCCCCTAGGCCTGCTCAGGGCCCAAAAAAATGTGTTGTTTTTTTCACGGGATTCATGTAGGATTCGCGAATACTAGCAATATTAAAAAAAAAAGAAGCGCGATCTTCCGCAGAAAAAATGTAAATTTGCCCCATGGGGGCCAAATCAAGGGGGCATTATTGAAAAAAAAGTGTGGGGGTCCCATTTCCCCCCACACTGCCCCCGGAGACCGCCACCCCCAGGGGCTTTAAAATGTTAACTGGCTCTGAGGCCCACCCAGCCCAAGGGACCACCACCCCCCCGGGGCTTTAAAGAAATGGGTGGGGGGCTCTAAGGCCCCCCCATCCCCGGGGACCGCCACCCCGGGGGCAAGAATTAATTGTATGCGGGTGCTCACGGGGCCCTCCCACAGCCCCGGGGACCGCCACCCCCCGGGCCTTTAAAGAAATGGGTGTTGGGCTCTAAGGCCCCCCATCTCCGGGGACCGCCACCCCCGGGGCAAGAATTAAATGTATGCAGGGGCACACAGGCCGCCCCCCGCAGCCCCGGGGACCGCCACCTCCCAGGGCATTAAACAAATGGGTGGGGGGGCTCTCAGGCCCCCCCAGCCATGGGGACCGCCACCCCCCGGAGCTTAAGAAAATTGGGTGGAGGGCTCTGAGGCCCCCGCGGCCCCCCTCCTGGAGCCTAGTACAGGCCCTGGGCACCACCACCCCCCAGGGCCGGCTCCTGCAGTGTCCCGGGGTGCCCACCCTCAGGACACTGCTGTCTGCAATGGCCGGGCGGGAGCCTCGCGGCTCCCCCCCTGCCATTTCAAACTGCTTTGCTTCATTGAAGCGAGAACAGGGAAACCTGCTCTCGCTTCAATGAAGCAAAACAAATTGCTTTTCCATATGGGAGCATAATTTATTGCCCCCAAGGGCCAATAAATCAGAAAAAGAAGGGGGGCTACACAACCCCCCTTTTAAAAAAAAATAAAATAAAAACGGGATCAGGCCGGAGGCCACGCCCCCTACCAGCATCACTCTGCAAACCCGCACCCTGGTGCGTTTGCAGAGGGGCAACAAATTCCCCTTGAATACTGGGGGTCCCTGGGGCCTAACTAGCCCACCAGGAACCTCCAGTATGTGCCAGGGGCCTGCGTTGCAGAGAGGTGTTCTGAGGCAACAGCCCTTTTTACACCTCTCTGCAACGCAGCTCCCTGGTGTTTAGTGTAGGTACCTGGTGGGCTACTTGGCCGCCAGGGGACTGCAGGATTCAAGGGGACTTAATCCCCCAACCTAAAACGTGCCACGGGGCGCGTTTGCACAGTGGTGAAGGTATGGGGCGGGGCCTAAGGTGATATGTGTGCAAACACGCCCTGTGGGGCGTTTTTAAGTTGGGGAATTAATTCCTCTTCAATCCAGAGGTCTCCTAGGGGCCAACTAGCCCATCAGGTACCTTCACTATGCGCCAGGGAGCTACGTTGCATAGTGGTGTTCTGAGGCCTAGCCCTTTTATACATTTCTCTGCAACGCAGCTCTGTGGCGCTTACTGGAGGTAGCTGGTGGGCTCGTTGCACCTAAGGGACCCTCAGTATTCAAGGGGAGTTTCTCCCCCAACTTAAACTGTGCCACGTGGCGCGTTTGCACAGGGGTGAGGGGAGGGGGCTGGACCTGAGTTCACATGTGTGCAAACACGACCTGTGGCGCGGTTTAAGTTGGGGAATTTATTCCTTGTCAATACTGAGGGTTCCTGGGGGCCAACTAGCCCACCAGCTACCTCCTTAAGTGCCACGGAGCTGCGTTGCAGAGTGTTGTAAAAAGGAGCGTGGCCTCTGAACACCTCTCTGCAACGCAACCTCCTGGGACATACTGGAGGTACCTGGTAGGCTAGTTGGCCCCCAGGGGACCTCAGGATTCAAGGGCACTTAATCACGCAACTTAAAATGCGCCACAGGGCGTGTTTGCACATATGTCACCTCAGGCCCCGCCCCCTTCCTTCACCATTGTACAAATATTCCTCCAAAATCCGCTGAACAACAAATTCTGATTTACTCACCTGTTATCAGGAGAGAACCCAGTGCAGCATCTTTTAGCCCAGCACTGACCCTGAAAAGCAATTCTAAGCATACTTACAGTAACTTGTATTTCCTTCCATAAGAAACCATTGTGTGGTTTTCAGCAGAAAAGTTTCTAAGTGTTGATTTTTTAAACGTACAAATATTCCTCTAAAATCAGCCGAACTACGAATTCTGATTTACTCACCTGTTATCAGGAGTGACCTCAGTGCTGCTTCTTTTAGCCCAGCACTAACTCTGAAAAGTAATTCTAACCATACTTACCAGTAACTTGTATTTCCTTCCATAGGAATCCATTGGTTTGGAGCAGAAAAGTTTCTAAGTGTCTAATTACACAAACTACAAATATTCCTAAAAAATCGCCTGTATGACTTAAACACATTCTTTCAACTGTTTGCAGGAGATGCACCAGTGCTGGATCCAGGATACACCACTGAGTAAGAAAAAGTAACAATAACACTACTTACCTGCTAAGTGAATTTCCTTCCATAGGGTAACATTGACTGGTTTCACTTGGAAATTCTTTTAAGTGTGGAGTTTTGGAACTTTAAAATACTCACCTAAAATCAGCCGAACAACAAATTCAGATTTACTCACCTGTTATCAGGAGAGACCTCAGTGCAGCATCCTTGAGCCCAGTACTGATCCTGAAAAGAAATTCTAACCATACTTACCAGTAACTTGAATTTCCTTCCATAGGCTAACATTGACTGGTTTATTTATTTATTATTTAGATTTGTTAGGCGCTCAGCTACCCAAAAAGGGTTTCCCGGCGCCATAGCGGATATAGAGCACAAGCCAGAATAGTGAGCAGGAGTTATTGGTCAAAAAGCCAGGTCTTAAGGGTTTTGCGGAAGTGGGTGTAGTTAGTTTCTTTACGGATGGTGGAAGGCAAGGTATTGCAGAGGGAAGGACCTAGGTAGGAAAAGGATCTCCCACCCATTCTGGAAAGTTTAATTCTGGGTACCACAAAGTTACCCTTGGTTACAGATCTTAATTGGCGGGATGGAACATAAGGACAGACAAGTGCTTGGAGATATTTAGGGGCAGTGCCTGTCTTAATTTTATACATATAGCTCAGGGCTTTGAACTGGTTTCACTTGGAAATTCTTCTAAGTGTGGTGTTTTGGAACTTTTAAATATTTACCTAAAATCATCCGAACAACGAATTCCGATTTACTCACCTGTTATCAAGAGATAACTCCGTGCTGCATCTTTTAGCTGGGCACTGATCCTGAAAAGTAATTCTAACCATACTTACAAGTAACTTGTATTTCCTTCCATAGGAATCCATTGTCTGGTTTTCACCAGAAAAGTTTCTAAGGGGGTCATTAGGACGGCGGGCGGACTTTGCCCGCCCGCCATCCTGACGGGGAGTGGGACCGCCCGCCATAAGGGCGGGGGTCCTGGGGGTGGTATTATGATGTGCCCGCCACAGTGGCGGGCACATCCTGTATTTGTAGCATTGTGGCGAGCGGTGCTCTCTGCACTGTCCGCCACAATGGTAAAAATGCTTTACATAATTTGCATTTACAAAGCGGCATGCACCGCGCGGTGCCTGCCGCTTTGTGAATGCAAATGAAGTGGGGTACCACAGGTACCCCCCCCGTGCTCACCCCCCTACTCACCTTCACTCTGGGGGCCCGCACGGGGCCCCCCGAGTGAAGACCGCCTGCCTTCCCGTGGCGGCATTGCCGCCACGGAAAGGCATTGAAAAATGCCCATGATAATATGACATGCGGTGTCTGATAGACACCGCCACCATATTATTCATTTTCCGCCCCGGCCGCAAGGCGACCGGGGCGGAAAATCGGCGGACGGGCTTCCCATCCGCTGAGGTCCCCCCCGCCATACTAAGATGGCGGGGGGAAAAAGAGAGATGATGGCAGGCGGATTGCCCCCGCCACCTGGCGGGGGCAATCAGCCCGCCAACATAATGGGCCCTTAAGTGTCTATTTTCACAAACTAAAAATATTCCTTAAAAATCGCCTGTATGACTTAAAGGCATTCTTTCAACTGTTTATAGGAGATGCACCAGTGCTGGACCCAGGATCAACCACTGAGTAAGAAAAAGTGACAATAGCACTACTTATCTGCTAAGGAATTTCCTGCTATAGGATAAAATTGGTAATTCTATGTGAAAAAATGTCTGTCAACTTTTAAAATACAATAATATTCCTTAAAAATCACTACTGTAACTAAAAACACTTTTACTCAACCGTTTACAGGAGATGTCCAAGGACTGCATCTAGGATCCAGTGCTGTGGTTAGAAAAGTAATCCATAAAGTAACTAATTGCATTCAACTAGAAAGTCACATTGTGTTGCCCATTGCAGCAATTGTAACTACTCTACTTAAAAGTCTATTCCTTATTTGCAAAGTATTTAAACTAAAGTAATTCGTTCTAAGAAAGTATATTTTGTAATGTAATGTATAATGTAATTATAATGTAATTTAAAAAATGTAATATTTAAAAATAAATAGTTTAAAAAATGTAGTAAATCAGTATCAAAAAGATAAATATAACAATTAATACATTTAAAAATTGTCATTTACAAAACCTTCGAAATTCAATGAAAAAACACTAGGGAGGTCATTAGGATGGCGGGCGGACTTTGCCCGCCCGCCATCCTCACGGGGATAGGGACCACCCGCCATAAGGGCGGGGGTCTCGTGGGGGGTATTAGGATGTGCCCGCCACAGTGGCGGGCACATCCTGCATTTTTAGCATTGTGGCGGGCGGTGCTGTCAGCACCGCCCGCCACAATGCTAAAAATGCATTTATGCATTTGCATAGACAAAGCGGCAGGCACCGCGCGGTGCCTGCCGCTTTGTCTATGCAAATGCAGGGGGGTACCACAGGTACCCCCCATGTGCACCTCCTACCTCTCCTTCACTCTGGGGTCCCTCAGGGGGCCCCCAGAGTGAAGACCGCATGCCTTTCCATGGCAGCATCGCCGCCGCAGAAAGGCATCCACAGCAGCCCATCATAATATGGCTGGCGGTGTCTATTAGACACCGCCACCATATTAAACCTTTTCTGCCCGGTCACCTTGCGACCGGGACGGGAAAGCGGCGGACGGTCTTTCCGTCCGCTGTGGTCCTCCTGTGGTAAATAAAAAACTAGTTATTTACGCCGGTCGGAATTTCTATAATTACCCAAGAAAATGGTAATGCATAAAATGAGGAGCAGAGTCCGTGGTCTTCAAGTTGAAAGGGTTTTATTCCAGAACTCGAGTTAAGGGAGAGCTCCTTCACCAAGCGGGTTCAGGAGTAGTCTACTTTGCTTGAAACATATCAGCACTTTTATACAATACGAGTACAATCAGAAAGGAGTTCCCTTAGACTTGATTCAATCATTTCATGATGTAGTCATACAGAAGACATAGCATACTTGTTCTCGTTTAAAGAATAACCTGAATAGCATTTACACATGGACAAACATATTGCATCGAAGTGATTGAGGTAGCAAGTTACAGAGTTGCTAGTATCTGAGGACAGAGAATCGAGGCATTGTCACAGGGTCATTTCTGTCAGAAAGGTAAAGAGGACGAGGCATTGTGCGTTCTTTACTTCATACACAAGGGCGGTGATGTCTCACAATGGTACGTGTGTGCAGCGGGGAAAAGGAAGAATGGGCTGTAGTAAACTATTCTTCTTCGTGGCTGTCTCGTGTGCTTGATTAGGTTTTCCCTTGGTTGTTAACCCAACCCGTGGCTGTCCTCGCAAACTAGGAAATCATTGATGAGCGAGAGCTGCTCGTTCGGTGACAGAGTTAGGGAGGGGGTGTTTTCCGAGTCAACCATCCGACTGACTCCGTTCTTGTCTAAAGGAAAATATCGAACGGGACGGAAACCCGTAGGATACATGGTAGCTGGTCATTATTCTTTGCATGTGTCAGTTTTATGAGAAAAAGAGCAGGCAAGAGGGGGTACAACGGGGTTCGTGCTTGAAGTAGGAGAATTGGCTTGCCTGGTCGATGTCAGAGTGGATAGGGTGCATGATGGGACACCAGGCGAAAAAGGGAGCTTGTTTTTAGTCAAATTCCACACTCCCCGCCATCCTAATATGGAGGGGGGAATATAGGTGCGGATGGTGGGCGGATTGCCCCGCCAGCCTGGCGTGGGCAATCCCCCCGCCATCCTAATGGGCCCATAAGTGTCAGGCCTGATATAGTTAGAAATTGGCATTTAAAAAACCATTGAAATTCACTGAAAAAAACATAGTTTTCAGGCCTGATATAGTTAGGAATTAGCATTTAAAAGACCTTAGAAATTCACTGAAAAAACCATAGGTTTTAGGGGTGTTATAGTTAGCTGGACATTTCACTCGTACAAAACCATTGAAATTCCTCCGATATAGTTAGTTGTACTCACTATATCTCGCGCACCCGCAATCCACTGCTGATGATGTCACATATTACATCATTCATGACATGGTCAGTGACATCACTGATTTTTTCTTAATTTTTGGTGACTTTGCACAGGCACAACAAAGTTCCTGTCAATCCAGTTTCAACAATAACCCCAAACAGAACATTCCTTTAAAGTACTTTAGGACAGTCATTTAGCCAATGCTAATTTAACATATTGATGGATGAGATGCCACTAGCGGGACCACGCTCACCAGAGTTGCCAAGTTTGCTTCAGAACTGAACTCAAATGGTGGTAGGAACCTTTGGAGACCCAGATTGACATCCAGCTTCCCCACCTGATCAGAATGTATCATCTTAGGGAAATGACTGTCACTGGGCCTGAGTTTCCTCATATGCCATTTATGTAGTAGTACCCAGAGGTGTGTTCAAGTGTAGCGCGCAATACATATTTACATTAATTAATTCCTAATGTGGTAATAGAAAACTCCTGTTTCTCCCTGTCTGCAAAGACGTCTGTCTGTCTGCCCCTCTAACAGTGACCTTCATATTAGACCCCACTGTCTGTACTAAATGGTATTGTTTAGTGGAGGTTGGTCGGTCTACTCCAATATTTTATTATGAAATATCACCTACGTATTTATTTCGCAGTTAAAGACATGCGGTTAATTGCTTACACATAAAAAACTGCACATTCCCCTGAAGGTTCAGAAAATGAATACTGAAAGCTGTCGGTCAGTATTAGTGGTCCATTAGGACAGTTTCCTAGGCGCTACAGCACGTCTGTGATCTAGCTGTGCGGTTGAAACTCTAGTTTCCACACTTGGTCAGACTGCGTGATTGTCCTTGGGCAAAAGTTTTCTTGTATTTGAAAAAAGGAGGAGTATCTATAGGTGACCCGTTTTGAAGTGTGACTGCTGCAGAAATAGTATGCATTAATAATACAGCAATAGGGAGAGGATATGGAGTAACAACCAGAGCTGCCAACTTCGTGTCTGAGGAACCGAGATGCATATTTACTAGAAAATGACACAGCGCTGCGTTGTAAGCTATTTAGTTGTGCCAAGCTGCGTCATTAGGAAAGTGTAGGGATGATTCGTAATTCACAGCAATACAATGCATCCCTGTGTTTCCTCTACCATGGTGCAAGGAGGCCTGCGTTGCAGGGATGATTGTTTTTGCCCAGAAAGGGACATCTTCCTGTACAAAAACAATAATTGATGTCTATTTCCTCCTGCACACATAGAAGGAGCAAAAAACGAGGAGAAATAAAGGTTTTTCTCCTTGTTGCACTACTTTAACACCTCCCCTGGGTAGGCGTTACAATCTGATGCATTCCTAGGTTTATGAAACCTGGTATATCTGGGAATGCGTCAGAATCCACAGCAGCACCCATGGAACGTCCCTTTCACGCAGAGTATTGCACGATAGGAGGCCATATTTACAAGGCCACAAAAAGCCACTCAGCGGGCTATGCGTGGCTTTGTAAATACGGCTCAGCATAGTGCGTCACTGTAATGTCAAAAAAAGTGTTGCTCCGGTGTCACGGGGGCCTTGTAAATATGTCCCCGGGTTAGAGTTCTGGCGTTCTCTCAACATCATGTGAGTCTGGAAAATCATTTAATGTCCCTGTGCCTATAAAAAATGAATGTGTTCTTGTGTACTGCTACTGGTGCTTAGGTATAGCGCTTCAATACCTTTGGATCGAATTTATGCTATATAAAACTGCAACAAAAAAATGACAACCCCCTGACCGTGGGGGTGTCTATCTGTCTTTCTCATAATGACAGCAATTGCAATAGTCACTGTCTGAAATACAGTAGACTGTTTCTTAGGATTTCTGCAGCTTGCTCCATGGCTCACACATTTTCACATAATGCTTAGTACTGACAGTGTGGGTCATAGTCGCAAAAACCTTTTCCGACGAAAACTCTCACATTTTACAAATGCACAAATACATTTATTTCTGTAATATGAAATGCAAGTACGTAGGTTATGAAAACACACACATTTTTTACCAATCAGAAAATGGCAACATGACTATGAGTATATGGTGTTACACGAACATATCATCACTTAGTCACAAAAGGATGAGCTGAGCAGTGGTGGCCGGTAATTATAGGAGGGAGGGGGCAGATGGGACACACATGCACACAGACACACTCGCACACATACACACACACAGCCATGCATTCAAAAACACGAACACACACATCCATTCATAACACTCATTATGAAATATTCATACACGCACGCACCAAACATTAACTTAAAAAAAAATAACACTTACTTGCGCCTCTGCTTCGAAGGTCCCAGAATGCTTGAGACTGCTGTCTTCCCTCATTGGTATGGAAGGCAGCAGTCCCAATGTCATCACAGAGTGGGATGTGGTTAGAGAGACAGCTGACCCCACCCCACTCTGTGATGCAGTGTCACTGATTGATACTCGACCCTGGGAGCTTCAGGGCTTAAAACTGAAGCGCCCAAGTGTGAGGCAATCAATCAATCAATCAAAGACATTTATAGAGCGCACTACTTACCCGGAGGGTCTCAAGGCGCTTGGGGGGGGGTGCTGCTACTGCTCGAACAGCCAGGTCTTGAGCTTCTTCCTGAAGGAGAGGTGGTCTTGGGTCAGGCGCAGGTCGGTCGGGAGGGAGTTCCAGGTCTTGGCGGCCAGGTAGGAGAAGGACCTTCCTCCTGTTGTCGTTCTTCGGATGCGGGGGACGTCGGCGAGGGCGTGACTGGCTGATCGGAGGTGGCGTTTGGGAGCGTAGAAGTTGATGCGGTTGTTGAGGTAGCTCGGGCCTTGATCGTGTAGGGCTTTGTGTGCGTGGGTGAGGAGACGGAAGGTGATTCTTTTGTTGACGGGGAGCCAATGCAGGTCTCTCAGATGTCCGGAGATGTGGCTGTTTCGTGGGATGTCGAGGATGAGTCTGGCTGAGGTGTTCTGGATCCGCTGGAGTCTCTTCTGGAGCTTGGCGGTGGTTCCGGCGTAGAGGGCGTTGCCGTAGTCCAGTCGGCTGGTGACGAGGGCCTGGGTGACCGTCTTCCTGGTATCGGTGGGGATCCACCGGAAGATCTTCCGTAGCATGCGCAGGATGTTGAAGCACGACGAGGAGATGGCGTTGACTTGTCTGGTCATGGAGAGGGAGGAGTCCAGGATGAAGCCCAGGTTGCGTGCGTGGTCTGTCGGTTTGGGTGCGGTGCCCAGGGCGGGGGGCCACCAGGAGTCATCCCAGGCGGAGGGCGAGGAGCCCAGGATGAGGACTTCCGTCTTGTCTGAGTTCAGTTTCAGGCGCCTGGTCGTCATCCACTCGGCTACATCTTTCATCCCTTCGTGAAGGTTGGCTCTGGCGGCGGCAGGGTCGTTGGTCAGGGAGAGGATCAGCTGGGTGTCGTCGGCGTAGGAGATGATGTTGAGGTTGTGTTTGCGTGCGATGGCCGCGAGGGGGCTCATGAAATATATTTCTATCATTGTGATGTAATTCAAGGCCAGGGATGCTCGAACCGTGTTTCAAATCAATTCAGATCATTAAAAAGTTAGATTTACTGTTCAAATCATGCTTGGACTATTTCGAGGAATATGCTGTGGGTAATTTACAGTACAAGAAATCTTGCTAACAGATTCAACGATTCTTAGAAAAGATTTGGCTCAGGTCTAATACATAGTACAGATAAACTGGCAGGGACCAGTTTACAAATGTATTTTGGAGTATGTATAGTAGTACCTCTGTAGTATTCTTTTCTGTACAAACCTTTGTGAATGAGCTGCAAATCTTTCAAGTTGGGAATATTCAGGGAATATTATACAGTTTGTACGAACAGAAAGAACAGGGCCCTCTTTGCACTTTTACTAATAGGAGGTTTGACGTTTCTAGTCCTATTCACAAAGGAATGTAAAAGTGTACTCCTGCAGTACTACCTCTGTTACTCATAAATGTTTTTGTGATTTTGCACCACTGTATGATGAGCTTATATTTTAATTAAAAGTTTCCTACCCATATAACATCTTGTGACATGGATGTATGACGTTATAACGCATACCATTACAACTACCTACCATTACAACGTGACCATTACAACGCATACCATTACAACGCATAGCGCTTAGAGGTGCTGGATAGTGGTAAGTATAATTTACTATTCCAACTCCAGTCCCCGTGGACAATAGGGAAGGTGTTGGATAGTAAATTAAACGTATTCCCTATCCTAGAGCGCCCCCCAGCGCAATGCGTTGTAATGGTATGCGTTGTAAAAGTTGCGTTGTAATGGTAGGTAGTTGTAAAAGTTGCGTTGTAACAGGTGTATACCCTTGTGACATATTTACAAGGAGCTAGCGTTGCACCGTCTTTTTTTTGAAGTAGCAGTAGCACAATCAGTGCTCCACAGTGCTTCATATTTACAAACTGACACTTTGGGCCCAATGCGTCAGTTTGTAAAGTCCTCTATCACATTATACCTGAGCCAGGTATAATTTATGCAGGGTTGGCATTGGGTAGCTAAAAGTCAAGTAGAACTGACACAGTGAAATTTACAACTTCTCGCCGCGTCACTCTATGACTTGGCTGCGCCCAAATCCCTACGCCTTCTCAAACCAGGCGTAAGGATAGATACAGGGCTTTTAACATGGGACTCACCTCTGTGTTCTGACGCATTGCTGGAGTTGCGTCAGTTTTAGGACCAACTTCGGCATTGCGTCATTTTAGTCGAAACGATGCGTCCCATTTTTTGACACATCCGAAAATCCTTGTGCCATGGAGCACTGTATTGTAAATACAGCGCATCCATGCATCGTTAAGGCATTTGGGACAGGAACAAGAAATGTGGCGCATCAATGCCGATGCGTCAGTTCTAAATATGGCCCCTAGTCTGTACACAGTAGCGAAACCCGTGTGTCATAGGCTCTAGTGAAATGAAGGAAATGGTCCCCCTGGCTGCTGTTTGAATGATAAAATACAGCAATAATCAAGGTTCACTGGGCCCCTCAGGCCCCAGGGCCTCAGAGCCACTTCACCTGCTGCATCTATGGAAGCTTCACATATCACTTTGGGTTCTGGGATGTGTACATTCACTTATCCCACTACAATCAAGTTATCACAAGTCTTGACATGCAAAGTGCTCCTGAGTAAAAAAAACCTCGACTGGTTGTAGGTGACCAGGATCAACTGTGGCAGAAAATAGCTCCAAGCACGAAAATAAAAGTCACCCCATTAACGAGTCACATAGGCAACAAACAAAAAAGCGTACCAGATTCTGCAAAGTTTTGAACTTCTAAAGACGCTGCACAGGGCTTTTGCATTGTATGGGCAACTGCATGCATTTGTACTTGTTGCGGGCATGGTTTATGTTAATATCGTGGAAAACAATAGTAAAACCGAGCCCACCAAATCATAAAATATGGCCACAAAAAGCCAAAAAACTCGTCCATCACAATGATCTGTCACACCTGCCCTTTTGGCACTACGAAATTGCCCTGTAGTCCAGTCTGACCCAAGGCGACTCAAATGGCCTGGTACCTATCCGCACACAGCAAAATAATCTGCACTCACAGTGACCAGCAAGACCTGCCCTTCTGACACCACCCCTGTCAAGTGGCACGCATCACAGGTAAAACTAACGCTTTTTAAGGAAACTCCTGCTTTACTGCAGTGTCTGAGATATAGCACGCAAACCAGCTGTGTACAGCTGACAGCGTGTAAAAGGATCTCTCTGGCAGGAGTTGGGGCCTGTTGTGCCGAAGGCTCTGTACCGCCACCTGGCGCACGGCAGCCGTCATTGCAAAGAATATAAAGCTCTTAATAGCGGCCTCACAATCATGCTCGTGCACAAATCCAGGGCATAAATGCAAGGACCTCCGTAGCTTTGCCAAGAGGGCTGCTGCTCCTCCTGTATCTGCTGGCATTGTGACCAGATTGGCGAAGTGAATTGAGGTGTTTCATGAATGCACACTACCATGGCTTCACGATTGATTGTTGCTTGCAGGGCACTTCCAGCTCACAGGGTGGTGCAAAGCAGCAAGAGTCATGGTGCTGCCACAGTCCAACCCATCCTTAACAGGCAGCATCTGCATATCCACTGCACATCAGACTTGGAGATGCTGTCTTCAAAAATAATAATGCAATTTTTGTATGCGAAGTTGTAGTGATTGAAAGACTGGTGAGCCACAGCCTGTTTCAAATGTAAACCCATGCAAAGGCCCCGTTCACACTACATTTTGTTTCTCCGAGTGCCTGTTAGTACATCCCCCTTAACTGTGCAGCTATGGACTGCAGGGTGATAGCTTCTTTGTGTTTTCTTTACTGTTGCTGTATTCACCTGTGAATTTTAAATTCTTATCTCCCAGGTTAATCCACTCTAAAAATTCCATTAATAATTCTTCAGGGCCGGTCCATATGAAAAAAATATCATCTATGAACCGGGCCCAATTTCTTATGTTTTCGAAGAATGGACTCATCTCATTGTATACATGGCGCTCCTCAAAGGAGCTGACATATATACAGGCCAGACTCGGTGCGCAAGTTGTGCCCATACTGGTCCCCTTTCATTGTAGAAATAGGTCTTGTTTAAAAAGAAAAATGTTCTTCAAAAGAACTTTTGAACACAGTCTATAATAAAACTCTTTTCTGCCCCCACGATCTCTGTTTCCTCGAGGGTGTTTCTAATGTATGAATTGTTTTATAGTTAATCTTTTTTAATATTTTGTATCGCAGTAAATAAATATTTGTTGAAAGTACCTTCATTTTATATGAAAAATAAAAAGTAACATATATCAGCACTACTTTCCAGTTTGGTTATAGACTACGGGTATAAGGGGAAAAACCTTGAGATTTGGAGGATGATTGAGTACGTGAAATAGAATCAGTGGTGAATGAATATTAGAATTGGATGATTAATACAGAAGTCCAGGGGAACCTTTTGTTTTCCTTAGACTAGGCTCAATCCCCTGGGATAGAGAGAGCCACCTCTCTCCTTTTTTATAATAAAAGTAAATAAGTGCCAGAGCCCTCCGAGGAGGCCATTGCAACTTGCACCACCCATTGCCCCTGCCAGCGCTGCCAATGACAGCAGCAACACAACTACTAACCACTGCATGCCTACAAGTGTGACAATTAAGACTATTCTAGATCACCTATATATATATATATATATATATATATATATATATATATATATAGCAACACACTCCTAGAAATCGGCTCCAGGTTAAAAACGGCCAGCACTCCAGTGTCAGAATTCTTAGATTATTTATTTCCAAACCCCCCAGCACCCTCGACAGACGCGTATCGCACAAGGCTTCGTCAAAAAAAAAAAAAAAAATTTTTATATATATATATATATATATATATATATATATATATATATATATATATATATATATATATATATATATATATATATATATATATATATATATATATATATATATATATATATATATATATATATATATATATATATATATATATATATATATATATATATATATATATATATATATATATATATATATATATATATATATATATATATATATATATATATATATATATATATATATGAGAAGTGGTGTGGCTCACTGGTTAGAGGCGGCAGACCCGAGAGCAGAGGATGGCCCGGGACCAGGGTTCGATTCCCGGCGCGGCAGGTTTCTGGACCAGGGTCAGCGGACTCGATAATTCTCTCGCCTCGGTGCCCACTCTGATCAGCGATCACACTCGGCAACTCTGGGCATTAGCTTGCCTCATCTTCACTAACGGCCCCACCAGACCGCTGGTCTCACCCTGGAGATACCCATTAAGGGACCATCTCCCAGGGAAGCCAGGAAGGGTTTCGCAGCGGTCGAAGCGCCTTGGGACCCTCCGGGTAAGTAGTGCGCTATATAAATGCCTATACATTTACATATATATATATATATATACTAGCAGCCCGACCCAGCGTTGCCCGGGGCAGAAGGGGGCTGGGGGCAGCATTTCAGGCTTGTGTGCACTCCCGCCCCGGCCCCCGCCCACCACGACATTGTCTGTGTCCCTGACAATGTTGTGGCGGGCGGGGGCCGGGGCGGGAGTGCACGCAAGCCTGAAATGCTGTCCCCAGACCTTGAGCCTTACCGCAGTTGTTCCGGGCCAACCTCCCGCACCGGCTCCCTCCCGTCCCGTGTCCCAGAACCTTACCTGAGCCGCCGCTCCTCCTCGAGCTCCTCACTTCATCGCCGCTCCTCCTCGTCATCACGTACGTTGCGGCCAGCGTTACGTCGTGGCTGTCAGCGTCGCGGCCGGCACTACTTTTTTTTTAAGTTATATTTTTAAATTTATGTTTTTTTTAAATTTTCTATAGCCTATGTCCATCTGCACACCCTGAGGATTACAACAATGTATTGGGTGTGTGGATTGGCGCTGTGGTTCCCGAGTTTACCTTGCCAAAAGGTTTGTGTTCTCTCTTTATAATAGTAGTATAGATGTATGATGTGGAATTGTCTTAATTGTCATTTTATATTGATTTATTAAACACTGTTGTTGTGCTTATCTCAAAATTAGGCAGACAGCACCGCCATGTGGTAGACTATCATTAGTGCCAGTGTTGAGAATTAGGTGCCAGTGCCGAGCACCAGAAACCACCTGCTCAAAGTAAGCACTCATACTACCCAATCGATAATGCAAGTAAATAAATTAGTGATTATGTCAACTTCAACAAACGATGTTATGGAGGCTGTGTATAGAGGTTTGTTAGTACATCAGAAGGGAGGTGTTTTTTTCAAATGGTGCAGTATGCTGGAGCACGTCTCCCTTTGCATCCTTGATGAAGGCTCCCCTGTGGCCTGGCAATGGCTGTTGCACAGTTCTACATCCATGCTCCGCAGTGGACAACATGGTTCTTTTACGTTGGTTACTTGAACCGTACATTGAAGGAAATGCAGGTAATATCAGACATTTACCTCATTACAGAAACATTACTCCCTTGTTATACTTGCTATGAAGTTTAGCTCAAAGTGCCACACATTATGCATTGTGTCACACATAATGTATTGACATTTCACACATAAGCATGCTTGAAGCAGAGAAATGTCACACATAAGCACACTGAAAACTTGGCAGCTATTTGGCACTGCCAGATTGTCATATAGGCCAGTCTGACCCAAGGTGACCCACATGACCTGGTACCGATCATCACTATTCTGCCTCCACCAACGGGTTGGTGATTAAAAAGCGTTCTCCAATTTAGCGGCAAGATATCTGAAAATAGAAACAACCCAATGCAACACGGCATAAAGAATGTCTGTACCGACAAGAAAAGAACTTAACATTGTTCAAGCACAAGCAATGCAAGTTGAAAACACCAAGCTGCAAAGTCTGACCACAACTATCCCCAAACTTTGGTAAATACTTGGGGCCTTATTTATAATTTTTGATACACTGCAGCATAGCAAGCCCTCCTGCTAGGCTGACATGCATCAAAAGAAAAGGGCAAGAATGCACCATATCTACAAGATATGGCACATTGCTGTTCTTCTTCCTTGCGCCGGCGCACAAACAGCTGCTGTGCGCCAATACAGACACCCTTGCAGGGGTTCCTGCCTTGCGGGAATGATTGTTTTTGTGCAGGAATGTTTTCCTGCACAAAAACAATCATTGATGGCATTTTCCTCTTTCCATGAATGCTGCAGAATGCAGCACGCTTAGAAAGAAGAAAAAAATGGAAAAAAGTATTTCTCCTTGTTGCGCCACTCCAACGCCTCCCACAGGGAGAGGTAGGATTCTGATGCATTCTCAGGTTTACAAAACATAATAAATCACGTGCCACGTTATAAATGTGTCAGGTCCCATGGATGTTGCGTGGGAACATCCACAGCAACACCCAAGGAACGCCCCTTTCATGCAGAGTAATGCATGAAAGGGGCCCATATGTACAAGACCATGAAAAGTCACGCAGGGTGACTTTAGGTGGCCTTGTAATATGGGCAGGCTTACTGCGCTGCCGGAGCGTCTAAATACGTGACGCACTGGAGGCGCATTGGGCTTGTAAATGCGGCCCCTGGTGTTTACCAAAAATGTGAAAGCGTAGCTTAAATTCATCAGCCAACATATGTGGCTTTTTTCCTCTAAACGTTGCATTAGAAATGTAAAAACTATTAAGCAACAACCAAGCAGCCGGACAAGGTTTCTCATTAAAGGTCTGGACGTGAAACAAGCCCTCGACTGTACTCCCTGACTTTTTCAGGGAATGGTTCGAGAGGGAGAAGGTGTGTTACCGGCTGGCAGATGAGAAGAAAGTTTGTGAAGTGCTGTAAAGCTGAGCCTGTTGAGAATAGAGCCGGTTTCTATCTAGCCCCCTTTCCCCCCACCTTCACTTGATTCCAGGAACACGAAAAACACTTCTGAAGGATCATGGAACTAATTAATCACATTTGAGCACTGTAGCGTTTCCAAACACCCTGTCACTCAAAATCACCCCCCTCTGCCCCCGCCACCACCCAATCTGCTTGAACTATATGTGGATGCATATTTCTCCGAACACCTTCACTTCCAGATCCACATCGACCCCAAAACCACACTCAGAGGCACCCTCCTCTACAGACCACCAGGACCCCGCGCAAAATTCAGTGAAGACATCACGGACTTCATCACTCCTCACGCGCTCCCCTCCAAAGACTATATTCTTCTGGGAGACCTCAACTTTCACCTTGAAAAGATAAACGACCACAACACCGCCACCCTCGTGGACAACCTCGCCAACCTCGGACTTAAACAACTAGTCACTTCCCCCACCCACATCGCAGGTCACACACTCGACCCCATCTTCACCTCCAGCAATCATGTCTCCTTCAGCCACACTACGGATCTCCTATGGACCGACCACAGCTGCGTTCACTTCACCTACAACAAGCCGAAACCCATCAACCACTCCCAACCTACCCTGCAAAGAAACTGGAACAAAATCACCACGGACCAAATCTCCGCATCGCTCCTTCGAAACTCCCCAGCCCTCTCTTCTAACGCCAACGAAGCCGCCGCCAACCTCACCCTATGGTTATCCAACACCGCCGACACCTTAGCACCACTGAAAAAACGTCAAAGCAAACCTGGCAACAAGAAGGCCTCATGGTTCAACGATGATCTTAAGAAATCCAAGAAACTCTGCCGCTCCCTTGAAAAGGCCTGGAAAAAAGACCCAACCACCAGCACCAAGGACGCATTCAAAAGCGCCACCCGCACTCACCACCAACTGATCCGAAAAGCCAAGAAAACAGCATTCAAGGATCGACTTGACAACAACGCCCACAACAGCAAGGAACTTTTCAACATCGTCAAGGAATTTTCCAACCCCTCGGCCAACTCCAACGACATCACCCCCTCTCAAACCCTCTGCGACTCCCTAGCCTCTTTCTTCCACAACAAGATTGCAGACATCCACAACAGCTTTGACAACCAACCCGGAAACCAACCCACCCTACCATCTGCTGACCATCTTCCCCCCGTAAACACCCTTAACGCCTGGAACCCAATCTCCACTGAGGAAACCATCCGCCTGATGAATTCCATCCACTCTGGATCCCCCACAGACCCTTGCCCTCACCACATCTTCAACAAAGCAGACTCCGTCATAGCACCGCACCTCCGAGACGTCATCAACTGCTCCTTCAACTCCGCTACCTTCCCAGAAGTCTGGAAACACGCTGAACTCACCGCCCTTCTGAAAAAACCAACAGCGGACCCCACCGAACTCAAAAATTACCGCCCCATCTCGCTTCTTCCATTCCCGGCCAAAGTCATCGAGAAAGCCGTCAACAACCAGCTCGCCGCCTTCCTCGAAGCCAACAAATCCCTCGACCCCTCACAATCTGGCTTCCGAGCAAAACACAGCACTGAGACCGCCCTCATCGCAGCAACAGACGACATTCGAACTCTACTGGACAATGGAGACACAGTCGCCCTCATCCTCCTCGACCTCTCTGCAGCATTCGACACAGTCTGCCACAGCACCCTTCTACAACGCCTCAATAACATCGGAATCCAAGGAAAAGCACTTGAATGGATCACCTCGTTCCTCACCGGAAGAACCCAGAGAGTCCGCCTTCCTCCATTCAAGTCCGAGGCCTCTGAAGTCATCTGCGGCGTACCTCAAGGATCCTCACTCAGTCCCACCCTCTTCAACGTATACATGAGCCCCCTCGCGGCCATCACCCGCCAACACAACCTCAACATCATCTCTTACGCGGATGACACTCAACTGATCCTTTCTCTCACCAAGGACCCCAGCACCGCCAAAACTAACCTACACGAAGGAATGAAAGAAGTCGCCGAATGGATGAAACAAAGCCGTCTGAAACTGAACTCAGACAAAACAGAAGTCCTCATCTTAGGTACATCCCCCTCTGCTTGGGACGACTCCTGGTGGCCGGAAGCCCTCGGAAAAGCACCCATCCCGACAGACCACGCACGGAACCTTGGCGTCATCCTGGATTCTTCACTCTCAATGAACAGACAAGTCAGCGCCGTATCCTCTTCCTGCTTCAACATCCTTCGCATGCTCAGAAAAACATTTCGCTGGATCCCCTCCGAAACAAGGAAAACAGTCACCCACGCTCTGGTCACGAGCCGACTGGACTACGGAAACACCCTCTACGCAGGTACCACCGCGAAACTCCAGAAGAAACTCCAACGAATCCAAAACGCCTCAGCCAGGCTCATATTAGACATCCCACGCAACTAACACATCTCTGGTCACCTTAAAGACCTCCACTGGCTACCCATCAATAAGAGGATCACTTTCCGACTGCTTACCCACGCACACAAATCACTCTACGACATCGGACCAGACTGCCTCAACTCACGACTGTCCTTCTACACCCCCCCCCGCCAACTACGTTCTTCCAGCCAAGCCTTCGCCACTGTACCTCGCATCAACAAGACCACCATGGGAGGCAGGTCCTTTTCATATCTGGCTGCTAAAACATGGAACTCCCTCCCCGCTTACCTTCGCCTCACCCAGAACCACCTAGCGTTCAGAAAGCAGCTTAAAACGTGGATATTTGACAAATAATCCTCCTCCCCTTCCTAAGCGCCTTGAAACCCTCTGGGTATGTAGTGCGCTATACAAATTTTATGACTTGACTTGACTTGACATATGGGGATAAAGTTATAAACGAGCCACTAACGCTTTTCACACAGACTAACCAATTTATCTATAATTACAGCAGAATCGATTCTGGAATACATATTCGCGGGGCATGGGCGACCAACACAGGTCCAGGAGGGTTGAATCCATGGGATACTTTCAGCAAAGCCACAATAGATGTATGTGCTTTAGGTGATTCTAAATGGAACTTCTTGACACAGTGCCTATCCTCATAATCTAGAATGGATGCAGCCCTCTGGAACCTACGCTGGACACCTCTCCTCCCTGTAACTGACATTATTTGCATCTGGACCTTCTCGCAAAGGGAAATGTGCATAGGTGGGCCAGGTTTTTTACTATAGGAATGAGGTCACCTTAGATACATAGCTGCCGGGAGTCCCCATAGTAAGAGATTCCCCTTCTGTCAGCCATCACTGTATAGTTAATGATTATGGGACTTGTTTGGCCGCACAAATAGGAAAAGTAAAACTAACAGTCCCACAATGCAAAGGGGCACTAGTTTATAACAAAGAGACAATTGACAGGGTTGCAAAATAGCCTTGAAAAATGTGTTTTTGATACCCTAGGACTTGCTGCTGAGCAGTCAAGTGGCCCATTTTCACACCCAAGATCTACAGCGAGTCCTGTGTTTTTAGTCACCAACATCAATACTTTGCATTCCAGAAGCTAAGTTTCTTGTTCCACATTAAATGTACAGTCCTAAAAGTCCTACACACAGAGTTCATTAAAACATGCCCTAACTTAAGAGCTCATACATATTATGGTGCTGTTTCACAGCTCTCAAGTTTCCCTGTTCCACGTATGAGTGGGTCATCAAGTCCAGGTACTTTCCATTGCATTCTGGGATAGGTAGTTCGGTTGACCTCATTATAAAACAAGTACTACGAATCCCGAAATGCAAAGAAAATACACGGAGCGGTTGCGCAACTCACAGAAAAAGAACAGGGAAAGTTGTTAGCCCTGCTGCTTTCCCGCTACACTAAACGCCTGAAAGGCCGGCGCTTCATCTATTTACACCTAGTGAGGAACCTTTCACTTTTGTTCCTGACTCTTATGGTTTCTTCGTGGCTCTGCAAACACATGGAGACGCCTCTACCCAAGATTCTCGTGTCAGCTTGTACCATCTAATATCAGCCTGCATGCTTGGCCTTGCAGACCAATCTGTATGAAGGGAAAAGTGGAACTACAAGTGGCATAAATAAAGGGCTTTTGGCTGTAATGTTAGGAGTGGCTAAAGGTGTCACGTGATGGGAAGGACCTGGCAACTATGAATCAACAACCAAGCCCCCTGCTATTTAACAGACAAGATTTTACCTGAGCATTTCTAATTGTCTTCTCTTGTGTTTTTCTTTTCCTTGAGAGTTAACCCCTCAGTGACATTTTCCGTTTCGGATTTTTTTTTAAACTCACAAAAAAGTGCACTTAATAATTCACAATGACGACAGTGGCCGTTTTTACGTAGTAAATGATGTTATTTCTGAGCTGCTTTCACTTTTCATTTGTCATCAATGTTTAAAGTTATTTTTTACATTGATAGCTCGGTTTTACTATGGTATTTATGTTTGCCGTTTCTTTGCCTTCTTGTAGTTCTTGGTTTCGGTTTGCTGTCTCTGGAGTGCAATAGGTTCTGCTCTTTGGCAAGAGGCAACGTCTTTTTCAAATAAAGCTGTGAGTTTAAACATTTTTTTACGTTCCACTTAATTCTTTCTTTGGTTTGTTTTCCACTTCACTGTTGATTGTGTTAATGTTCTGGCTTCTTCTGATATCCGAATGGCAAACGATTTGCGAGTCTGAGGCCAAAAGTGAAGGGTTTAAGGGAGTACTTAAAAGTCCCATGTGGGGGACAACTTAAAGAATGTAAATAGTGCACTTGATGCTGGCTAAAAGTTAGGCTGTGCTCACACTTGAGACTCCTACAACACCGAAGACCACTGTAGAAAGTGCAAGAGCCTGGCAAATCATGACACTACCTTTCGAGCAGTAAGAAACCATTAAAGCTAATTGGGTCACCGATGGTGGCCAAGAACGACCCTGTCTTTCAAGTAGTAAGATTTCATTATAGTCGAAGGGCATTGAGGAGGTCCACAAAGACAGCAGCGCTCCAAGACATTAAGCTCACACTCAGCAGGTGAAGCGTGAGACCTTTACACCAAACACCACCATTTTGAGACACACTCCATTGGCCTTCATGGTTTTTTAGCTCCTGCTTTGTGTTTGAGTTTGTGCAGGTGGGCCTCGATCTGGCGCCTGAAGACCAGCATCCCGAGCTGGCCGTGGGAGGCCTCGTTCACAGCTCTGGACTGCACGCACATCTTGTACTGCTCCGGAGCCAGCTCGTCCGGACACCGCTTCTCATGCCAAAGGTGGAAGAGCCCCCGCACTGGCGTTCGGATCACCATCAGGCTACTATGCAGGTACTTGCGGTAGAGCTGGACATCTTCTCCACCCCAGCCTTTGATGTGCAGGTCAAACCCACCTATGTTAATGAAATCTGAACGGTACTGACAGGTCATACCGAACCCAAAGTCTCTCCAAAACCCAGTGTCCTTCCTTATAACCACCTGTTGCTCAACTGAGGGAATAGCATCCCGGCGTCCATACACGATGGAAGGATTGTACTGACTGAAGAGTACTGGATAAAACACACGTTTCCCTGGCTGTGCGTTCAACCTGCAGGTGTTGAGGAACTCTGCTGTAAAGTATATGTCAACATCACAGAAAAAAAGCAGCACATTACGGCCTTTCCAAGCTCGCGCTCCGACATCTAACCCTTTACCCCTGGAGAACTCTTCGTTCAACTGGATAAAAGTGAAGTTCTTAAAATTTGCAGATTTGGCCTTGTTTTCGAGTATGGTCTTTACTTCCTGTACCTGGTCCTTTCCAAAGTAGACTACGGTGAGGTGGACTCGGCCATCTTGCTGGATGCACACTCGGTGGAAATTGTGCATGAATTGTTGGAACTTGTCTGCTCTTTTGGCCAATGGGACGATGATATTGATGAGCACACTCACGGCATTGATTTCTTCATGCTTCACCGTTATGATAGGGCCGAAGGGTCTGAATAGGGCGAGGCGCTTAAATTCATTTTTCTGCTTTCCTTTGAAGGTCAGTTCGTACAAAGTACCTTTGTCCCTTTCTGTCCGGTAGATGCCTTCGATGAAATCGGAGTTGGAATATTTATGGTGGCTGACATTGCTATCATCATCTGGACTATTGAGAGTCTCCACGGCAGCCCGGATAACTTCAGCCAGCTCATCCTTCTTATCTTGCCTTATAAGTTTTTCCTCCGGATGACGAGTCAGTCCCATTTCCAACTGATAGACTCGCTCAAGGGTAAAGCTTTCGAAAGGAACAGCAGCATATTCACTTGGCAACTTCATACCAGAGCGGACTTCAGCCTTCTCAACTTGGGAGCGTAAGAACTCAAGGAGGCCAGTTTGGGTTTCCTCAGGGCTGCCTTTTTCAAAACCAACAGCCAGCGAGTCACTTTGGGGCCCATGCATGTTCTTCAGGCGTTGGTCATGTGCCTGAAGCTCGTCCTTCAAGTGCGCAATCTGCCTCTTGAGGCTGGTGACGTAGTTATGATGCTGCTCGTCACGGTCCTCCTGCATTGACCGATGTCCTTCCTTCCCTGTTGGTCTGTTGACTCTCGCTAATGTCAGACTCTCGTTTGGAAAGTGTAGAGTGCAGGTCAACATGGACAAGACTGACATGGCAAGACGAAGCACCACCAGCAAGATTGCCAAGCGCAAAACCCATGCCAGCAGCCCTCGTCGGCCCATCCTTGGTGAGATATCTTCAACGGGCTTGCAATCATCGAAATCACCGTGAAGTGCCAGTCATTTGGACCACCAACCCCTTTCGAATATCTTGCAGACATACATATGTTGAAATATAAACACAGAATGTCTGCAAAAGTCCAGATTCTCATATAAATATTCTAAGTGGACCAACCGAGGTCTGAAGTTCCAGGAAGGAGGTAGTTTATATTCACCAGAAAGTACAATAGATGCAATTCGGAATCCGGGTCAGAGTCAGCAACCGTGCCATAGCTCTTCTGCTTGAGTGGTTATAGTCACTTCGAGACCGTTGCAAGAGTCACCTGCCTTCCGGTCCGGCAATTCATAGGATCGAATTAAGTCTACGGACATCATACCCTATTGGCTCCTGATTAATATTCTTTTCGGAATCTCTGGGAGGCGCCCATTGGCAGTTCCATTTACACGACTGTACCTCAAGGCGCGCTGCTCCTATTCCAGAGAAGCTTCTGGAAGGCTCAACGGTCCACTCCTGCGTCACACCGATTCCACGTCACGCTGCTTGTTTTCTCGTCACGGGAACATTCAGCTCTGTCGGCCGTTTAATCAGTTTCCATCCGACCTCCGCACTCGGCTCGGGCCGCGCTCCTCGGCTGTCCCTCGCCCTGCAACAACTTCGGACGTTTGAGGAGCGGCCGTTTACTATTTCAAGGTTTAAAAGTTATTTTTTCTGCCTCAAAATGGTTCCATTCAACCATTTTTTTTTTACTTTTCATAAAAAAAGGTCTTTGCAAATTATCATTCCCTAAAGGGAACACGGAATCCGCAAGTTCCCAATTTGGCAGGCGGGCTGCAGGGCGGCGGGAGAGCTGCTCTCGAGTCATCAAAGAGGCCAGTGTGCGGCGGGAACAGAGGCAGGGCTGTTCCGCAGGGGGGCCCGAGCCTCGGCCTCCCTCAGATAGGTGGGTTGAGCGCCTGCTGCAGGGACATGGATGTACTCTGCAGGTCCCAGGTTTGAATATCAGCAGCTCAGATCACGTCCTTTCACCTGGGCCACTATGTTGTAGCCAAACAGGTTTTTCAGGGCGCGCAGGTTTCCCAGGGCAATGCCTGTGCAGCTCGTCCTGGACAGGCTTTTTTCTCGCTATCTGGCATTTGTAGTCCTGTTGATCACATTATGAAATAAGCGCTACCAATCATAGAATATCATGCCAAAACCTGGACTGGATAACATACGAACGCAAGAACGTGGGCCTTTTGAGACTCCTGGGCTGCCCTTTTACTAATCATTGTAATCTGGTGTGCTAGCCCCATTAGCAAGTGCACCAAGACTACAACTCCCAGAATGCACGAGATATTTTTCGGAAGCCCATGGATGCAAACTTAGGGTCCTCAATAGCATGGCGTTATTAAGTATCACGTCTTCTCTCTTCATCCTTCCGAGGTGGCTAACAGAAGAACCAGTGAGTTGTGTATCAATACTACCTGATCCATAAGCTCTAAGAGACAGTTCACTTTCTAATGCGACGTAGGTTAACACAAATGCTCTCAACAGCTCTCAAACTACTGTTTATCTCAGCTAACTAGGAGACACACTTGCCGCTTTTAGTAGTGAAGTAACAAGTGGTCTGAAGTTTCCGGCCTTCTAGTAAAAGGTTGCAAAGTGTAAGAAAGAGAGGTACATTTTTCTAGGTGAGCTCATAGTCAGACTCACGGGAAACGGGCGAACCCATTTCTTGCAATTAACCACCCTGTATCGTATGCACATATGGTCACCAGATGACTCTATGTCACTAGGACATACATTTTCTAGTTCTGGGTTTTCATTTAAGATATCAGTGCATTCTGGGAGCTGTAGTTTTAATTCGTTTTATTTGAGCCATTTGGACCAACACCAATGATACTGTGGTGTAACACAAAATGATGGGCCCATATCGCACTGATATTCTCTGGCCTTGGGCTGAATAGTGCTCCTCTTGAAGTGTTAGTGGGCTCTCGGTGGGTTGCAGGCACTACTGTGCTGAAGGGGCTGTATGTTAAAAGCAAAGTCCAGGAATGGAAAAGGGTGTCCTGGTGACATGGAGCCATCCATATGTGCTCAGGTTTATCAGCTGAATCTATGTCACCACATTTCAAGTCCTTTTGTTTAAGAAATCACTTCATTCCGGTAGTGGTAGTCTTTGCTTGCTTCATCTGAACCAAATGAACTTACATATGTGCTAACAATTATTACAGAAAAAGGCAAGACTCATTCTTGGTTTCTTGATAACGTGGGACTGTATAGTAATCCTTCTAGTGTGATTCCGCCAGCCTGCTCTGACGTTTTAACCCATAAACTTTTGCATTCTGAGAATTGCAGTTTTTTTTTTCTTGTCACATATTTGTTTCAACATGTGCCAGTGCAACCCTCATGAATTGAGGCATGTGTCTGCTGAGTGAGTTCACCAGTGCCCTGATTTTGGTGTAGGCTAGTATCAAGCACAGTATACCATGGTTGTGTTTTGAATAGCTCTGATTTCACAGCCAGTTCTTGAGTGCGGAAAGGTCTTTACTCCCAAGCACTATCGTCAGTGAAAGAAAGTGCTTGCAAATGTAAAAAGTGCTTGTAAATGTAAAAAGTGCTTGTAAATGTAAATCTGGAGGAGGAATGCAAGATGTACCCCACAATAAACAAATGCTGGGGGAGTTCCAGAATACTTTGTGTCCCCCATTAGTCATGTTTCTCGTCCCAGCTCCCTCTGCAACGGTCCTCCTGTCCAACTTTCCCGAAGTCCGCTACCCTCTGCTGTCTTGGGCTCTGTACCTCCTCTGTTCGTTTGTCTGCCTCTTCTCTGCTTGCTCCTGCCCCCTATTTTCCTTTTTCTGCTTGTTCTGGCTGTTATTTTGCCTCTTTCTGCTAGTTTTTGACCTTTATTATGCTCTTTCAGCTTGTTTGTGACCTTTATTCTGCCTCTTCCTGTTCGTTTTCCGACCTCGATTTTGCCTCTTTCTGCTTGTTTCTGCCCTTTATTCTGCCTCTTTCTGTTTGTTTTCCGACCTCGATTTTGCCTCTTTCTGCTTGTTTCTGCCCTTTATTTTGCCTCTTTCTGCTCGTTACTGACCTTAATTCTGATGTCGCATCCACAGCACCGAGCTGCGCCATACAAATGCTTATTGATTGTGCATTGACTTTGAGAGGTGCTCTCCGCTGTTTTGAAGCTGAGGATTTGGTGTGCTACTATTCACGAAGACTAGAATGCTGAATTGCTTTGTTTACATGTGGTAAAAGTAGTAGGGTTAGAATCGAATCCCATCCCTAAAATAATGATATATACATGCACCATGAAAGAATGTCCCTAATTCAACTTTATGATGTGAATTTATGCCTGTGAGGGTCACGTGGCACAAATGTCAAGAGACTTTTCCCAGACATGTTTGCAGAAGATCAGTGCTAACATTTAGGAAAGCCTCTGGCACTGGACTGCAGACTCCTTGGCATTCACCTGCAGAGCTACATTCTGACTCGGTGGAAATTTACTCCATAACCCGCCAAAGAATACAAGAAGAGAGAGGAAGTGCTGGAAAGATGAACAAATTAAGCAAACATAGGCCCAGATTTAGTTAAAAAAATTGCAGCACAGAGCTGCTTGAGTTACTTAAGCACTGTAGCACAAAATAAAAATATTGCACTGCCAAGAGTCGCACTCCTATGTCATCGGCTCTGCCTGTGCCAATATGCCATCAGCAAATGAGATCACATAGTGCCTTACTCTGCACTGCTGTTTGTGCCATGTTGCCACATGAGCACCTGCACTAATCAACAGTAAATCTATATTCGATAAAGACACCCCCTGCAGAAAAGAAGTTTCTTCAAGAACTCGGACAAGACGGAGGTACTCATCCTCGGACCCACCCCCTCAGCCTGGGACGACTCCTGGTGGCCGACCACACTGGGAACAGCACCAACACCCACCGACCATGCACGTACCCTAGGATTCATCCTCGACTCCTCCCTCTCCATGTCTAAACAGGTCAACGCCGTCTCCTCCTCCTGCTACAACACCCTCCGCATGCTCCTCAGGATCTACTGGTGGATCCCGACCGAAACAAGAAGAACAGTGACACAGGCCCTCGTCCGCAGCAGACTGGACTACGGCAACGCACTCTACGCAGGAATCCCAGCCAAACACCTACGACGACTACAACGCATCCAAAACGCCTCCGCCCGACTGATCGTCAACGTCCCCCGCCGCAGTCACATCACCCCCCACCTGAGAGACCTACACTGGCTCCCCGTCGACAAGAGGATCACTTTCAAGCTCCTCACCCACGCACACAAAGCACTCCACAACGCCGGACCAGCCTACCTGAACAGCAGACTCAGCTTCTACACCCCCACCCGCCAGCTCCGCTCCGCCAGCCTCGCCCTCACTACTGTTCCCCACATCCAACGAACAACCTCCGGCGGCAGAACCTTCTCCTACCTCGCCGCCAAGACCTGGAACATCCTTCCTACCCACCTACAGCAGACCCAAGACCTACTCGCCTTCAGAAGACTCCTCAAGACCTGGCTCCCGCCCTCCCCTCAGCGCCTTGAGACCCTCACGGGTAAGTAGCGCGCTTTACAAGTACTCTGACTGATTGATTGATTGATTGATTCATTCATTTCAAAACTGTTTAGTTTCAGTTAGACTTTGTTGTTAGCAGCATCCAAGTACAGCTTATTGTAAATAAGCATTTAGAGTTTGGTAAGGTTGATCGACTTAAACTTGTTGGAGAGCATCAGCATGTACAGAGAGGAAGTGAACTCTCTACAAAGAGGACCTCAGAAAGTCTTCGCCATACCCAAACCATCAAAGTATCAACCTAATTTGACAGCACATAGCTAAATCAGAAGCGACCACGCTGCCTGAGGCTGGCTGCCTCTACCCGTTGCCCGGCCAGCTCTCTGGCCTGTCACAGCGATTGACTGGGCTGAGTGAGGTCCAGCTCAATTGAGCCTTGGACTCTTGGTTGGCACAATGGAAATCCAGTCAGTGCCCCCGCTCCTGAGCTGCAGCGTGCGCCAGCCTACTCTGAGGGACGGCCTCCAGTGCAGATCTTCCGTTTGATGTAGCTTCTCTCCCTGCCCAGCCGGCATTTACCCCCTCCTCCTCATTGGGGTGTACCTGCTCCCTCTTCATAGGCCCTATCTCTCCAAGAGCAATGGACATAAAATTAGAACCTACGGTATGGGTTTTAATTCCTTCACAACTAAGTACCCTCTTAATCTCTCCAAAGATGCATCTAAAAGACTCAAACACAGACTCTGCAAATCCCACTCTGAAATCCTCATTGCTGACCCATACTTCTGCTATGGTAAGGAAACATTAATTAGTGCGCTCATTTGCTACACAAAAAGAAGTGCACAATGGAGGAATGCTCTGTATTCCATGCGCCTGATCACCAACTCCTGAAAAACACCTCATGGTCTTAGACTATCAGTATCTCCCTCACCCTTCTGCAGAGATTACCATATCCCTATACAACAATGGGAACAGTCTAATTCAATTCTCAAATGATAAACTAGATATATTGGATGAGATCTTCCCTACCCTCAAGAAGGTTGTGAACAAAAAGAACTCATCTCCTATCCAAAGTCATCTTATCTTCCCTGGCTTCCCTCTTGCACTCATATTAACACCTATATTAACACCCATGCTTACCCCAGCATCACTAATGCCCATTCCTTATCACTAGCGCTTGCTACCCTACCTTTTCTCCTGCCATAAGCCTTAGAGTCTATGTATCCTGCTTGGTCTGGGACTCACTCTGTGATTCGCCCACCCAGTCCATATGCACTCTCTGCCCCTACAACAGAAAGCAAAGAACCCCAAATTCCTTGTCCCTTTCCCTCCCCCTCATCCTCACCCCTGCCCTCCGAACTCTCCAGTGAAGGTCCCTTCACATCTCTCCAAGCCCAGATGTTCACCATATCTGAATCTTTATCCGCTAACAGGATTAAGCTCATGCCTCCTAAGTCTCCCACTCATCACATAATCCCCCCTCCACTTAACCCTATTCCCACCCACCCTCAGACAGTCCCTCCACTAGACCTACCTGGTCTACAAATACTCTAGGCTTCCACAAGTGGCATCTCCTCTCATCCTGGCCTCATACGTGGCCTCTCCTCCCAACCAGGCTTCACCCCCCCATCCCAAGACCGCCTGTCAGTACGATTCTTTGGAATTTCCACATGACGAGATTTCACTTAACCTGCTAAATCTCAAGGATGAACTACAGACACTTACATCCATCACCACAGAGCTGCTGCCCATTCAAAGGCCCAATACTGCCCTGATAAATCGGACTGGTTCCCAAACTGTCATGCTGCCTGCCCACCCCCATCACACTCCTTATTTTAGTTAGAAAACTATACACTTCCCTAATGCCCTCTCGCGACCCATGACATTGACGAGGGGCTATCTGAAAGTGACATCCACGCCCTCCTCCTTGCTCCCCCACTAAGGATACCAACAAGGCCTGTCTGGGTCAAATCCACACCATCCAGGCTAATCCTTACAGAGAAGCTGGTTACAAACCCAGAGCAGTAAGCAATGCCAATCTCAAGCATATCGACATCACCCGTGCTGCCACTGTCTACACCAATAACCTCCTGAAATGTACGCTCCTCCTTTGCAGATCAGCTGTTAAGCATGCGCCTGAAATTTATAACCTCATTCTCACACATGAGTTCGATATTGTTATCCTCACAGAAACCTAGCTAAACAACTCATCTCCTCCTATTTTACACTTAACAGTCACAGCATCATTAGACTGGATAGATCTAAGAGATCTGGTGGGGGAGTAGCCTACTTTCCCTGCAGCACCCTCTCTGTGAATCAGTCAGAAACTGCTGCTCTGCCTGCTTGAGAATGTCTTTGCATAGATATCGCTAGCAACAATAGTCTCATTTTCAAAATGCACTTGATCTACTACCTCTTGGAGACAATCTGCCTATCAATGAACAAATCATGGAAGTCATCTCAACCAATGATGATCCTCAAGTTAGCAAAGATCTTCCTTGGGGATTTTTACCTTCATTGGAATGACTTGAATGTGCATGTAATGACCAGCATTAAATCCTTTCTATCAGACCTTGAGTTGACCCAAATCTGCGACGGCCCTACTTACAACAAGACCTTAGAAGACCTTATCACTGCAAAAACCGACAATGCTACATTGGAGTCCATTACCTCCCGTGACTGGACAGACCACTAGTGTATCATCTTCCTCATCAATCTAGCTGTGATCCCAAAAAGAGCTCAACAACAAAAAAAAACAATTGAAAAGAAGTCTTCGGAACATAAACCCTAATGATTTATCTATCCTCTGTAACAACTCCATGTCTCCTCAGATGGACATGGTAGATGTTTACGACCTCACAGAGTATTACCATACCTCCATTTTGAACATCCGTGACTCAATTGACTCCTTTCAACTAAAAAACATATCCACCAAAGTATCTAAACCTTGGTTCTGCGACAACCAGTATCCTAAAAGACGCAATCTGAGATTAGCAGAAAGAGCCTGAATATCCTCGCCATCCATGGAGCGCCTAAAATACTTAAGATCAGTGAGGAACACATACAACAGAAGTATCAGAAGCTCACAAGCCAACTAGTTTAGAACCCAGATAGACCAAGCAAGAAATCAACACACAAAGCTTTTTGAAATTGTCACGCAACAATCGCTAAACCTACCTAACCCACTTGCATTGAGTCCAACACACTCCCAAACTGTGAGGACTTGGTTTCCTTCTTCTTGGGAAAAATGAAAATCATTGAAAATGATCTACGGTCAGTGAGAACACTACTACTGGCTATCTTGCACATCTTTCGGCATCCCTCCCATACTGCTGATCCTTTTGATCACTCTGGGCATTTCCCCAAAACAATGCCCCTGGCATACTTTCACACCCTTCAATGTAAGTGACTTTCACAACATTCTTATTGCGTTCAAACCACCCAATTACTTCATCGAACCTTTACCTCCGATTATTTTTAAGGAGATCAAATCTTCTATTCTCCCCTTATGGACTAAGATTATAAATGCCTTGCTACGCCAAGGAACTACCATGATGGCTAAAAGCTGGGCCGGTAACCCCCATCCTGAAAAAAGCAACTGCAGATTGCTCAGACCTTAACAACTTCCACCCAATCTCCAACATTCCCACTCTGGCGAAGCTTCTGGAAAAATGTGTCCAGATCCAACTTTGCAACCACCTAGATAATGTCCAACTCCTTGGCCAATACCAGTCTGGCTTCCGTCAAGGTCACAGCACAGAATCAGCACTCACACACATAGTGGTGCGTCAAACGGCCGGGAGCCGTCTGACCCAGCAGTGCTCATGTGCGTCGGACAGCTCCCGTCCGTCCATGCATATGGCACTGGAAATCAATTTAGTGCGGGCACCAGAGGGATTTCCCTTTCCCTCAACAGCCCTGGGAACTGGGGAAGGGCTTCTCTAGCTCCAGAGGCTGTTTCTGTGGTGTCTCTGCATTGACGCGTTGACGTAATTTCAGAGAAACGGAAATTGAAATGAACCGGTAGGCTCATTTCAGTTTCACTTTCTACATGCTGAGGGGTCTCTCTTCACCCCAAAACCCATAGAAAGACAGGAGAGAATCATAGGAAAGGGGAGAATCTCCCTAGTGGATCCCTGGGTGATCCCCAAGAAGGGTTCCACCCACACCTCCCTGTACTCCACAGGGTGCCTAGTTTTCAGGAATGTGTGGGTTTAGTAGGTTTGCCCAGATGGCCGCGAGCCCGGGGCCAAAAACCCATGTGGTCCTTCTTGCCAAACCAGGTTGTTTTATGATGGGTAATTTTGATGTCTCCACAATACGTTTTGGGCCCTTGCCTGTTGCGGGTACTTGGCCCACCCACATGAGTGAGGTACCATTTCATTGGAAGACCTGGGGAAATGCTGGGAGGTAAAAAATCTGTGTTATCCCGGTGATCCCACAACTTTCCCACACAGAAACTTGAAAAAAAGATGTTTTTTTCAGCTAGATTTGAGGTTTGCAGGGCATTCTGGGTAGGGAAACATTGGAGGATACACGCCATATCTTCCTGGACTCTGCAGGGTGTTTAGTTTTCAGAAATGTGCAGGTTTGATAGGTTTCCCTAGATGGCCGCCGAGCCTGGGGCCAAAAACCCAGGTGTCCCCCCTTGCAAAACCAGGTCATTTTGTGATAAGTAATTTTAATGTCTCCACAATAGCTTTTAGACCCATCCCTGCCGCTAGCACTTGGCCCAGTCACACAAGTGAGGTACCATTTTTATCGGGAGACTCTGGTGAATGCAGGGTGGGTAAAAGTTTGTGGATCCACGCAGATTCCAAAACTTTCCATCACAGAAATGTGAGGAAAATGTGTTTTGTTAGATATAGTTTGAGGTTTACAAGGGATTCTGGGTAACAGAACCTGGTGAGAGCTACACTAGTAACCCCATCCTGGATTCCCCTGGGTGTCTGGTTTTCAAAAATGTATAGGTTTCCTTCGTTTCCTTAGGTGCCGACTGATCTAGGGTTTGAAAACCACAGCTAGACAATTTGCAAAATAAAAGGTCAGTTTCATTGGAAAAATGTGATGTGTCCACGTTACTTTGTGGACTGTTTCCTGTTGCGGGCACTAGGCCTACCCACACAAGTGAGGTACCATTTCTATCGGGAGATTTTGGGGAATGCGGGTGGGTGGAATTTTGTGGATCCACACAGATTCCAAAACTTTCCGTCACAGAAATGTATCTTTTGTTTTACAAAGTTTGAGGCTTGCAAGGGATTCTGGGTAATAGAACCTGGTGAGAGCCACACAAGTCACCCCAACCTGTATTCCCCTTGATGTCTCGTTTTCTAAAACGTATAGATTAGCTATGTTTCCCTACGTGCCAGCAGAGTTAGGGTTAAAAATCCACAGCTAGGCACTTTGCAAAAAAAGGGTTCCCAGTTTTCACTGGGAAATGTGGTGTATCCACTTTACGTTTTGGCCCGTTTCCTACCGACACAAGTAAGGTACCATTTTTATTGGGAGAATTCAGGGTGGGCGGAATTTTTGTGAATACACGCAGAGCAGATTCCAGAACTTTCCAACACAGAAATGTGAGGAAAAGATGTATTTGTGACACAGCTTGAGGTTTACAAGGGATTATGGGGAACAGAACCTGGTGAGGGCCACACAAGTTACCCCAACCTGGATTCCCCTGGATGTCTAGGTTTAAAAAATGTACAGGTTTCCTAGGTTTCCCTAGGTGCTGGCTGAACTAGGATTCAAAATACATAGCTAGGCACATTGCAAAAAAGGGTCAGTTTTCACTGGTAGAATTTGGTGTTTCCACATTGCGTTTTGGGCCGTTTCCTGTTGCGGACACTAGGCCTACCCACACAAGTGAGGTAGCGTTTTTATTGAGAGACTTAAGGGAACACTTAGGGGAACACAGAATAGTAGAACAAGTGTTATTACCAATTGACTTTCCATGCATTCCTACCTTCCAAATGTAAGACAATTTGTAAAAAAAGAATTTGTTTTGAAAAATGACCTCTAATTTGCATGCTTGTATGGGTCCCCACAATTTGGGAAATGTACAAAAACCACTGCTTATAAACTTTATGTTTTGTTCCCATTTCAGATATGTCTTTCTATTTTACCAAATGAACTGCGGTATACCAGGTACACAATGAAAAACCTTTGCATTACACAGCTCAGTTATTGGCTCTGGGTTCCTCGGGTTCTTGGTGAACTTACGAGTCCAATTTTCAGCTGTTAGTTTCTATAAAAAATAAACCTTGAAGGATCTACAAAATGATCCCTTGCTGAATTCAAAATGTTGTCTAATTTTTAGAAATTTACAGCTTTCTGTGATGCATTATTGGTTTCACACCCATTTTTTCAACTAACTGGAAGGAGGTTGAAAGCACAAACAATTGTAACAAGCATTTGCAATGCAATAGGTCTCGCATTAGGAAAGTTTGAGCTATTGGTATTGTAAATGACAAATTTTGTATTTATGTGTTGGTTTTAAAAATAACTAAATTAATAGCTTTGTCATTTACAATGCCAATAGTTTTAACTTTCGCAAATGTGACACCTATAGCATTTGTAATGCAATATGTGTTGTATTTACGTGACTTAGATGTATTGATATTACAAATAACAATGCCTTTTATTTATTTTTAATAATTAATACTTAAATAAAGTTATTGTAATTTATAATGGCAATAGCTTAAACTTTTGTAAATAACTTTTGTGAAGATTATGTTCAGTGTATTTTATTGTGACGAAAATCCAAGAACAGAAGTGACATATTAACATATTTTTGTGACATTTGTAATAACGCTTGAAACATTAAGAGAACATATTTGAACCATGTAGGAACTGGGGTCACCAGTTCCCCGGGTGTAGCCTGGCACGAGCAGGTAGGCACCCGAAAGCTTAGGTGTAAAGTGACCATACAGCACTCACATCCACTGAGACAGGAAACGCCCACAATGACTGACACCACACCAGTAAGTTTGAGTAAATTCAATAAGCTTTTATCTGGATCAAGATCACGTTTGGTAAATCATTTAGAGCAAATCAATAGTCACAGTAGCAATAACTCATTAAAACATTTCATCAGGGGAGCAAAGGGAGCAATTCAATCCTCAATACTGCATGTGTCAATAACCATTTCATTAGGCAAATAATCGTTTCCTTACTCAGAATTACTCAGTTCATTGGGTATCAGTGAACAAGGCCTCAAGCAAGGGTGAGCATCTCATTAGGCCAGGATAAACCATGCGTCAAGCTAAAATGCACACTACCTTAATCCAGACTTAACCATGCCTAATGCTAAAATGAGCATTTCATCATGGCAAAGATAAGCATTTCAGTTATTACACTAAGCAGGCATAAACATTTCATGTAATCTTGTTATCAGGAATGAACATTTCCTTAGGTAGAAATAAACATTTTCCTAGGTACTAAGGCCCCAAAGGTGTTTAGAAGGGCCCTGGCCTAGTTCTGGTCCTGGTCGGGGCAAATTGGGGCTAACGGGGATCAGTCACCAGTCTTCCCCAGGGAGGGGCGAGCTGAGGGCCACCTGGGGCCTCCCGCCCTCCTCCCTGGGGGTTTGTCCAACTTCTGGCAGTGAAGTGGGGGCCAACGGGGCCCAGCAACAGTTTCCCCAGGGGAGGGGCGAACTCAGTGCCTTCTCAGGCCTTCCGCCCTCCTCCCCGGGGTTTACCTGACTCTTCGGGCCTCCTCGGCCCCTTGCAACAGTTCCAGTGGCTGGTGGGGAGGTTGCGACCCTCCCGCGGTCTCTACGCTGCTTGCGGGACCGGTCCCGGGCCTCCTCTGGCCTCGGAACCAAGTCGGGGACACAGCGGAGCTAGCAGCGGCAGCAGGACGGGCCCGGGGACCAATCACAGTAGGCCGAGGGGAGGCGTGCCCGCCAATGGCAGCGTGGCCTGCGGGGCGGGACAGCCTCTCCTCTGATTACGGGGCAAGGATGGCGGTGACGCGGCCGATGACGCGGCGCCTAATCACGTGGTGCAGCTGGGGATGACTTCAGGGCCTAGCGCTGCCTGCTGGTGATCGCGGCAGTCTCCTCAGGGGTCCTTCCTCACAGGTCTGGGCCGCGGCGGTGACTGGATTTTCTAGGCGCACTGGCTGGCAGCGCCTCTCCTGATCGCCTTCCCGGGCCCAGAACAGCTCACAACAACACGGCGGCGGCCCTCCCTTGGCCCCGGGCCCGCCGGGAGCAGATGACGGCGGGGCCGGAAGGCTCCGGGGACTCCCGCACTGTAGCGTTAAGTCAGGCAGCCGCTTGCAGTACCGAACGGCGCGGGACAATGATAGCTCCTTGAGGCCACAACAGTTCACGGGGCACAGAGCTCGCAGGGCAGGATGAGAGCCCAGAAGCTTCGTGGCGCTTCGGGGGCAGTTATCAGTTTGGGCACAGTGCAGTCTAGCACCCAGCAGGGGGGGGACACTTTCCCAACAGATCTTTGGCAGGACAGGCCACACGCCCGTGGCAGAACAGCAGAGAGGGGTAAAGCAGAACAGCGCAGGGGATCCCGGTTAAGGCAAAAGGGGCACAAGGATGGCACAGCCCAGTACCTGGTTGATCCCCAGTAGTCCTGGTTAGCGCAGGTGGTTTTCTTCTTGGCGTGTGGTGGTTCTTGCACCCTTGGTAGGTAGTTTCTTGAGGGGGGGGGTTGAGTTGAAATCTGCTGACAGGATTCCTCAGCAGGTCACTGCAGGTGGTCCCTGGGTTCCCCTCCCGCTGGGCCAGATCAGTGGGCTAGTTCAGTGTTTCTCACACAGCTTGGTGGGCAGCGCCTAAACCCTGTCACCCCCAGTGGTATAGGTTCCTGACTAGGCCCTACCACCTAAGTCTCCTGCGTAGGTTCCCCCAGGTCAGTGATGCCCCAACTGACTAAAAACTTTCCCTCCTTTCTTTATATATGCCCAGGTCAGGTGACCACACTCTAAGGCGGCAAAACCAGAACCCGCCCCTATTCTAGAAGGTTGCAGGAGCTTCCCTACTCTAACTATGGGCAGGCAAGGCAGGCTGGTATTGCAACAATGTTTAAGGGTTCCAGCCAGCTCCTGAAAACTAGGGTGCAACTAAAAAGACCACTCAGCAGTAGCAGGGGCCTGTGGCAGCCATGTTGGAAGTAGAGAGCACCTGCACCTTAGCATTGGTTAGCAATGGGAAGGCGCTCGGAGATCTAAGGCCAACAAAAAAAGAAGGTGGGAAAAATTAGGCAAGGGCGAAAAAAAAAACAGGGAAAGACCACCATAGGGCTGACAGATCTAACATGCGTCCCCCCAGCCAAAAGTGGGGATAGCTACCCAACCTCTAGGGAGTTCTCGTCACTAAGGTGGAAAAACCGGGAGAGACCGTCAGCATTGGCGAGGTCAACTCTGGGCTGATGTTCCACCCTAAAGTCCATCCCCTGTAGGGAAATGGACCACCTTAGTAACTTGGTATTTTTGCCTCTTATCTGCATGAGCCAGCGAAGGGGTCGGTGGTCAGTTTGAATCAGGAAGTGAGAGCCAAAAAGGTATGGCCTCAACTTCTTTAAGGCCCAGACCACATTGAAGGCTTCTCGCTCGATGGTACTCCATCGTTGTTCCCGAGGGAGGAGTCTTCTGGAGATAAAGGCCACAGGTTGGTCTTGGCCACGTTGTTGAGTTGAGAAAGCACAGCGCCTCTGCCGTGCTCAGAGGCGTCCTTCTGCACGATGAACTCTTTCGTGAAGTCAGGTGTCGCAAGCACCGGAGCGGTGCACATCGCGTGCTTCAGTGTCTCGAATGCCTCTAGGCAAGTAGCCGTCCAGATCACTTTTCGTGGCTGTTTCTCAGACGGTAACTCCGTCAAGGGGACTACGATGGTACCATACCCCTTGACAAACCGGCTGTAATATCCAGTGAGGCAGAGAAAAGCTCGGACCTCAGTTTGGGTTTTGGGGGGCTCCCGGGCCATGATGGTCTCAATTTTGGCCTGGAGGGGTTGATCCTTACCCCCGCTCACCAGGTGTCCCAGGTACACGACAGATCCCTGTCCAATCTGGCACTTGCTAGCCTTGATGGAAGGCCAGCACGTTGCAGAGCCTGTAGCACCTCCTGGAGATACTGCAGATGGTCCTCCCAGGTGCTACTGAAGACAGCTATGTCGTCCAGGGATGCCGCTGAGAAGGACTCCAGGTCAGACAGCACCTGGTTCACCAACCGCTGGAAAGTGGCCCGAAGGGCATCACCCTAAATTGAAAGTGACCCTCGGGGTGGAGAACGCTGTTTTCTCCTTTGCTCCATTGGCCATGGCAATCTGCCAGTACCCTGATGTTAAGTCAATGGTGCTGAGTTGTGGTGCCCGGTGGGGCCGCTTTTGGCACCAACACGACCGGACTAGCCCAAGGGCTGCTGGAAGGTTCGATCACCCCCAGCTCCAGCATTTTGGCCACCTCACCCTGGATGCTCTTCTTAACTTTATCGGACAGCCGGTAAGACCGAGGCGTACTGCTCCAACACCTGGCGGCAGTCCTTCTGTTGCTCTGGGGTCAAGGATGGGGAGAGGATCACTCCCTCCACCGATCCATCCTTTTCCCGGGCCGCCAGAAGGTCAGGAAGAGGCTCACTCTCCTACTCCTCGCTCCCTTCCATCACCATGAGGAGAGCAAGCTTGGATCGCTTATGGTGCGGCTTCAGGCGGTTGACGCGGAGTACCCGATGGGACTGTTGGGGGGTCTTCAAATCAACGACATAGGTGGTCTGGTCTTGTCACTCCACAATCTCGTACAGACTAGTCCATGGGTCCTGGAGGGCACTAAGCTCCCCAGGCTCCATGAGCCACACCTTCTGTCCAGCGTCCAACTCCATCGTCTGAGCGTTGCGGTCATGCCACTCCTTCATGACGGCTTGGCTAGCCTCCAGGTTGTCTGAGGCTTCCTTCCACAGCTTGGCCATCTGGCTGCGGAATGCCAGCATGTAGCTGATGACATCACGGGGAAGCTTCTTCGAAGTCTTCTCCCACCCCTCCTTGACAAGGCTGAGGGGCCCCCTAACGGGGTGGCCATAGAGCAGCTCAAAGGGGCTGAACCGACTCCCATCTGTGGCACCTTGCGGTACGAAAACAGCAGGCAAGGGAGGAGGATGTCCCACTTCTGCCTCAAGTCCTCTGGCAGGCTCCGGATCATCCCCTTCAGAGTCTTATTAAAGCGCTCTACGAGCCCGTTAGTCTGGGGGTGGTAAGGAGTGGAGAACCGATAGGTCACTCCGCACTCCTTCCACATGGCCTGCATATAGGCGGACATGAAGTTTGTGCCCCTATCTGACACCACGACCTTGGGGAATCCCACTCGGGTAAAAATCCCCATCAGGGCCCGCGCCACCACAGGTGCAGTGATGGTCCTCAGAGGAATAGCCTCCGGGTACCAAATGGCGTTGTCCACTAACACCAAAATGAACTGGTGTCCAGCAGAGGTCGGAGGGTCCAACGACCCAACAATGTCAATTCCGACCCACTCAAACGGGGTCCCGACCACCGGGAGCGGTTCCAAAGGGACCTTCACCATAGTCCCAGTCTTGCCACTCGCCTGGCAAGTCTTGCAGGTCTTGCAATAGGTGTCAGAGGCAACTCTCATCCTGGGCCAATAACAATGTGGGACTAGCCGCTCTAAGGTCTTGTCCTGGCCGAGTTGTCCAGCCAAAGGTATTTCATGCACCAATTCCAACAGGAAGGTTCGGTAGCATTGGGGGACCACTAAGGCCCTCGAGGATCCATGCACCAGAACCTTAGGCTCACTGTAGAGGAGGCCAGCCTCCCAGTACACATGATAACTGCCGCTCTCTTGGTTGGTCGCTTGGGCTTCAGCCTGCCGCCACATGCCTTCAAGCATGGGGCACTCTCCCTGCATCCGACAGAATTCCTCCCGGGTAGGCCCTCCTTCCACATGCCACTCGGCAAGGGTCGGCAAGTCCCCCACGGGAACAACATCCATCTCCGCTGACTCCGGGGGTAACTCCGCAGGCTCCCCATCCCGCACTCGGGGTGTGTCCTCCACACCATTCTCTTCTTCACAACCAGCATTGGGTTGGGCCCTTGTTTCAGGCTCCAACCCGGGTTGAGTTCTTTGCCGTGCAGCCATGGACCTTGTGACCACGCAAGTCCATCCTGGTAACCCCAGCATCTCAGAGTGGGCCTTAAACTCCACTTCCTTCAAGGCGGTATGTTCCAGGTCGTTTTCTAGCAGACAGTCCACAGGCAAGGCAGGCCTTACAGCAACTCTCAACGGGCCTTTAACTCCTCCCCACTCAAAGGGAACCGTAGCTACGGGATAGTAACTCAGACTGACGTCAGCCAACACGGCCGGATGGAATACGTCAGGGATCACTTACTCAGGGGACACCAGCCGCCTTACTACGGTGGTCATGCTGGCACCTGTGTCCCTCAGAGCCTCCACCTCCTCCCCGTTAACCTTCACCCTCTGCTGGTACTTAGCAGTGTTCGATGGTAAGGACGTCACTGGGACCATCTCTCTGTCCCCAAGTGAAACCAGGGTCAGGCCTGTCCACTCCCCTTCCCTATCTAGGGGCAGCTTCATCCCAAGCGCTACACTAGTCACCCCGGGACTCTTGCCTCCTGTGGGGGCTGGGGGTCTCTTGCGACACCGGGGATCCCCCTTGTAGTGTCCAACCTCCCCGCATTCGTAGCACCGGACAGTTCTTGGCTGCTGACTCTCGTCAGGGTAAGTGGGATTTGGGAAACTGGACTGAGGTGTGGTACATACTCCTCTCCCAAACCGTCTGTTTTGTGGGCCTCGTGAGAACTCCTTTTTATCTCCCCCTCTTTCTTCTGGGGGAAACCCTGTCCGCCTTTTGGGCTATCTCCCCCGGGGCCCTTGTGAGACACCTGGGTGCTGACCCAAGTATCCGCCTCCTCCGCAAGCTCACGAGGATCAGTCAGCTTGCGGTCCACCACATGTTGGTGCAGCTCCAGAAAACATTTATCCAAGAGGTGCTCTCTCAAAAATAAGTTGTACAAGCCCTCATAATCATGCACCTCGCTGCCACGCACCCAACCATTCAGAGCCTTACGGGCATAATCGAAAAAGTCTACCCAATTCTGTGTGGACAGCTTATGGCTGCCATGGAACTTCTGGCGATATCTTTCGGGGTTGAGGCCAAACTTTTTAAGTAGCGCCACCTTCATGGGGTGATATCTGACTTGATCCGCCTTATCTAGTTGCAGGAGGGTGTCCCTGACATTGGGGGAGGTGTACTGGGCCACCTCCCCAGTAGCTCTCAGGCACCCCATGGGCTGTCAAGGCCACTTCATACGCCTCCAACCACCTGGCGATGTCATCCCCCAGAGTGTAACTCGCTATCACCTCTTTGGGTAACCAAAACGTAGGCTTATGTGGAGCCTCTGGTACGCTGCCACCATTAGGACTTCTTGGCGCACCTAACTGCAATGCTTGCAGCTCCAACTCCTTAAGCTGAAGCTCGTGCGCCAGCTTCTTTTCTTCCATTGCGAACCTTTTATCTTCCCTTTCTCTCTCCCTCTCTTGCTCTAGCTTGGCAAGCTCCCATTTCAATTGCCTCTCCTCCCTCCTGTCCTCATATTCCTGTGATGACGTACTCCTTCTAGACCCACTATTGCCTGCCCTGGAACGTCTTCCTGGCAACACATTTTCACTCACATCAATATTGAGTAGGTCTAGTTCTCCTGGAGCACCCGCCTCCCCTTGTGAGCCCTGCCCCACCTGTTCCCCATCCCCTCTCCCCTCTGGATGGGCCCTTACCCATGCCCTCAAGGCTGTACGGAGCTCCTCCTTTGTGGCTCTCCGCCCAACAGGCACCCCCATCCCCTGACAAAATTCCCTTAGCTGCACCACTTTATACTCTTCCAGGTCGGCTAGCTGGAACTCCATTTTGACAGGTGGGGACCCAGATACTCAAAGGGAAAATCACTAGGGTGTAGGTGACAGTATTGGGTCAAAACAGGACTCTACACACTCAGGTTTAGACAGTGGGGGGTCAATTGAGTAGGCTTGCGTACACAACAGGTGTCTAGTCCAATTGCGGCACACTCTGTCTTACTGGAGGGTGCTGTATAGCCACAGGTCCTGATCCCACCGCTCGCCACCAATGTAGGAACTGGGGTCACCAGTTCCCCGGGGGGTAGCCTGGCACGAGCAGGTAGGCACCCGAAAGCTTAGGTGTGAAGTGACCATACAGCACACACATCCACTGAGTCGGGAAAAGCCCACAATGACTGACACCACACCAGTAAGTTTGAATAAATTCAATAAGCTTTTATCTGGATCAAGATCACGTTTGGTAAATCATTTAGAGCAAATCAATAGTCGCAGTAGCAATAACTCATTAAAACATTTCATCAGGGGAGCAAAGGGAGCAATTCAATCCTCAATACTGCATGTGTCAATAACCATTTCATTAGGCAAATAAACGTTTCATTACTCAGCATTACTCAGTTCATTAGGTATCAGTGAACAAGGCCTCAAGCAAGGGTGAGCATCTGATTAGGCCAGGATAAACCATGCATCAGGCTAAAATGCACACTACCTTAATCCAGACTTAACCATGCCTAATGCTAAAATGAGCATTTCATCGTGGCAAAGATAAGCATTTCAGTTATTATACTAAGCAGGCATAAACATTTCATGTAACCTTGTGATCAGGAATGAATATTTCCTTAGGTAGAAATAAACATTTTTCCTAGGTGCTCCAGCCCCAAAGGTGTTTAGAAGCCCTGTTCTGGTCCTGGTCGGGGAGAATTGGGGCCAACGGGGCCCAATCCCGAGTCTTCCCCAGGGAGGGGCGATCTGAGTGCCACCTGGGGCCTCTCGCCCTCCACCCTGGGGGTTTGTCCAACTACTGGCAGTGAAGTGGGGGCCAACAGGGCCCAGCAACAGTTTTCCCAGGGGAGGTGCGAACTCGGGGCCTTCTCTGGCCTTCCGCCCTCCTTCCCGGGGTTTACCTGACTCTTCGGGCCTCCTCGGCTCCTTGCGACGGTTCCAGTGGCTGGTGGGGAGGTTGCGACCCTCCCTCGGTCTCCACGCTGCTTGCGGGACTGGTCTCGGGCCTCCTCGGGCCTCGAAACCAGTCGAGGACACAGCAGAGCTAGCAGCGGCAGCAGGACGGGCCAGGGGACCAATCACAGTAGGCGGAGGGGAGGCGTGGCCGCCAATGGCAGCGTGGCCTGCGGGGCGGGACAGCTTCTCCTCTGATTACGGGGCAAGGATGTCGGTGACGCGACCGATGACGCGGCGCCCCCGTCATGTGGTGCTGCTGGGGATGACTTCAGGGCCTAGCGCGGCAGTCTCCTCAGGGGTCCTTCCTCGCAGGGCTGGGCCGCGGCGGTGACTGGAGTTTCTAGGCGCACTGGCTGGCAGCGCCTCTCCCGATCGCCTTCCCGGGTCGGGCACGGCCCACAACAACACAGCGGCGGCCCTCTCTTGGACCCGGGGGCCGCCGGGGGCAGATGACGGCGGGCCGGAAGGCTCTGGGGACTCCCGCACTGTAGCGGTAAGTCGGGCAGCCACTTGCAGTACCGAACGGCGCGGGACAATGATAGCACCTTGAGGCCACAACAGTTCACGGGGCACAGCGCTCGCAGGGCAGGATGGGAGCCCAGGAGCTTCGTGGTGCTTCGGGGGTAGTTATCAGTTCGGGCACAGTGCAGCCTAGCACCCAGCAGGGGGGGGACACTTTCCCAACAGATCTTTGGCATGACAGGCCACCGCCTGTGGCAGAACAGCAGAGCGGGGTTAAGCAGGACAGCGCAGGGGTCCAGGTTAAGGCAAAAGGGGCACAGGGATGGCACAGCCCAGTACCTGGTTGATCTCCAGTAGTCCTGGTTAGCGCAGGTGGGTTTCCTCTTGGCGCATGGTGGTTCTTGCGCCCTTGGTAGGTAGTTTCTTGAGGGGGGGTTGAATTGAAGGCTGCTGACAGGATTCCTCAGCAGGTCACTGCAGGTGGTCCCTGGGTTCACCTCCCGCCGGGCCAGATCAGTGGGCTAGTTCAGTGTTTCTCACACAGCTTGGTGGGCAGCGCCTAAACCCTGTCACCCCCAGTGGTATAGGTTCCTGACTAGGCCCTACCGCCTAAGTCTCCTGCGTACGTTCCCCCAGGTCAGTGATGCCCCAACTGACTAAAAACTTTCCCTCCTTTCTTTATATATGCTCAGGTCAGGTGACCACACTCTAAGGCGGCAAAAACAGACCCCGCCCCTATTCTAGAAGGTTCCAGGAGCTTCCCTACTCTAACTATGGGCAGGCAAGGCAGGCTGGTATTGCAACAATGTTTAAGGGTTCCAGCCAGCTCCTGGCAACTAGGGTGCTACTAAAAAGACCACTCTGCAGTAGCAGGGGCCTGTGGCAGCCATGCTGGAAGTAGAGAGCACCTGCACCTTAGCATTGGTTAGCAATGGGAAGGCGCTCGGAGACCTAAGGCCAACAAAAAAAGAAGGTGGGAAAAATGAGGCTAGGGCGAAAAAAAACAGGGCAAGACCACCCTAGGGCTGACAGGTCTAACAAACCAGTTGTTGAATGGTTGCACGGATTGATGCTGTGGTGGCGCTGAGTGATGTTGTGGTGGCGACGAGTGATGCTGTGGCGTTCAGTGATTCTGTGGTAGCGCATAGTGATGTTGTGGTGACCCTGAGTGATGCTGTGGTGGTGCTGAGTGGTCCTGTGGTGATGGGATAGATAGAGGGAGGGCGATAGATAGATAGAGGGAGGGCGATAGATAGATAGAGGGAGGGCAATAGATAGAGTGAGGGAGGGTGATAGATTGAGTGAGGGCGATAGATAGACAGAAAGATAGAGTGAGGGTGATTGATAGATAGACAGATAGAGAGAGTGAGGGCGATCGATAGAGAGAGTGATGGCAATAGATAGAGTGAGTGCGATAGATAGACAGATAGAGTGAGGGCGATAGATAGATAGACAGATAGAGTGAGGGAGATAGATAGATAGATAGATAGATAGATAGATAGACAGATAGAGTGAGGGTGATAGATAGACAGATAGAGTGAGGGCGATAGATAGATAGTGAGGGCAATAGATAGATAGAGTGAGGGCGATAGATAGAGTGAGGGCGATAGATAGATAGAGTGAGGGCAATAGATAGAGTAAGGGTAATAGATAGAGTGAGGGCGATCAATAGAGTGAGGGCGATCGATAGAGTGAGGGTGATCGATAGAGTGAGGCGATAGATAGAGTGAGGGCGATAGATAGATAGACAGATAGAGTGAGGGCGATAGCTAGAGGTGTAGAGAAAGAGGTAGCGAGAGGGGTGTAGAGAGAGAGGGGTGTGTAGAGAGAGAGGTGTAGAGAGAGAGAGGGGTGTAGAGAGAGAGGGGTGTAGAGAGAGAGGGGTGTAGAGAGAGAGGGGTGTAGAGAGAGAGGGGTGTAGAGAGAGGGGAGTAGAGAGAGGGGTGTAGAGAGAGGGGTGTAGAGAGAGGGGTGTAGAGAGGGGGGTGTTGCCTTTGTCTAAAAGACGTCCTTCTAAAAACATATATACATAACTCTATTTTCTGCACAGGCTTGGATTGCCCTGGAGGCGGTGGAGGAACGAGGCACTGACCGTGCCCATTTTATGACATCATAAGTCACTGACAACATGAGCAGAACTCGTATGTACTTGCACTTGATGCTGCCACAAACATACATTATTTAAGAAAAAGAAAGAAACAAAGAAATGGTGACAAGTTCTTTGTTCCCACTGTGTTTTTTATGTGTGACCCCTAATTTGGGTGGGAAGGTTGGTGGCTGGGGGTTACTCCTTTTGAAGTTCTTATTCAGTTTGCGGCTGGGTTCATAAAGAGGTGCCCTGTAGGTTTGTGAGAATTTTCTTTCAAAATATGTGCTTTCCACTACATCACTAAGTGTCTCCTACTCTCCTTAAGTTGAAGCGAGCAAGTCCAAAGCCATCCTTTCATAATAGTATACTAGTACATATAAACACAACACTTGTCAGCCAGGGCGTAAAGCCTCGAATAGATAACAATAACGGCAAAGCCTCGAATTTATCACAATAAGCTGATGATGGTCTCAGAAGAGAACCCCGCCCAACGCAGAGTCTTACTATGGCATACAATGTGCACACCAATAACACACACTCATGCACGAAGGGATATTCGTCAGCTATTGAGAATAAATAGTCATGCTCGTTTATTTATCGGTTCTCTTAGCCCTCTGACTTGCAGCGCCCGCTGTCCAAGGGAGAAGTTCAGTTTAAAAAATCAGAGGCACTCGGTTTTATCGACCTCAGAAGCATGAAGGCTTGGATCTTCAAACGGAATTCTGCAGCAGGTACACTATTCTCCTGAGCTGCCTACACAGTTCTGAATGCATGGTTCTATTAGTTCCAACTAGCAAAGTTTCCAAGGAAACGAGCATCCTTTTCTGAATGTATCAGAGACATAAACTGCGTAACAGGAAACTTAGGTCTGACTGAGCGTACCTATTGTAGCATGGCGCCTTGTCAGCTAGGAGTGTTTTAAGGCGTAATGCAATTTGAATCAGCTTGAACAAGAGTTTAAGAATGCTGTCAAATAGGAAGCGCTTTATAAATGCAATTTAAATATATCAGAGCAAACAGGCTCCGATATTGTGCATATATTTCTGTGTGAAGTGTGTTTTCGTTTCTAAATTGCAGAACCGAAACACATGGGTTCAACTCTTACTCCCTCACTTGACAACTCCGTGTGATCCTGAGCAAATGACTTCTGTTTTTTGATCCATATGTGCCAATCATTGGGGCGCCTAGATGCGGGTTAGCTAGCTCTATGTGCTGCAAAGGGACATGCCATTTTTATGAAGCATTTCAAACAGAGTAGTTTGTAAATGTTGGCAGCTTGAAATAAAGCTCCGTTAGAACTTGTGTTTTTTTGCTGTGGTTGAATTGACAGCAACTCCAATGGAAGGGGTTAAAAGTTTAAATGTCGGGTTTATTAGCATGTTACTAGTTAGCCCTGAGATTCGTTGTTTGTGTGCATGGACTGTCTTGGACGTTTTGTGACCAAATCAAGCCCCCTGTACGTTCACCCTGCACTGGGAGGAAACCTGTATGTCACTTTTTTTTAAAGACATGTTTATGAGCATAGGCTCACCTCCTAATTTATCGGTTCTGGTTTCCTGCAGATTTCTGCTTTTCCAGCCGAGAAATGCAGCATGCTCAGCCCTGTGGGTCTGTCATGTTCAGACGTGAAATGTTTACCCTGCCTCTGATTTACACCTTCCAGGTGCTTCGAGCCGTCTATACCCGGCCCAGACTCCAAAAACATGAACCATCTCTACAGCCTCCGTTAGCTAACAAGCAGGGTGTAACTAATTTTGCGCATTTGCCTCAATATTTATTAATGCGTTTTTATAAAGCGCAGACTTTAACTGAACTTGTCAGAGCCCTTTACAATCGCACCAGATACATTCCATAAGGACTCAGTTTATTTGTACAATATGTAATGGTTTATGTTTATTGTAAAGAACACTAACACGCTTGGATGAGGTCTGCACTACATTCAAATATATAAATGAATAAAGGGGCAAATAAGGTACAAAACTACAAATGAAGAAGGAGACGCGCTCACAGAAGGATACAGGGGATACACCGCGGGAGTGAAAAGACTGCAGCAAGAGAGGATAGCAATCAGTGGGATAGAAATGTAAATGTGGGGTTAAGCAAAGGAAGTTGCAGTCAGAAAGACAGTGGGAATTCAGAGACTGGAAAACACAATGTAATCGGAGAGGGATCATAGAACAGCAATGTTTACACTTACGCTGGCTTCATAACCTTGCTCTATCCGGATTTAAACTCGCTGGCTACGGGTCACCACTTTCGGTGGCTATCCGGTCCGCTACACTCACCATGCGCCGGCAGGCTCATCCAGACTCCGAAACAAGGCGCGGTATTGTAATTCTAGACTCGTGATGTTACAAACTGATGCCGATGGACTAAAAGGAACAAACCCACAGCAGACAATGGGCAGAGTCCCGCGAGTGCTGTGAGGCCGCCGCTATTGAAAAACTTAAAGCATGCATGGCCACTCAAATAACAAGGAGCAAGGGGCGCGAACCAGGCGCCATGAAAAACAAGAATCAGACATGAAAGCGACGTCCGTGAAATGCGCTCTGTGGTGGGGGAGAGGGAGGGCTAGTTGTGAGGACACTGCACTTACATGGAGTGCTAAAAGATAAAGAAACAAGCTCTCAGAATTGCTTTGGCGGGGGCGGGGGAGCGGATTCATTTGAAGTCTGATGCAGGGGGCGGTGGAGCGGATTTCTTTGAAGTCTGCGATGGGCGATGTGCACGCGCCTGGCTCACATGAACTGTAACCAATCCGCAGTTTGGGTAGACTTTTGAAAGTCTTACTATAATCTCGACAAACAAGCATTGCTAAAGCAATGCTGTAGTCGAGACCTAAAAATAGGCTATGTCCCAGAAAAATGCCAGACTTGTATAAAAAAGTTTGGTATTCTGACAAAATTCTGCCTATCCCTGAACGCTGAGAAGATGGTGATTTCAGCACCACAAACCCCTTGTTGATGCCATTTGCAGGGATAAAAACAGATACTTAATTCTGCGGCAATGTTTTCCCATTTAAAAAAAAAAATGTAGCTGTATTTCGGCTAATTTCTGGGTCCCCTCCTGGGAAATCCACACACCCTAGGTACCTTTAGAAACCTCAGGGTGTTGGAAAAAAGGGCACAAACTTGGCGTGGATACATTATGTGGACAAAAAAATTACAGCGGCCTAAGCATGAACGACCCCAAATAGCCAAAAAAAAGGCTTAGCACAATGGGAGGGGAAAGGCCTAGCAGCAAAGGGGTTAAAAATGCTGAACTAGAATGAATCATGGGTTCATATTTACACACCCTATCATGACTGGAACCTCAATTTATTCGACGTTCCTGTGGCAATAGGGGCTTCGCCTTATTCACAAGGCAGTGTTAAGCCACTTAACAATGTTTAATGCTGCCTTGTAAATAAGGCACTGTTTCACGCTATACTTAGCGTGAAAGGGATGGGTGTTGGGTATTGTGGTGGGCATTCCGCCTCAACACCCATTAATTTTGACACTGCCCCATATTTACAAATGTGGCGTAAATACGGCTCAGCACCAAAATTAAGAACAATTAAAATCTGGCACTAACATTGCACAACAAGTAGAAATGCCTTAATTCTCCTCGTTTTCGCTGTTTTTATGTGTGCTCCAGTGAGCAAGACTGCTTAGCAGTCGAAACGCGTTTGGCAGCGGCGAAATAAAGATTTGGTACTGCACACGGCGTCGTCATCTTTTGCTATATATATATATATATATATATATATATATATATATATATATATATATATATATATATATATACACACACACACACTCCTGGTTCGCAATCCTTTCCACAGAAAAAAACCAGAGTCGGAGCCCAAATATAGTACGGTGCTTGTCAGATTTAATCAGCAGAAGAAAACACCCAACGCGTTTCGAGATCAGCCAATCTCTTGCTCACGGGTGGAGCTTACCGGTACCATCATTCATTTAAAGAAACAAACTTTGTTTTTAATTACACCACGTAATCGTAGACATAGAGAAAACATTTAGTTAATGCAGTGTCACCAATGTTGATTAAATTAAAGTTTCGTGTAAACATTCCTATCGTGTCATTGTCCAAAACGGAAAACATACACTGAAAGCAGCCGTAATCACAATGCAACAGTCAGCATCAAGGTATATTTGAGTATAAACAAAAGTTTGTAGCCATGTGAAGTTTCACAATGTCGACTTGCTCGGGCTAAGTATACCCCGGCAACAGTAGCTATATTTGTGTTAAGGTACACAAACAGTGAGCATATAATTAGTCCTTGATTAACAATACCGCCCCAGTGGGCTTGTGTCGCATAGTTTAAATTCGCCATTTACAGTGACTTTTCCAATTCAGCCCGAGTGGGCAAAATCACAATAGTGTTCCCGTTCCTGCAAGGAAAGAAAAGAGGACATTGCTATTTATAACAGATATTTCTTTACAGATCCGTGTACTGTTAAAAACATTATTAAAATACCAGAATTCAGTTACCTAAGAAGCAGCAGCCTCTCAATACACCAAGTATAACTCATTTCAGTTTTGGAGGTGAATTGCTAACTCTTCCCCCAAATTGTGTCCTACAGGCTGCATTGTGTTGTACATGATAATGTACTTCGATTCCAGTTTTCTCAACTCCAACCACCTGTTGCCTCCCCTCTCATTACTCTCAACACTGTCCAGGACACAGAATTTCATCAAGTTGGGATTCTTATTATGTTCCTCAGCAAAATGCCTGGCTACGGGGTATTGCTGATTCACATTCCTGATTGCTCTCTGATGTTCCAAAATTCTAAGCTTGGCCTGTTTAGTAGTGCACCCTATATAAAATTTATTGCACGGACATTCTAGTGCATAGATAACATATTCAGTAGTGCAACTGAGGTGTTTAGTGATCTTGGGTGGACAACGTTATTTAGACAATTGTATTGTTTTACAGTTGTTACTGTATTTACAAGCCTTGCACCTGCGACATGGATAAAATCCCTGTATTGTGTCTGTTCTCTGAATCTCTTTTAACAATGTGGTGCTCAATGCATCCTTTAAGGATCTGGCCTTCCTAAAGGTCAAAGAGGGAATGTCATGAATGACTTCTCTTACATCTTTGTCAAGTTTAAGTGTGTCCCAATACTTGCCTAGACTTTTACGCAGTTTCCAAGATTGGCTGTTGTATGTAGTGATGAAACGTATTCTTTCATCTGTTGTGTGTTGTTTAGGGACTAACAGCCCATTTCTATCCATAGTATTGACCCTTGCTAAGGCCTGCTGGATCACTTTCTGACTGTAGCCCCTCTCTGAGAACCGTTCCACCATTATCTTGCTCTCACTGGAAAAGCTCTCAGCCGAGCTACAGTTTCTTGTAGCTCTGATCAGCTCACCCACTGGTATACTGCGTATTAGGCTGGGAGGATGACAACTGGAGAAGGCTATTTCCTGCGGTAGATTTCCGAAATAAGGAACTTTTTTAAGTTCCCTCAATGACCTCAAGTCTAATGTCCAGGAATTCCAACTGTTCATTACTAATGACACTGCTAAACCTCAGGTTGAGGGAATTTTGGTTCAGGATGGACTCAAATTCATGTACCTGGTCAAGGGTGCCCTTCCAAATACAGAAGATGTCATCAATATATCTTTTCCAGAGGATGACGTGGGTACTGAAGTGGGAGATCTTATTCACCACCAGCTCCTCCCACCAGCCCAGATACAAACATACCAGGCTGGGGGCAAAGCAAGTACCCATCGCCACTCCCCTGGTTTGTTTAAACAATTGTTTGTTGAAGATGAAGAAGTTATTGGTCAGGCATTCCCACATCATATCCAGAAGCATGTTGGTATGTGACAAATGAGAGATAGATCTCTCCTTTAAGTAATGTTTAAATGCTTCTACCCCAAGCTCTTGGGGAATACTGGTATACAAACTAGTGACGTCAAAACTCACCAACCAGTACTCAGGATTCCATGTGGTATCTTTTATAATTCTCAGAAAATCCGATGAGTCCCTCACATACGAGGGCAAACTGGTGACAAAAGGCTGCAGGAAGTGGTCTACGTATCTAGAAGTGTTTTCATAAAGGCTCCCCACAGATGAAACAATCGGTCTACCGGGGGGTGTCTGAAGGTTTTTATGCAATTTGGGCAATAAATATAGTGCAGATAGTTTCGGATATTTTACATGGATGTAATTGTACTCATCGTCCTCTATCAACCCCCTTGCTTTCCAATCACTTAATTTGTCACCATATGCACATTTAGATACATTGTATTCCTCTCTAGTTGCTCTAGCATAGTTATTCTCATCAGATAATTGCATGAGACCTTCTTTTAGATACATGTCAAGTGGCCAGACCTCTACATTCCCGCCTTTATCACTGTTCTTAATGACTACATCAGCCCAACTCTCCATCTCCTTTAAAGCAAGAAACTGCTGTTTATTTAAATTCCAATTCAATTTGGGCTTCATTCTGTCCATCCTTCTCATTTCTTGAATCATGCCTTGTTCGAAGCTATCAAAATAGCTGTTCGTAATTTGCGGTACAAAAACCGATTTGGGTTTAAACCCACTGTTGCTGCTCATTTCAACTGAAATCTCAGTGTCAACTAAGTTAAATAATGCATTGTCGCTAACATTGTCACAGCCTGCTAATATTTGAACAGATTGTAAAAGTTCAGCATCATTTACACTTTGAGCACTGGGTTTGTCAACCATTGCATCTTTTCTCAGTCGAGGTTTAGTCGCAAACCATTTCTTTAACTTGAGTTTGCGCGTAAAGCAAAACAGATCTATACGGGCATTGGTAAAGTTAAATTTGGATGTAGGACAGAATGATAGCCCTTTAGATAAAACTTCGAGTTGTACAGGTGTTAAAATACGTTTTGAAAGGTTTACCACAGTCATGGAGTTCACTTCTTTGCCGCCTTGCCTCTGGTTACGACGCCCACTGGACTTTGTGCTGCCTCGAATGATTTGTTGCCTCTTCCGCGTCCGCCTCTGCCGCCTTTTCCACGCCCTTTTGACGGGGTGCCTGTCTGGCGTCCCTTGGCAATTAGGGCTACCTCCTTTAAAATTAGATCTTTTACTGGAATTGCTTCTACTGGCTCAGAGATATCACTTTCAACTGATTCATTGTCTTCATCCAGGTTTACAGATTCCCCCTGAATTACTTCAGTTTGATTAGGCACATTTTTCTTCATTCCGGGTGTCATATGCGCTTTAGTTTTCTTTGCTGCATCCCTGATAACATCATACCTCTTGGCAAAAGTCAAGATTTGGCCTTTACTATAGTCAATTTCATCACAGTGAAATTTTCTCTGTTTTTCCTTTTCTATTTCCTCCTCTATGTTATCAAGGCGTTTGTTCATCTTTTCCATCTCCGTGATAAACTCACTTTCAGTATATTTAGCTTTCAGTTTCGTAATTAGTGCTTCACCTTCTGTATTCAGTTGTGCACACTCCTTTTCCGCATTCTTGATCAGCATTTTCAACATGTTGAGTGAACATGTGTGGTTATTATCCATCCACTCACTAATGAGTTCGGGGTCAGGGTTTTGGAACGTTGGTATAACAAAAATCCTTAAACCTCGTGGTATCCTGTTACATTCCAAGTATTTAGTGAGGGCAGCCGCCTCCCACCAACGCGATTGCTCACGTTTAAGGTTTTTCCATAATGCATCCCATAATAATCTGAGTTCACCAATCTTTTTACCAGGTGGTCTCGTTTCCTCCCCAACACTGGACTCTGTTGGTGTAAAGAGTTTTGCTGCTGCTTCCAACCTCCTGTTGTTTCTTGATTCTGCCATAGTTACTGACACAACCAACCAGCCGGTATATTGTTACGCGGCGGATGGAAAGCCGCGTAACAACGTGACATTTTCCGGTAACTGGGACCGGACCGGAGCGCATTTATTCACTAAGGATTGTGATATCCCACCCCCAGAAGGGAGAGCAGTGGCAGCCAAACACAGAGCGATACGGAAACGAACGGTGCACACAACTATATACCGGCTGGTTGGTTTTCTTCTGCTGATTAAATCTGACAAGCACCATACTATATTTGGGCTCCGACTCTGGGTTTTTTCTGTGGAAAGGATTGCGAACCAGGAGTGTGTGCATATCGAGGGGCTGGCGAACCCCGTCGTGAGCCCGCCGTTTAAAGTGGCTTAAGCACGCCATCCTTGCGTGTGCATATATATAAAAAAGAATTCCCCAAAATACCGGTAATATACTTCATACCGAAGATCCATAAAGACCGTACAAAACCTCCTGGTCGTCCGATAATTGCAGCCTGTGATGGTCCACTAGAAAATCTATCCAGGTACATTGACTACTTTTTACAGGAGCATGTGGTAGGTTTGGAATCCTTCATAAAAGACACAGGAGATTTCCTATTCAAAATCAATAAAATTAACTTGCAAGATGGATATTATCTTATCACCCTTGATGTATCATCGCTTTATACTTGTATTAAGAACCAAGATGGGTTAAGAGCTGTGAACTATTTCTTAGGTAAAAGGAATATGGAGTTCACAGAACACAACAGAATGCTTATGGACTTGCTTACTTTTTGTTTGGAACACAATTATTTTTTGTTTAATAAGCAAATGTATCGTCAAGTCCAAGGGGTAGCAATAGGGGCCAGTTTTTCCCCCAGCTACGCCTGTCTTTTTATGGGCTGGTGGGAAGAACTGGTCCTCAAGAGGCAATACAGGGACATATACACAAGAAACACTGTCTCATGGTGTGGTAAATTACATTTTACCCTGTCAGAATTTCTATACTTAAACAAAGGGTCATGCATATAATGAGAGGCAGAGTCCGTGGTGTCCGATTCAAAAGGGCTTTATTTCAGTAACTCGAGTTAAGGGAGAATCGGGTTCCATCATCACTAAGGTTCAGGAAGGGTCTTCTGAACTTTATTCACAGAGTACAATATTTATACATTGAAGATACATTGACTTGCATAGAGAAGGAGGAGCGCTCCAGGCAGAGCAAGAGAAAGAGAGAGATAAGAGCATGTGGGCGTGCAAGAGGGCGTGTAAGGAGGCGTACATGTAGGCGTTCACTTGAGGAGTCATAGGTGAGTCATAGGTGGGTGGATACATGGAGGGGGTCTTCATGGTCAGCTGGAGCCTTTACCCTACTTGTGTGCGCAACTTGGTCATGACGTGCAATTAACGTGTAAGCTGGGGGAAGCTGGGGGGAGCTGACTTTCGTTCTAGTAGAGAAGCCTTCAGTGTCAGGACGACCTGCACGTCTGGTATTATCTGATATCTTAAGTTTGGAGGATGTATTGTCTGAAGTAAAGGTCGCTCGAGCAAAGGTTGCTCATCACCAAGAGCCAGTGTGTGCATATATTACTTCGTGCATTGCGTGGGGGCCATGGGCTTTCTATGGATGCGAGCTCTGTAAAGCACTTAAACGGAGACAGAAAGGCTAGGCCCTATCTCTGAAGACGGGTTCTGTTTACCTTCTTCACTAGGCAGGAATGTGTTTCTGTGGAGCATGCAGATAACTGTGTGCAAAATACTGTCTTGGCAGGCCGGACTGGGCCCCTCTCGGCTGAGCCAGAAGTATGCGAGAGGTCAGGGATACGTAGCTGAGCTGCAGCTTTCAGAGTGTCTGGAGGCAAGAAACCTGAATTCGGAGACTGGCTCAGGCTGAGCCACAAAACGGGTTCATCTCGATGTTAAACGTGCACAATGCAAATACATTGGCAACATAGGCCTCAGTGCAGAATTAACGTTTCTTTCATGGAAGGCTTGGTAACTGACATTCTAATGTGGGACGGAAATGCAGATGCAGAGGCATTATTATTGCAGACATGAGAGGGAAAATGCATGGGTGACATGCACATACACTAAACGTGGGGTACACGCAGGGGACACATTGGCCATGTAAAATTTCTATTTCCTCAATGGTTGAGATATATAGACGATTTGATAATTGTGTGGAATGGTACCAGAGATGAAGCCGTGGATTTCATTAGAGAGATCAATGTTAATGACATCAATTTGCAATTGACTCATACTATAAGTAATTGTCATGTATCGTTTTTTGATGTATCAGTAAAAATAATGGATAAAAAGATATGTACAACCTTGTTCAGAAAAGAGACGGCAGGAAATACGTTGCTACATGCAACTAGTGCACACCCAAGACACCTCATACACAGCATTCCGTATGGGGAAATGCTTAGGTTGCGGAGAATATGTAGTGGAGAGGAGGAATTAAAAAGGAATCAGCAGGACAACAAGGCCAGGTTCCTAGAACGGGGCTATGGCGCAAAAGTGATTGATGCTGCAATTGCCAAATCCAATGTAAAACAAAGGGAGGAGCTTATAGAAAGTACCGTCATCAGCAGGCAACTGGAGATTACTAATGCCCAGACAACTCAAGAACCCCCTAGGCTGATTCTAACTTATAACAGACAGCACAAAGATTTACGGAAAATTATACAGCGGAATTGGCATGTGGTAAAAGATGATCCTGTGATAGGTAGCCTTCTCCCAGATTTCCCTGCAATCACATATCGTAAGGCCACCTCCATGGCTGATGTATTGGTAAGGAGTAGTCCTGAATATAAGGATTCCACAGGTTTATCTTTAGCAAGGAAGGGATTCTATAAATGCCCCCAGTGCAAAGCCTGCACCTACGGGGTAAACAGAACCTCATATCTCACAGCCTTTAGTACAACACCACAAAGTATTAAACACCATCTTACTTGTAAAAGTGAATATGTGGTGTACGTTTTGGAGTGCAGTTGCAATTTGAAATACGTAGGAAGCTCCAAATTACCAGGCCATAGACGTATATTGCAGCATATAAGGGCAATTAATAACAATGACCAGAGTTATCCGGTAGCCCGGCACTTCCATGATGTCCACGGTGGCAAACCTAAAGACCTTAGATATTTCTTGTTGGACATGGTACCAATACAAAGGAGAAGAGGGGATAGAGAGGGAATGTTACGCAGATTAGAGACCCATTACATTCTCTTATTAGATACCAAACAACCTAATGGGTTAACTATGAGTGAGGAATTATATACGTATCTTGATTGATGGTACATAATGCATATAGAGATACATGACCATTAACTGTTTGAAGTTTATTTATCCTGTTTGAAAAAGTATGCTAATAGGAATTTTCTACTGTAGCAGGGTTTCCGTTCTCCCACAGAACTGTCCATAGAGATCTAGAACCTCAGTGAGTTAGGATGATCCAAAACTCATCTCAGTGTCAGAAATCCCCTTACCTAGCTAGCTACAGTGTCTCATGGATCATTATGGAATGATCCATGTCTTAGACAAACCAGAACATGATCTTTAGAATACCTCAGGAATCGTGGAACACATGAACACTCTTTCGTTATATAATCATTTCAAACCAAAACTGAGAGTCAAAGAACACAAGTGCAAGTTTGAAATATTTATTATTCAATGCAAAGTTCTCAAACGCAGTATCTTGTATAATACCAAAATGCAGATTATAAAAATCAGAGTCAGCAGCATAGTCACTAATCCATAGTAAGCAAAAGGTGCTAGCATGTTATAATGCAAGTTCTATAGAAATCGATAGCACCTATATTTCGCGCACCCTATCTAGCATATTATTTTATATATATGAAGGTCTCATTCGGGCTTTAGCAGGGCGGCCCCATACCTCTCAATGTCAGTAGGAGCAGTTCACATCAACAGCTACCAGCTCTCTTCATGCGCAGCACCAAGTGTCTACGTTCATTCCGTGTAACTCTATCTTAAACCCGCGTAGAGCCCAAAATGTTGGCATCAACATTATTTGTGTTATGTCTAATGTGTTGCGAGGATCAGGCCTCCCAGCAACCTTGTGTTAGGTTAATCTTAGAGTGTGCAGCTCTCAGTGTGCAGACAGTTGTACCAAGTGTACCAGGCAAAGCTGATAGCATAGAAATAACATATTATTCTCAAATAAACCACCTCATCGCTTCTAGGGTGAAAGCTACAACAACAAGTATGTGTCGTGTGCAAAACTGAAGCCGAAGGCAAACCGGCTGTTTAAACATGTAATACACTCATGCTAACTTAACGCAATATATGTAATGAAGTATCCATATGACACCCCCCCATTGGTCCGAGCACCGTCAAACATAAGGGAAAAGGCAATACTAAATCAGACACAACAATTGAAAGCAAAGTTCAATAATCTTGAGCTAAAATAAGCTAAAATTATGTATGAATGAATATGTATGAATGCCTACAGTGGCCTCAAATCTAAAAAATAAAAACAAAACTTTTGAACCAAAAGTCATCCATCAGGTCTCAAAAATATGAAACGTAGGACCAGGTTTCATCAATTCAAATGTTTGTAAGAGAAAAAACAAGGCACGTATCCGATTTCCAAAGTCATGTGCCACATTGACGTTATCCCCAGTGACATCACATGATTGTACTCTCCATCAGCTGAACATAGTCCATCCCTCCATTCCAGCGAGGGGAAAGTCATATTTCACAACAAAGCATTCCTCCCAGGCATCTCACGATTGGAAAGTATATGCAAAGAAAGTTGCCACAGCCTCCAGCATGAAATCACTGCCATCATCCGAAAATAGTTCAGCAATCCAATTTAGCAATGGGAAAGAACATACGTGCTCCTCCAGCATCGGATCCTCCTGTAACGTCAGAGGACAACTCGGTGGGTTCACCAGATCGCTGTGTGTCAGAAAGGCATCCGCCGCTGCAGAGATCTCCCATTGGCCCAGAACTCCATTTATCGCTGCCAAGGCCATAACTCTCTCGCCAGAACAGATCAGCTCGTGAGCCACCACGGGACGCATTAGCTGATCAAAATCGACGTCAGGAGCAGTCCTCAAGCATAGGCACAAATCAATGGCCCAATCGAACTCGCAGCTCAGGCAGTGAAACACAGGTTGGACACACGTGAAGTCGGTGAACCGAAATGACAATCTATAGGCCGTGCTTAATGCTGCAAGCGGCAATGTTCCATAGTAATTGAGCATCCGATTACGGCACAGTGTCAGGAGGCGTTGAACGGCGTCTTGCGCAGGACGGGCATCCATGTTTTATGAAGAAAAACACCAACAGAATTCCTGCGGCTACAGCCAGCAACACAGGTAGTCCACCAAACAAACTCGAAAAAATAGTGTGGAAAAACGTGGGAATGATTCCAAAAACTTTTTCAAATGTAGTCACGAGGCCACTGCTTACTAATTTAAAAAAATGTGCAAGCCCAGTCGTTGAAGAAGCGTTAAAAATCTGGTGCACCAGTTCACAGAAATGAAACGGCAAATCAGTATTTAAAAGCGCCTGCACCTCTGTGCGGGTGTTAGCTATGTGAAGGACATAAGTTTCCCGGGCCGAACTCAGGGTCACTTGTTTTTGAGACAAAAGGGCCCTTATTCTGCTTAAACCATTGAATTTTGCTTCCAAGGTTGGAATCCGTGGCCAGATGGAGACATCTGAAGACCCATGCGTGGGTGGGTATAGAACATTCTTGCAGCACACCACACGCTCTGATACAGTTACCACATAAGCCACACCAATTAATAAACCACAACATAATTCGTTGTTTAAAAGTAAATAACTACCATTAGCTAATAATGTAAACGTGGGAACTACTGCTGGAACTGGCGTGCCTTTTAAAACACATGCTAAATTTGGGCGGTCCTGATTACAAGAACCGTGTAACTGAATGTGTCTGCATATTAATGACTGGTCAGGTGACTGTGTGCAATCCTCACCATTAAGATTCACTTCTTTTCCATCCTTCAGACATCTGTATGTGTATGGTAATGACCATGCCTCGTGTAAGAATGCATTGCCTAGTGGTTCATATCGTCCTATAGCAATATACCGCATACAGTTAGTAAATTTATATAAAGGAAATGGTAATGTAATTAAACTATGAATCAGCCACGTGGCAGTAGTGGTTTCAGCAACAGAGAAAGGCAAGGATTCTAGCTTCTCAATATGTAACATAGAAAATGATGCATCACGCATTGAAAGCATGCGCTGTTTTTCAGTAAGATTAAAAGGGGCGAAAAGGGATGAAACGTTCAATGAGTTCCAGGGAACTCGACCTGCCTTAATTGTCTGTAGAGTCCAGGCAAACTGCATTACAGAACGCAATTGATTTTGACCATGGTATAACGTGGACACTTCATCATGTACAATATCAACAACAGAAGAAACAATATTATCCAATGTGTAAATCCTGGAAGAAAGCATGTTAATACTGTTATCTACTACTGCTAGCACTTTTTCCAAATTTGCTTGATCAATCGCTCTCAGGCGTTTAGCTGCCTCAACCTGTGAAAATTTCCAAATTTCATTGTATACAGCATAAATAAAGCGTTTAGATCTACCCCTAGTCGGGCCTTTTATAAAATCATTTAGCTCTATATTGTCATTCAACTGGGACAGATGCAGTTTAACTGCAGCCAAAGTGGAATGTTGTAACCAGTTCTGACACAATTTACCTACTGAATAAGTGGTAACAGTGTGATCTGTTTCAAACCTGGGATCTGGCCTGATGTGCGTAAAACCTTCAGATAAACCCAAAAACCTACGTTGGCAAGCATCAGTGCTTCTTTGCCACAAAAGCCACCCCTCCGGATCAAAACGGGAAATATTAAAGGAGGAATTCTGCAAAAGCGCTTGTATCCCACTGATGGATATTGTAGTGAAATTACTCCAACCTGAATACTCTTCCAAGTCAGGGATAGTAGGGGTATTTAATTTTTTAGATGTAGCCAATCCAAAACATGTTGTTTGAGAAACAGTAGAATTTAAAAACAACATGTGATTCGGGATGAGACATGCACGATGCAAAGCCTCAGTGCCTTGTACCTGCCAATCTTTGGTACCCCAAACCGATTTAAGGTCAATAGCATCCTTCCATAACTCATAGCCATCCACAGATAACCTTTCTAAAAAGGACTTTGAATACAGCAATTTTGTATCAGTAAGTCTAACTTTGGGCATGAATTTCTGGTTCACTTTAAAATAAAACGACTCAGGATTCGATTGATTAAAATCTGTAAAATAAGAGTATTTTCCCAGAAATGTACTTGAGCTCCCCTGTAAGGGAATAGGGCAATGTTCCCACTGAGTGTAATTCACAGGAACCCTCCTGGAACTTGTCTTGTGTAAGAAATGATTCCCATAATGTTGATAACAAAACAAATCACCATAATTGACAGAATCTAAGTACAAATCCTCAGCATCAAAGGCCGCATAATATTTCAAATCAGAGAACAATGCTTCTACGGCCTGAAGATCCCAATCATCAGAACGAACATTTTGCTTAATCACATCTCCCATGTTTACTCTAAGCACATTAGGAACATTAATAACTTCTGTGGGGCCATGTATCTGAAACCTAACCGCATCCCACACAATCCCATCAAGGACTGGCCAAGCAGTAATCTGTACTGAATGTAAGTCTCTCTTTAGTCTGTGTACTGAATGTGAGGAGGAAAGAGGGGCCAATGTTCCATTAAGGTACCGAATTCCTGTTCTTTCTTTCACATAATGGCCATCGATCAGTCGGAAAAAATAAAACACAAAACCAATCGACATAAAAAGATGAAATAAAAATAGTATCAGCCAAATGTATGTCCAAGGTGGAATTAAAAAATGTTTTTTAAACAACGTGGCATATTTTGCAATAGTCGATGGTTTCTTTGAAAGTTCCGAATCAGAGTCAAAAGAGAATCTGGATTGGTTAGCCAAACGAGCTTGTAAATCGGACATGGATAAATCAGCAGGATCTGCATAGGTCACCTCATCAATGTTAGTAACAGGAATAGTATTTAATAAAGGTCTGGATATGGCAGGCATCTCGAGGGACACCTCCTGATCTGCACCAGATGTAATAGCCAGCACAGAGTGCCTCACCATGGAAGGACAGGATACAGCCGGTGTCATGCTATGAAGAATCGGCCACCCTGTGTGTCTTGACATTGTCAATAGAAAGAAATCTGTTTTCTTTACGACCTGGAAGTGGTGGTAAAATGACTGTTCTTGTGCCCTTCACTCCAAGTATTCGGACTGGTGCTCGATATGAGGGACCAAACTCTTTCTTGTTATCGATCTTCTCTCGAACCAGTTCTCCAACTTGGGGTAGCCAGCCAACTACCGGGATCTGCAACGCATCATCCGACGTGGAGGGCAAGTGTTCCTTTGCAAGACTGTCTCTGGTCTTTTGTAGATCCTGTAAAACATTGCAATGTTCATCTACGTCAAAGGCCGCGGCCTGGGCCTGGCACTCTGCACCATCAAGGTCAGATACGAACATCTTGATACCAAAGAGCATTTCGTATGGGGTCCGCCCACCCAGAGACCTTCTAGGGAGATTATTAAGCGCACGCTGCACGCCATAGAGGTGGGTCAGCCAGTTTCTACCAGTGCCTATAACACGAGCTGTCAAAGATTGCTTTAAGTCGCGGTTCATTCTTTCTACTACAGAATTGCCCTCAGGCCTGTAGGGGCTTGAAAACTTCACCTGTACTCCCAACGAAACCATAGCATCCTTATACGCCTTAGAGGCGAAAGCCGGACCCTGGTCCGAATGGAAAGTACCACAAGCAAAGATTCCCACAAAGACACGCAAATCCTTAATGACAGTTCGCGAATCAGCGCTTCGATGCGGCCATACCCATACAAAGCGTGTGCATGAGTCAACTGCTACTAAGATGTATTTATACGCAGTATCAGAAGAAAAAGGACCGCAGTGATCCAAATAAACACAACCAAGTGGTTTATTAGAGATGTACAACTGTGTCTGAGGCGGACGCGCAGCAGTAGAAGGCTTGATCTGCTGACAAATGTCACACATAAGGACATAATCGCGCGTCTGTTTGTACAGTCCCCGCCACCAGAACCTCTGTTGTAGCTGAGATACAGTGGCTGAGACGCCCGCATGCGCAGACGCCACACCTTCATGAGCCGCTGTAATCAGAGAAGCTCTGCGATCCGAGTTGGGAACTAGACGCTCTCCAACTTCAGGAATTTTCACATAAGGAACCTTATCGGGACTTAAGTGGTATGTGTACTTCGAAGGGAACGCCGCAGGATATTTACCTCCCTTCTCCGTGGCAGCAACAGCCGCCAAGATGTCATCATCTATTTTGCTTTTGGACCTCGTGACCGCTGCAACTAAGTATTTTGATACCGCTGACTTCGCTGCTTCATCAGCAAGCGAGTTGCCAACAGCGTGGACCCCCACGCGCTGGTGGCCGAGAGTATGAATCACAAACACGAGCGGCAGTTTCTCTTTAAGTTCCGCCACTCGGACCCAGATCATTTTATGTTTTATTGTGCTACCCTTGGAATCACGAAAATCATTCTGAATCCAAAAGAACAAGTTCTCATTGTAAGACTGGACACAGTAGTAAGAATCACTTACGATTAAAGTCGTCACACAAGGATCAGCGTACTCCAATGCAAGCATAAGAGCACGAAGCTCTGCTAATTGTGCGGTGCAGTCCCCTAGCGTTTGCGTGTGCACAACACTGGACTTGAACTCATCGTTCACCATGGCACCGACCACAATGGCGCAAGCGGAAACGTAGGCGTGTTTAGAGCCATGCGCAACCTGCGCCGAACCATCCGTGTAAATGATACAATGGAAATCCTCCAACGGCCGCATTGCTAAAGGAGCAGGATGAACAAATTCATACTGTAAATACTCCTGCGACCGTAAAGCGGCGTCAAAAATAAACGTGACATCCTGAGATGTCAAGGATGTAGCCCACTGAATCCACCGAGGGTGCAAAGCTTTAGAATTCGGTACACTGGCTTTCGTGACCGCCTCCAAGGCTGGACACGGGGTGACAACCAACATGCGCTTTCCCTGCGACAGGGCACGTTCCTTAAGAATTGCCATCTGCACAGCCGTTAAAACTTTCTCCACAGTGGAAAAACGCAGTTCAGCCGAAGTGTACAAGTGTGACTTGTAAGCAATAGGTACAGTATCCCCTTCATTAAAAGTCAGGTACGTGAAACCCACCGTCCCAGGGATAATTCTTATCACCAGGTTGGTCTGGTTATCACGAGTCTGTAAGTAGTCAGAAGCTAGCATATCAGCCTGCAAGGACTGCAGAATGGCTGAATGCTCAGGCAGCCAGCATGATTTGGAAAAAGATGGTTGTACCAAGGCATATAAAGGCTTGATACGCTGGGCATATTCCGGAATGTATGTCCTCCAGAAATTTAAAAAACCCAGTAAAGACTGTAATTTTTTCAGCGTTGTCGGAGAGCGCAACTGCGCGCACTTCTCCAGGAACTGAGGAGCCAATCCCTTTCCTTCATGGTTAAGTTCATAACCTAGAAACAACACTGTGTACTCCGCAATGTGTGATTTTGCAAAGTTAAACTTGTAACCCATGTCTGCAAAGTTACAAATTATGCTGTTTACTCGACACAGATGCACCCAAAGTTCGTCGTCTGTGAGATAAATGTCATCCACATACGAACATGCAACTGGATCGAAACTCTCTAAAAGAGAGACTATGCGGGCGGAAAACACTCCAGGACTATTTTTATATCCCATTGGGAGTCGATTAAACTTTTTTTGTACGCCGCCGCACGTAAAACTGGTCCATTGGGAACTTAGACCATCTAATCTATGTGCATAAAAACCATTGGAAATGTCAAGCGTGGTTTTGAACCGTTTACGCTCAAGACTATTCACTAGGGCAGAGCCGTGAGTATTCTGTACTGCACAGTTACGGCAATGCGAGTTCAAATGTCGGTAATCCAAAACCAGACGATATGAGCCGTCCGGCTTGTTAACAGTAAAAAGGGGATTATTCATTGGTGACACACACGTTTCAATTACACCTTGATATTCCAATTGTTTAAGGATAGCCGCGACCGAAGCTTTAGCTTCACGCCGTATGGGATACTGGGGTTGTGGCTGTGGCTGTGACCGTAAAGGAATCTCATGGCTAGGGGACAATTTATCCCAGCCACACTGATTTCGGTACACAGCCGGCGCAAGCGCCAGAGCCCACTCTTCTGCAAAATGCAGCGCTTCCACTCTTGAAACAGTGTGCGCGAAACTGGGGAGGATTACCTCCTCCCCTCGCGGAGCTGCGAGAACAAAAGGTGGGGGCCAGTCAGCCTCCGAAAGCAAAATGTCATACGTATCCGAAAGATTCTCCCAAAATACCCCTTTTACAGTTCGCTGCATGTCACCTTCAATTAACAGGACAATTTCAAAAAGTCTTTCAGGGGGAGCAACATGTGTATCAGCTGTTTCAATCACAATAAAAGTCTCAGTCGCTGTCACCTTCAACAGTGGACGGAGGGCCTCTCTCACTATGGTAATCTCCGCCGCGCTGTCCAGCAAGGTCAGAGCCCACGTCAGATTCCGAAGCCGCGTTCTCACTATCTGGGGCATACCGATGCGCCGTTAAGGCTGCGACTTTCTTCTTGGCAAACTGCGGTCTCTTTGGCGTAGAGTCGTCCCACTGATCCCCTTCACTTCGCGTGCGGGGCTGGCCACGTCCTTGCTGGCCACCCCTGCCCCTGCCGCCCCCTCCACCACCGGTTGACGGAGCCGATGAGTCCTGAAAGGAACGAGGAGAGCGTTGGTCAGATGCCTGATATCTGTCAGGCGATTTAATCGTAGCGCGATCGCGCAATTCATAAACTCTATCCGACTGCGCAGGTTGTGAAGGCGCCGGACTAGAAACCTGTGTCTGTTGTTGTTGTTGCTTACCCTGATTCTGCTTTTTAGGCCAATTTTGTTTTTTGGACTTGGGCTGTCCACCTGTCTCCGAAGACTGTCCCTGGGGCTGCTTCTTTTCTTTTTCAAGAAAAACCTTTACACCCTTAGAATTGCGGCCAACCGTTTTATAAGCCGCCACAATAATTCTTGCCAGCTGACGGGGTTTCTCGGCATCGGGAACTAACGCCAGACCATTTGCCACCTGAAAGTTCACTGCATCCCCTTTTACATTAGCAAGGATAATACCGCAAACCGTCTCAAATGAACCGCTCAGGCGCATACCCAACTCAACCGCCGACTCCGGTCCGTGATCATCCTGAACACGTTTTAGGACCGCAGACAGGTTCGACACTGACGGGGTGCCAAAGCACCTCGAGTAAACCGCTGCAAAAGTCTTACCCCATGTTTCACAGTCAGCAAGTTCAGGGGCTAAATCCTTCGGTAAACTAAGCGTAAGAATCCGGTGTTTTTCACCCGGAGTCGTATTAGGAAACACAGCCTCCAGCTGGTCGAATTTCTCGGCAAGCCAGTAAGGAAAATCATCCTTATTTTCTGGCTTTCTGCCCATTACGGAATTCACCAAGACAGGACTGATTTTCAAACCAGCCTGTTCCGCTCGAAGCTGCGCACCTGCGGGGGCTGCGCCATGTATATTACGACCAATGTAATGAACAAGCGCTCTAATCACGTCAACCGCGACATCATGCAGTCGCCGCAGATCACCCACATTACAAGTGGCGCGATTAGGATGTGGAGTAAATCCACCCAAGGCGGGCCAGGCCGTGCCCGCAATGGACAATGGACCTAACCTCGGAGCCGTTAAAGAATGGGGTAGGGCGCCACCAAACCAAACTCCGTGCTGCCAAACATCTGTAGGTACTTCCAGTGCTCTGTACGGAGCATAAGCCGCCGGAACAGCCGAGGCAGTGTATGAGTGGTAGACGCCCGAATTAGCGTTTACTTCCGGAAACGTCACCCAGGAATAAAACAATTCGTACGGGTACGCATGTTCCGCACTCACCACTAGAACCACAGCCAAACCTTCCGCAGGGACATTATATGCCCTCAAGTGGTCGCGAACCGCGACGCGGCTATGCTGCGCTATGTCCACGGCCATGGTAGCACAGGAAGTGAAAAAAGACAAAGAACACTTTGTAGCACAACTGGGTAGTAATTCAAAGAAACCGTTTAAAGAAGAATTCAAGCTTGAAAAGACCTATTTCAAAAACAGGTAGGTTTTCCGACACCACCGTTTACCGGAAACGGGAATGAAGGTGTCAAGGTATGAATGATATACTACTCGAGTGTCATGTTTTAAGGCCAACCAAACCGTTGGGCGCCATGTAGCAGGGTTTCCGTTCTCCCACAGAACTGTGCATAGAGATCTAGAACCTCAGTGAGTTAGGATGATCCAAAACTCATCTCAGTGTCAGAAATCCCCTTACCTAGCTAGCTACAGTGTCTCATGGATCATTATGGAATGATCCATGTCTTAGACAAACCAGAACATGATCTTTAGAATACCTCAGGAATCGTGGAACACATGAACACTCTTTCGTTATATAATCATTTCAAACCAAAACTGAGAGTCAAAGAACACAAGTGCAAGTTTGAAATATTTATTATTCAATGCAAAGTTCTCAAACGCAGTATCTTGTATAATACCAAAATGCAGATTATAAAAATCAGAGTCAGCAGCATAGTCACTAATCCATAGTAAGCAAAAGGTGCTAGCATGTTATAATGCAAGTTCTATAGAAATCGATAGCACCTATATTTCGCGCACCCTATCTAGCATATTATTTTATATATATGAAGGTCTCATTCGGGCTTTAGCAGGGCGGCCCCATACCTCTCAATGTCAGTAGGAGCAGTTCACATCAACAGCTACCAGCTCTCTTCATGCGCAGCACCAAGTGTCTACGTTCATTCCGTGTAACTCTATCTTAAACCCGCGTAGAGCCCAAAATGTTGGCATCAACATTATTTGTGTTATGTCTAATGTGTTGCGAGGATCAGGCCTCCCAGCAACCTTGTGTTAGGTTAATCTTAGAGTGTGCAGCTCTCAGTGTGCAGACAGTTGTACCAAGTGTACCAGGCAAAGCTGATAGCATAGAAATAACATATTATTCTCAAATAAACCACCTCATCGCTTCTAGGGTGAAAGCTACAACAACAAGTATGTGTCGTGTGCAAAACTGAAGCCGAAGGCAAACCGGCTGTTTAAACATGTAATACACTCATGCTAACTTAACGCAATATATGTAATGAAGTATCCATATGACACTACAACATTTTTAAACTTTGTATATAAGAAATGAAATACAGAATTTCTTTTAACTTTGTTTATAGTGTAAATACAGAGATATATATTTTTGATATTATAGCTCAGAATGAGGATGATTTTAAAGATTTCTATTTTTCTTATGGATGAATTAATTATTAACCTCTTGGCATATATGATTAATTGTGGGAAACATTTATGATGATATTTATGAAATCTTTTTATCCGAAATAAGGAAAATTTGTTCTCTTATAGTTTTGAGCATAATACAAGCTATCTTGATCTCTGAAACGCGTTGGCTGCACATCAGTGCTTTGATGATTTTTTAGTCTTAATCGTATTTTTCACATTTAGGGAGCACTTTTCTGTTAGATTGTTAGTTCAAAACACATACAAAAAAGAAATAATATATAAAAAACTATATAAGAAAAAATATAACACGAGAAATAATTCACTTTCATGGGTAGGTTCTAGGGATACACGGTGTATATATAGGCATTTTTGATTGGATACATGTAATGATGGTTTAAAGATCAAATGTGAAATAAGGAAGTCAAAGGCTATTGCATTTAAGCAAAAACATCATGTCAAAACCTTTTTCTTTCTCATAATAGAAAAATAATAATTTTGTATTATGTATTTTTTAATAGAATGTATTCTAGAAATCCGGACAGAATTTCTTTAAAAGAATTTATTTTACAGAAATGTCAAACATGAAAAAGAAATGAGAAAGTATTTCTTTTATGCCTATTATTGCACTGTCACTTTAAATAGAGGTGTATCTCACGACACTGTTGTCATGTGATCAAGGCAGGGATCTGCCGAAACGCGTTGTGACGATATGGCAAGCACAGAAAATAAATAATTAAAACTTGCACCGAATTTGGGTCTTCCTCGTCTTTTTCGTTCTCCTGAAGGCGAGCCTCGCAGCATATATATATATATATATATATATATATATATATATATATATATATATATATATATATATATATATATATATATTACCTAGTGGCGGTCGAAACTGAGTAGTTATAGTTAGGACTGAGGTTTCAGGGGTGATCCATCAAGCGGGGGCTGAGAAAAATGGCGTCTCAAAACATATTTTCTGGAATCATTTTTCCATACAAAATTTAGACACAGCTACAGCCAAAACTGCTGAACGAATTTACACTAAATTTCACAGATAGCTAGATGTTGGTCCAGAAAGATTGCTTTTTTTATTGTGGTGTAAATCCTTTCAGTAGTTTTCAAACAATTAGTGGTAAAAAATTGTACATCTAGGGATTCACATCGTCCGTGGATTTGACAGATTTCCTACTGAGATCTTATTGGCTGCCACCACATCAACAAGGAAGTGGTGACAGCCATCTTAGGACTCAGAACTGAGTCCTAAAAAAAATGTAAAAATAGAAGACATAATGGGGCTGGGTACATATACCTTGATCCCCTAGGCCAGGTAGTGGGAAGTGTAGGCTCCCGCACTTCCTTTTATAACCCCACCACCCCCCCACACCAACCGGGATGGACCAGGTCATAGGGGGGATGCATGGTTTTCTTGTGAGAAAAGGGGCATGTGGTCCCCTCCCCGAGTTATTTTCGCCCCCAGGCACTACATTCCCTGGGCCCCCCTATCCTTCTAAATAGATACGGCCCTAGGGGGTGGGGTCTCCAGGGCCTGATGAGGCTTGGGCAAGGGAGCCACGCTGCTTGCCTTCCCTTTAAAATAAAACGGCTCTGGATAATTAGGTCCCAAGGGCCTTTGAGGCTCAGGGAGAGGGATCTGTGTTTCCACTTTTTTTTAATTATATTTGACCTCAGGATGGATTCCCTCCCTTTTGTTGTGTATGTGGGCCCCAGGGGATCGGGTCAAATTAGGCTCAAGAAGGGGGGCTATGGGCCCTCGCCATCACTGCTAATTACCCCACATATTACGTCACTCATGACAGCTTCTATGACATAATTGATAATATCACTGCAAAATTTGCAATGAAATTATTAATGAGAAAACTGTGCATGGGGCGCGAGTTATAGTTACCTTAGGGTACAAGTTATAGTTACTTGAGATAACTATAACTGATTAATTTCTCTATTTTTTAAAGTTTAAAACATTACGTTGTTACTGAACATTTCACCTAACTATAATGTTACTTTAAAATTTGTATGTATACCCTGATAAAGCCACTGGTAAAGGGTGCTCAGCAGCAGCTAAGTCCCATTAATCCAATCAAACAAGTTATGTCCTAAGAAGGTATCAAGCCATTGTATCAATACTCATAATATCAAGACCAGAAAATGGGGTTTCTGTTCTCTCTGGCCTTCCTGCTATCTGGACAGCACAACTGAGTTATCCTTCATGCAGCTGGGAGATGAATTACAGACCCAAGGAAATTTGACTATATCACAACAGCATTTGTTGAACTCAGAGTGCTCCCACTGTAAGTCTGCTGTATCTTTATGTCTGTTGAACTAAACTCTTCCCAGCGTGTGAAAAGCAATCACAGGCAGGAAAATACACATTTGCAGCACCAACAAGTTCCAAATAAATATCCCATTAAAAAACTGCACTTCTACAAAGACTGCAACCACACCCACTCCTTTTGGGGTTTACACCAACAATCTGGAACAACATCCCTTTAAGTATCAGATATGATAAACATTAAAAACAGACTCAAAACTCTTACATCTTTGAAAATGCTAGTCACAGCCTGAACCTCTCTTTAAGGGTACCAAATAGAGATTCCCGCCAGTATACATTCAACTTAAAGCAACATGAAAATCCAATGACGAACCAGTTTTCAAGTATATATGACATCACAAAACTATAAATGTAATATTGATCTTGAACTTTATTGTCAAAGTGTCATGTACATTCACTTTCTCCTTTCTGTGGACCATTGTAAATTGGGAAAAATTCAGCACCCAATTTTTCTAGGTACTTTTACATTCTCCTCGGTCATTTCTACGCTATAGAAAAATCAAAATAAATAAAACGACTTGACACAATGATCAGAAAGAGCCCTTGCTACGAACAGACAATTCTTTATAAACAATACAAGATGCATTTCTGGTGCAGGTTGTTTTTCCTCTTCCATGACCATAGAGGTTGTCCAGAGCCTGGTCTCCATTCCAGGTATCCCACCTGAGATAGCAGCTAACGGTACATTTCTCCCTGAGTGCCGTAACTGAAGAACAGCCTGACCATGTCTATGCGTTGGACAGTTAAAAGACCCTGAAGTGCAAGGGACAATACCAGTAACATTTTCCTTCAATAACTTTTATTTGCATTATGAACTGATGTGAACAAATATTGTTCCCGATGTTAAATGGCTCATCGGTTCGGCCAGATGATGGCATACATAGAATTAATTGCCAAGTAGTGTGTTCAACAGAGCCATATCAATAGAAGTTGGAGACTGTATTATGTCATTGCACCAATATCCCTCAAGATAGTGTGCTAGACTTTTGGCCAAGTGCTGTATTGAGTTTGACATGTATAAACAAATGAGAGAGAAAGGGAATCTATTCACAAGAGTGAACGGAGAGTACTCCTAGTCCCCTGGACTAAATATCGACAAAAACATGAGAGGAGTACCCCCAAGAGGAGCTCAAAGAGCGATCTGAGTTGGATGACTACAATAGGAAAAGAAGAACATCCTTCTTTTGTTTATAAACCCCTCACTCACCAACCTGGTTGGTGACATGCTTCATCATCGCGGTCCACCCTGACAGCCGAGTGCCATCAGGGTGTGCTTTGACACCTGAACTACAGTGGAGCTGGTATTTGTGTAAATGGTGCAGAAAAAATAATGTTAAAAAATGCATAACGTGGCAGGGGGCGGGCATCCACAGTGCAGGGCCTGTCGCTGGACCTCTCCAGTCCGTTTAGGCAGGCCCTGGCTCAGCAGAGCCAAGAGGAGGCAGGGACGTGGAGAAGGGGAAGGGCAGCGGAAGCAACTGGCGCCTGTCTCCCCCGTGTCAGGCGTGGAGTGAGCTAGGACTCCTAAGTTTGAGCCATTGGTTCCTGGCGGGCAGGAGGTGGCCAGTGGGGATGCCCTTGCTCTAAGGGTGGGAGGGTTTTCCCAGGGTCTGGGGGCGGGCAGGCGATGGGGGAGGCAGAGAGGTCAGGGCAATACCATCTATGGTGGAGGAGGGCGGTGCTCTAGTCATGGGTGAGCATAGGTGTGGGGGCTTTGGGGTGGGGGTCATGCCTACCCCCACCTTGATCCATGGTTTTGGTAGGGACTGAGGCTTTTCAGGATGGGGGGTCCAGGAAGGTGTGTGTGGTACCACTCCCCCCCCCCCCCCCTGGTTTTGCTGGACAGGCAGGACAGGGACAGAGTAGTGCCAACCAGGGTTTGGAGGTAGGCCTGACAAAACAGTGGCGGGTGACTCAGTCGGGAGGGTCCAGTGCACCCTGTCCAACCCAGCATGAAGAGGGGGCGTGTAATAATCCAAGGAAAATGTAGCTTTAAGATGATTTATTGTTCAGCACAGCATCAAGTCCTAACACAGCAATGTCCAGGTAACAACTGACAAATACAGCAGAATGCTGTATGAGGAAAGCTCTGTTCAGAATACAGAACATCATAGGAAACATAAAATGGCGCATGCACTTAAAGGGAAAGGATTACAGAACAGGAAATACTTCAGCTATACAGAATGTAACACATCTCCCTCATTAAATGAAAGAACAGAAAACATATTATACAAAATCCTGTAGAGTAGTAGGTCTTCTTCTGACGCGCACATCATCTTTGACTCTTGATGCTACAGAGTCAGAAAAAGGACCTGAATCAGATCTTCCATTGGAATTGTCACATTGAACAAGATTATCTTGACATTGAGACTGCAAATCACTTTGTGTTGGACATTTTGCAACTTTACTCAAATTCCAGACCTTGCCATCCTGGGTGATGACAGAATTACTGAAAACTCTTTTAATCTGAATGGGTCTACCATACTTACTCATTCCTTTGCTAACTATAAAAGGTTTCAGGATCCTAACCCAATCACCCACACAAAAATGATGCTCCCTTGTCTTCCACCTCTTGTTGTACCACAAAGCTGACTTACTCTGTTTAGAACTAACTCTATTCGCAACACTTGGGATATCAACTTCGCCTTCTCCTAGATTTTTAAATTTTTCCTTAAACGACCAAGGACAAATATCAGACGCAGGATCCCTACCTTTAAGTAGCTTGAACGGACTAACTTCGGCAGTAGTATGAGGAGTTATACGATATGTCCAAAGCTTCTCCCTAAGCACATTCAACCAATTGCCCTTCTCTCTAATGGCATCAGCAACAAAGCTCTTCAATACTCGGGTAAAGCGTTCAACTTGCCCGTTCTCGTGCGGTTCATAGAGGGATGTTCGAATGTGTTTGATGTTGCAAGTTTGTAGAAAAGATTGCATCTCCGATGACACCAACTGTACACCATTATCTGACACTAATACAGATGGGCAACCTTCCCTTGCAAAAACTTCCTTGAAGAAAGTAATAACAACCTCAGAAGTTACTTTAGCTACAAATTTCACTTCTGGCCATTTTGAGTGGTAGTCAATCAACACTAATGCAAAACGTGAAGCTTCAGGTAAAATATGAAAGGGGCCCGAGATATCAAAGGCTATTTTGTTCCAAGGGAATTTAGGCCACTTGACAGTTTTAAGAGGAGGAATGTACAATTTTAACATTTTATCCTTGGTACAACACTCGCCACACTCCCTAACTGTGCGGTCAATATATCTGTCCATCCCTGGCCACCAAAAATTCAACCTTATTAACCGCTTCATGGCTGAAATACCAGGATGCATTTTGTGCGTTAATTTAAGAATCAACTCCTGTACACCCACTGGCGGAATACATTTTCCAGATTTGAAGATCAATTCACATTCACAACAAAACTCATCAGCTATATTATAGAAAGGAAGCAAATCATCCCTGACACTGGTTTTACTGGGCCAACCCTTAAACAGATAACCCTTTATCATTCCAAATCTCTCATCCTCATCTTGACATTTCATCCTAAACTGTTCTGTGATATCTTGATACTGAGGAGAAACAACATTAGACAAATTTAAAACAAAATCAACTTCACCAATACTACTGACTTTGTCTTCCTGATGTTGGCAAGGAAGGTGTGAAAGGCAGTCAGCCGTGACATTTTTTTTTCCAGGAATGTATTCCACAATAAAATTATATTCTTGTAATTTGGATGCTAAACGCGCAATCCTTGCCGTAGAGTTCCAACCACCACCAACCGATAATATATGTACAAGCGGCTTGTGGTCGGTTCTCAAGATAAACTCGCTGCCCCAAATGTAAATCCTATAGTGTTCAATTGCCCACACACAGGAGAGCAGTTCCCGTTCAATAACCGCATACCTGCGCTCTGTCTCATTCAAAGTCCTAGATGAGAAAGCCACATTCCATTCCATGACCCCATCAGTTTGGGATAACACACAACCCAAACCATACAAACTTGCGTCAGTGGTGATAATACATTTCTTGCCCATTCTGAAAGGTTTCAAGGTTAGTGAATTGACAATATCATGCTTAATATCAGTAAAAGCTTTTTCTTGTTCAGCTTCCCACACAAACTCATTACATTGTCTCAATAATCTTCTTAATGGTTCCATTTTGGTAGCAAAATTAACTACAAATTTGCTGTAGTATTCACACATGCCTGAAAATGATAACAATTGCTCTTTATTGCTTGGGGCTGGGGCGTTTAGAATGGCTTCAACATTAGATTTTTTTGGAACTAAGCCTTCCCCAGATAGTGTATGGCCTAAGTACTCAACAGATTTTCTAAAAAGCTTGCATTTGTGTGCCTTGAGAGTAAGACCATATTTCTCTAACCTGCTACATACTTCATTTAAGTGTGAAGCATGTTCAACTTCATTTTTTGAAAAGATCAAAATGTCATCCTGAAAACACTTAACGAACAAATCAAGGTCTCTGAAAATTTGGAACATGACACGTTGAAAAACGGAAGCAGCTGATGCCAAACCAAAAGGCATCCTTTTGTATTGGAAAAGACCCATGGGAGTAATGAAGGCTGTGTACTTTTTAGAATCTTCCGTAAGTTCAATTTGATGGTACGCAGATCTAAGATCTAAAGTGGAAAAAATCTGCGCACCATCAAAAAGAGAAACAAGTTCATTAATATTAGGCAGTGGATGGCAATCAATTATAATATTAGAGTTAAGTGCCCTCAAATCAATGCAAACTCTCAATTTTTGATCGGGTTTACACACCAAACCAATGGGCGAAACCCATTCAGATGATTCAATGGGTTCAATAATATTGTCTTTTAACAAATCATTCAACATTTCTTTTAATTCATCTCTGACGTTTAGAGGAACTCCTCTTAGCTTTTGTTTGACAGGAAGTGCTCCTTCCTTTAACACAATCTTATGTGAAAAGTATTTCAATTTCCCTAATCGTTCACAGAAGACTTTACTAAACTTGTTGCTCCAAAAGGAAATGACATCTTGACTTCCATCACTTGAACAAATAGCATTTATCATTTCTTGCTCACTGCAAAGAGAGATGGGATCTTTGGCCCTTGGATTTAATGTGATGCCAAGTTCCCATTGGTCATGCCAGCCCAAAACATTGACTCCCTTCACAGCAATGTATAACTTGATAAAAGCTGATCTTCCTCTAAAACTCAACTGAACTTTTAAAAATCCTTCAATATCAATCTTATTCCAATTGAAACCTTCTGCAAAAATATCTGTAGGTTGTAGAGTGGAAAAATCACACACAGATTGTAATTTCTCATTAAAATATTCCTTGGTAATAATGGTCCATGGTGACCCAGAATCTACCATAAGTTCTATGTCAATAGTAAAAACATGAAAAATAAATTTTGGTTTTTTTTTTACTAGTTAACACTACACACCCCTTTTGAACAATGGAAACAACATAACCACGATCTAGATCCTGCTTAGTTTCATCAGCAATAGTAAGCGCAGACACTTTTGTATGAGTGGTGGTGTTAGAAGGCACATGTAATTGGCTTGGCCGGAACTGAGAATTAAAGCGTTTTTCTCTACAAACATTACTAAAATGTCCCACTCTATTGCAAACATTACATGTTTTGTTTATAGCAGGACAACCTTGGAAAGAAGCAATGTGTGATTTGCTACCACATGTAAAACATGAAAGAGAACTATTAGAGAAATCTGTTCTTCTATAATTCGAACTGTAAGCATTTTTGAATCTAAAAGTAGTAGGCATAACATTTTTAGCATCTACTTTGGGTTTAACGAGACATACTTCTTCATCAGTACTACCTTTACTAGTGTTAGAATATTGTTTAACGACTATGTACATCTCAGTAGATTTAGCAATAGCAATAGTTTCTTCTAAATTAGGGTCACCTATACACCACAATTTGTCTTGAACCTTTTTGTTCTTGACATGAACAATGATTTGATCACGGATCATTTCATCGCACATGGATCCAAAATTACAGTGTAGAGTTAAGGCTCTTAAAGCAGTGAGAAAATCATTGAAAGATTCTTCCTGTTTTTGTGCCCTGGTATAACATTTGAAACGGTTCAAAGCAATATTAGCTGTAGGTTTAAATCTTTTCTCAAGTCTACCAAGAGCCTCAGTATAAACATTCATAGTATCACCACTACCAGTAGGAACTGACAAGTGGGGTAAAGTTCTAAAGATCTCTTGTCCCTCGGATCCTAGACAATGCAGTAAAATACTTTTTTTTCTCTCTGCTCCCATACGTTCTCCATCTATGGCCCTCATATAGTTGAAAAATTCCTCCTTCCACCTTGACCAAGACATTGGAGGATCCCCTTTAATTTGCAAAAATTTAGCAGGAGGGTCAAACTGCATTGTGAGAACAAATACTAAAAACTAGAATGAGCTATATAAACACAATGCGCAAATAATACTATTTGTCCCCCCCCAAAAAAATGATTTAAAATGAGTTGCAATAAAGAACAAAAACAAGAAGTTGCACAATAATAGATAAAAGAAATGAGAAACAGTAATGTACTTGTTGAAATGAAGCAATGCCAAAGAATTTCAGGCTGAATGATGAAGTCCTTCAAAGAAATTGATTAAGGTTCCTCAGGTCTTGAAGATCGTATGATGAGAAGAGGAGCAAAACAAAAACGAAAAATAAAATAATGTGAAAAACTGTAAATAGTAAAACAAAGAAACGCTGCCTAAAAGCGATTGAAATTAAGCAAAAGCACCACTGCCGCTTGAAGATATTAGCATAAACACAGAGGAAGAGCGGTGGGGCGGTTGCTTAGTAACAAGAATCAACAAAATGGAGGCACGTAGCGTGACGCGCGTCACGTGGTGATTCGTAGGACGGCGTGATGACGTTCACCAATGAAGATTCCAGTAGCACAGCGCAGTGGCTTCCGTCTTCAAAGACGTTGTGCAAGGAAGTCACAGAAACACTTGAATACTTGCCCAAATCCTTTTTTTTTTTTTGAAGCGTCTGGTCTTGAATGATACACGCCGGCAACAGCTTAAATGCCTGTGAGCTTAAGAGTGACGCTATCACGATGAGGTAGTCACAGCTGATCGGCACGAAGCGAGTGAGGTTGCTAGGAAACAGCATGCATCGGTTACCAAGACGCGCTGAGAAGCGTGGAACAGCAAAGCACGAAGAAGGAAATGGCAGGTACAAGTAAATTGAAAAATGCAGAAGTTGTAGAGAATAGTAGAAAGTTTTCTCAGGTTTCCAAATTAGATAAATTCTTCGTGAAGGCAATGTTCAAAGTAGTAGATGAGAATAAAATGTTCCTTAATGAAATAAAAGGTCGAAAAATAAGTAACATTTTCCAATTTTCCAAAAAAATGTAGAAATGGGTCCAAACTCTGCTCCTGTGCTGAGAATGGCTGGAGTAGGGTTGTCCTCGTCGCCAAATTTTGTAATAATCCAAGGAAAAGGTAGCTTTAAGATGATTTATTGTTCAGCACAGCATCAAGTCCTAACACAGCAATGTCCAGGTAACAACTGACAAATACAGCAGAATGCTGTATGAGGAAAGCTCTGTTCAGAACATCATAGGAAACATAACATGGCGCATGCACTTAAAGGGAAAGGATTACAGAACAGGAAATACTTCAGCTATACAGAATGTAACAGGGCGTGCATCTTTATGGCTGGCCATGGGACTTAAGACAAGTGAGCCAAGGCCAGGATGGTGCGTCTGTCAGTCGAGAATATGAACCTTCACAGGATTGGAGATTGGGGAATAGGCGATGGGTAAGTGCGATCACGAGTGCACAGAGTGGGGATGATGGGGTTTGGGACTGGGACTTGGACTATGATGAATAAGAGTTGGAGGAAGGTGAGATTGTGGCTGATGGTGAGTTGGAAGGGGGTGACTGTGAGAATGAGTGGTGGGTGGCACCTCTTACAGGTAGTGGCCGGAGTGTGCCTAATTGGAGGGGTAGTGTTGTTGTCTTGCAGGACGTGGCGACAGCGTCTACTCAAAAGGAGAGACCGGTGGTGGCAGGGCAATCAGCTTCAGCGCGGGACCTGATAAGGTAGGGGGACACACACAGAGCGAACAGTTGGGTATGCGTTAGTGGGGGTTCAAGCTGCAGGATATAAAGTAGAGGTGCAAAGGGAGGGTGGTCCATGGCTGCAAAGGGATAAGTATGTGCAGGACCAGGATACAGGAATGGACATATTGGGGAATGTGACGCAAGCCACATAGACCACCCAAAGTGGTGGAGGGCAGGGGACAGCGTAAAAGAGGCAAGCAAAGACGTGGGAAGGAAAAATATGCCATACATGGAGCTCACTAAACCCGTAGGGGCACTTTGGATGGCTGCTACAAAAGAGCTGATTTGGAACAGGGAATTTGTGGAGTTAAGTTGCTACATCGGAGATACGGGCTAAAGAAGGATCAAAGGAGGTGGAGCAGGAGCTGTAGCGCCAGGGTGCCAGTCAATATTGAATATTGGACAGCAGCTTTTCTCATATACTCTAGCATGTATTGTGAAAAGTATCTGAAGAGGTGCGTGCCCTGTTTAAATATCTAGATGTAGTGCGGAAGGCACAAGTGACTTTTGGGGATTGGGTACGTTACGATGAGGAATTTTGGGCACGACTGGCAGAGGAGGAGAATGGAGTGTGGGGACAGTTCGATTATGAGTTGTTCTTACAAACTATGATACCGGAGAACCCAGCCTTAGCGACTTATACAGCGAGTAGCTGGCCGGTCATCTACAGGTCCTTTCCAGGGCTTCCCACCCTGTGGGTACAGAAGGTCGGAGACAAACAGCAACAGCAGGAGCATGATGGTCATTCATTAGGGGCTAGTGTTTGCGGGAATATGGCAAATACTGCCATGAGTGTTCCAAATGTGGCGGCAAGCACATGGTTACACAGTGTTGCGTCCAGGGAGGGGTTGCTGGGCTATTTGAGGGGTGTCGGGGGACAGTGGACCGGGTAGAGTGACCGAGGATGGAGTAGAGGAGGTCAGGGTTCCATGGGCAAAGGCACATACGCCGGTTAAGTTGGACTGTTTGACAAAAAGGCTAATCATGCTGGGGTCGGAGAGGGAGAGCAAATTTTTATTTACAGGTTTCCAGTTTTTGTTTGTTTTATGAGGGTGCCAGGGTTCAACAGAGGGTGGAAAATGTGATTGCAACTCTGCTAAGAGTATGTCGGGATGCATGGGAGACGCTGTGTTTTTTCGTCATTATGGTGTGCCCGTTTTTTGGGGCTTTTTGGGTTACAGAAGTGGTTGGCTCTGTGAGGTGAGGAGGGTGCGTTGGCAGGAGGTCCATATGCGAGGTGGGGCACGTTTGGATACCAAAGTCCAAGATAATCAGTCAGGCAAGGGCCTTTGTATGACATTGCAGGCGTACCCTGACATGTCAGTTTGCCCATGCACTTGGTGGGTGAGGTTGAGAAAACAAGGGAGCAGTCAAGAGGAGATTTTTCTGCATGAGTTGCTGCTGTGGGCTGCTTGTTTGGGCAGCCTGAGTGTCTGATGTAGGTTGAGCCTGTGTTGTTTGGATGCCACCAGCGGCCCAGTGGGTGCAAGAGTAGCCATTCGGGAGGCAGTTGGGCGTCTATTACCTTCCTTTTATCAATGTGCAGAGGTGTCACTCCCTTTCTCTCGCTGAGCCGGCCTATTAATATATGCATATTGAGCGGGAGCAGGGGACCTGAGCAGAAGTGGCCTCACTTGTTTTCAGGTGAGTTTCACCAGTGTGAACTAATCTGTGCATTTTTTTATCTAGTAAAGTTAAGAAAATGTGCCTCTGTCAGTGAACTTGCCCCCCTTCTTTTTATTAAACTTCGCCGAAGCAGTGTTTTGTGGAAAGGCAATATACAAATGTAGGCAACTATTTTTTTTGCCTATTTTTAATCCCAATCCAACCTGTGCAGATGGAACACTCAAGGCAATCTGCACTTACAAGTGGCACCACTTAACACACTCGGAACCTTACAGTGACACAATTTACCACACTGGGCAAGAGGGCAATTGCACTATCTTCGATTTTTCAGCCACATTTTCTTGCGTCAGAGGCACTTTCAGCGGGTTGCACTTCCGTCACCTCTTGCACAGAAAGAGGTGGTTAAACTGAATTTACCAAGGAGCTCCACTGTACACAGGGCCAGCCTTTGGTAAAATAGCACCCTGGGAGTGGGCAGAAAGAAATTTGGCGTCCTTGCTAATGGTAGTAAATTAAATGAGGCAACAGGGGTCAATTTTGTGTCCACTGGTCAGTACCTGGATGAGCAGGGAATGGCCCCAGGTTTGGCCTGGGATCAGAAATTGGCCCGGGGACGCAAAACAAAAGTGGCCCACATTTACATATTGCCTTTTCGCAAAACACTGCTTCGGCAAAGTTTTTTTATTTTTATTTAAAGACCTTTATTATCAAGAATCCAAGTTTGCCACTTAATCACATACATGCACATATTTATGGTACCTGCGCACCGCTGAGTCTGAATAACATGATGAAATACACAGCCTTTCAGCCGGCATCCAGGGGGCCCGGCGGCGAGATGGACTTGCACCAGCCTTGGAATACAGACAGTAACAGCCCGAAAACAGTGTGAGGTGTGCCATGACAACTTGTAATCATCTGCAGAACACTTGTGTCTAAGGTCTTAGGAACAAGGAAAAGTCAAGAACTATAGAAACCCCCCGCCCCAACGCCCCCCACCCACCCACGAGTGTGCTTGCGAAAATACCCATGTGTGCAAGTTCTGATGGAATACAGTAGTGTGCCTAAAGAGTGCCATACGTAGTCCCCAACCCTGGAAAGTCCACCCGCCCCCGGTGACTGTCTAATCCCAACCCCAATGGAACAGTGAGTAACGTGCTGACCTTGTCAAACCCCTCCACCCTCACCCATCCTCCCCCTCAGGAGATACTCTGCGGCTGCCCCAGCACCTACTCCAACGTGTGGTCCGGGAGGTCCACCACTTCCGAGGTATCCGAACATTCCTCCTCCCCTTTCTGTAGGTATTCCTGGTAAAGACCCCAGAAGTTTTTCGGTCTACTCCTGGGGGCGAGTAGTTCAATATATAGTTCAGTTTGAGTACTGCAGTGAAGTAAATCCCCCGCCCATCTTTTCTTGGTGGGGAGGGGCCCCCTCATCCAGCATCTCGCCACCACCCTCCTGGCTAACAGCAGTGCCATGTCGACTAGACGACGCTGAGAGGGAGGGAGCGGCTTAGAATAACCCAGAAGGGCTAATTCCGGACTGCGAGGTAGTTCCACTCCCAGAATCTGGTCGAGCTCAGAGAAAACTTCCACCCAGAAAGCCTGTATACCAGGGCAGTGCCATGCCATATGGATAAAGTCAGCCACTGACGTACGGCAGCGTTCACACTCCGCCGATTGCCGCAGGCCATATCGGTGAAGCCTTTCGGGGGTGTAGTAAACCAGCTGTAGGAACTTAAAATGCACTAACCTGTGCCTGCCATTGAGGGAGATTTTACGCGTACTGGAGCAGCAGTATCGCCACATGCTGTCGTCAATGGGCGACTGTATATCTTCCTGCCAGGCTTCCCTGGCTTTAGAATGGAGCAGCTGCTGGTGTGCCACCCCCAACTTGTTGATGTGCGAAATTAGTTTGGCAGGTGGCTTATTTTTAATGACATAAGTTAGTTCGGGGACCTCCACCAGTTCCTCCATGGCCGGGCCCAATGCCTCCCGAAACGCCGAGCGGAGTCTATGGAACTGAAACCTCTGTAGCAACGAGGGGCCCGATGGGGTGGGGGGGAGCTGATCCCAAGTCTTCAGGGTACCTTCAGCAAACAAGTCCTCCATCCTCATGATCCCCAGGGAACGAAGCGCATCAATGACACCCTTCTCCCCAAGGGGGTCCAGCCAGAGCGCCCAGTCGATTTGCATTAGGGGGAATATAAGATAGTACAGCCACGTGCTCGAGCCAGCGCGTGCCAGGCGTGGTTAGTCGACTTAAGGGAGTCCAATTGACCGACAGAGCGATCCACTGGAAGGCAAATCGTGGCCGGCAGGGGGAGCGGGTCCGCAAACAACCGCTCTAGGATCACTTGTGGCGTGCGTGCGTCACCGTGGATCCATGAATGTAAGTGAGATGCCTGTGCAATCCGGTAATATCGTTCCATATCGGGAGCCCCCAGGCCCCCCATCTCACAGGGGAGAATCAGCGTCGCCCATTGTATCCTGGGTTGCCTGCCGCCCCACGCCAATCGGACTAGGACTTGTGTGAGCTGTTTAAAGAAGGCCCTCGACAGAACCACCGGGATGTTTGTAAATAGAACAGAAACCTTGGCAGCACAATCATTTTCATAATGGCTATCCTGCCTAGGAGAGATAGCAGAAGTTTACTCCAAGTTTCAACGTCGTCAACAAGCTTATTGAAAGCCACACCATAATTGTCCCTGACCAGGACCTCCGGGTCTGTGTGTAATTGTATACCTAGATACCTGACCGAATCTGTGGACCACTTCAGGGGGTATTCCATATCAAAAGGTTGCGTCACTGGTGTGAGAGGGAAGGCGATAGATTTATCCCAATTCACTTGAAGCCCAGAGAGTGAGCCAAAGCGGACCACCTCTCTGAGGACCGCGGACAAGTTCGACTCCGGGTTACGGACATACAGCAAAGTATCGTCGGCATACGATGAGATGCCTATTTTATAGGTGGGAAAGCTGATCCCCTCTAGGCTGTGGTACTCCCTTATAGCGCCTCCCAGAGGTTCCGCTACCAGCGCATACAGTAGGGGTGAGAGGGGGCAACCCTGCCGGGTGCCCCTGCTGATGTGAAACGGTTCCGACACACTGTCCCCCAATTTCAGCCTGGCCGATGGCCGGTGGTGCAGGGCGCCAATCATCTGCAGGAACGGTTCACCCAGACCGAGTTTCCGGAGCACCCTGATCATAAAAGGCCACTCCACCGAGTCAAAGGCTTTTTCCATGTCGAGGAAAACCGTTAGCGCAGTATTTTCTTGGCGGACATGTTTCATCGTTCCCAACACAGTGCGTATATTGTACGTTAGGTTTCTGTTGGGGACGAAGCCGGACTGTTCAGGCGCGACTTGTTCGGGGACCAAGAGGGCCAGCCGATTGGCCAACACCTTGGCGTAGATCTTGGCGTCAACGTTCAATAAACTGAGAGGCCTGTATGAGCTGCAGTGTTCCGGGGGCTTCCCCGGTTTCAAAATGGTGACCAGCAAAGCCTCCCGCATTGTGAGGGGCATCTCTCCGTCCTCGCAAATAACATCGAAGAGGGAGATCAGATGCGGAACCAGTATGTCCTTGAAGGCTTTGTAAAAGCTCACAGTCAGACCATCGGAGCCCGGTGCACTGCCCGATCTCATGCCGGAGAGGGCTTCCAGAATCTCGTCCTCCTGTATAGGGGACATCAGAAATTCCCTGTCCGAGTTCGGCAGATAGGGCATGACGATGTGGCCGAGGTAATCGTCCATTTCGTCTTCAACGCCTAGCGACCTGGACTTATAGAGTTCGGCGTAGTAACGCCGGAAAGTGCGGAGGATCTGCTCCTCGTCAGTGACCACTTCACCCTCCGGCGTGTGCAACTCGTCGACCACAAGTGGTCGCCTAGAGCCACGTACCATTCGGGCCAGAAGGGCGCCCGGTCTTTCTCCCTCCCCGTAGACTCGAGCCGTCGCATATTTCCCCATGTGGAGGATCTCCCTGTCAGCCAGTTTCTGATACTCAGACAGCAAGGGGTTGAGTCGAGAGTGAGTGTCAGGCCCCGGGTCATGCAGCTGCCGGTCCTCCAGATCTGCTAGTTGAGTCTCCAGCGCCGCTAGCTCTCGTCTGATAGTATGCAGTACACTAGAGTGTTTGGACATAACCATGCCTCTTATGTAGGCCTTGAACGCCTCCACCAGTGTAGAAAAGTTGTCTACTGTGCCTAAATTGGTAGCGAAGAACGAGTCAATGTCTTCAGCCAATTCGCCCGAAATGCGTCGTCCAGCAGGGAGTAGGGGGGGAACCTCCAGGTAAAGGGGGGGATACCCTTCCTAGCGGTGGCCACATGCAGCAAAATGGGAGAGAGGTCCGAGAGGGTGCGCGGGAGTACCTCACAGACACGAATACTGCTCATTACAGATTGTGATGCCAACCAATAGGCGATTCTGGTATGGATATTGTGATATGCCGAATAATGTGTAAATCCGCCTTTCGTGGGATGCTTACTTCTCCACACATCAACCAAATCTAGTTTGATCAGTTCCGCTTTCATGTAGGCGGCAGAGGCCACCGGCCTGCGGGCGGGACCGGCCGAGCGGTCCAGAACAGGGTCAAAAACAAAGTTAAAATCACCTCCCCATAACACCCCGGAGTTGGCGTGTGTCCTACAGTGTGCCGATAGAGTGGCATAGAAGTCTGGGGTATCGTAGTTAGGGCCATAAACGTTGACAATCAGCAAGTCAATCCCCTTACCCACACACCTAGCAAGGACAAACCGGCCTTCTGTGTCTGCTACCACAGGGACCAATCTTAGTTGTGAGGTTGGGCTTACCCAGGTTAGCACCCCCCGGGAGTGTGTCGTAAATCCTGCTGCCACTGTGTTGCCCACAAGCCCACGGGACTGCAACATCCTACTATTAATGGGCAAGTGTGTTCCTGCAGGAGGGCCAGATCGACATGATGTCTATGTAAGTAGCTAAGGACCTTCCGCAGTTTGCGGTAGTCGTTCAGGCCCCGCACATTCCAGGACATCATTTTCAGAGTGTGAGGGGTATGTGTAGGGTTACTCACTGCATTATTAGACATAGCAATAACAGGTTATCAAGTGCGCAGTCAGCAACATCGGCAGCGCCGGTTCCAGAGCCGGGAGCAACTACCGGCAGCACCTTATATTGGATCCACATCATTAAATTGCACAGGCAGCCAGTCGCCGCGTCTACAAAAGAGCATTTCAATCCAAGCACAACCCCAAACAGCACCTCACTCGATGCAACATGCAACTCCCCGCGAACAAGGAAAAAGGAACCTCCCTCAGCCATCCCCCCAGTTCGGCCTCCCGCCTCCCAACCCACCCACAGCCGACCACCCCCAACCAGGTCAGACAGGCCCCAATACCACCCCCCATCAACCCAAAATTAACAAAATCTAGGTTGTTCTGAAACAGACTCACAGTGGAGCCAAACAGCCAAAAGCACCGGGGCAGAGAACGCCTGTTAGGAGCAGTACCTCCTACTGCTCTGCTGCACAAATCAAGTTCGTCCCACAGGCCTGCCCCAGCTGGTAACTCACTGTCATTAGCAAATCACCCCAAGATGCCCCTCCATCCCACCGACCTCCTAAAGGCATACCGCCGGCTAGTACCGGCTCAACGTGAGATAGTGCCCCCCCCCCCGGCAGCGCCCAACCACATGAGATAAATCTGTCGGCCAGCATCAACCGAGCGTCCGTTGAACTCGTCCCCTGTACCACACCATTGGGACTGCCAATATCATGTAAACCCTCACTTACCGCCCCCCTGGGGGGAGGTTCAGCGTCTCCGAGTGAGGGACAGCCCTACTCCTTAGGAAGTAAGATAGTGTACCCAACAGGCTCCCAATCAGTCCTGCTCTTCCATGTGAGAAGCGGAGCCGGTATCATCATCATAGTGCTTCTGGGCTTCCTTGCGTTCCCTAGTCCATTCCTTCAGGGACTTCTGAAGGTCTCTGGGGTCCGTGAAGAAGTGGGAGTGCCCCCCTTTGTTGATTCGGAGCTTGTCGGGATATAACATAGCGTACTCTAGGCCAAGGGCACGTAGCTGCTTCTTGTACGGTGCAAATTGTCTCCGTTCCTCCTGGACCTTGGCAGTGAAATCCGGGTAGAGGGAGATGTCCATGCCCTCATGCTGCAACTTGCCTTTGTCCCTTGCCAGGCGCAGTGCCGTGTCCCTGTCTCAGTAGTTGAGAAGCTTCGCGATGATAGGGCGAGGGGGCGCGCCTGGCTTCGGCTGCGGGCCCAGAGTGCGGTGCGCTCTTTTGACAATGAACATAGGTGAAAAGGCCGCCTCTCCCAACAAAACCTTCAAGAGTTTCTCAACATAGAGTTCCATTTTGCCGGTCTGGGTGGTTTCCGCCACCCCCGTGATGCGGATATTAGATCTGTGCGACCTCGCCTCTAAGTCCTCCGACTTGTCCTGTATGACCTGGAGGAGCCTGCCAAATTGTTTTCTGTCTTTGTCCCATTCAGTTTGTGCCTCCTCCGCCTCAGTGAGCCGCCGTTCCGCCATGTACAGGCGCTCAGCGTGTTTGTCGACCCGCTCCGCCATGCGATCCATACAATATGATAATGCGTCAATTTTGGTACCAACAGATGCGATACTGTCCTGTATCCCTTTCTCCATGGACATAAGCATGTCACGCAGTTCTGTGCCCGCCGGGCCAGTCGCTGTGGCCCCCTTCGGAGATGCCTCGGTTGCCGGCGTCTCCGACCCCTTGGGCCTCCGCCGATCGAAGGAGAGTTTGGCCTGCGTGGAGTCGTTCTTCCCCATGGCAGTCCTGGTTGGGGAATAGACAAGAGGGCGGTAGGCACATCTCTCCTCTCCAGGGGGCTGAGGCAGTGGTCAAAGAACTCTGGGAGGCGTACTACTACCGCCAGCCGCCAGGACCGCTAGGCCAGGGTCACCGACACGAGGGTCCCAAAATGGCGCCCGTAGGAGAATCACTTAGTTTTCACTCCGCTCCAGCGGGGACTCTACTCACACTGGTCGTCGCCGCTGTGGTAACGCCATCCCTTAATGCACAGCACAAAGGAGGAGAGGTCCGTAGGTCCATCGGTGTACGCTGGTCCGACTGCATACTCACTCTGACTCCGCCGGTGCGGATCCACCGTTCAGCAACATATGATACAGCTGCTACGCTGCCGAGGAGCCGCTTCCTGTAGGGACGATAGTCCGAGAAGGGGGGCAGCGTCCAAGGAGAAGAGGGCGCACCCGCGCCGGTCGCTCAAGTGTCGGGTCTCGCCCCAGCGGACCAAGACTCCGGTCACTGGGGTTCGCCGCTGCCACACGTCGGATGACGTCGCTCGGCCCGCTCTTCAGGATAGTCCGCGGCTTCAGGCCCAGTCCGCGGCCGCTGAGGCGACGCTGCTCTCCACACGGAGATCGTAGCTTTCCAGGGCCACCGATCCTCCCGCTAGTGACCAGAGTCTGGACACTGTGCAGGATAAGTTAGCAGGATTTTGCAGGGGCTAAGGCGAGGAGCCGAAGGCTCACGCGTCCACCATCGATGCCGGCTAGCTCCGCCCCCTGCTTCGGCAAAGTTTTATATACACCTGAACACAAGTCAGGCCACTTCTACTCATTATGCGCACATTAATTGGCATGCCCACCGAGAAAAAGGTTGTGACACCTCTGGCCGCTGATAAAAGGGAGGTAATGCCTTGTTACTTACCGGTAATCTTCATTACCCCGATTAGGGTCCTCCCCGTCCCAGTCCTTATGACATGAGGCATTCCTGCCTCCACCCAGCCAATTGCAACGCCAGTATGTTTAAACTACATAAGCTACGCCCACCTACCGCCATGTCTGTTATCAGCAAGACTCTGACACAAACACAGCGGGCGGGAGGGAGTGTCGAGGACTGGTACGGGGAGGGCCGTAATTGGGGTAATGAAGATTACCGGTAAGTAACAAGACATTACCCCCTCATGGGTCCTCCCCGTCACAGTCCTTACTACTTGAGGAACTCACAAGCAGAGAACCAATAAAAAACGCAGGACACCAGGGATCCATGCAGAGCACAAAACTTTAATCAACAAAAGATCAATGAACAACAGCGTTCAAGACGCCAACAGAAAAACTGTCAGCAGAGGCATGTAAAACATCAAGCCAATAATGTCGCACAAATGTGTGATGAGACTGCCAAGTGGCTGCCCTACAAATCTCCTTGATAGAGACCTCCGCCGCCTCAGCCCAGGAAGCAGACACAGAACGCTTCGAACGACCCTGCACATGAGACGGAGGCGGCAAATCCAAGGACTTGTAAGATTGGCAGACCGCCAAGCGCACCCACCAACTGATCGTGGAAGTGGAAACCTTCTTCCCTTTAGCCACACCCCCACAGGAAACAAACAGGGCAGGAGAAAGCCGGAACCCCAGGGAATGTTGGAGATAAATCTGGAGAGCCCTGCGAACATCCAAGGAAGGAGGAACAAGGGAATCTCCCTCAGCAGGCCAATTAGGAAGAATCACCTCCTGCTTTAAATGAAAACTTGAAGAAACCTTAGGCAGGAAGGCCGCATCAAGCCGTAAAACAACCCGATCCGGAAGGAACTGCAAATAAGGAAACAAAATGATCAAGGCACCCAACTCGCCCAACCGAAAAGCGGATGTAATGGCCAAGAAGAAAGCCACCTTAGCGGACAGCCACAACAAATCTGCCTCCATCAAAGGCTCAAAAGGGGGCAACTGTAGACCCCTCAAAACAGTAGGTAAATCCCAAGAAGGAACAAGAACAGGAGAAACCGGTCGACTAAGCCGAAAGCTCAGAAGAAGCCGACTAACCAAAGGGGCAACACCCTCCAAGGAGGCCTCAGGACCCCGCCAAGCACAAACCACTGCCCACTGAGCAGACAACGTGGAAGGGGAAAGGCCTTTCAAAAAACCATCTCGGAGAAAGTCCAACACAGAAGTAGGAACCCTCAGTACGGGATCCACCCCATGAGAAGAACACAAAGAAATAAAAGAACCCCAATGGCGACCATAGTACTTAAGGGTCGAATGGCGGCCAGACAACTGGATGTCACAAGCCACCATAGAATAACAGCCCAAAGACTCCAACGTCAACCGCTCAAGAGCCAAGCCGCCAGCTGCAAACGACGAAGACAAGGCAGGGACAGGAGCGGAAACTGAAGAGGAGACGGACACAAAGGAAGCCGGACAAACCGACCCCACCAGCCGCAAAAGAAGAGGAAACCAAAGGCGGCGAGGCCAGAAAGGAGCAATCAACAGGACTGAAACCTTCTCCACCCGAATCTTCTGCCGCACCCTCGGGAGGAGGGGAATGGGAGGGAATACATACAGAAGACCCGAAGGCCTAGGAATCGAAAGAGCATCCACCGCCCAAGCCTGAGGACACAGTACCTCCAAACAAAACTGGGGAAGGAGAGAGTTGAGAAAAGACGCAAAAAGGTCGATCCATGGAGTCCTGAACCGAAGGCAAAGGGACTGGAACAGAGGAAGAGAGAGATGGTACAGAACAGAAGATGGAAGGTTGCGGCTCAGAGCGTCCGCATGAAAATTCAACTGTCCCAGAATGTACACCGCCCTCAAGGCCAACAGATGAGATTCCACCCAAGCTCAAACCATGGAGGCCACCATGTTCAGAGACGCGCACCTGGTCCTCCCCTGATGGTTCAGGTAACAACGAGCCACCTGGTTGTCGGTACGAACCAACAGATTCATCCCGAGGTGATGAACCTGAAAGAACTGCACCGTCTCCCAGATGGCCGCCAACTCCCGCCCGTTCGAGGAATGGGCGCCATCCCCCCGAGACCACCAGCCCTTGGCTTCCAAGGACCCCAAAGTGGCCCCACAACCCTAAAGACTGGCATCCGTTGTCAACAAAAGGGGAGGAGGAAGACAAAACCGCACCCCCTTCTCCAGATTGGGAGTGCAAAGCCACCAGTCCAAGTCCCGAACCAGAACAGGAGAGAGAGGAACCAGAGCCTCGTAATCCGCCCGGGAAGGGTCCAACGAGCCAACAGATGAGACACCAAGGGCTTGAGATCAAAGCAAGCCTAAGGAACCACAGCAGTGGTCGCAGCCATCAAACCCTGGACTCGCAACCACACACGAGCCGGTGCAGAGGGACAACTCAACAGATCCCGCAACAGAGTCTGCAGGGAAAGGATCCGAGCAGGAGGGAGAAACACTGCCCCCAGAGAGGTGTCGAACAGACCCCCGATGAACTGAAGTCTCTGAACAGGATCCAGATGAGACTTGGCCAGATTTACCTTGAACCCCAGCTCCTAGAACAGGGACAACGTAGCCTCCTCTGCTAGAAGAGCCCGAGGAAAAGAGAAAGCAGAGGAAGCAGAGACCAAACAATCATCAATATAGGGAAACATGGAGAAACCCTGATGTTGCAAAACCCCCACAGCAGGAGCCAATACCTTGGTAAAAGTCCTGGGAGCAGTGGAGAGGCTGAACGACAGAACCTGAAACTGGAAATGCCTCCCCTGGACAGCAAACCTCAGCAACCGCTGAGTGGCAGGATGGACCGGAACATGAAAATAAGCGTCCTCTAAGTCCATGGAACCAAAAAATCACCCTCCTGGATGAGGGGAATGATGGACTGTAACGTGACCATCCGAAAATGATCCAACTGCACCAATTTGTTCAGGGAACGGAGATTCAATATGGGGCGAAAGGAACCATTGGGTTTTGGAACCAGAAACAGATGGGAATAGAACCCCAGGCCCACTTCCTCCACTGGAACCGGCACCACAGCCCCTTTCCGTAACAACATGGCGACGCCGGACAACATGGCAGATCGTCACACGGGGTCTCTTGACAATGAGGTAACCAGAAAACAATCCAGAGGGGGAGAGCGCTGGAAGGGAATCTGGTAACCCCACCTGATGACAGACAAGACCCACTGGTCGGAAATCAGAGATGACCAACAGTTCAGAAACAAACGGAGACAAGCCCCCACAGCGGCATAGTCACTTCTGTCCAGCACCAGAGGGAGGCTGTTGCTGCTGTTGCTGAGGCCGGGATTTGTAATGGAATGCAGCCCCCCTACCACGGGCCCAACCATGAAAAGGCTGAGAGGAAAAAAACCCTTGAAACCCCTGCTTCTGGAAGAAAGACCTTTTCTTAGGAGCAGGCTGAAAAAGTCGTAACAACTTATTTTCCTATGCAGAACGCTGCACCATCGTTTTCAAAGCATCCCCAAAAAGACGGGGACCCTCAAAAGGCAGTTTATGGAACAAGGCCTTCTGTGCTGCCTCCAGGCGCCAAGGTTTTGTCCACAGAGACCTCCTTCCAGCCACATCTGCCACAGCTGCCACAGCAGCCGAGGAAAAAACCCACAAGGAATCAAAAATGACATCCGAGACGGTGATAGCTCAGATGATGATTCCGGGATGATTGAAAGGTTGGGGTGGGTGGTGTGTTATTTGGATTGCATTGTGATTGAAGTGGGTAGGGCAGGGGATGATGAGAATCATTGTCTCAAATGTTTATTACTTATTGTAACCTTGAAATTTGCACATACCAATTGTCTTTCTGGTAACTGTTTTATAACCAATAACAACATTTAAAAAAAACAAAAATGACATCCGAGAGAAATTGCGCCAAGACCTCCATTTGAGCCAACACAGGACCCCCTGATCCTGAAGATAGTCAAACAGTTACTCAAAATCTTTAAGCAGGACCTGCGAAGCATAGGCCGCATAAGTGCTAGCACGCATCCCAAAGTGAGAAGCTGCGTAAGAACGCTTGAGAGCAGACTCCACCTTACGCTCCACCGGATCAGACAGGGAAGCCTCCTCTGAGGACAAAGAGGAAGAAGAGGCGGAAGCCATAGAGGACAAAAGAGAATAAACCTTTGGAATCGCAGGAAACTGGGAATCAAAGTCCGCCAGGCAATACCGCTTCCCAAAGAATCGCGGAATACCCTGCTTATCCACATCAAGCTACTCCTTTGTGAGGATAACCTTCAGGACATCATGAAAGGGGAGGGCATCCACCACAGAGGAACTATACTGAGCGTAAAAGCCCTCCTCAGCCCAGGGATTTAAGGTCAAACCCAAGCACCTCTCGAATATGAACCAGCATGTCAGAAAAGACCTTGCCCTGGACGTACTTTACCTTAGGGGAATTTTCCATGTCTTCCTCAGGTAAACAGTCATAATATCGATTCCAAAATATAGAATGGACATAATATCGAAGTAAAAATATAGAATGGACAAAATATCGAATGGACACAATATAGTGGTTAAAAATATCGAATTTAAGGTAAGTAATATCGATTTTCAAAATATAGAAGTCAAAATATCGAAGTATACAATATAGGCATTAAATATATCGATTTTTTAATAATATCAATTTTTTTAAAGTGTTTTGTATGTTAGTATATGTGTGAAAAGTGTATATAAATTTTTGTAATGTATGTTTAATGTATTTTAAGTAATGAATTTTATGTTATTTTTGCGTAATTTAATTCTGTAGCGGGTTGTGGGTTTATAGGGGATTAGGGTGGGAAGTAATTTAATTATATTAAATTAAATATTAATTTTTAGTAATTATTATTAATTTTTAATTACATTTAGCTTTTTAGTTCTGTAGCGGGTTGTGGGTTTATAGGGGAATAGGGTGGGAAGTAATTTAATTGTAATTAATTAAATATTTTTATTTGTTTATTGGTATTCATTTTGAATTTATTGTTATTTTTTAATTGGTAATTAATTTTTGTTAATTGCCAATTAATTTGTATTAATTGATTAATTGTTAATTATGTTAATTTTCGAAATTTATTTTCTGTAGCGGGTTGTGGGTTTATAGGGGAATAGGGTGGGAAGTAATTTAATTGTAATTAAGTAAATAATTTTTTTCATTCATTGGTATTGATTTTAAATGTATTGGTAATTAATTTTTAATTGGTAATTAATTTCTATTAATTGGTAATTAATTTCGATTAATTGGCAATTAATTTTTATTAAATGGATATTATTTTGTATTAATTAAATATTTGATAATTATGATAATTGTATTAATGTATTTTCTGTAGTGGGATGTGGGTTTATAGGGGAAGAGGGTGGGAAGTAATCTAATTGTAATTAATTACATGTTAAAAATACTTTTTGTGTATTGATAATTAATTTACTGTTAATTTTTAATTGGTATTAATTTGTATTATTAATTAGTTTTTGTTATTGAAAATTAATTAGTTGTTGAATAATTATTAATAGGTTATTAATTTTTAATAACTAATATGTAGTTGTATTTCTAATTAACTATTAGATAATATTAAATTGGTTATTAATTTCAATTAATGTTTTATTGGGATTGATATTTAATTTATTTTTAATAATATATTAAATCATTACTTTCCCTACTGTTAAACTCACTGGAGTGGGAATAGTAATTTTCAACCTCCCGCTATCCAACGCTTTCCCTACTGTTGCACTCTCTGGAGTGAGAATAGTATTTTTTACCCCTACGCTATCCAACGCTTTCCCTACTGTTGCACTCTCTGGAGTGGGAATAGTAATTTTTACCCCTACGCTATCCAAAGCTTTCCCTACTGTTGCACTATCTGGAGTGGGAATAGTAATTTTCACACTCCCGCTATCCAACGCTTTCCCTACTGCTGCACTCTCTGGATTGGGAATAGTATTTTTTACCCCTACGCTATCCAACGCTTTCCCTACTGTTGCACTCTCTGGAGTGGGAATAGTAATTTTTACCCCTACGCTATCCAATGCTTTCCCTACTGTTGTACTCTCTGGAGTGGAAATAGTAATTTTTACCCTTCAAATATCCAACGCTTTCCCTACTGTTGCACTCTCTGGAGTGGGATTAGTAATTTTTACCCTTATGCTATCCAACGCTTTCCCTACTGTTGCACTCACTGGAGTGGGAATAGTATTTTTTACCCCTACGCTATCCAACGCTTTCCCTACTGTTGCACTCTCTGGAGTGGGAATATTAATTTTTACCCCTACGCTATCCAACGCATTCCCTACTGTTGCACTTTCTGGAGTGGGAATAGTATTTTTTACCCCTACGCTATCCAACGCTTTCCCTACTGATGCACTCACTGGAGTGGGAATAGTATGTTTTACCCTCCCGCTATCCAACGCTTTCTCTGCTGTTGCACTCTCTGGAGTGGGAATAGTAATTTTTACCCTTACGCTATCCAACGCTTTCCCTACTGTTGCACTCTCTTGAGTGGGAATAGTAATTTTTACCCCTACGCTATCCAACGCTTTCCCTACTGTTGCACTGTCTGGAGTGGGAATAGTATTTTTTACCCCTACGGTATCCAACGCTTTCCCTACTGTTGCACTCACTGGAGTGGGAATAGTATTTTTTACCCCTACGCTAGCCAACGCTTTCCCTACTGTTGCACTCACTGGAGTGGTAATATTAAATGTTACCCTCCTGCTATCCTACGGTAAAATATTGTACATTTTTTATTAATAACTTAAATTAAGTATATCTTAATTTTAAGGTTATTTGAGTATTTTTAAGTATGTTTTAGTTAATTATATTTATTATTTCATTAATTAAAATTACTTTTAAGACATTTAAAAAAATTCGATATTTTGACTGACTATATTTTTTACAGACTATATTTTGGATTCAATATTTTTGTACTTACCTGTTTGTAGATAGGAATTCGATATTTTGACATTCTATATTTTGGTGACTATATTTTGGTAAGTCTATATTTTGCCATTCTATATTATGTCAGTGATCCCTTCCTCATCATCCTTAGCCTGCTTAGCTGCAGGCTCCAGCAGCGCAGACTGGACCGCAGAATTAATCAAGTCAGGCAAATCCACCCTAGAAATCTGCAAGACGTCATCCTCCTGCAGATCCTGAACATTATTCTGCTTTGAAATCGCCTTAGCAGGCACAGGTGAAGAAGCCCCTTCACTCATCGCGAGAAATCCAGTGTCAAACAAACAGGAACTCACCACACAATCAAAGGAAGTGCCCAGCAACCTCCAATAAATACTGCCCCCAATCATGCAAAGGTGAGGCAATGAAATTAAAAAAAAGGGCAGCCCTGTAGTCTCCACCCACAGCCATAGATCAAAAGACAATGGCCACGGGGCCGGACGCTGCACGAGAGCCCCATCGCCGGAACGACCCGGGGCCAGGAAACCAAAAAAAAACTCGCTGCCCCTGGCCAGCACATGAACAGGGAGCGTCCCTGACCGCAGAACAGGAGCGCGGTTGACCGGAACACCGGAGCAGCGGCGACGATAAATTAACAAGGAAAACAATGCAGAAACACAAAACTGCAAATACAAACACTCACGGCATCGTCCTGAAGAAAATCCAGAGCAGGAAACAGGAACCGGCAGCACCAGCGTTCCGACCACCGTCGGAGCAGAAAAAAAACAGGCATGGGGTAGGTGGGTGGGGCTTATGTAGTTTAAACATACTGGCGTTGTGATTGACTGGGTGGAGGCAGGACTACCTCAGGTAGTAAGGACTGGGACCGGGAGTACCCCTGAGGGGGTAATGGACGTCAAGCTGCCTCTAGAATGGCCACTCAGGGCCCCACTGGGCCGCTGGCGTCATCTGAAAAACACCAGACACAGCCCAAATCGGCCCCCTGGCTGCCAAATAAAGCAGCCCACAGCTGAAACTTTGATACCGGCCCCTCGGCCATTGCCCAAGTGCCTGCCTTACCAATCCGACCGTGCCTGAGCACAAACATCCCCGGACCTCCCCAACTCACCTAAATCACCCATAGCTTTGTGGCCTCATCCAGAGGTTACTTAGTTATGGATGGATGGACGATGGCACTGTTCAACTCACACTCGTTAGAAAGATGTCACGACTTCCGATAAATGTTCACCTTCCCCACTTTCCCCATAAGCCAGATGTTTCCCGTAGACTTTAATGGGGTCAACCACCCCATAAGTCTCCTTGCCATCCAGAAAATTAGGAACTTCTTCTGACTGTAGTCTAATCACTAGATACAAACACTGAATTCAGCCTCTTCGGTGACACAAAAGTGTGAAATGGAAATAAATAAATGGATGGAGGAGTTTTGAGAACCTTGCTTTTGCAAACTCTTCGGCTGCAAGGCCCTTCCCTCCCCGCCCCCTCCTCCTTTCGAGGCGCACCCAGCGCATTTAAAGCCGGTCGGTCAGACATCATTACAAGCAATCCCCACAAAACCCCTCGTGCAGAGATCATGGCCGCTCACTACGCTTGCTGCTATGCAGCATACAGGTCTGGTCTCAATGCTTTAAATGGGCCGGTACTCACTGGTACTAAGTACTGGCACTTCTAAAATTTCTACTCTTGAGTACCGGAACTACTCTTTCTCTAAAGAGAGTACCGGTACTCATGGGGCAGCAAACCAAGCTCAGGGCAACTGGAATGCACAAAAAGAAGCGCACCGCAGCTGACAATGAGTCGGTGCGTTTTCCTGAAGCACTCTGATCGAGTGCTAATCTACCCCCCACAATGTGCTAATTGAGCGGCAGCCTGCAGGCATTCATTCAGAGTTCAACCCTCCTCTAACCATGTGTGGTGCCCAACTGGGCGCCACACTGGTGTCGCCCTTTTCAATATGCCTAGGAGAGTCTAAGGGTGCATTATGGCGGTCCCATGACCTACCGTTGAGTCAGTCATGAACCCTCAGCAATAAATAATGAAGAAATAGCCAGGTTCCTTATGTCGTAAAAGTGCTTAATTCCACTAAATAAATGTACATTTAATCACTGTAGTGTACGAAGAGGCATTAGTTGCATCCTGCATGCTCTTTGTACGTAGGAATTCATGCATTTTTGTGAGAACCCGACTGCCCGCTATTATGCCCTACAACAAAACCTTGGTTCTTTTGGGCGATTCCATTCAAAACTATGCTTTAGAATCAGAACAAAAAGTAGATGATCAAAAGAGGGACGGAAAAACAGGGTGGTAAAAATAATTATAAACAATTAGAAATGTATTCATGAACTTCAGTACATAATTGAGGGTAAGTGCTCCAGCGCTGATGCAGATGGCGGGTGACTTTAACACACTGCGGATACTGACCTGTTTATCAAATGGCAGGTCCCCGTTCTACGAGTAGATTTTCCAATCCTCCTAACCCCATACATTTTTTTTCAATTGCTGATGATCAACAGTTTTTTTTTTCAGCTGCGGATTTGCAGTTTCGGCTTTGCTCCACAGACAAAACACACGCCACATTAACAAGTCCTGTCCATCATCCTGTTTGAGTAAAATAGGTCAAAGACGCCTCTTTTTTTGAGGAGGAGCAACGCTAGCAACCTAGATGGCCGCGTAAGCTCCCGGCTCCGCCGACCTCCGCCAGTAGCTCATTAATCCTGATATTGATCCTGAATTCGCACCAGACTCCTGTGTGGCTGAAGAGTTGCTGAGCTTAAAGGTGCAATCCCGAGATTTCCATCTTCTCGAATGATGAAGCAACGCCGTGTTTTCATTCTCGGCCTAACCCAGCGTGGAAGCCGGGGCCTCGGAGTTGAACAACATCGGCTGCGGGACTTGGGCGGCGTCCGGTCTCCCGAAGTGGAGAATATCCTGACCGGTTTGGATGGTGGTGCTGTGGTCAGGTTGATTCCAAGGATACGGCGGCAAGACGCACCGGTTGCTGTGGACGGGGGTCCGTTGCCCGAAGACCCTGCTGAGCCCCGGGGTCGAGGGGCCTGGATCCTCGCTGGCGGCGACGGTGTTTAGACCGCGAGAATGACGGGTGCCCACCGTTAACGTCGGCCCCGCTTGTGCCTATTACCCCGGAGTAGTCGACCCCCGGGTCAAACATCTGATCTGTCGCTTCGCGAGAGGATATGGAGCGGGCGGAATGTACGCCGTAGTTGCAGACCGTAATGGCCGCCATTGGGGTGCTTCACTCGCAGGTCACCGCAATCATCCATAATATGGTCGTAACAGCTGAAAAATTGTGTCTGGGACCGGACTACAACCTTTTGATAGATTATAAACACATTGTGTTATCCGCGAAGCAGGGCATGCCTGAGACAGAGGGCCCATGCGGAAACCAGATCTGGTGTTTTTTGTCGGCTCCCGAACAACAGCTAGCGAGCCTGGAACTACCAAAAACTCATCATACTCAATGACGATACCGCCCAAGATGGACACAGCCGATCTTATACTCCGGGATAATTTCCTCAGTGACTATCGGATTGATTTATCATTCTTTTCCTCCCAGTTGGTTCAAATACGTTCTCGTGACTTACTGTTGGTGGACAGATATCTCCGTTTGACTTGTGGACTTTCGGTACTAATACTTTGGATTCGATCGTACCGTACTGACTTTGACTTTCTTGAACGTTTTGATTCTCCTGTCGAGATGGCGGTTCGAGCGGAGAGAGCTCGCATGAAAAATTGGAGTGTCCAGGGTTGAGTTTGATTGTCTGAGTTTGATAAAAAAAGGCTTCATTTGATATGGGTCTTGTAGCCTATAATGATGCAGGAGTCGGGCTGTTTTCACAAACTCCCCCGGTTGTTTTGTAATTGCTGCTTCACAATGTTTTGACTATATTTAGGGGTGGTTTGCTTTTGGCGGGGAGTGAGGGGGACCGGGAGCATGTATGACATCTCCTCCTCCACTCTTTTCCTTCTTTTAGGTTTTAGTTGTTGGGCGACAGGCACGCTGCTAGTGGGGTTAACCCGTAGCCATTGTAGAGGTGCAGGGTGGGGGGAATGCTTTTTTAAAAAAAATTTTGTCTTTGTTTAGTTCTATGGCCTTTTTCTTTCCTTTCCCCTTTTTATGAGAGGTGGGTTGCTTATCCTGAGTCGATCTTTTTCACATATCTGGTGTCTACTCTGATCTTAATTATCCTGAATCGTGGGTGGACGGACCTTGCTGGCGTCAGCTTAACGGGGTTGTGGATCGTACTGTTTCTCCTCTTTCATATACCTGTTCATGTTGACATCCCACACTTCTGTGCATTGATTTTACCACATTGCTTATTCGCCTACTCACCGTTGTAATATATTTTATTGTACGACACCTGATATGTGTAATATTTCCTCTTGTTTTTCTTCTTTCAATTATAACACAAAAATATATATATATAAAAAAAAAACTTCTTTTAATTCGCTTTTGGATTGCAATTGTATTCAGTGATGTTTGTACACTGCAAGAAGGTCGGGCCTGGCTGCCATGGGTTAGAGCACTGTAACAACAGAAAAAAAAACAGCTGAGACACAAACACTCACCAATCTGCAAACCATCTAACGATGCAGCTTTGAGAATGCATGGTCTTAATATTGACAGGCACAAATATAAGCACCGAAACATCCACATTATACAATAAATTATGAACTAATAGGGACTACTATTCTCTTCAAATACGCTTGGTCCGTTCTGGTAAAAATAACAAAATGAAACATCAATAACAACCCTGGCAGGAAGTTTGGGACGGTCCCGACTCTTTACTGACACTGTGTCCACTCAGGTTCTGTGGAGTCACTAGCACTCTAGCAGGGACATTTTAAGGATTTTGGAGGCCCTGGCCCAAACGTATTATTGGGGCCCCTGTTGGGAACAGTTTTGAATTCCTGATTCAATTTCAGGTCGTTCATGCCCTCTTTGGCCAGATCACTAACAGGCACATTTGTCCAAATTCTAAATGTCTTTACATCAAATATTCAGGGATAGTGCTGTGTGTTTTCAACATTGTAACATGGCAGAAGCTCACTAATTATGCTACAAATAATCTCTGGGACACCCTCCGATTTCTCGTATGTGTGGTCCTGTTTTGAACTAAAAGAAAGTTTTTGTATGGATGTTGCATGAAACAAACACAACATTTCTCTACAGAATATCTGTAATAGTCTCTCACATATTGCCCACAATAAAAAATAAATTAAAAGAAACATGGTATTTAAAATAAATTGTTTAAGAATTAGTACACGTCATCAGGGCAAAACTCTGCAGAACAGAGCTGACTCTGTCTGGGGGCCCTATGAAAGACTGGGGCCCTGGGCTGTAGCCCACTTTGCCCATGCCTTAAAACGTCTCTGTACTCTAGGTGTGTGATCAGGGCCTGCTAAAGTGCATATCACCTTATTCTAGGGAATTTGGAAAAGGCTTCCTGCTGGTATAGCAGAGTAGGACAGCACTTGTTTGGAGCCAGGCTGAAGAGGAAGGCAGTGATAGTGATGCTGTGCAGAGCTGGTGGCAATCCAGGTTTAGTGTAGGCAGAGGCAAATGTAAGCGTTTCTAAAGCACATGCAGTCCACCCAAGTACCACACATCAGGCATTGGACTATCGCATTTCAGTGCGGCGATCCTCATCACCACACTGAAATGCAAAGTCACGAATTATAGAGCCTCCTCAGCTGTCAAACTGGAGCGCTGCTATAATGCACAATGCTGACTGAAAGCTTCAGTGGCAGCGCCCTGCCCCCGTTAGGCTTGGGGGGATGGCTGAGCTGCTCACGACTCTAGCTTGTTCTCCCCTACAATATAATAATAGGACACCTTACACCACTTGGCATTACATTCACTGACATCGAATGTAGCCTTTTGTATGCTAAAGGGAAATTGAATACTCAAAATATACCAGAAATGCTTTAGTATCATTATGCACATCTGCACACCAATTCAATCTCATTCACATTAAATGTGTGCCACTGGCTGGGTCCCTTAGCATTGTAAGTAGCTCCTCCCCCACAGCTCCACCCCTATGCCCCGCCTACTAATCCACATCTCAATTTGGTGAGTACCTACACTTATTTTTTTCAATTTAAAGCACTGGCTGGTCTGACAAAATGTGCCAAGGCTGCTTTGGGTTCCCTGTCTGGCCCTGGAGGGCCCCGGCTATCCCCAAGAGAAGGCGAGAGAGTCGGACCACCACCTGCAGCGTCATAAGGTTGTATGGAGTTTAGGTGGCGAAAGCTGCCAATAATGAAGTGCGGTGCTCGGGCGCAGTCTTAACACGTGTGGTTGTATTAATTACGTTTTGAATATATTATTGCCAAACTTCCGCCTCCCGACCGCTTCATTGCACGCAGGCGCTTTGTAAGTGTGTGCAGACATGCCAAGAGAAACCCGCACTGTGGCAGCAGAGGGAGCAGACCGAGGCGTGGGAAACTGCACTAGCAGTAAAGTGAAATTGGCTAAAAAACCAGACTGACTCCCCGGGTCACACATGAAATGCAGCCAGTTGGCAAAAAATAATAGCGCTTCAGAGTGGGCCCCAAGCACGGCAGAGCTGTGCAGAGCATGACTCAAGCCGCACCCAGCCGTGATCTCAGACCATCAGCTGCTTCCTGGCCGTGCAGGCCACCCAAGTCTCGCAAACCGCTGGCAAACAGGAGCCCCTTTCACTACGTCACTGGCACGCGGCTGCCCGGTACTTCCTGTTCTGACAGAGAGCAGGAATATAGGCACCGCTGTGTTGGGGTAAAAGGTTTGAAGTGGTTGCTCCGTCTTAAATAATGACTTGCTTGAAGCACTGTGCGTTCACTCCAGAAGCATGTTTTATGTAGGGTCTGAATGGAGGTGGGACAGCCAATAAATTAACATTGGAAGCCAGAGCCGTGCAATGGGTTTGGCTCAACTCTCACGAGCCGAGCCCTGCAAATGTTTATGTAGTCGTACAAAAAGGCACCAAGTAAAATATAGTAAAGCCTCTTCAAAGTTCCAAACTTTTCGTTAACACGTGGAAGCTTTGACATTGCTATGTCATGGTATAGCACTGCACTGAGATGTACCTATTAAAAGTGATCGTTTTTAAACATTAACCATTAGTGAGCTAAGAGGCAAGATAGACGTCATGTAAAACATGTACAGGGCTAGATTATTATAGACCACCATTATAGTCTATTAACCAAGCACAATATGTTTTGTACAACTGGTATTGTGAATTCACATAGTTAAAAGTGCTTTCTTACATGATAATGAAGACAGAGGAGTTTTGGTGAAATGAAACATTTGCCTAAAATCACACAATTTAAGTGGGAAAACTGAGATTAATCCAAGTATTCTGGTTCATGGTACATAAATCAGCCACTGAATCAGTATCTATTTGTCTTCCTTTTTAATGTTAATGCTTTATTTTTACCTTTTTGTGCATTCCTGGAGTTTTTTAGTAGTGTGAACTCGGGTTGCTTTGAGCCTTTTACATGAGCACCAGCTACATTACACTGGGTTGGATTCCTTCTTTTTGGCACTGGGAGATTAACCACAGGATGCTGAGACTTGAACCTGTTGCTACAGCACAAGAGTCAGCAGCTTGGCTGTAAGACCACATCCAGGGCTCGAGTCGGGGTACCACGTGAGTGGACGGCGTCCCCCCACTTATTTTACCAGGAGCTCGATTACTGGAGAAAATGGAGCCACACATTCACTCTTTGGCCTCTCAAGGGCAAGATCAGAGCTCATTCAGAACGCTGCTCACACGCAGGCTTCTCTGATGCAATCGCATCTAAGGGGTAAGCGAGGGGATGCAATGAGTCTGATGGCGCAAGCCACCTTTCGTGACGTCAGCGTCCTCCCATTTCTTTTTTTGAGGACTTGTGCCCTGGCCACATCCTAATTAGAGTGACGGTGACAGGCAGAATCCACTTGAAAGCTTGGCTTGTTATGGGCTCGAGGTTCCAACAGGCTCTCAATCTGAGCCAGAGCCAAGGTTTCTGGATCGAGCTTCTAGAGGCCTGCTCACCTCTAGGCCAGAAATACATGGCTGCCATGTGGCACCATGTCGAGGATTGCAACGCCAGACAGCCCTCCCTTTACAGCAGATTGTTTCCGCCATTTACAGCACAATGCTTTCTGATATTTGCAGTGTATATGTCCCTGTCATGGGCATGCAAGTCCTGGCATGCAAAGTACTTTTGGCTAAAATGCTAGGATTGTCTGAATGGGTCATACATCCCTTGCGGTCACTTGCAGGCTATGAAAAAACTGTGGGAAACCTAAGATGATTTGTTTTGCCTGCTAAGATTGTTGTTGGTGTGGTGAGAGAAAGAGAGAACCTACCAGAGCCTTAAAACTTATTTGTTCAAGGGTGCACTTATTGCATAGTTGCCCCACTGATAGACAAATATATTGGCTTGGTGAACAACTTGAGTCCCCTCTGAGTCACAGTCATGCATCAGCTGGTGCCACCCCTCCTGTCACTCCTATGTTGTTGACATAACACTTGGTGCTCGCTCTGATAGGATCGTACTCGCTCCCTCAGACCTCCATGACTCCTGATCCCGCCTTTGTGTTCTTGAAGTATTTGCTCCTCAATGGACCCACTGTAGTGTAACAGCCATCTGACTCGTGCATGTGTAAGACTCCTTGGTCTGTGTGTCAAGAACAGTCATGTGGGTAACCAACATCTGAAAAGACCCCTTGTGGTTACCAACATCTCAGCGTGTCCCTTCGGGACGCACTGAGTACAGGGCATATTAATTGACAGTTGCGCAGGGATGTATTTATTTATTGAGCTTATAAAGTGCGACAGATACCCGAAAGGGTTTCCCGGTGCTAGAAAATAGCAGCAAGCAATAGGCACAAGAGAGACACAGTTACTGGTTAAAAAGCCAGGTCTTGACGGCTTTACGGAAACGAGCATAGCAGACCTCCGAGCTAATATCTAAAGAAAGGGAATTCCATAGCATGGGCCCCAAGAAGGCAAAAGACCTGCCGCCCATTCTAGACAGTCTGAACTTGGGCACAGTAAAAAGCATTTGAGAGGAGGAGCGAAGTGAACGAGAAGGCATGTAGACATTGACAAAGGATTGGAGATAGCTGGGGGCGTGACTCGACCTGATTTTATGCATGTAGCTGGGTGCGTTAAATTTCACTCGGCTCTCCACCCTTAGCCAGTGCAGGTCACAAAGGGATCCCGATATATGATCAGTATTACGGCAGCCGCTAAGCAGGCATGCCGCAGCATTCTGCACTAGCTGGAGGCGTCTAGTGACCGCCTTGGTCACCCCCAGGTAGAGTATATTGCCATAGTCCCACCGGGAGGTAACCAAGGCATTCACCACAGACCTCCTGGTGTCGGTTGGCAGCATCCAAAGTATCTTTTTCAGCCAACGTAAGATTGTAAAACAGGTTGAAGAGACTTTTTTGGCCTGACTTTGCATTGTCAGACCATTGTCTGTGGTCACACCCAGGTTACGCACATGCTCGGTAGGAGATGGGAGCGGGCCTAACTCGGAAGGCCAGTGCCTAGTGGTCCAGAGATCTTGTTTTTGCCCAAGGACCAGAACTTCAGTCTTCCCTCCGTTCAGTTTGAGGAAGTTAGAGTTCATCCACCTAGCTACTTCCCCAAGTCCAGACTGAAGGAGGGAGGTGAAGGCCTGATCAGATTGTGAGAGGGAGAAGACGACATGCGAATCGTCAGCATAAGTAAATAAGGTTAATCCGACTCTGTCAGCAATTTGGGCCAGGGGAGTGACATAGAGGTTGAAAAGAAGGGGACTTAGAATCAAACCCTGAGGGACACCATGGGGTGAAGGATAGGTTTTGGAGGAAGACGAGTGGGAGAAAATTTGAAATGTGCGGTCAGTCAGGAACGAGGCCAGCCAATCAAGGGCTGGACCTATAATACCCATAGCGGCTAGGGATTTAAGAAGAATTTTATGCAAGACAGTGTCGAACGCCGCACTGAGATCAAGTAGTATCAGTGCGGCGGCCTTGCCCCTGTCTAGCAGGGACCGAAGGTTCTCAGTGACGCTGAGAAGCGTAGTTTCTGTGGAGAAACCGGGGCGGAATCCTGACTGGGAGGGATGCAGTAGGTTGTTGGTAATAGTGAACTGAGACAGATGGTGATGAATATGCCCTTCCAACACTTTGGAAAAAGCTGGTAACAAGGAAATGGGGCGGAAATTGGAGAGCACCTTGGGGTCTGCAGTGGGCTTTTTCAGCAAGGGCGTGACCATTGCATGCTTCCAGCTGGCAGGAACAGTAGCAGTCTTTAAGGATATATTAAGACTAGGGCAGATAGCAGAGAGATGTGGAGGATCAAGTGACCGAAATATTGAGATGGGCAAGGGATCGGTGGGGGAACCAGATTTTACCTTGCATAGGATCTCGTAAAATACGACGGGATCCAGGTCAGGCCATGAGCGCAACAGACCTGAGGTAGAAGCAGAGGAATGAAAGGTACCCTCAAAGTTATCGGAGGATGCTGGAAGAGTAATATTATCACTTTGAGCAGAAATGTCCTGATAGATTTTGTCAATTTTAGTGACAGAGAACTGCGCAATTTCGTCGCACTTACTGCTCGACAAAGGAGGAAGTTTTGCTGTGGTGAGGGATCCAGCGAGATTTTTGACCAGGCCAAATAATACTTTCGATTTGTTGGCTGCGTCAGTTATAGTTTTAGTGACGTAGTTGGCCCTGGTCAGGGCACAAGCATTATGATAGCTTTTTAAAGCATTTTTGTAGATAATGGCTGCTGTGAGGGAGTAATCTTTCCTCCAGATGCGTTCAAGTTTTTTGCACTGAGATTTGTCCATTTTTAACGCATCATTGTACCAAGGGGCCGGTGCATTATGGGGTGCCTCCTTCTTCCAAGAAGAAGGAAGGCAGATATCAATGGCATCCCGAAGCCAGGAGTTAATTGTCTCAGCTGCCGCCTCCATGTCAGATGACATGAGCAATTCGATTGGGAGGTGGGTAGCAAGAACATTGTTTAAAGAAGTGATATTCAGTTTTTTCCAATCTCTCCTGCTTGTGGCAAGAATGCTTCTATGGTGGAATGATACGCCCATGGTCAAGAACATAAATTTGACAAGATAGTGGTCAGACCAATGAACATGCGAGGTAGGGGGACAGTATAGATGCGGCACATTGGAAAAAATGGGGTCCAAAAAGTGGCCACCTTTACATGTTGGGCCATGATTATGTAAAGTAATATTCATGGCCTCAAGATTGGCGCCAGAGTTCTGCCAGTGCAGTTTTTTAGATCATCTAAGTGTAAGTTGAAATCTCCTACCACAAGAAAGTTGCTGGAATTAGTGAGGATGGAGGCTATGAGGTCGGAAAATTGCGAGGCCCAAATATTAGCAGGGCCTGGAGGGCGGTAAACTAGGAGGCCCGTAAGCGTTACTTTAGGATGAAGGACAAGTCTGAAACATGCGGCCTCACAGTTAATTAAGGTGATAGGATCAAATTGACATTGATAGATGTTCTTAAATATAATTGCGATACCGCCCCCTATCTTAGCAGCTCTGTCGCGCCTAACAATGGCGTAATTAGAAGGTAGTGCCTCAGCAATATCAGGTCCAGAGCCGTCATGAAGCCATGACTCAGTGATGAAAAGGGCATCAGGTGACTCCTCAGATAAAAGATCGAATATTTCACGTCTATGCTTAGGCAAGGAGCGACAGTTCACGCTTAGAAACTTAAACGGAGTAGCGTGAGAAATTGTGGTCCGTGGTGTACAGCTGCGACACATCTGTGGGGCTTCCAGTGAGAGTGGGCAATGTGAGCAGGACTGGGGAAGTTGGCCGAACATGTCAAAAGTAGTACAGCTATTAGTAGTAGGGGGCCTGAGCCCCCTCAGTTGATCAGGATTGTAGTAGAGCCTCAAGAATGAGTTCTGACCAGGGGGTATGGCCCCTGGGCCTGTTTGAGCGCGGACGGGCACAGACACGCACACCTTTGGCGCACCTTCGGTGCGCCAATGGTGCGCCCGCTGTACGGACGAGAAGTGCCTGGTATTTATACAGGAAGAGGGTGGGCGGGTCGGATCAACTAGTCTGCAACCTGGCGCCTCAGGCAAGATGGCGGCTTAACCCCTCAACATCCCGCAAAGCGCCTAATCGGCTGCAGGAATGTTGGCAGGTGCAGGGTTAGCAGGCTCAGAAGAGAATCTCGGTAAGTTGCAAAATACAGTTAAAACCCAAGTAAATAATGTGCAAAGAGTGGCAATGGCAGCAAATAGATTTTAAAAATAAGCGTGGAATCAAGGCCTAACTCCCCGGCTTCCGCCTCAGGGAGAATGCGAGTAGCAAATCAGGGAACTTCAGGGAATGACGAGTTTAAATGCAGGAGAAGGCGGGAGGGTCGGATCAACTAGTCCGCAACCCGGCGCCTCAGGCAAGATGGCGGCTTAAACCCTCAACATCCCGCGAAGCACCTAATCAACTGTGGGGAATGTTGGCAGGTGCAGGGTCAGCAGGCTCAGAACAGAATCTCGGTAAGTTGCAAAATACAGTTAAAAACCAAGTAAATAATGTGCAAAGAGTGGCAAAGGCAGCAAATAGATTTTAAAAGCAAGCGTGGAATCAAGGCCTAACTCCCCGGCTTCCGCCTCAGGGAGAATGCGAGTAGCAATTCAGGGAACTTCAGGAAATGATGAGCTTGAATGCAGGAGAGGGCGGGCGGGTCGGATCAACTAGTCCGCAACGCGGCGCCTCAGGCAAGATGGCGGCTTAACCCCTCAACATCACGCGAAACGCCTAATCGGCTGCGGGGAATGTTGGCAGGTACAGGGTCAGCAGGCTCAGAACAGAATCTCTGTAAGTTGCAAAATACAGTTAAAAACCAAGTAAATAATGTGCAAAGAGTGGCAAAGGCAGCAAATAGATTTTAAAAACAAGCGTGGACTCAAGGCCTAACTCCCCGGCTTCTGCCTCAGGGAGAATGCGAGTAGCAAAGGGATAAGGGGTCCCCATTCCCCATCCCCACCCTGGCACACCCCAAAAGAGGCCAGGACTTTTGCCAGAGAGGGCACGGAGATGGTTAATCTCCCTTGGCCTCATGGACATGAAAAAGCTGCTGCCAGGGTGCTGTAATGTTCTCCGCTGGTGCAGAGGGCCACCTGCCACCCTGACGCCTTTGCAGCCAACCAGGAACGGGTGGCGGCACTCTACTGCACAGGAAATGTACCCTGCGGGACCAGATGCACCCATTGTGACCTCGCATAGATTATCCGCCCTCCTAGGCAACTGACCTTCACTTCCTTATTGAATCCTCTGGTCAGCATGCATGGACCCCACCTGTTTACCTCTTGATGATTTCAAGCCTTCTTGAACTCCCTCTTCTAAGTTCTTTCTGACTTTCCCTTACGGTACTTGTTGGCTATTGTTCTTATGCCCCCTTTAGCTGTAGAGGGAATTTAGCACTCGTTTGGCCTGCATTCCCAAGCAACCTGACTCTGAGAAGAACTGCAGATGGAGGGAGGACCCCTCTTTCTCACAGTGGTTGAGGTAGGGCACCCTTTCCCTGATCAGAGGCTGAAGAGAATTGGGACCAGCATTGAAATTAGCAACAATGAGCAGGTAGGGGTCCTTCCTCGCTGGCTGTGGAAGTTGGTACCCTAGGCAGTGCACGTGGGAAGCAGTGCACACCACAGACAGCCAAGCATGGCATGCAGTCTACGTGCCTGTAAAACCGTGTCCTAGGCAGTTTTAAACCTAGTGGGACAGGGAATGGAGCTCTGGGACAAAGGCATCCACCCCATTTAAGTGCAAAATGTTAACAGTGGAGTTGCCATGGCAAATTCTGAAGCACCCATGTAGATGTAGTAAATGTCTCGGGTGTAATTTAACACACCTCTAGTTATGATTTCTTACTGCCCCCGACAACAGCTTCCCTGTTGCGCATGGTTACTATACGAAATGTCTAAAACTACACCCCAAATAATGGCCCATCTGTCAGGAATGCATTGATTGGACCATCAAATCTGGTATTCTGAGAAAGAATGTACTGAAGGATGCACTAAGTGAAGCTTAGTGCTTTCCAAGTGTACAGATTGCTTCAAATCATGTCTCAGATGTTAAGTTGGAATATTGTTCAGCCAGATCAATAGAGTGCGAGAATGTTGACCAGTGGGTTGTATGTTGGAACAACGAGTTACTCAACAACAACTCCCTAAACCATGTGGTCTGTACTACGACTGAGTCTCAATAACGATTTTTTTAACCACAAATTTTTGTGATAGAGGAATGCATGGTAAACCACCCCCTAAAATCTATTCTGAACCCCTCCCACTCCCTAAGATCTACCCCTTACCCACCACCCCTCACCCCCTTAAAACTTACATGAGCCCCCGACCTCCTAATAACTAACACTAACCCCTCCTACCCTCTCAAATCTAACGCGAACCCCTCCCACCCCCTAAAAACTATCAGGATCACCCACCCCCTTAAAATCTGCTCCTAACCCCTCAGACCCCCTAAGAACTAACACCCAACTACCCCTCCCCACCCCTGAACCCTGCTTACCTCTCCTGTTCCTTGGGACTGCCCGTCGACAAACACTAGACCGTCTTATCCTGAACAAAGCATATGCGTGGTTCAGGCTAAGTCGTTGTTCGTGCAAGTCGTTGTTCGGCTTGCGTGGCTCCGGAACTCTTTGTTCCAGAGTCGTTGTTAAGGATGTTCCCCTGACCAGTGTTGCCTGTGGCCAGGGCCACTGGAATTATGTGGCAGGGCAGCACCACATTATGTGGTAAGTTAGAATAAATAATGTAGCAGGAAAAGGCAAATAATGCTGCGAAGTGCTGCATATTTTTTATAGTTTGGCTGGATTCTTTTGTAATTTTTACACATGGTAATAATGAGTGGGCAAAGATTTTACCTTATTTGTACCACTTTAGTAACCTTCTTCAGAAATAAACAACTGAAAGATTACCAGTTAAACTTTGCGACGAGTCCTCCGCTGAGCACAAACATGTTACCACATGTTTAGTCACTTTTGATTTGTTTGAGCTAGAAACAATTGACTAAGGCAAAATCTGTTTCTGAACCACTCAGATTGTGTATGCAGAGGTGAATATGTCGTCCAAGAGATCTGGGGAAGTGGAAATATCAGTACTCACACTGTTGAATGCTTCAACTGATGTGGGCAGATGGTGGTCCCCACACGCCCATAGGTGGATTTCGCAGTTACAGCTTCTACAAACTGTTATTAACGTTAAGGGTTTTGGGGAAGTTTGTCGGCCTAAAGATAGCTGGGATTTGTTCATTATATAATGACGGCGTTTTGGGAAAGTACCACACTCCGAGTGATTGTCGATGGGAAAGTCTGTTCAATTTTAGAAAACGTACCTCCGCTGAAGTTCATACAGATTTTGTTCTTTTGATTTCAAAAGTTTTTTATTGGTTGTTTCAGCATATACATATAAAAAGCAAATCCATTAGCGTAATATGAGTCATAAGTTTACAAATCAAAATTACTGTACGCTACAGATTTTGTTCTTTTGGTAGGGGACACCTTACTTTCCACCTTTGCTTCACAAGATTGATACTACATACAGAGGAGAAGAGAGATGATAAACATCTTGAAACACTTTACTATCAGGAAAGCCCTGGGCCTATCAATTGGGACATAGATTCATGGCATCCTCCCGAAATATACGACTGATTTATGGATTGAAAAAGTTAGCAATATTTTTTTAAGAGATATGGGCCCATCCAAATGGGGTGAAATTCTATACACGTCTTTTTACAACCATTGTGGAAAATGTTTTCCTATGATCAGGGCCACTGGAATTATGCTGCAGGAGAGTGCCAAATTATGCGGCAGGGTTGAGTAAATTATTCACCAAGAAAATGCAAATTATACGGAAAAATGCAGCACATTTTGTAATCGTAGTAGTCATTTTTAAACTTGGTAACACTTTCTGGGCCTTGGCTGCACCTCATTAGTACGAATTTAACACCCAAATATAGCAATAAGCAACAAACTTGTGAGCAGTCCAGTTTTGCAAAGGGTCTTTTACCATGCTACAACACATGCTGTTACATTTTTCGTAACTTTTGAACCGCTTGAGCTTCAAACAACATTTTTTTGTGTTAAAATCTGTAGATTATGCAGCAGGTGATGCATTGTGTGGCAAATGCAGCAAGTCCATAATAGTGCAAAAATCATCGCACAATAGCATAATTCCAGTGGCCCTACCTATGTGATAGGCCGGATGACCCAGTGCTTAATTTGAATCAGGCGTTGGAGGTGGGGCCCACCAGCACTCGTTTTTTTAGACCGGAACATATTTTACCTCATCACACCTTGACCCAGAACGAGAGAGAGAAAAACACAGAAGGTGGAAAGAAGGCATAATAGAAATGCGGAAAAATGCAACAAAGCGAGAAAGCAGGAACCTGAAAGAGTGAGATAAAGGGGAGGGAGTTTCTGGTGGTGGATTAAAGAGGCATGAGGTGGAATACCTTCGTAACAAATGACCAAAAGGTGAAACAAAATCCAACTCAGTTGGGAACCAGTGGGATCAAGAGTCCCTCGACGGGGCTCCCTCCTGCAACTTTTCATGCTTGTCCCGGAGTCCAGATCATTTTTTCGCTCTCCACAGTCACTTGGCAGTGGAGGACATTTGTCGTCTACTTTTCGCCTTTGCAGAGATGGTAATAGGACTACTGCTATGTTCCCTTTCGGGTTAAAATCTATAGCAAGTGTCGCCAACCAGTCAATTGCGAGCTACCAGTAGCTCGTTGACACCGTCAGAGTAGCTCACAACCGTCGGTTCATTTTTCTAAAGCATTGTGTCACATTTTCCTTTTAAAGTTAAGGGAAGGCTGTGTCTATTTTGCAATATTTTCTCCAGGCTGCTGATAGCAGGGCCTGATAATGAGAAGTACTGGAGTCAAATTTAAAGCCCAGAGTGCAGAGGTGAAGAACTGTAGCACTGAGACATTGAACTCTTAAACAAGTCCTTGTCAACTCAATATTGGAGTGTGAGAACAAAATTATGTTTCTGAATGCATTTAAATAGTCAAAAATTAAAATGAAGAGTTGCCTTAATGATTAAGTTAACTCTTCATTTTAATTTTTTAACCACTTGAAAGTGTCACATTTACAAACAATAGGCCTCTTGCGCCCAGTAGCTAGTAGACACTGTGCCATATTTATAACTGAAATGGAAGAAATGTAAAGTGAAAAAAATATTTCTATGAAACATCGTCTTAATGTTTTTCTCCACTTTCAATTAAGCCAACTAGGTCTTAATGTTTTATGAAGCATGCCTCCCAAAATATACGACTGATTTATGGATTGAAAAAGTTAGCAATATTTTTTTAAAGAGATATGGGCCCATCCAAATGGGGTGAAATTCTATACATGTCTTTTTACAACCAATGTGGAAAATGTTTCCCTATGATCAGGGCCACTGGAATTATGCGGCAGGAGATGCCAAATTATGCGGCAGGGTTGAGTAAATTATTCATCAAGAAAATGCAAATTATACGGCAAAATGCAGCACATTTTGTAATCGTATTAGTCATTTTTAGGTCTCGCTATTCGATGCGCACGCATCGAGCTTGCGAGTATATAGGGCTTTAAACAACCTTTAACTAACTGGGCGATTTGGTGCTGTGCCCTTGGCTTTTAGGTCAATGCGCTTGCGCATTGACCTAAAATGCGCGTGCACATCACCAAATCGCCGTCTGTTCCCTCAGCCGCACTCCTCCCACACCTTTGAAGCGAAGCTTAGCTTCACTTCAAATGCCCCTGCTGCTTAACACCCTCTCGCCGCTCCGCCCCCTTCCCCTGCCCGCCATGTCGCATTTCTCCTCCCCCCTCCCCACAGCAATGCCCTCCGTCTGTTAGCAGTGTTAGCGAAAACGAGCATACTTCAGTGGTGTATCGTGTCATGTTTATCTAATCTCTGTAGTTGTGCACCCTAGTCCGGAAGCATCTGCACTGTGCTTGGTGCGTGTGTTAAACCTAAACTCTTTTTGTGTTATTGTTGAATATGGATAAAGCTGGGCAGTCGTCACTTCATTAGGCTCCACCGGATGGTATTTTTTTTTCTTTTCTTGATTTGGCATTTTTAGCAGCTGTCAACGTCACCTTTAATTAGCACAGTGATTTATTCAAACTGCACATGCGCCTAGGTATTGTACATTATTTAACAGTCACGTCACTGCGTTTGCTAAATATACTACAATGCTCGTCTCAGTTGCCTGACATCGAAATTGGACACGTGTGGCCCATTGTGAACCCCCAAGGCTCCCGACTTTTTATGCTAGTAAAAGGGGGCATTCTGTATACGAGTCAACTTGAATATAAACTCGTAACATTTTAACATGTAATGGACGTCTTTTTGTTGTTGCTGCGAAGTTGCATCCTGCTGAGAGGTGGACGCTTGTTCGGTGCACAGCCTTACAGTTGAATTGCAGCAGCCATGTCGTCCAGACCGTTTGAAAGTCCTCCACCTTATCGACCAGATGAATAGTAAATATCCCCTTTGCCAGTCAGCTCTTTAAATGTACTGCTGATAAATAGTGTACATATTGGTTTTCATATCTTTGCCAGTTCATGTGTTAACAAAGCTCCTATCAGTCTGAGTTTTCTCTTGATAATCTCTTGCCTTGCTGCAATGTTAAGTAAACATGTGAGCAGCAAAATGTGTTGAGACTTGGGAGTGTGGATGGATCCCACTCTCAGTTTTGTGGGGCACACGAAGAAAACGGCTGCATGCTGTTTTGGAAATCTTCGGGCTCTGCGACCAGTCCTGAAGTTTTTTGACTCTCAAACACAGCAGTTGGTAATACAGGCGACCGTTATATCGCGCCTGGATTATGCCAGCTCTCTTCTGGTCGGTGCTAACTTGGCTGAAGTCACTCACCTCCAACGAGTGCAGAACGCTGCCGCCAGAGCTATCGTTGGTCTTCCCAGATCTTGCCCTGTTTCCAGTACTCTGAAAGCGCTGCACTGGCTGCCGGTCAGAGCAAGAATCCAGTTCAAAGTACTGTGCTTGTTCTTTAAGATCCTAAAAGGTACGGCCCCTCAAACTCTTACGGGTCTCCTGTCCTGGTACATCCCCACTCGACATCTGAGATCCTTGGGTCAAGCTCTTACCATCACCCCCCGATACAAGCTGTGCCGTATCGGTGGTCGTTCCTTCCGGGTCAAAGCAGCCGAACTCTGGAACTCCCTCCCGGTGGAGATTCGGTTGCTGGAAGACCTTCTTTCCTTCCGCAAGGCGATAAAAACTTTCCTGTTTTAAACTTGAGTTCTCCTTTTTAGCTGTTGTGTTTCCTGTGGTTGTTGCGTGTTACCTTGACATGCGCCGGGACGCCCCTTGGCTGGGGCAGCTGTGCGCAGTACAAATTCACGTAACATAACATAACATAACAGTACAGTGGAGCTGTGGGGTAGAGAGCAGGTCTTTGGCCAACAAGACTTTTTTCCCCAAACCCTCTGGTACTGCCCCCAGATCAAGAACGACTGCAGGGTGATAGATAAAGTAATGATGCAGATGACGGGACTCCCGATACAATGAACAACAAAAATGGTTTGTGCTCAACATATGGTGAGAAGACACGGAGCCCAAATACCCAAAATTGTGGTTGAAAGAGAGCCTGGCAGTAGCAAAACAAAACCTAAAGCTTTGGGCTTGGCGGCTTTACCATTCAGACCAGCCACGAATGGGCGAAGAACATTGGCTGGTGCGTGTTGGATGAAAAAGTAGTATAAGAGGGGAGAGGCTGCCCCCCCAAGAAATGAGAGTAAATATTGGGGGCCTGGAGGGCCTACCAAGGCATCTTAGAAAGTGTGCAGCCATTCTCTAATACAAACTTGAATGTTGCCAGGTTCCAGGATGGGCAGGAAGGGGGAGAGAGTGTGAAGATTACCTCCTATACGGCGTGGTGGGAAGATATAATAGGGCATCACGACTAGACTCTGTAGATGTCATAGTGAAATTTGTTGTGGTGTTAATATATAATCTGAAAAACCCAATTAAAAGTATTTTAAACCAATAGGGCATTTTAAAGCACAATTTTCACTTCACAGAAGTTGACACCATTTTCACTCACAATTCGCTATATGTTAAAAAAAAATACCTCTGGTGTCTCATTGCCAGCTCTGTCATTCATACCACTTTATGTTAAGAATCACTTGCAATATGCCAGTAGCTGAATTCTGTCATTCAAGTTGTCAATGTATTGCGTTGTCCATATGTCAAGCATATCTCTAGTATGTGAAGGCCAGCATTTTCTTGTGGATGCCTCCTTTAACACCATGTGTCGTAGTTGCCCCAATATTAGACCAAAATGTACCTTAAACATGCCAGCACCAGCATTTTATCCCCTTGTTCCCTTTTTTTAGTAAACAGATTTTATTGGGTTTTAAACAGACATCAGTAGGGCACATCAATACTGCAAGTTTCGTACTTTCAGGTGTATTCGTCCATGCACTTCAGTTACACATCGAGATGGGCTCGAGTGCCATGGCAGTGGGCTAGGGCTTCTCCCAGCTTCCCACTCAATAAAGATAGTACAGTGTACATCCCAGTTAATCCATCAGGGTCTCTGCTAGTAGACCGTAGTGTCACTGCTCAACATGATGAGCCATCCCCAACTAACGAACCCAACCCGCCCTACCCCCCAGGCATGTCACATGCGACCAGGCACTTACCGGTCTGATCTGGTGATGTGCTGCTCTATGTCCTGCTAGCTACCAGTATAGGTCTATACTGCTGACCCAACGGTAGAGGAGTAACTGCCCTTGCATATCTGCTCCAGCATTCGGCGTACAACAGGTTCTAGAGAGTGGGGTTCAACCTTTGCCGTCAGGGGCCTCTCCTACTGGGTCTTTGCCCCTCTCATCCTCTGGATTTTTTAGCAATTCCACTATCTCTGCTCATGCCCTGGCAGTTTCCAAAGCCTTCTCGCTCGCTGTTTTGTTTGGGCTATTTGGAACCTGACTGCCCCTTGCACTCTGTCCATTTAACTAATTCTTTTTTCCATCTGTGTGTGTTAGGGCCACCCCTTGATTTCCAATAGCTGGTGATGTCCCTTTTAGCCAAACCCAGCCCCAAGTCCATAAATGTACTCGTCACCGTATTCTTGGCTGTGTGGGGGAACCAGTGCAGTATGCAATATGCAGGTGATACTACTATCTCCCTTTCGGTCAGATCTGCCAATAGTGTGGTTACCGCCACCCAGAAACGCCCCAGGTTCGGGCATTCCCAGAACATGTGCAGTAATTCTGCTCCTTCCATGCTGCAAAAAACACAGTTGATGGACAGAATGCAGAACAATGTCTTACATTCACCCCAGTACAAAGATCTTGGCCTAAATCCATCGTTCTTTTGCACTCCACACCACCCTATGTCAGACAATGGCTATATGCAAATCAGCCTTGACCCTGTGCCTCATGGGAACAGTCCAGCTGGAACTACCAAGCCATGTCTTTCCTAGACCGGAATCAAGCATCCAAGGACCGGTTTCTGGCTATCAGCCTTCTTCAGCCTGGATAGCTTGACTCCAGTGATGTGGAGAGCCTGGGACTCACGTCTGAGCATACCCAGCCCACTCGAGGTGAAAATTGCAAAAAACACAGTTGATGGACAGAAAGCAGAACAATGTCTTACATTCACCCCAGTACAAAGATCTGGGCCTAAATCCATTTTTGCACTCCACACCACCCTAGGTCAGACAATGGCTATATGCAAATCAGCCTTGACCCTGTGCCTCATGGGAACAGTCCAGCCCGAACTACCAAGCCATGTCTTTCCTAGACCGGAATCAAGCATCCAAGTACCGGTTTCTGGCTATCAGCCTTCTTCCGCCTGGATAGCTTGACTCCAGTGATGTGGAGAGCCTGGGACTCACATCTGAGCATACCCAGCACACTCGGGGTGAAAATTGCAAAAAACACAGTTGATGGACAGAATGTAGAACAATGTCTTACATTCACCCCAGTACAAAGATCTGGGCCTAAATCCATTGTTCCATGCTGCAGTGTGGGCAAGCAGCTGCTTGCGTGTCAAAGTATTTATTAATCTTGCCGGCAGTGAGGTAAGCTCTGTGCAAAAAATTACCTCCAAGAGGGCAGAGCAAGTAGATTTCTATAGGTACCTCCATAAATCAAGATGTATTGCATGGCTAGGGGCAGACTTGAAAGCTTAGCATACACACATGCACGCACACATGCATGCACACACACTAACAGCCTCTCATACATAATGACACTCATTCTGGCACTCACACTTCCCTTATTCATTTTTACTCTCACACTTAATCAACAAATCTTCTTTATTCGATTATTCATCAATAATTGTTAGACCTGGCATCTTTGGAATGGTTTCCCCTGTCCTTTTGGCCTCTACCTCCTGTATTTTTTATGCTGTGCTGGATTTCGTGTTTGCTGGTTTTGATGCTTTGGACACTCTGCCGCTGCTGATCAGTGCCAGAGTGTAATTGCTCCCTGTGTAATTTGTTATTATGATTGGCTGTACATGATTGGCATATTTGTATCACCATGAATTCCCTAGTAAAGTGCACTGGTTGTGCCAGGGCTGGTGATGACAAATGCTACTAGTGGGCCTGCAGCACTGATTGTGCCACCCACATGAGTAGCCCTAAAATGGTGTCTCAGGCCTGCCACCGCTGTGCTTGTGTGCAGCCTGTGAACTGCCATGTCCTCCTGGTCAGTGTCCCCACTGACCAGGCCTAACCCTTCCCTTTTTGTGCACATTGGTCACCCCTATGGAAGGCCCAAGGTTCCCCCCTGGGCAGGGTGCAGTGTATGTGAAAGGTAGAGCATGTACTGGTGTAGGTGACATGCTCTGGTAGTGAATTATAGCCATTTTCGTTTTTCACTATTGTAAGGCTGTCTTGCTCCATAGGTTAACATAGGGTTTGCTGCTACCAGCATTTCTTCCCATAGGAACAAGATAGGACATAAGAGTCTAGTATCCCTGAACTCAGAATTTAATAGCACATCTTTTAGGAAAGGTTGTTTTTAAATCCTGTGTTTGAGAACAGCACTTTTAGAAAGTTGCTGTTCTCTTGCCAGACCCTTCTGTGTGCCTTGACTTGTTTGTGTATTGACTGTCTGGTTTGAGAGTGACAGGGGCTTGGGGATTCCCCAGGAGGCTGGCTGAAGTCAGCCCTAGGCTGAATGACTGCATTTGCAACTTGAGTGGTGGGAGGAGATAGCACCTGGGCCTGAATAGGGCTATGCCTGCCTTCCACAATGCTGGCTCCACCTCCTGCTGGGCAGCTGACGACCCTGCCCCTCACTCTGAAAGGAAAGGAGAAGCCAAGAAAACAAAGTGCTCAATAAACAACCAGTGCTAGTTCAGACTGGGTTCAGGGCCCACTTGCACAAAGAGAACAAAGACTTTTAGGGGTATAAGTACAGGACCCCTGACAACAGAAAATTAGATCATCCTGGAATCAAGAAGGAACCTCTGCCAAGGAGAAAGCTGAAACTGAAGAAGGAAGATTGTCCAGCTGTTGCTCTGTTGGATTGCCCTGCTGTTGCTTTGCTGCCAAGGAGAGGGGAAGGACTTTGCTGTGCTGTGTCCCCTTGCTTGAAGGAATCTCCAAGGGCCTTAGAAGAGCTGGTTCCCTGTTCTGAAGTCCCAGGAACAAAAGGACTGCACCCCCAGCTTCCACCTGAGCTCTACTGAGAGAGTTCTGTCCTTCCTGGAGTACGTGGCTCATATGTGGTACCTCTGGAAGTTGTACCTGTACCGGGAAGCTGGAAACTAAGATTTGAGAGACTTTGCTACAGAAAAGTTATTGCATCGCTCACTGCGGAGCGCATGCCCGACAGTGCGAGGAAATTCCCGCCGCTACGAAGGTCGAGATCGTCGCAGCGCCTGTTGCCGCTGTCAGAGCCATCGCACCCTTCATTTGCGGGACGCACTCGATCGGTGCGGGAAGCCTAACATCGCTGTGAGTGTCGTCGCAGAGCCTGTCGTCGCTGGGTGAGATCGCCGCACCGCCTGCTTGCGGACCGCATCACGTCGCTGCAAGAGTCATCGCCGAAGCCATTGCATCGAGGAGCTGCGAGAGAGAAGATCACTGCTGGTCCGCGTATCGTCGCCCCGGAGATAATCGCAACTCCAAAGATCGTCGCATCGTGCCTTTGCGAGAACAAACTTCCTACGGAACCTACGCACCAGTATCCATACAAGTGGCCTTCCTCCCCATACAGACTGGATTCGTCGCAACACGCCCGCTGCTGCAGTGGGGCTGTCGCATCGCCTCCCCAGGGTCTCAGGAGTAACTCATCCCATGGAACTTTGTCACATTTAAAGGTACTGTGTCTGAAACGTGACGCAACTGTGAACTTTTCACGCAACTGTGGATTATTTTATCGCAACCTTAAGAACGTTTATTGCAACCTTAAGTACTCTTTTGAAACCATATTCTTGAACTGTTTATGTTGGATTTTTGTCGTTTTGGTCTTGTGTAGTTTAGATTAAATACCTTTATTTTTCTAAACTGTTGTGGAGTCAGTTTGTGGTGTTTTCACTGTGTTACTGTGAGTGTTGGTACAAATACTTTACACATTGCCTTCTGATTAGCCTTGACTGCTTGTGCCAAGCTACCTAGGGGGTAAGCAGGGGTTATTCCAGAGGGTTTTCTCCTTACCGTGACTAGAATCAAGGGTCCCTATTTAGAAAGTGGTACCTACCTCTGCCAACTAGAGACCCCCAATTCTAACACTAATCATAAAAGGACAGCAGTAATAAGATCAAAATAAATTAAAAATCCATTCCACATAAAAGCACAGACTTAACAAATGATCAATCAAATAGAAACTGGTGCATGATCCAAAAATTGGTACAATTAAAAAAATTGGTAAAAACATCAGGGATTCATGAAGACGATTAGATGTTCAGAAAAGAACACACATTAATGCAGGCCCCCAAGGACACAAGTTTCTGCAAAAATATTAACTCAGGCCAGCATGTTCCTATATAGCTACGCTTTAAAATCAGAGTTTAAAATAGTTTAGAATAAGCATGATAGCATCTGCAGAAAAAGATAAAGTGCAATAGACTGCGGAGTGAGCGTTCATCAAAAGAGCATAGACAGATCAATTTGGGGTCAAATTGTTGCATAGGCAAGCTCTAGGTTGGTAATAACCTAGCGTCCAAAATGCCGCAGCAAGAGCGCTTGTAGGTCTCCCACGATTCTGCTCTGCTGCTGACACTATCCGGAAACTGCACTGGCTTCCTATGGAGAGTAGGATTCAATTTAAGGCACTGTGCCTATCATTTAAAATCGTGAAATCAGACCATCCCAGCCTATTGAGCAATCTGCTCTCTCTGTATGTCCCAGCACGTAGGTTGCAGTCGGCGGACCGGCAGTTGGTCGCTGTCCCTCGGGTTAAGCACAGCCGGGCGGGAAGGCGTTCATTCCGCTATCTGGCAGCTAGGCTGTGGAACTCCTTGCCGGAGCAGATTCGTGGTATGGACTGTTTACTTGCCTTTAGAAAAGCTGTCAAGACTTTCCTCTTCTCATTAGCCTAACTTATGGTACTTCTGGCTGTCACTATGTTCCTGGTAATTGTGCGTCTTGTACCTTGTAGCTGAAAGCGCCAGGAGGCCCCTTCACTGGGGCAGCTGCGCGCTATACAAGCCACCCTAACATAACATAACATAACATAATAATTGAGTCTGCAAAGAGCGCTCCCACACTTACTCACTTGCTTAAGCATGTTGACACAATCACACACTCATACACTCACTGACTCTCATTCTCATTGTAGCTCACGCTTGCTCACTCAGGCTGCTTCAAGAACATCAGTGCAACATCCCACAGAACAAGGCCATACATCGTCCCACCCAAACTGTACAGCACAACACATAAACAATTAGGCTCAGCTGACAAAGACCAACCTTAACATGGAAATTTGCTCTGCACGCCACCTTCACATCCAGGCAGGGAGTGTGCGTGACTGAAAGGTGACAACAATCTTGTGAAAATACACTGCAAACCTGTTTGGTTTTAAGTCGTTCATGTCAATGTTTGCAGGCTGCTCCCTCCTTCACTAGTCCCCACTTGAGCCAGCATTCTTTCACATCCTATATGCCCCACATTCATTCACTGCTTCTTGATAATCTATGCTTTGCCCCATTCCACTGCCCCTCAGCTTCTCCTTACCTTACAGTTGTTGCCCCCAGCTACCGCACTCGCCACATAAATTCTTCATCATTGCTTGTCTTTTACTCTACCCTTCCCCTCATCACAACAGAAAGTGGAGAGCAAAGCACTGGCAAGGCCTTCGAACAGAATGGGGTGCTGGCAGACCAACCTCAGCAGGCAATGCCCACCACCCCAACACAAAACAAAAGACCTGTCAGAGTAACAAACCCCAGAAGGCATTGCCCACCACTCCAACACCAAACAAAAGACCTGTCAGAGTAACAAACCCCAGAAGGCATTGCCCACCACCCCAACACCAAACAAAAGACCTATCAGAGTAACAAAACTCAGAAGGCATTGCCCACCACCCCAACACCAAACAAAAGACCTGTCAGAGTAACAAAACCCAGAAGGCATTGCCCACCACCCCAACACCAAACAAAAGACCTGTCAGAGCAACAAAACCCAGAAGGCATTGCCCACCACTCCAACACCAAACAAAAGACCTGTCAGAGTAACAAACCCCAGAAGGCATTGCCCACCACCCCAACACCAAACAAAAGACCTGTCAGAGTAACAAAACCCAGAAGGCATTGCCCACCACCCCAACACCAAACAAAAGACCTGTCAGAGTAACAAAACCCAGAAGGCATTGCCCACCACCCCAACACAAAACAAAAGACCTGTCAGAGTAACAAAACCCAGAAGGCATTGCCCACCACCCCAACACCAAACAAAAGACCTGTCAGAGTAGCAAAACCCAGAAGGCATTGCCCACCCCCCCACAGAAGACCTGTCAGAGTAACAAAACCCAAAAGGAATTGCCCACCACCCCAACACAAAACAAAAGACCTGTCAGAGTAGCAAAACCCAGAGCATTGCCACGGATCTCAGACGCCTAACGCTTCACATGCCACGAGTGAAAGCCACAAGTTTAGAGATAGGGCTGAAGATTCAATTTCCGTCTGGTTACTGTTACACTTGATGAGAAATTCTCTGTAAGTCATCTTATCTCCGGTTAAGCCCCTCACTAAGGGAAGCAACTATTCCCCTCACTATGGGGAAAAACTCCACTGCTTACAGACCCACTGGCCCACATTTTGGCGAAATACCTTTCCCGTAGTTTCCAAAGATACTGCATATATCATACATTCAGTGTAAAGTTAATTGTTTCTCTATTTTAGTGAGACTTGGCAATCACTTCTTTTACTTTACCTGTATTCTGAACAATTTCACTAATGGCTCTTACTCAGGTCTTATCAAATTCAAATATTAAGTGACATCCCATCCTGTTTGAGGTCATCACTATGCAAACCTGAGACATTGGTAAGCTCCTCACAAAAGGAAACCCTTCTGGGGCACTAAGCTAAGCAATCAAGCCCTCTAAACCCCCTCACAACAAGCATTTACAATGCAACGGTTTCGCCTTTGTAAAAGTTAGAGCTATTGGCATTGTAAATGACAACATTTTTATTTATGTGTTGGTTTTGAGCCCACCCACACAGAGCCCCCCACACACACACAGAGCCCCCCACACACACACCCACACAGAGCCCCCCCACACACACACCCACACAGAGCCCCCCACACACCCACAGAGCCCCCCACACACCCACACAGAGCCCCCCACACACCAACACAGAGCCCCCTCCCCCACACACCCACACAGAGCCACCGCACACACTGCGAGCCCCCCACACACCCACAAAGAGCCCCCCACACACTGCGAGCCCCCCCACACACTGCGAGCCCCCCCTACACACTGCGAGTACCCTACCTTTTTTAGTCTCCTGTTTATTTTTTGAGACGTTCTATTGAGTAACACGTTTCGGATGTATGACGTTACAACGCGAAATATTACAACGCACTCTGTTACAACGCATTTTTTACAACGCAGGATCCATTACATCGCATGGCTTTACAACGCATGACATTACATAGCAGATGCTATTACAATGCATGCCATTACAATGTAAGTATAGGTAAGTATATTATTTTTTTTTAAATGTAATTAATTTAAATTTAATTAATTAAATAAATTTAATTATTTTTTAATAATTAATTTGTACATATATTACTTTAAGTTTATTTTAAAAAGAACTATTAATAATAAAGAACTCTTTTTAATAAATAATAAAAAAATTAAACTTAATTTTTAAAAATAAATTAAAAGATTTATTTTAAAACTAAACCCTAAAAATACCCCTGTACCCCAAAACCCAAACCTAGCCCTAAAACCTAAAAATACCACTGTACCCCAAAACCCCAACCCAGCCCTGAAACCTAAAAATACCCCTGTACCCCAAAACCCAAACACAACCCTGAACCCTAAAAATACCCCTGTACCCCAAAACCCAAACCCAGCCCTGAAACCTAAAAATACCCCTGTACCCCAAAACCCAAACCCAGCCGTGAAACCTAAAAATACCCCTGTACCCCAAAACCCAAACCCAGCCCTGAAACCTAAAAATACCCCGGTACCCCAAAACCCAAACCCAGCCATGAAACCTAAAAATACCCCTGTACCCCAAAACACAAACCCAGCCCTGAAACCTAAAAATACCCCTGTACCCCAAACCCAAACCCAACCCCGAAACCTAAAAATACCCCTGTACCCCAAAACCCAAACCCAACCCTGAAACCTAAAAATACCCCTGTACCCCAAAACCCAAACCCAACCCTGAAACCTAAAAATACCCCTGTACTCCAAAACCCAAAACCCAGCCCTGAAACATAAAAATACCCCTATACCCCAAAACCCAAACCCAGCCCTGAAACCTAAAAATACCCCTGTACCCCAAAACCAAACCCAACCCTGAAACCTAAAAATACCCCTGTACCCCAAAACCCAAACCCAACCCTGAAACCTAAAAATACCCCTGTACCCCAAAACCCAAACCCAACCCTGAAACCTAAAAATACCCCTGTACCCCAAAACCCAAACCCAGCCATGAAACCTAAAAATACCCAAACACCCCAAAACATATACCTCAGTACCCCAAAACATATACTCCTATACTCATGCTTATTTTTTAAAATTACTTAAATGAATACATTTAATTTATAAAATAAAAAACAAAAATTAACATATTTATTTAAAATTAATAATAATTAAATTAATTAAATAATGTAAAATAAAATTTTTTAAAAATTATATACTTACCTATACTTACATTGTAATGGCATGCGTTGTAATAGCATCTGCTATGTAATGTCATGCGTTGTAAAGGCATGCGATGTAATGAATCCAGCGTTGTAAAAGTTGCGTTGTAATAGAAGTGCGTTGTAAAAGTTGCGATGTAACGGTTGTTTCCCACACGTTTCTCATGTGAAGTAACTGGTCCTATAGTACAGCGCTCTGACACCTTTGAGTAATGTCCGCGCTATATAAAATTGCACTAAATAAAAAAACTCTGTGCTTAGTTTCTTCCGGAGTCTGCACCTCTCTGTTCAGGTGTATATATATATATATAGTGTGCTCTGGTGTATGTTCCGTATTATGGATTCTAGCGTTTACTCCGTGGTCTGGATTCCAGCGTATCCCCTGTGTCCTCCTGGTGTGTAACCTTCCGAACCGGTGTGTTCTGGAGTTTATTGCACTTAAAAGCCTCTGTCCCTCTGTGGCCCTACGCCTCAGCGTCTGTCCCATACTTTACTGGTGTCTGCTGGTGTTCTCGTGTCCGTCAGTCTGTCCGCTCTCTGAGTTTCAGTCAGGAGCGGTGCACTGGTGTCGGTCTCCTGAGCTCTGTCCTCTCCTTTCTGCCCCCTCACTTACCATCAGTTGTAGGCTGCGGAGCTCCGGAGCTCCCTGCCACGGACCCCAGTCCCCAGAGCAGGAGGGCGCAGATCCCGGGAGACGCCACCATCCTGGCAGTTGGAAAGCACCGCATCTGTCCCCGTGCTGGGTCACTGCCTCGTGGATCACGAGTGACGCCTCCTCTGCTCCTCTCTGCGTCCGCCCTCTGCCGTCCACTCCTCCCATCCTCTGCTTTCACTTCCAGATCCCTCTTCCCTCCTCCCTCTCTTTCTCAGCGGTCGAAGTGTGAAACAACATCCATTGGCAAAGCCAGCAGTAGTTTAGGACTTTCCTTGAGAATGCAGAAATGTAACTCTCAGTTGGTGCGAGGAAACAGGATGTGGAGTAGTGTAAAGGCGATTCAACATAGCGAAAAGTAACTCTGAGCAAGACGTGCTTCTTGAATTTGGTAATTTATGAACCAGTAACGGTTTTTATAGTAGAGCACGCGGTTGAAAATAGAAAACTGGCGTTTTGTTGGTAAAACGTGTGCTTATATGCTTGCACATGTGGCGCAGTGGCCTGCGGGGGACACGTGGCTTTGGGGGAGGTTAGAATTGAGAACGAGTGGGGTTTGGCAGTGGGTATTGTGTTATGTTTGATCAATTAAAGTGGAGCAAATACAACACAATATGTAGTGTCAGGTGTATACAAATAATAGAACGATAGGCATGTGTGTATTCACAGCGCCCCTGTAGGGATTCGGGGGCGTGTTTTTCGTGCTCTCCCCTTCCCATTGGCTGGAAGGTAAAATTCCAGCCAATGGGAAGAGGAGAGGGCAGGACTTAAAAAAAGACACGGAAACGCCCCCGAATTGCGTTCCGACTGGGAAAGAGTGATTGACAGCCAATCTCTTCCAATGGCTAGCCTCCATTTATGGAGCTAGCCAATGGAAGACAGAGGCGGGACAAAGCCCCGTGCTACGGCCAGGCGAAACCTAAAAAGGAAGATCTGCAAGGGAACTATTGGGGGGGGGGTAAAAGTGCCAGCTTGCACCCACTTTCATCCCAACAGAAAGGCCTGCCAAGCTTTCTGCCAGTGCACCAAGCACAGCAGGCATGACCGCCCATGCGGTGGGGTTGGGAAAAAAAGCCCGAGCTTCCCCCCAACACCATCATAGGAGAATGGCCTACTGAGGCACCAGTCCCGACAGGTATGGCCCAAACTCCCCACGCAGAGACGTAGCCTGTTGGGTCACTAAGCCGTGGCAGGTATAGGATTAATTTTGCTCCTCTACCTCCCACATGTAGGCCTTCCAAGGAAGAGGGAGATCAAGGCTGGTCTACTCACTTCCTGCTCGCCACCCACCTGTCTTCCTCCAGCTGCAGCAAGCAACCACACAGCTGGTCTCTGACTCGGATAGCTCTTATCACAGTGAGAATATACTGGGGCCATTTTGAAGAACAGATCTCGGGTTTAAACTGTTTAAACTGAAAATGACAAATGCCATTTCAGTGGCTAATTTTATGGCAAGACCGGAGGCTCCTATTATGCTTTCTAATCTTGCATTTAATTGCACAGCAGCCAAGATAAGCAAAAAACTACAGTTCCCAGGGGGCCAGAGAACAAACTGGGCCATGGGAATGAGAAAAAACGAGAGTGAAGTAACCAATCACGGAGGACCTAACAGATAAAGACCCTAACTGACTGCGCAGCTTCCTCTTTTCTTGCTGCTCGCAGTCAGATAAGTGTCTTTATCTTTGCTCACAGAACTATAATTGTTACATTTATATCATTTAATCCCGTTTTCATGATGTTTACTTTATATTTGTGAAGCGCGACCTTGCGCTGCTGCCTTCACGCTTTACACGTGTTTCAGTTAGGCTCCGGTGCATTTTTTCCTCGCTCCCCCCCCTCCCCTTTCGGGCTCGCTTGGTAGCTCACTGGGTCGCGCTGCTTCGCGCGTCTTCCCTGACATTCTCTCACCTCCCTGAGGCTTCTCCGGTCCCCGACTCCTCAGCGTGTCGACGCATCCAGCTCTTGGACTCTGCTTCCGTGTGTGAAGCCGGCTGACGCTCTCTGCTCGGCCCGTCTCCTAAACACGCCCCTGCTCGAAATTTTAAAACTCGCCTGCCTCTCCTGCTTTTTCTGTTGTTCTTGCTGTCACAGCCTGGTTATGGAACTCGATAGTTCCTCAGAAGAAGTCCCTGCTCAGGACTCCCAAACTTTTAAAAAGGACTTGAGTAAATTTATTAGTAACTCTGTGGAAACAGCTGTGGAAGTCTCCATGAAAAGAATGTCCAAAAATATGGAGAACTCCATGTTAAGCATCATGTCCAAATTAATGGCCCAATCTGCGGGGGAAAGCAGAAAAAGAAAGGTGGACCACTCTGCTCAGGCTCGTGTCTCTAAAAAAGCGTCACTGATTGGTGAGTCTTCCTCGCTCTTGACTGAGGACGTAGTGCCTTCCAGGCCTCCTACTAAGGAGGGGTTTGTTGGTTCTGAGGGCAAACGCAAACAAAAAGACAAACATGCAGAGTCTCCTAGGAGAAAATTGGTAATTTCCACCATAATGGACACCGATGATGATGATGATGCTAATTTGGATGACGCTGATCAGTTATTTGACATGTTTGACACTGCTGACCCTTCCCCCCCCTTCCAAATCTGCTAAATTAGATTATTTTTCTTTTGAGCCAGTCTTTGACTCTGAGGGTTTTCCCATGTTTGATCCCTCTTCTATTCGACACCCAAATTCCACCGAATGGCTTCCTTCCCATCATGTCGGAGAATATATTTCAGCCAGATTGCGTCTCCCTCTGGAGGCCGCAGTGAGATCTAGGCTCAAATCTGAGTGCCCTAAACCAGCTCTTCCCGACAAAATTACTTTAGTTCCTTCCATCGATCAACCTCTCCTCACCTTCTTTTCCAAGTTTGGCAAGGACCCCCGCAGAGGGGTGGACAAGGCTTGGTCCACTTGTCAGGACAAGTTGTTAGACATTGTGGGTCCTCTAGCCCGTATTTTTGACTTGGCGGAAGCCGCCCGCTTAGAGGGTACGGAACTCTCTGCAGAAGAAATCTCCATGTGGGCACAACGCGCCTTTTGTCTCCTAGGGAATGCAAATTCTGCAATTACTCATGAGCGCCGCAAAGGTCTCCTTATTAAATTGGATCCTAAACTCTCAAATCTCGCTCCTATGGATCCTGGCCCCAAGGCTAATGGTCTCCTGTTCGGAGAAAATTTGGTTCGTGACCTCAGTAGATTTGTTTCTACTTTTGCTTCATTGGATAAAGCCCAGCAAAACGTAAAAAAGGTTTTCGCCCCTCGGGTTTTTGGATGGGCTGGCAGAGGCAGGGGCCGCTCTTCCGGCCGTCCCTACAATCAAGGCTCCAGAGGGTCGTCCAATAACAACCAGGACTACAAGCCCCAATTTTACCCCCAACGTGGCCGTGGCTTCAGAGGCAAAGGTCAAAGAAACTATCATCACAACAACTCCAACCAGCAAGGTAAGCCTTTCTTTTTCCCCTCCTGTGGGGGGTCGTTTAAAGCTGTTCCTTCAAAAATGGTGCGCTCTCAGTTCAGACCCTTGGGTCTTAAACACCGTTCAAGGCTACCTAATCGAATTTCTCTCTCCTCCTGTTCAAACTTCCTTCCCCCCTCCCCTTGTCTTCTCAACTCTCATGGCCTCTCAGATTTCAAACGAAATCGAAGCTCTTCTCCTAAAACGAGCAATACAAATTTTTCCCTTCGACTCCTCAGGCTTTCTAAGCTCTATTTTTCTAGTTCAAAAGAAAAACAAAAAGCAACGCACTGTCATCAACCTGAAGTGGTTCAACCAGTTTGTTGTTTACAGCCATTTCAAAATGGAAACTATTTTACACCTAAGAGACACCCTTCGTCCCAACGACTGGATGGTCCGTTTGGACCTTCAGGATGCTTACCTCACAGTACCCATTCATCACTCCCAATGGAAGTTTCTTCAATTCCAATGGGCAGGTGTCAACTATTGTTTCACCTCTCTTCCCTTTGGCTTATCTTCCGCGCCCTGGTGCTTCACAAAACTCTTAAAACCAGTGGTCGCTTATCTTCGATCCCTTGGCATAAGACTGATAATTTACTTGGACGACATCCTTCTCATGAACTCCGACAAGCAGAATCTTCTCTACGACCTGCTCTTGACACAATCTCTTCTTTCGGACCTGGGTTTCCTCATCAATACAGACAAGTCATCTCTAGTTCCGTCTCAGAACATGGAATTCTTGGGTTTCCTGGTGGACTCTGCAGCAGCGTCCCTTCGCCTTCCTCTCTCCAAAGTTTCCAAGATCAAAGCGGAGATTGTTTCCGTTCTTCAGTCCTCTTTCTTATATCTCCGGTCCCTGGCGAGGATCGTCGGTCTCCTCTCCTCCTCCATTCAAGCCATCTTCCCTGGCCCTCTCCATTATCGGGCTCTTCAACGCCTCAAAATAAGGCACCTAAGACAAGGTCTCGCTTATTCGGATCTCGTTGCCCTAGACCCCGAGTCCCGCACCGAGCTTCAATGGTGGATAGACCATTTAGATGCTTGGAACGGCCGCACTATCTTCGCCACTGCCCCAGATCTTGTCTTAGAATCCGATGCAAGCCTGTCGGGTTGGGGCGCCCGATGTGGACCAATCTCGACTGGAGGTTCATGGTCCGCCGAGGATTCCAAGTTGCACATCAACTGTTTAGAGATGCTTGCAGGTTCCTTTGCGATCAAAAGCCTTTCAAAGAACAGAATTCACTGTTCAATCCTCCTCCGTATGGACAATGTTTCTGCGGTCCGCTATATCAACCATCTTGGCGGAACCAGGTCCAAGCCTCTGGCGGACTTAGCGAAAAGTCTGTGGGAATACTGCCTCGCCCATCACCTTTCCTTGTCAGCGGAGTATCTCCCAGGAGATCTCAACAGTGTGGCGGATTGGCACTCGAGGTTTCTTCGAGATTCCAGCGATTGGAAGCTCTGTCCATCCGTCTTCCTTTCTCTCTCCCAACTTTGGGGCCCTTTCTCTATCGATCTTTTTGCATCCCGCTCCAATTCCCAATTGCCCCTGTTCTACAGTTGGCGACCGGACCCTATGGCTTTGGCGACAGACGCTTTCCTGCAGGATTGGTCTCGTCATCTGCATTATGCCTTCCCCCCCTTTCTGATGATCAACAGGGTTCTCTCTCAAATTCGCCGCCAGTCTTCGTCTCTGGTTCTTGTAGCCCCTTTCTGGCAGGCGCAGGTGTGGTTTCCGTCTCTTCTCGAGATGGCAGTGGACTTCCCAGTCCTTCTTCCCTCCTTCAGGGATCTTCTTCTCAATCCCCTAGGCGAACAACACAGTCTCATTCTTGACAACTCCCTAACGCTATCGGCCTGGAAAGGTTCCGGCCTTCCACTTCTGACGTCCTCATTTCACAAGAGGCTTTGATCTTTATCAGCCAGGCCTGGGCTCCTGGAACCTCCAAGGCATACAATTCCGCCTGGTCTCTTTGGACAAGCTGGTGTTTGGAAAGGGACCTCAATCCCATTTCAGCCTCTCTGAATTTTATCATTCATTTCCTCGGTTCACAGGCCAGCGCAGGTACGGCCTATCGCACTGTAAATCTCTATCGTTCAGCCATTTCTCTCTACCATTCCCAGATTGATGGTAAACCGGTTGGTGCTCACCCTCTAATTTGTCGTCTATTGAAAGGAGTTCGATGTGCAAAACCGCCGTTGGCTAAGTATACTTCTTTATGGGATGTTACAGTGATTATTAAATTGTTTACCAATTGGCCAGACAACTCTGTTCTTTCACTCAAGATGCTATCTGCCAAACGTACTATGTTACTGTGTCTAGTTTCCATTAAGAGAGTTTCTGATGTTAAGGCTCTAGATGTTTCTGCTCGCCAATTCTCTACTACAGGTGTCCTATTTCAAATACGCAGACGAACTAAGAATAACTTGGATTCAGTGTTTTATCCTTATTTTCCAGCTCATCCCAAATTGTGTGTTGGACAGTGTTTAAAAGTGTACGAACAACGGACCGCTGATCTCAGAACGCCCTCTCATTCTCAACTCCTTATTTCCTTTCGTAAACCCCATCTCCCTGTCTCCTCTCCTACCCTTGCCCGTTGGGTCCGTTGGGCCATGTCTCTTGCCGGAATTGATGTCTCCGTTTTCGGGGCTCATTCGACCAGGGGAGCCATGGCTTCTACAGCCTTTTGGTCTGGCTCTCGTTTGGAAGACATTCTGAGATCAGCAGATTGGTCCAATGACAGTATTTTTCGCATGTTCTATTGTAAACCTGTTCATACTGTGGCTTCTGATGTTGTTAATATGCTTTAAACAAGCATAATAGGAGCCTCCGGTCTTGCCATAAAATGTAGATTTTTCTAGTATTCATGACGGAAAATCTTAATTTTATTAAAGACACGGAGGCGAGTATTATCCCGCCGCAACATTACTAACATTTGTTCTCCCTCCCTACAGCGAATCCAGCCCTGCCACCGGCTTCGTCTTAGGAGATCTACCCTTCGGCTCCTAAGGTCCTCACCTCCATGTTCTCCAGCTACGGTGCTCCTGGATCCTCCTTCCGGTGTCCTGTTTGATCTTCTTCCTTGGATTCCTCTGATGCAAGACTTATGTTCCTGGACTTTGGCTCTGTCCTTAATTTTGTTCATTTTTCCTTTGTTTAATGACTTTCCATGACCTGCTCGTCAGCGAAAGAGGAAGCTGCGCAGTCAGTTAGGGTCTTTATCTGTTAGGTCCTCCGTGATTGGTTACTTCACTCTCGTTTTTTCTCATTCCCAAGGCCCAGTTTGTTCTCTGGCCCCCTGGGAACTGTAGTTTTTTGCTTGTGTTGGCTGCTGTGCAATTAAATGCAAGATTAGAAAGCATAATACTCGCCTCCGTGTCTTTAATAAAATTAAGATTTTCCGTCATGAATACTAGAAAAATCTACATTATCTGGCATTTTCGGTTTTAAACGGAAAACCGGAAAGCATAGGTATACTTTTACTGAGGCCTGCCCAGTTTCCCCTCCACAGAGAGAGCTAATAGCATGTTGCCTCGGTTCTTAGTCACTTAAATGTACCACTTTCTCTCTCTAGGATCAGAGCCATACAGAGAGGCATATTGCCATCAAGGGGAGGTTTTCTCTGAACAGATTGACTGGCATATTTGTTATCATGCTGATTTTACTGTATTAACCTATCATTAAGTTTTACATAGCTGTATGGTAATACTTGCATATTTTTGGATATTCCTTGTATGGAAATTGCTATCTTTTTCAATAAACCTTTGGTAATGTATCAGCTTTAAGGAAAACTGGAGAAACTGTTGAGGCGTGGAGTTACTGCTAGGAGTCCGAGAGGCTAAGTCCTGTTGTTCTTGCCAGAAAATCGAATTGCTCATTGAGAATAAGTGTGGATTTGAGAGCGGCAAATACGGTAATTTGGTGGACAGGTATCCTCTTCCTAATATTGATGGTATGATGATGACCAGGGAAAAGGCATTATGGTTCAGAACTATCAATTTGTCATCAAAATACCACGGAATTTGATGAGGAGTGAAAAACACATCACTAGCTTTATCTCTCCTTTGGGTATAATTCAGATACCTAGATGCCTTTCAGAGTGGCATTCACATTAGATGTTTTTCGGCAGATGATCGACAAATTAGTTTGAAGTATTTATGGCATCACGTTTCCGATATTACTTATTATTAAGTGCAAAAACTGAGGAGGCACACAGTGAATCATTGCATCATGTGTTGGATACTTTGAAAGAAGGGGAACTATCCGGGAATACAATAACATTTAAGATAAAAATACATTTAGTAACATTTCTAGGCCACACAAGATCCACAGACAGAATCAAACTGGGAGGTGCACTGGTGCCAGGAATGCAGAATACCCTCCCTTCTCACACCAGTGTACTGAGGGCCAGATGTACAACCCGTTTTTGCATGCGCAAACTAGTTTGTGACCCGTTTGCGCATGCAAAATTCTACAGGGCCATGTACAAACCCTATTTAGAGAGTCGCAATTTATTTCTGACTCGCTAAATAGGAAGGAGCGTTCCAATGGTGTTCCTTCCTAATTGCTACTCGCGACCCCATATTAGAATGTTTTGCAACCGCAATTGCAGTCGCAAAACACCCGTAATTTACCGCTCTCTTCAAGAGGGTGGTAATGCATTCGCAAATGGGAAGGGGTCCTCAGGGGACCCCCTCCCCTTTGCAAATGCAGGGGAAAATATTTTTTAGGGGCAGGCAGTGGTCCCAGGGATCACTACCTGACCTTACATAATGAAACGAAAATGTTTTTGTTTTTTAATGCATCCCGTTTTCCTTTAAGGAAAACGGGCTACATTAAAAAAAAACTGCTTTATTTAAAAGCAGTCCCATGCTCAGGGTTTGTGTGTGTCTATATTTGCAAGTGAAAAACCTACTAGCTCTTTGAACCCGCCTTGACCCCAAAGGCCCGACAGTGTATCTTGCTGCATTTTTGGTTATTTCAACATACTTTTCTTAAGTTTTATATAGAAAAAGTTACACTTCGAGTAGGCAGTCATACATTGGAGAATACACTCAAAGAAAAGGTTGTATCCTTTAGCATATCGCACAGCAAATGTACGCACCACACTGATGCAAATACTTGAATATTAAAGAACAGCACAATACATGGCATAGTTCTAATAACTTAGGCGTATCCCACTCATGACTGTAATAGCGTAATGTCCAAATAGCAGCACACATCAAACTGAAGAAATACATAAAATCAGACAGAAACAACTGGAGGAGGGGTGGTGCATTATGCTCTGGTAAACAAGTGCTCCTAAATCTGGACGAAACTTCTATTATTCATCTAGTGCGCTCCAAGTGGGGCTGATCAAGTGCTCACCATCCTAGATCAGCAGCAATGGTCATTTAGAGTGTGGATTATAGGGGTTTGCATTTGTATAGTATTCATTAAGGCAATACCATAATGACCTAGAGCTACGAAACTGGTGCAACTTCGAGTACCTTATGTTATCCGCACTTCTTGCTGCGCAAAGTAAGGACCGCCATTTTTTTTAATGAAATCATGGATGTTGATTTCCACTCCATCAGAATTAGTTTAGTACCGAAGGTTAGAAATAAGTCGATGAGTAATGAGAGTTGAACGGATAAGGTCGATGAGATTGAATTTGCAGAAATTTCCAACTCAATCATCAGGAAGTCTATGCTAAAAGGTACCTCTTGGATCATAGATTGTATTCTAAACCAAAAGGGTTGGACCAGTTTACAGGAATAAAACATTTTGGATCCTACCACCACATTACATTTCCAGCAGAAGTCAGATTTAGGGCCACATTTATATTCTGGTGGACAGACAGTGGCGGACACCACTAACAAAAGGTGGTGAGGCGGGTGGTAGGTGTGCAGGTGGGATGGGAGAGTGAGTGCAGGGGCGGGGGATGACGGGTTAATAATTATTTTTAAAATGTACCTGACGCCGCCAGCTACCTCCCACGTCGCGTTGCTCCTGCTGGCCTCTTCCTGGGTCCTAGCAGCCCTTGGGACAGATTCCCAGCCAATCCTTGTGCTGCAGAGTAATGCTGGGATTGGTCTGAGCGGGCGGTAAAGACGCCCTGCTCAGACCCGGGGGTCTGCAGGGGTTTCTCCAGCCCGGCTGCTGAATGCAGTTGGCTGTAGAAACCTAAGTGTACATGTGTGTTTTGGTCGGCCTGAGATGGTCGGCTAAACACACATGTGTACTTTGGGAGTGCACAAGCACTCCTCCTCCCCTTCCAATGCCCGCCCCTCCATGCACAAGCTGGAAAACTAAAAATAAAACAATGCTTTTTATTTTTCATTTGCTGGCTCTGTATCAGACAGTAGGACGACCAGGGCCGGATTGGCCATAGCGGGCACCGGGCAATCCCCTGGTGCACCGCACGTGTGTGGGCCGGTTTTGGGCCCCTGGGGGCCGTCTTTTGTTACAGGGCCGTTTTGGCGGCATAGCTGCAAAATCGGCCCTGTACCAAAATCGACCGAAAAGCAGCCCTGGCAAAGAGCTTGCCAGCACCTCCAGCCCCGCGAGTGGGGAGAGGGGTTGGGGGGACAGCAGAGCAATTTGCCAGGGGAGGTTGTGGTTCCCGGCCCTGAGGACGAAGCTCCACCACCATTGGGGAGGAACCGTCACTGCGGACAAAGCATTGTCCATTGGCCTGGTGGAGGACTTTATGTCCGCCAGGCCGAGAATACTCCCCCCTGCCAGATTTATAAATGGCCGCCAAGCAGGCAGTTATTTTTAAAGGTATTGACATAAACCACTGTTACAGCGGTTCCTGTCAATTAATTTGACTGTTTGCTGCAGGGCTGTATCAGAACGACGCAGCCCTACAGAAAACAGTATTAATTTTTTTTTTCTTGTCAAAAAAGAAAATTCCAAAACAATACTTTCTTTTTAAAAAGAAAAAAGTAATGCTCCCCTTGCCATGGGAGGCTTCTCCTAAGGCGAGGGATTAGAATGGTTTTACTGTTCCTTACCAGTTTTTACGTGGAGGTAAGGAGCAGTAAAAAATGACTACATGTCCACCCATCTAATTTGGGTGGGCAGATATGTAGCCATTTATCAGACGGCCTTTGTTCCTCAGGGTCATAAGAGAAGTTTGGCCATGGTTGAGACAGACTAGTCTTCGCTGTGGCCAAACTTAGGGTCTGCTCGCAATTAAATTTGGCAGGCGGACCACTATATTGGGGGGTAGGGAACACCATAACCATTGCGACAGAGTACCCTCTCCGCCCATATATAAATCAGGCCCTCAGTCTAAAACAATCTGTGAAGTCTTGCTGGTGGGGTCCAGAATGATTTGTGAAAGGGCCAGAATCTGGATTGCGCTAAAGCAGGGGTGAATTTGAGGAATGGCAAATCTTTTTCCATGTTGCATCATTAAAGAAAGGAACTTAGATGTGTAAGTTGCAAGTGTGTACTCCATTTCTTTTTTAGTTCATTTGTTAGATATTTTTTATTAGGTTCAAGCACTTTGCATATGTGGGATGCCAAGTGACCAATCTTCCTAAAGTTACCCTGAAAACCTGGGAGGTCAGGGACATGAGGGTGAGCCAGTTTTCTAAGTACGCATTTCAGTTTCAGAAAATTCCAAACAAATTTCATATCAAGAAGGCCACATTTCGAATGTAGAGTGGAGAACGGTAGAGGGTTGTCCAGTGTTCCCAAATCACCTATTGTGTTTATGCCACTAACTGTCCAGTGTTCCCGGTATATCATTTTATGACAAAACCTTGATTCTATTATTGAGCCACAAACATGCCTGTGTAGAACTGCACATCCTTTTATCTAGTTTCTTATATGGGTTTTTTAGGCCTTGGACAGTAGCCAGAATTATGGAGCTTAAGTACTCTAGTTTTAATTGAGACATGTGACGTATGGTGAGAGTAGAACTAAGGGGCAAAGGGTTTCAGGGGTGTAACAGAGGCCCACAAAGTCCCTGTGGTGTGGGGGGGTGGGGAGGGTGGGGCCTAGGGTTTATTGTTTTGGAGGGAACCACTTACCTTCTAAGCCATGCCATTGCATGTCTTGAGGAGTGCATACCATAGCATGGAAAAAGAAATAGTTAGTCGCTTGGAAAAGCCACCCTGCTTCACCGAGCAGGCCCCTGCAGTGTAGGGGGACTCAATCGGCCAGGTGGCCTCCATTGAGCCATCTGTGCATGGAGCCCCATCATTTTGCATTAAGCCACTGAGGGGTTTAGAAACTAGTATCCTACTGGTATCAAAAGTAGGGGTTGGGTTTCCTAGGACACAAACCACCACATATCTAGGACAGTCAGAAAAGGAAGATAATATCTCGGATGGTCAGGGAGATTTAGGACCCTCTTAGTTTTGTGAATTTTCAATATGTCCATGGCAATCCAAGCTCATTTGCCACTCCATAAGAAATCAGAAATGTATTTGTCTACTGAATTTAAAAAAGTGAATGAGAGTGAAATTGATAGTATACTAGATAGGAAGTTAACAAGAAGTGCCACCATCATCTTGATGGCATCCATCCTTCTCCACCAAGTGATTTATTTAGGAGGCCAGGCGGCCAGCAAGTCTTTAATCTTTGATAGCATTTTACTATCATTAAGGGCTAAGGAGCTTTTCAAAACGTTGTCAAACCAAATACCTAGATACTTGAGGAAAGCGAGTTGCCACTTCAGGACCAAGGTACCAATCACTGTTGATGTGCAATGAACATTGAGGAGGGGTGGGGGGTGGGGGACCTTGTTTTTGCCCTATTAAGCGAGTAACCTGAGACTTTGAAATATATTTCTATCTCTTGCATGATGATCGGGATGGCTTATTCGGCCTCTTCTGTGAGCAGTAACACATCACCAGCCCAAGCTGGAACTAAGTGGCTACAAGATTGGAAAGAGATCATTTTTATATCCTAGGTATTTCTAAATGTTGAGAGCAGGGATTCAGTGACCAACAGAACGAGGAGTGGGGACATTGGAAAGCCCTGAGATAACAGAAATGAAACGAATAAATGCACGTTGACCCTTATCTTTGCCACTGGGTTCAAATAGAGAGCCATAACAAGACATATAAAGTCACCACCTAAACAATATTTATGTAAATTTGAATATAGAAAAGTTCAAGAAACCTTATCAAAGGGGTTTTCAGTGTCATGTGCCAATGTGGCTGTTGGGGAGTGGATATATTTAGCCTTCTCAATGACAAGGCGGAATAGCTATCTGCCGCCAATCTACCTTTGAGAATTCCGGTCTGGGAAGAGGTCATAAGTTTGACTATAACTGCCTCAAGTTTACAGTCAAGATTTATTAGTGATATGGGTCTAAACGTCTTAACATTTATGCAAGCTTTCCCCTCTTTCAGAATAACAACTATCATGGCTTCGTTGGCTGTTCCTTAGATAGCCACGGATTTCGCGAATTGATGATGAATGGCTTTCAATGGGTCCACAATGAGGTCTGCAAACGATTTATAAAATTTCCCAAAGTAGCCATCGAGGTCAGGAGCGTTCCCCGTCTTGAGATTGTGGATGGCTTTCAGAATTTCTTCATTTTCAATAGAAGCATTAAAATATAGCTGATCCTCGTGATTTATGTGTGGAAGAGCTAAGAAGTTCAAATGCCCTGTACACTCCTTTGGAGAGACTGGAGTTGAAAGGAGACAAGAATAGCCTGCGTTGAAGTTATGGCTTTCCAGGTGGCAATCCTGACAGGTGTAAAAGACTTGTTTTTAGTATATTTCAAATAATTCACTTATGATCTCCCAGCTCTGTTTCAGGCACACATTTTTTAAGCTTTAGATAAATTCACCCATTTCTTTAGCTTTCTTACTAAGGATTTTGTTGTATTCATATTGTAGGCTGCTTTACTATATTACTTCTGCGATGCCTTTTTTGTGCCTAGGTTTCATGTCTAAGTTTGTTGAATTCATATTGTAGGCTGCTTAACTGCATTACTTCTGCGATGCCTCTTTTGTGCCTAGGTTTCATGCCTAAGTTTTACATTTCAGTTTCTAATAATGCCAGTTGTTTGGACACAGTTTTATTTTTAATACTCATTAAGTTTATCAACAACCCTCTGACTGTGGTTTTCAGCACATACCATCTAATCATGGGTGAGGTATCCGCAACTGCTTTTTATTTAAACATTGTGTAATTGTTTCAGATATTGGTAATGTTAATGTTAATGTTAATGTTAATGTTAATGGACATTTATAGAGCGCACTTACACCGATTGGCTTCATGGCGCTAGACAGGCTAAGTATACTACCAGAATAATCTATTTGTACGCTTGCACAAACAGCCAGGTCTTAAGAAGGTTTCTGAATTGCAGAATGTCAGTGCTGGACCGGACTTCCAGAGGGAGTGAGTTCCAGAGTTTAGGAACAAGGACCGCAAATCTGCAGCCTCCTTGTCTAACTCGCTTGAAGGTTGGGGTGGTGAGTAGTGAGAGATGGGCAGAGTGGAGATTTCGTGTCGGAGTATGTCTAAGAGTCAGGCTGTTGATAAATGCCGGGCTTTTGCCATGCAAGGCTTTAAATACAAGGCAGCCTGTTTTAAAAGCACAGCGCTGAGAAATAGGGAGCCAATGTAGTTTCCTTAACACGGGCGTCACTGGTTGCCATCGTGATTGTCGAAAAATCAGGCGTCCAACTGGTTCTGAACCAGCTGAAGCCGTTTGAACAGATAGAGTGGCATTCCCAGGTATACCAAATTAGCATAGTCTAAGTATGACATAACGGTGGCAATTATAATCTGGATTAGGGCATCATGGGTGAAGAACCGGTGCATCTTCATAATCTTTCGCAGCTGTAAAAAACATTTAGAGATCACAGTGCCAACCTGGGAATTTAATGCAAGTTCGCTATTGAGGGAAACTCCCAAAGTTTTGGCCATTGTAGAAGGGCAAGGAGAAGGACCCAGCACTGGAGGCCAGTAATGTGGGCCCCAGAATTTATGGCTGTCTCCGGTCAAGACAATCTCTGTTTTTCCTGGGTTTAATTTAAAATGATTATGGTCCATCCACTGTTGTATGTGTAACATGGTAGCCTGAAAATCCAACACAGAGCTGTGGGAGCCATCTATCTTAAAGACCAACTGTAAATCGTCCGCATAATTAAATACTGTCACATTTCTTTCTTTAAGAGATTTAATCAGATGAGAGATATAGATATTAAATAAATGAGAGGAAAGTGCCGAGCCTGTGGAACTCCAAATGTGATTTTACGTGGAGGAGCCAGGAAGGACCCTTGCTGGACTGCCTGAGACCTATCATCCAGAAATAAAGTGAGCCAGCATGCAGCAACGACTTCAATGCCCGCAAGTTTGACACGGTCAACCAAGATAGCATGGTCGACCGTGTCAAAGGCTGCGGATAGATCCAGTAATACCAGTGCATGAGGGGAGCCCTTATCTGCACGGTCCCGGAGAGTATCCAGGACTGCCAATATGACAGTTTCAGTGGAATGGACCGGCCGAAACCCTGCCTGGTGAGGATCGAGGTATTTGGATTCTTCCAGAAAATTAGAAAGACTATTTGCTACGTGGGCCTCCAGTATCTTAGCAAGGAACGGGAGCAAGGAGATTGGACGGTAGTTGGATAGGAGTGTGGGATCAGCTCCTAGTTTCTTTAGTAGGGGTACCACTATGGCTTTCTTAAAAGCCATGGGAACTTGGCCAGATGATAAGGAATCATTCAAGAGAGTAAGTACAGGACCGGGGAGGGCTTTGAGGCAGTCTTTAAGTATGTGGGGCGGGCAGCAGTCAGAGGGAGCGCCTGATTTAACCTTTGTTAGAAGTTTCTGGAAAGTTTCAATATTAATGCTAGGAAAGTGATTGATCGTTTTATTGTTATAGGAGTGAGAGAATGCTTGGGGATGTTGACCTTTATAGCGGTGATTTTATCGATGAAGTAGTCGTTGAGGGTGTCGCATAATGCCTGGGAAGGTGGAGCCTTCAATAAGATTCTCTCTGGGTTAGAAAGTTTGTTAACTATATGAAATATTTCTTTGGAATTTTTGTTGGAATTGATAATGCGTGAGGAGAAGTGGCTAGCTTTGGCTGTCAGTATACATTTCTTATATTCTTTCCTAGCAGCAATATAAATGAGTTTTTTGTCCGGACAATATTTTGATCGCCACTGTCTCTCCAGTTGACGCAGTGACAGTTTCTGGTTTTAAGCTCAGAGGAGAACCACCTTGGTGCGTCGGTATGACGGGCTGATTTTAGCCTGGTATGGGGAGCATGCTTATCGCTGGCGTTCAGTAGCCATTTGGATACATTTGCTTCTGTGGCTTCGATGTCTGTTCCCGGGGACGGGGCAGTGTCTGAAAGCATACAGAGGAAGTCTTCATTATTTGCAGTATTCCACTTCCTAGCAAAGCCACCTTTGGTCATGCTTGGTTTCTCAGTAGACGAGAATCTGAGTATAAATTTCAGTAGATGGTGATCGGACTACCAGCAAGGCGCAATGATAGGGGTGGAAGTGGTCATGCCGTTAGTCCAAACTTGATCCAGAGTGTGCCCTTTCTGGTGGGTAGGGGAGAGTGCCTGTTGAATAAAGTTTAGGTTCGTAAGAAGGTCCATCATTTCAGCCGAATGTGGACCTTCATGAGGGTCTTTGTACCAATAATTAAAGTCTACCACAAGCAGAACTTTAGAAGGTCAGTTACAAGTTTCGCTATCTGATCACTAAGTGCTAAAGGAAAGGAAGGCATCTTATTGGGAGGCCTATAAAGTAGCACACAGACAAAGCAATCATGGGGAGATTCAAGCTTTATTACAATGTTCTCAGTGTCTTTAAGAGAAAGGCTAGGTAGGGAACAGAACCTAAAGTCAGTATGAATAATGGCTGCCACTCCCCCTCCTTGTTTGTCTGATAAGCGATTGTGTGTTTGGGAGCTGTATCCTCAAAGAGATCATCATTGAATCGCCATTGTTTAGATGATGGTGCAGGGTCACCTAGCGTTAGTTCCACTAATACGCAGGGATAATCAGGTATTACTTTTGGTTCAATTTTCAGTTTTGTAGACATGGAAAGTGGATGTTTACTTACCAAAAGATAGTCAATTCTAGAGAAAGAGTGGTGTGGAATCGAGTAAAACATATAATCGCAACCTATCGGGTTGTGTAATCTCCAAACATGAAATAGATTATTGTTCACACAGCATATTTTCATTTGCAAATGGGATTGACTGCTAATGAATATAATCTTCAACAGTCTATCTAGGGTCCTATCCTTAGGAACATTGAAATCACCCATGCCAAATCACCTCCTAGTTATCATGCAGATTGAACAACATTTTGTCTTTCCAGAACTGTACCACAATGCTTAAAGGTACATAAATGTTCACAATGAAAAAATCCTAATTCCTTTTCTTAATTCTAGTTATGAGCCTTGATGATCATGGGAGTGTCATACTACATTAAGGGCCTGATTTAGAACTCGGCGGAATGGGTTACTCCATCACAACAGTGATGGATATTCCATCTGCCAAAATATAAATCCCACTACATCCTATGGAATTTATATTTCGGCAGACTGGCTATCCATCACTGTTGAGACAGAGTAACCCATCCGCTAAGTTCTAACTTAGGCCCTAAGTCCGACTTTTATGATGTGAGGGTGATTACCCCACAGAGGTGGACAAGATCAAGACAACTGCGCCAGCGGGAATGTAGACGAACGGTGAGAAAGGATGCAGCAGTTGGTGGTAGGGTGTCTGGCGGAATCCCCTAGGAAATCGTACATGCAGGCTTGGGAGGACTTACTAGGTGGTGGAGCCAGGCGGGGTCAGAGATTTGGCCAGGGAAGAAGATGTCGTGCAATTTATCATGAAGTTGATCGAAAAGGAGTTCTCTGGAATTTCGATTAAAGTGAAACGGAGGGGATTGCCTATATGGGTAAGCTGTTTCGGGGTTATGCCCTGTTGGCCAGGTCACTGGGAAGACGTTTGCTAAAAGGATGGGAAAGGGAAACATGTAGCAGGGTATGGGTCAGGAGACCAGTGTCAAGAGAACTGTTAGGTAGCATATCAGGAGTACTGCTGTAGATATGCTGAGGGATGGGGAGACAGTTTTGTATTCAACATTAATGTCATGAATGATCTTTGGAGTGTTCAGGATGTCTGAGCTATTGGGGAAAAAAGGAGTACCAGTGTTAGAATGGACAAAGGTGGAGGGTAGGAGAGAATAGTGCAGTTGCTTAGAATTGCGACATCAACAATCTAAGACAGATCAGAGATTTAAGAAAAAGACAGTGTTGTTACGTGCTTTCCCAGATGCAGGTCTGTGCTGGTTCAAGTGGGGAGCTAAGCTGAAAGCAATCAGTGGTGCCAGTTATGTCGCGTTTTTTTGTTGAGATAATGGGAAAATGGTGACACTTGATCTGTTACTTTGGGTCATCCGAAAGGCACTGGCTAACCTGGGGAAAGCCCCAGGAGATTACGGGACACACTCATTCAGGATGGAGGTAGCTACGGAGGAAGCTCACCAAGGTTGGGGCAGGGACAGAATAATGCAGTTGTTGCATTGGTCGTCGGATTGCTTTCACTGGTACGTTCGGTGGGGGACAGAAGGATGTTGATGAAGATGTCAATTTTTGGTTCTCATATATGTTCTTTTCAGGTGCTGTGGTCGGGTGTGAAGCGGGCAAATTGTCTACTTGGATCATATGACACTAGTGCAGCTACTTGAGGAGACGACGTTGGGGTTTCATAGACAGCACAGGAGATCGCTACATGATTTGACGTGTACACTGAAAATGAAGCGTCGTGATATTGGATCTACCAATTTATATTTTGTTCCCCATGCCTGTGAATCGTGTGGGTTGGAATTATCACCATATGACAATAAGCTCTATTGAAGACAGTGAAGCTTTGAAGTTGCATGTACATATAAACTGAGGTGACGAAACACGTGTTGGCTGTTGATCTAGCTTACTAAACTGCATATGAAGAGTCTACAATACAAGAATAAAGAATGAAGACACTACTATGATATGTGTATAAATTTGTGCTAACACACTATTGCTACTGCGGTCATTAACTGTATGAGTTAATTGTCAGGGTTTGATTAAGCGCGCCTACCTGACTGTTGATAAACTACAACTCCCATGAGTCTTTTAGCTGTTCTCACGATATTTAAAAAGTGCGGGGTTGAGAGACTTTGTGCGTGATTCTGGAGTGTTTGTTTGTTCTGTTACCATCTCCGCATCTATCGTTTTCTGGAGTTCTTTTCCGGTGGATCCCTGTCGTGATTTGAAGAGGTGCCTGAATTCCCCGTGGTGGATTCCGGTACTGTTTTCTGTTAGCGCGCGGCTCTTGCTGAGCTGTTTTCCTATTTGCATCTGACTTCCGGGTTCTCTCCCGCTAGCACTGATCTGCCGTTGGACTTACAAGTCTGAGCCTTCCTGGCAGAGGTTGGCGAGGGAGGTTACCCGATGAGATTGCGTGAGTAACGCTGTGGTGGGATATTGATTTCTACGGCTGTGGGGATCATTCATCATTATTGAGTTCTGTTTGCATGGTGAGAGCGGAGTGTGGTGGCAGCGCTACACACTACCGTTACGAAAATATCGAAGGGCTGCGAAAGAGGTGGGATCCCACTTTAAGTGCCAAAGCAGAAAGTAGTGGGTGTTGTTTTTCCTACGCTTTGCCGTATTTGGAGTTTTGAGCTTTCTTGGGGATTATTTAAGAATATTGTCATTGCGGAAGATAGTGGTAGGAAGCTACATCTTACCGTGATTTAGACGTCAACACTTGGATGAATCATTGGGTGGAGAAACCTTATGATTTACACTTAATTATTGCACTTTGCTTTGAAGGAGCGGAATCCTTCCTCATTTTTGAGTTGCTCTGCTCTCCTACTTATTTTCAAGGACCTAAACAAAAGGGACAGTATTTCCAGTGTGCAGGCATTTAACTATGGGTGCATTTTTTTTTCCTTTTGCTATAAACCTTATTGATTACTTCACCATTGTCTGATAGGCTGGGAGAGTAACGTGTCTCTTATGTTGTTCAGGGTCCTGGGAACACTTTGAGTTCCTTCATAACCTCTGCAGAAGCAGGAGTGAATTGGAGAACCTTAGCCAGGTGATTAGAGGGGAACCTGTAGTGAGAATGAAATGAGAGTAGCATATACCTATGTGTATTCTAAAACAGATGTGCTTTCTCTTTCAGCTTTTCCTTCCCTGCTGTTCCCTTCCGTCCCTCCCCTTTTTTTCCCTCGTCTGATCGCTCGAACACCCTGTGTATTTTATATCTCTGTGTGTTGGTGAGGTCTGGAGGTGGAGCCTATTTTGCTACGGCTGGACCCTGCGGAGTGCATCCTGACGTTAATTTGACTTGTGCTAAGGAACTGAACGTACTCATTTGTGAAATCAGCCAAAAGGCATGAAATCCAGAAGGGGCAAGGTTTGAGTCTTGGGCTTGATAACCGTTTGTTTAAGGTCACTGGGCATGGCAAAAGTGAGATGAGATGCTGAGACTTGTTGGAATGTTTAACCAAATTGTTGATGCGACACACAGGCACCGGATGTATTAATCTTACATTTAGGGGGAATTAACTTGGTGGTATGTAAAGGTTTAGCTTTGCTAAACCAGATGAAGATGGACTTAATAGAAATAAGTTAAAGATTACAGAAGTTTAAAGGTCAACAGTTAAACACAGAGTAGGAGGTAAACAGTTGTAAGGGAAGGATGTAAAAGAGGTGGGAATCCAGATGCAAGAGTACAAGGCTCTGACCAGCAGTTCTGTAGTTTCTTTCTGGTAAAAACTGTTTCACTTTCTTTATAGAAAAAATGACTTGGTGGTATGTTAAGGTTTAGCTTAGCTAAAACAGATAAAGAGTGACTTTATAGAAATCAGGCACCAGTGGCCTAGATGCTTTGTCCTGTGGATGGAATCTATACCTAGGAGGCAGTGGAGGGGGATGGTGAAGCCTGCCACCATTGACAATGCTAGGTGAATATTTAAGAAACACATGCAGGTGTTTTGTAAGGACAAAGGTTTTGGTCGGGTGGAACATCTGGATTTGAAGTATGAGTGGTCGCTTTCTTTAGGGAAGATAGGGTTCATTTGTCTCACTCCAGGATGGAGCTTTTTTTGATACAATTGATGAAAGCGCTGTACATTATCTTGAACATCAGAAGATACGATAACTGTGCCTAAATGGGGTGGCCAGAAAAGTCTGAGAGAAGGGGAGGGCCTTTTCTGAGTGGTGGTGTACAGGTTAAGATTAGGGTTGTGTTGCCTCGAGACCTATGTCGGTCATACCGTCCTATTTCCCTGTTGAATGCCGAGCCTAAAATCCTGGCGAAGCTACTAGCCAATCGGCTTGTGGGTGTGATTGCAGACTTGGTTCACCCGGACCAGTCTGGTTTCATCCCACATCGGAACACGGCCCTTAATCTCCGCAGGCTTCATGCGGTTATGGCGCAAGCTCACATGCTCACAGAACCGACAGTGCTTGCTTCGCTTGACGCGACAATGGCGTTCGACTCGCTTGAGTGGAACTACCTCTGGGCGGTGCTTGCTAAATTTGGGTTCGGGCCTGACTACATTAGTTGGGTTCGGCTCCTTTACTCTTCCCCGATGGCCAACGTGACGGTGAACGGTCGTTTGTCGGCCTCATTTGCCTTGCGCAGTGGTACTAGACAGGGTTGTCCGCTGTCACCGCTCCTTTTTGCTTTAGCGCTTGAGACGTTGGCCGCATGGATCCGTATGCATCCCGATATTGCGGGTATCAAATGGTCGCCGGGCTTTGAGGATCGCGTCTCGCTTTATGCAGACGACATCCTTCTCTATCTTACCTCTCCCTGCCGGTCTTTGATTATGGCATTCGACGTACTGGGTACTTTTGGTGGTTACTCGGGCCTGGTCATTAATTGGTCCAAGTCCTACCTCTATGTGCTGTGTGGAGACACTCCGCGTCTCCCTAGAGGCTGCGCTATACAGATCTCGCAACAGGGATTCAAGTACTTGGGCATCTATATTTCAATGGATGCCCGTACGCGTTACACTAACAACTTACTCCCCCCTCTGGCGCGTATGCGGCGAGATGTGGAGGGTTGGAAGAGATTGCCGCTGTCCCTGTTGGGCCGAGCGGCATTGTTTAAAATGATGTCCCTGCCGCGGTTCCTCTATGCGCTCCAGAACACACAAGACCCAGTGCCGTCCAAGTACTTTGGGGAGGTTGAGAGCCTGCAGCGTACCTTACTGTGGGATGGCAGACCGCGGATCTCTATTGCTAAATTGACTATACCGTGGTACGATGGGGGCATTGCCTTGCCGGACATACGTCGCTATTATTGGGCGTCTCAGCTGACGGCTGTTAATCACGGTTTTTACGGACCGGCAGTCAACCCGGGATACGCCATGGATCGCTGGCTTATGAATGACGGGATGTACTACAGGGCGCTGTACTCTAGATCTCTGGACCGGAAACTAACTGGACCCACTAAGACGACGGTGCACTTGTGGAGGGCGGTGGCCAAAACTTTGGGCTGGCAGGGTAGGCTCACCATGGCTACTCCCCTATATGATTCTGACCTGCTGGGGAAACTGTGGCACTCCAAGGGGTTTGACCGGTGGGACCTCATTGGCATTTCCAAGGTCGCAGACATGTTGTCTAGGGGGGAAATTAAATCGTTCGCTGCTCTACAGGCCGAGTTCCAACTGGAAGCTACAGAATACTTTCAGTATGCACAGCTACGACACGCACTCACGTCTTCTATGCCTGTGGGAGAGAAAGTTCCTGAATCGCCTCTGTTAGAAGACAGGGTGCTGGACGGCCATATGCCGGATAGTGCCATTTCCTTAACCTATAAAAAACTAATTAATGTACGGATGGACCTACTGGTGAAACTGAGAGACCTCTGGGTGAATGACGGGATTGAGATGGATGATGAGGAATGGCAATCTGCGGTCTCCTCTCCTAAGGAGGTGGCCATCTCAGCCAGGCTGCGACTGGTCCAGTTGAAGGTGCTCCACAGGGTTTATATCACAGGCCCCAGATTAATTCACATGGAACTCTCCCAGGATGTGGCGCAATGGCCACCTTTATACACATACTCTGGGAGTGTCAGGTCATTGCCTCCTATTGGGAGCGTGTGCATGCGATAATGAGAGTTGTGACTGGTGTGACCCTGCATGCGGAGGCTCGGCGCTGTCTGCTGAACGTGTGGGGTCCGACTGATTACAATGTGGCTCAGACCCGTTGGGTCGCCTTGGGCAATATGATAGCTAAGAGAGACATCGCCCAGAAATGGGGTGCTTCGACCCCCCCCCACTGTTAGCCTGTGGAAAACCAATATGGATTGGTGCATGCTCCGAGAGAAGACTGTTTACATGGCCCGGGGTAAGCCCAAGATGTGGGGGTTGGTCTGGAGTGCTTGGAACTCGTATAGAGGAGACATTTGTGCACCCCCGGAGATGGTTCAGCCGGAGGTCCGCCTATCCCCATAGTTCCCCCTTCCCTAGGTTCCACATGGTTCATCCTGATTCTCTGCTCCCCGTCCACGTGCTTGTCTTGTATCCTGATGCTTGTATGGTGTATCGACCCCGCCTCTCCCCGTGATATGTGCCTAAAATTTTTGTGCTCCTCAGCCTTGTTACTTTTCATTCTCTCTCTCTGTTTCTTTCTTCCTTTCTCTCTCCTCTCTTCTTTTTCCTGGCTCTGTTGGTTTCTCTCGTTATTTTAGAATTTTTATATCATAAAATTAAACCTGACTACTCCTGTATTTTTGTTTTGTACATGTTTACGAATTGAGTCACAATGCTGCCTGGCCTCCGGGATGTACGGCTGAATAGCGGTGTACTTTGTTTTGGTAAATAAAGGTTTTCCAAAAAAAAAAAAAAAAGATTAGGGTTGTGAACAGAGGTGAAACAGGAAAAGGGTGATTGCAGGATAGTTACACAGAGAGGAAGCAACAAAGGATACATTAAGATGTAAGATACTTAGATACTTAGATGTTAATAGAAATAAGTTAAATATTACAGAAGTTTAAAGGTGAACAGTTAAATACAGAGTAGAAGTGAAACAATTGGAAAGGATGTAAAAGAGGTGGAAATGTTAGGGGTGGGAGAAGTAAGTAAAAGTAGGTGAATAATTGTATAGTGAGGTTTAGTTTTGTAAGGCGAAGGACAAGGTTAATTTTGTAATGTGCGCCTGTCTTCAATAAAGCGGCGTTTTTCACACAAATGAGCCTGTTTGTCGTCTGTGCTGCGCTGTTTCGGCCCAACGGGTACTCCGATGCGGCCGCTATCTTGAGTCAGCCGGTCAGAAGGCGGCATCTCCAAGCAGCCTTCCAATGAACCTCCACCGTTGGAGCCTGGCAGGCAGCAATGGTGAAGTTAGCATTCCGACAAGGAGAAGCAGGCATTTCGACAGCCTCTCTCCCTGCAAAATCAGCTGTCTCCATATGAGTTCACCATGCTAGGCTGTCACTGCAGGCAGACCAGGTGCAGAGCAGCAGGCTCATGTGATCATCATGCTCGGGCACTAACCACACCCGTATATCTCGCTGCTTTTTAATGTTCTTGGACAGAGTAATTCCCGTTCCAAGTCTGTGGTGCTGTCTTCTAATTCCTCATTCCTATTATGTAGTGCTTTTCAGGGCTGAGGTTTCTTTTATCTACAGTAGATTATAGACCGCTGTCCATTATTTACGTTTTCGATGGCAGTGATTTTGCCTACTATAATCCACCCTTACAGCTTTGGGTTTCCATATTTAGTTCTAACGTCTCCTTCTGGTAGGCCCGAGAGTAATAATTTAGGGGCATATTAGCAAGAAGCTCGTTAAAATTATCGCTGTTTTAGTGGCAGGAAACTGCCGCTAAAACGGCGATAATGGGCTTGCTAATATGCGTTACAGAATTCCAATATAAGCCCAGGTTAGATGTCCTGCACATCGAACCAGGGCTTCTATTGGAATTCTATAACGCATATTAGCAAGACCATTATCGCCGTTTTAGCAGCAGTTTCCTGCCGCTAAAACAGCGATAATTTTAACGAGCTTCTTGCGAATATGCCCCTTAGTCATTCACATTTCTCATATTAACAAGCGGCAGCGATAATTATCGCTGACCGCTGTTAGCATGAGAAAATCTATCGCCGGCGATAATCTCTATGTTAGCATTGTATTAACAACGCTTAACGCCATGGAGATAAAAATCCCAGCGATAGCAGGGATTATCGCCGTTTTCAATGGAATATCGCTGGTTTTCCAGCGATATTCCATTGAAAATGGCGATAATCTTGTTGATAGGGCAGGGTAATCTTAGCCATGTAATCCCCCCCCCATTGGATTACATGGCTAAATCAGGTCACAAGCAGGTGTTAGGAAAGTAGCATTAACTGTGGTTAGCGATACTTTTCCTAACGCTCTGCTTGTTAGCGTGCAGCTTGATAATAGGAGAAATGTCGCTTAGCGACATTTCTCCTATTATTTTGCTCTGGACCGCCCACTTTGCATCTCATTAGAGATGCAAAGCTGGGCGTTGTTGAAAGGCTCGCCAAATCAGCAAAACACGCGATAGCGTGTCTTTGCTGATAAGGCGATGAAATTATCGCCGCTTTTTCGGCCGAAAACGGCCGCAAATGCTGCGATAATTTCATATTGCCTCCTTGGTAATATGCCCCTCTGTGTGTTTGGGATTATACAACAATTGTGCATCTCTCAATTGAGCCATCCCGATTTACTCTTAACTTACTTCTAGGCACAGTATGACTTATCTGACCATCCCTTACAGAACACTGATGGTCATTTATTACATATATGTGGATTGTTCAAGATTGAGTTCAATGGCTGTAAGAGTAGATTATTCGACTGAGGGAGTCCATTTACTCTCAAGTGTGCTATTCAATTATTTTGCTTAGCTCCCCATCCCTTGCGTTAAATAGACATGTCTTTACGGAAGGTGCCCATTGAGGTACACTGCTCCAAATATAGCCACTATGCTGAACACCTGTTTTGTGTTGTACTATTCTTAGAGTCCACTATAAACTGAGTCATCATTGCAGTTAAATAAAGGCACATCCTTAAATTTATTATAACAGAATCTCATTTTATCTGTTGATATTTGTATCTTTTCCAGTTTAATGTGACATCCTTGTATGTTTTTAAATATTATTTCTATGTTTATGATGCATTTGTTTGGGAAAGCACATGGACACGTATTTTCTATGTTTTCCTGGATATTTTCAACTTAATTCTTAATTCACTGGGTATCATCAATGAATGTCTTTTTGGAAAGATGTGAAAACATCATTATAATCTGTTTTGAACATATTTTGAGTGCACTTGGGATTAGAAGCAAGAGTAGTCAAGGTTGAAGTTGCAGTACGAAAAAGCGAGTTTGGTAACTTGCAGATCTCACCAAGTTATTCTATACCTAGACAAAGGTATATTTGCAGCATTTGTTGTAATAGGTACTATTGAACCGTGAGAAGCACTGAAACTGATGAAACACCTTACAGTTAATTGCAGATAACTACACAATTCATACTATTAGAGATACTGACTTAGGTTACTGCCCCATATTCTTGCTGCTAATAACTTTGCCCTGTAATCACGGAGAAAATATCCTATGAACAACATCGGTCACATTGTCGCATACACAATAAAAAACATGTATTATGTAGAAAATGCTCATGAACAATTCTCATGTAATTTATCTAACGTTACATCACGCTTGACAATAATATTTTAACACAGTGCTTTTGGCCATCAGTAGAAAATCAGCATTCTTGACCCTTTTGGAGAGAGGACAGTTCGACTTTAAGGTCACTGGTTGTCTTTCTGTAAGGTCAGAGTCTAAGAATACCCTGGCTTCTCAGAAAAACAAACTGCACTTGCAGTCAGCCCCGAGCTACTGCTCTCTGCATTCAGGCAAGCAAATAATCCTATTCTGTCCTCACCACGGCAAGCGTTTCAGTACTGATCATTTTTAGCCAGGGAAGAGGGAGTTGGTTTAATGTATTGTGTATTATGCATGTATGTGGTATTTCTCTAGCACACACCTGACCAAAGCAAAACACTGTACAGGGTCCAAAAAAAAAGCATAAAGTAAATGTCTGATAGAAGACGTAGCTGGTTTGTGGACTGGTAATGCACTGTGTTCTTCAAAGAGTTGCGTCTTCAGCTCATTTCTGAAATGAAGCAGCTTTGGGCGGTCCGGATACATCTGGGAATGTTGTTTTAAAGTAGTAAACAAAATAATTTGTGCAGAGTTCCCAGAGGGGGCCAAAGAAGTAGCTCAAAATGACATTTCTCTCACTAGTTAAGAACGGGAAAGTGCATGGTGTGAACCCTTGTCGGAAAGTTTAGGATACCTCACACAAGTAACCGGTTGGATAACAACTGTCATCCCATCCGGTGACCGTCCAGCGTCATCATTGGCATCCCGCTCCTACGGCAGGCTGGCGGTGCAATGCCCGTCGGGCAGCCCAGGAGGGCTACACTTTGATGGAGATCTTTTTTTCCTGCCAACGGGTGTGTGAGTGTAAGGGGCCTAAATAAAGTGCAATTGTGAGCGTGAGTGTGATTACTAAAAAAAGTCAGTGGAGTCCATTAACCTCTTGGCTGCTAATGACAAGGGTAACTCGTCATGCCCCTCCCATTCATTTCAATGGAAATCCCATTATAAAGCGCTCAAAGCCTTAGCAGCCAAGTAGTTAAGCAATTTTAATAGTGTGGCTCACTGCTTTGTTAAAAGGGAATAAGGGGTATTAAGGAGTGATGGGTTATCTGATCAATCCTTATTCAACCCTTAGTGTGAAGGTGGTCAACATGTTTCTTGCCTGGAAGGCAATTCATCAGGACCTATAAAGCTCATATAATTGCTAACGATCCCTCTGGACTCAGAGGAATCGAAGATACGACCTGAATGGTGTCGCAGAATTAATGTATTCCTTGTGGACCTTCCGGGAACTAGGAAGGAAACAAAACAAGTGGTTACTAACATTGCTCACTCTAAGGCCTGGGGACAACATGAGGTCCTAGGAGTGAGGTGCCACTGAGTGGTCAAGGGGTGTAAAAGATAGACACACCCCGTTCGTGTATGATGTGTCCGTAAGTGAGAGAAAGTTATGTTTAAAAGACAGAACCAGGGTTACTGCGTCCTGTGAGTGGCATGCTTGCTCAATAGGTGGCATGCTTCATGGTGTTTACATATACCATGTCCGATCTGCGGGCCAAGTGTGGTATGCCACTAACACTGTTAAAAATCAGTGTTTAGGGCCCCCCCAGTATTCGAGTAAAGTAAAGGGAAATTTGTCAAAGATGACACATTAAGTAATTGACTAGAGCACAGAAAAAACCGTGACCGTTTGACACTCTGTGAAGTAAGTGGATACTGACTAATGCCGAGGTGTATTACATAATTGGCGCCAGATGGTCATGCTCGCCGAGTGAAAGCTGGCAACAAACAGTACACTTACCCACTGATCCCGTTTTCAGATCCCCTCGGCTGACCTGGTGGGGCCAGCAACCAGCGAGGAGAGCCTGTAAGTAAATCAGAGGGAACGCAGGACAAAAGTAAATGTCAAAAAGGCACCGCTAACTGAGGGCTGGATTGCCGTGTCAGAGACCGGGCGCCGAGAGCACAGCTTAGCGCTCGCCGGGGTCAAGGACCAGGGCGGGGAGGGAAGGGAGGGAAAGAAAAGGAGCGTCGGGGGTTATTTACTCCATCTTACCTCGATAGTTGCTAGAAGTGAGCCTCTAGGCACCTACCCCTCCCACGTCTCTGCCGATTGCAGGACAGCCGGTAACAGTATGGGTGTCCCGGTGAGGCAGATAAGCGTGAGCTGCGCGCGCGCCCAGAGGGGCGTGTCTTTCAAGTTACTAGGCAACTTCAAACATGGGTCAAATGAGTAGAAAGCGAAGAAGCCAGCGCTGCGCTCGTGTGTTAAACGTGGGCGCCATCTTGGATAGGGACCTCCTGAAGTTGGGAGAGCAATAGTGAATGCTGGGTGATTAGGTTCCCAGTAACGATGGTAAAAAGCGAAGAGGCTTATGTTAGGTCAGTTTAGTAGGCATGGGCGCCATCTTGGAGAGGGGATCATGACCAATAAGGGCATAATGAACATAACTGGAGGCAGGACAAATTAGTCCAAGTCAAATGCTATCTGGCTAACGTCGTCCATGGCACCGCATCGTTAAGACCCAGTTCATCTGTATGTAGACGGTGTATCCATCTTTGTTCAAGTCTGAAGAGAGTTGGTTGGTTGACTGATGGTAGGCTTTCAATGACAGTCCACCGGATACTCTCTGTGGAGTGATTTTGCTCTTTACAGTGTTCATAGAGTTTGGTGTGAGTTTTCAGGCAACGTATATTACTGTTGTGCTCCATTATGCGCTGTTTAACAGGGCGCATTGTCATCCCAATGTAAAGCTTCTCACATGGGCATATAAGAGCATAGATACATTTGGAGCTGTTGCAATTGGTGTGCCTGTTAAATGTCCAAGTGAAATCTCTTTGCAGTACGATAGTTTTTCCTTGAATGGTCTGGGGGCACACCACGCAGGAGCTCCCTCGCCCACGCTTTGCATTCAAAAGGACAGCTAACTTGAAGGATACTCTGATCCACACTCGCCCCAAGAAAACTAGTACCCAACCAGAAAATACCCTTTGGGACCTTCCACCAGTCACCGGGCACTACCGGTGTGGCTCCTGCGTGGTGTGCCCCCAGACCATTCAAGGAAAAACTATCGTACTGCAAAGAGATTTCACTTGGACATTTAACAGGCACACCAATTGCAACAGATCCAAATGTATCTATGCTCTTATATGCCCATGTGAGAAGCTTTACATTGGGATGACAATGCGCCCTGTTAAACAGCGCATAATGGAGCACAACAGTAATATACGTTGCCTGAAAACTCACACCAAACTCTATGAACACTGTAAAGAGCAAAATCACTCCACAGAGAGTATCCGGTGGACTGTCATTGAAAGCCTACCATCAGTCAACCAACCAACTCTCTTCAGACTTGAACAAAGATGGATACACCGTCTACATACAGATGAACTGGGTCTTAACGATGCGGTGCCATGGACGACGTTAGCCAGATAGCATTTGACTTGGACTAATTTGTCCTGCCTCCAGTTATGTTTATTATGCCCTTATTGGTCATGATCCCCTCTCCAAGATGGCACCCATGCCTACTAAACCGACCTAACATAAGCCTCTTCGCTTTTTACCATCGTTACTGGGAACCTAATCACCCAGCATTCACTATTGCTCTCCCAACTTCAGGAGGTCCCTATCCAAGATGGCGCCCACGTTTAACACACGAGCGCAGCGCTGGCTTCTTCGCTTCTACTCATTTGACCCATGTTTGAAGTTGCCTAGTAACTTGAAAGACACGCCCCTCTGGGCGCGCGCGCAGCTCACGCTTATCTGCCTCACCGGGACACCCATACTGTTACCGGCTGTCCTGCAATCGACAGAGACGTGGGAGGGGTAGGTGCCTAGAGGCTCACTTCTAGCAACTATCGAGGTAAGATGGAGTAAATAACCCCCGACGCTCCTTTTCTTTCCCTCCCTTCCCTCCCCGCCCTGGTGCTTGACCCCGGCAAGCGCTAAGCTGTGCTCTCGGCGCCCGGTCTCTGACACGGCAATCCAGCCCTCAGTTAGCGGTGCCTTTTTCACATTTACTTTTGTCCCGCATTCCCTCTGATTTACTTACAGGCTCTCCTCGCTGGTTGCTGGCCCCACCAGGTCAGCCGAGGGGCTCTGAAAACGGGATCAGTGGGTAAGTGTACTGTTTGTTGCCAGCTTTCACTCGGCGAGCATGACCATCTGGCGCCAATTATGTAATACACCTCGGCATTAGTCAGTATCCACTTACTTCACAGAGTGTCAAACGGTCACGGTTTTTTCTATGCACTAGTCAATTACTTAATGTGTCATCTTTGACAAATTTCCCTTTACTTTACTCGAATACTTGGGGGGCCCTAAACACTGATTTTTAACAGTGTTAGTGGCACACCACACTTGGCCCGCAGATCGGAAATGGTATATGTAAACACCATGAAGCATGCCACCTATTGAGCAAGCATGCCACTCACAGGACGCAGTAACCCTGGTTCTGTCTTTTAAACATAACTTTCTCTCACTTACGGACACATCATACACGAACGGGGTGTGTCTATCTTTTACACCCCTTGACCACTCAGTGGCACCTCACTCCTAGGACCTCATGTTGTCCCCAGGCCTTAGAGTGAGCAATGTTAGTAACCACTTGTTTTGTTTCCTTCCTAGTTCCCGGAAGGTCCACAAGGAATACATTAATTCTGCTACACCATTCAGGTCGTATCTTCGATTCCTCTGAGTCCAGAGGGATTGTTAGCAATTATATGAGCTTTATAGGTCCTGATGAATTGCCTTCCAGGCAAGAAACATGTTGACCACCTTCACACTAAGGGTTGAATAAGGATTGATCAGATAACCCATCACTCCTTAATACCCCTTATTCCCTTTTAACAAAGCAGTGAGCCACACTATTAAAATTGCTTAATGGACTCCACTGACTTTTTTTAGTAAACACACTCACGCTCACAATTGCACTTTATTTAGGCCCCTTACACTCACACACCCGTTGGCAGGAAAAAAAGATCTCCATCAAAGTGTAGCCCTCCTGGGCTGCCCGACGGGCATTGCACCGCCAGCCTGCCGTAGGAGCGGGATGCCAATGATGACGCTGGACGGTCACCGGATGGGATGACAGTTGTTGTCCAACTGGTTACTTGTGTGAGGTATCCTAAACTTTCCGACAAGGGTTCACACCATGCACTTTCCCGTTCTTAACTAGTGAAAGAAATGTCATTTTGAGCTACTTCTTTGGCCCCCTCTGGGAACTCTGCACAAATTATTTTGTTTACTGCTTCTTAGGACGAGTGCATTGGACCCCTCAAAATCGTCCACCTTTTATTCCCCTTCTTTGATACAAATGTTGTTTTAAATCCAGGGTGCATAGATGGATATTTTTTCCTTTTTTGCACTTCATAGTCTGGAATCTGATGGTGTCCTGTCTGTGGGTGTGCCAAAAACCACCAGAGATGGAGAGATTTTCTGCAAGATAAATGAGTGTACTGGTCGTGATGGCTTTGTAAATAATGCTGCTGGTTTTGAAGATGGTGGGGGGTGGCTAGGAGAGCCAAGGGAGTTTCAACAGAATGGTTATGATGTCATGATTTTTCTTCAAGCCTGGTGCAGAGGGCAGTCTACGAGAGTCGCGGCTGTCCCAATAAGTAGACTATCTGTACTGATTACTTGTTCAAGATCAGATTATGGACCCAATGTTTTATTCCGACCCGAATTGTCATTACACTGCGATCTTTATTTTATTTGCTGCAATAAAAAGTCAAAAAATACAAAAATGTACGTTTACCTTTGTGAATCCGGCTCTCTGTTCTTCCTGTGAGGAAGGAGCATATCCAGTTGAGGGCCAGTCTTGGATGACTTTGTTGTGCAGTCTTCTGAAGAGGGTGTAGTTCAATACTGTATCGAATGCAGCAGAGAGGTTGAGTAGGATTGGGGCAGCAGTTTCTCCTCGGTCCATTATTATATGGATTTCATCCATGGCTGTGATGAGTGCTGTTTCTGTGCTGTGGGTGCTCTGAAACCCTGATTGGGTGTGGTTGAGTAGGGTTTGGGGCCCAATGTGGTTAGTGAATTGTTTGTTGATTGCCTTCGTCATCACTTTGACTGGGTACAGGAGCGTGGAGATGAGTCGCAAATTGCTCATCTCGCTGGAGTGGGCTGATGGTTTACTGAGGAGGGCATTGACTGCTGTATGTTTTCAGTCTTTGGGGAAGGTGGTTGATTTGATGGAGGAGTTGATGATGTGGGTGAGGAACTTGCTAATCTGTGGTCCTTCCATGTTGTGGATGTGATGGGGCTAGAGTCCGTTGGCACCACTGAGTAACCTGTTTTCATGATAGATCTGGTGTCTTCCATGGTGAGTGTTTTCCAGTTGGTTAGTTGAGTGTTTTGGTTGGCGGTGGGCAGGTTGGCGATGAGATCTCTAGGGTTGGATTGATGCGCAGAGTTGCTGAAGATCTTTTCGATTTGGCTGTGAAAGAAGTTGATATGTTGTTGGTTATGTATAGTCTTTGAAGTTTGATTGGTGCAAGTAAGTCTGCACATATCTAGATCCATTGGTGATATCCTTGTCTAAGTTGTTGGTGGTGTCTGAATGGTCAGTTTCAAGGGTGTTGTGCCAGTTAGCTTCTGTTATTTTGTTTCAATTACAGCTGGGCAGGTTGATGCTAGTGAGTGCCTGGACTTGCAGTGTGAAGATTTGGAAGTGTATGATGGAGTGTTCTGTCAATGTGAGCTGTGAGGCGCAGATGTATTTCGTTTTGTTCCTAGTGGCCAAAATAGGATCCAGAGTGTGGCCTGTGATGTGTGTTGGGTCTGAGATCAGATGGGAGAGTGATGGTGGTCAGACTCTCTAGGAGGTTTTTGGAGCAAGGATCGGTGATGTCCTCCAGGTGGAAATTGAAGTTGGCATGTAGTATAAAGTCCTTGGAATCGATGGTGAGGGGAGTGATGAAGTCTGTGATGAAATTTCTGAAATTGGTTTGTGGTCTAAATGATCTGTGTGCTAGGGTTCCTTTCAGGGTGAAGTTGTTGTTTGTTTGTAGACTGAAATTCATGTGTTCCATGAAGGGGGTGTCTGAGTCTGTGATTGTGGGGCATATGATGGTGTTTTTTAGGATAATTGCGAGTCCCCTTACTGGTTTGTGACTGTAGATGGTCTTGGCGTGTGATTTTGTAGCGTGAGTCGATGTTGGGTATTACTAGATTCCAGTGAGGAAGAGGAGGTCTGGTGCACTGTTGCTCAGGAGATCCCAGATTTCGATGGAGTGTTTGCTGAGTGAGCAGTTATTGAGGAGCATACACATGAGTGTCTGCTGGGATCTTGGTGCAGCATGTTTGGATGTGATAGTCTGAGGTGGTGGTGTGGGTCGTGTGCAGGTGTGTTGTTGCAACTGAGGCAGCAGTGGAAGCAGGAGAAAGGTCCTACCATGCTGTGAGTGCCGCAGCGGCATGTGATTTGGCGCCCAGGCCAAGTGAATAGTGGGTAGCTGCAGTATAGTGGAGAGGGCTGAATCGGAGCAGGGGTTGTGGTGCTGGCTGCAGTTCAGGTGAGGATAGGCGCAGACTGGCTTGCCTTTAGCACACCTTCAGTGCACTAGCGGTACCGCCGCTGTGCAGTTGCGTAGTTGATGCTATTAAGCAGAACTGGGAGGGGGAGAGTGTGAGAGGGCCATGGGTAGGGCTCGTAAGGGCAGGAAGTAGTGTGAATAAGCAAGAAGATAATGGAAGCAGATAAGGCGCTGGGAGGTCGGAGGTATGAAAGCGCGGGAGGGATAAGGGGCCTAAAGGAGCAAGTGGGGTGAGAGAAGAAGAAAGAAGTGGAACAAAAGTAAAGGGGCAGCTGAAAGTAGAAAATGAGACAAAGGTGCAGAAGAGGGAAAAGGCCCAAAAAGAGGCACAAGAGTGGAGGGAGGGGGAGGGGAAGAAAAGAGCAGAAGGCTGAAAGGCACTTGGGAGATGAGAAAAGAGGGGCACTAAAACAAAAAAAAGAGCGGAAAGCACAAACATTTAAGAAAAAGGAGAGGCAGGTATTAAAGTATGAAAAATCAAGAAAAAGAGAGCAGCGAGTGAGAAAAGCATGAGGAAGAAGGCCGAAGGCACGAAGATGGAAAAAAAGAGAGGCAAAAGAGAGAAAGTGAACCTGAAGAGAGAGGGCGTGGGAAGGTGAGAACAGGCATGAGAGAGAGAGTGAGAGGAGAGCGAATGTGAGAAAAAGGAGGGAGGAGGCAGAAGGCCGGGTCCGAAAGGGCCTAGACTGGTTGGAAGACCAGTCACAGGTAAGTGGAGGGTAGCTGGGCCTAGGCACTTCCAACAAAGTAATGAGCTTAACTTGAACTGTTTTTCAACCTGCCTCCCCTGGACTTGCAACCTTTTGCATATAGGCTCCTGACACGACATGGCCGCCAGCAATACTTTTCGGGGTTACTGAAGGATCGTTTAGACACTGGAAGGCAGACTGCAGACCTGGCAGCGGTCTGGTCCCTGCTGTCACACGGATACACTGTTTGCCATATTTTCTGTTCACTTCCATGTACGCTGGAAAGTTTTTGCCAACAAGGTAGGTGCATTTAAGTGAAAATGCATGTGGGGTGAGTCGCCATGTTAAGGCTGCCAGTTCACCATATTTTTCTGTTTCAGAAACTCATCCCTAAAAGCAGGGTGACTTTCTGAAATTCAAAACAGCAAAGACCTTGACATCCAGGGAGTTCTCAGCAGATACCCCGCCTCTAAAGGGGTGCCACAGCCAGATATCAGCCAGTTGAATCCCAAAAGTATGCCAACTCTGCAAACCACAGTCATTTGCTTTACTAAGCCAGTCAAGTCTGAGGAAGTTTTTTCTCCTTTCGTTTTGTCTGGGGACATTCTGACTTACAGTGTCCATCAAAGACAATCCTAGTGAATATTAAGGCATAAACAAGCTAAATGGGAAAAAAGGATCTGTGTTTGATCTTTCGCTATATAGCTCCCTGATAGGTATTCCATCTTGCATATTTATTCGCCTATCCAACAGTGGGTTATTTAATATTAAACTGTAAATGATCTTGCATGTAGAGCTGCCCACCCAATTCCCTTCTCTGGAATATATAGATGTATTCTTATGATCTGCATCTGGTAAGCTGTGTAAGTAGTAAGGGAATGATACCATTCATCACCATTCATTTTTTGACAGGTGGGAACGCCCCGCGGAAGTGACGTAGGAGCCGGATATCCCGCCCCGGATGTCCCTCCCCCGGATATCCCTCCCCCGGAAGCCCCTGGCAGGAAGTCTGGGGCCGGAAGGCCATGGCCGGAAGGCCCCGGCCGGATTTCCTGGGGGTGGAAGGTCAGGGCCGAAAGGCCAGGGCCTGAGGACGCCCCCCAGATGGCCTGTGGTGAAAGCGGGGGGCTGTGTAGGCAGTGAGTGTCCTTCACATGTGAATTAATGGCTGTGTGTAAGGGCTGTAATAGAGGGCTGGTGTGAGGTGGCTAGGGTTAGCGCCAAGTCAGCCAGTAGGACCTACAGGGGGGTTTAGGGCTATGGGGTGGCTGAGCAGAGACTTAGCTGGGGCTCCGTGTTTGTTGGGGCAGCAGGGCGATGTCTGTGCATGCCTGGACATGTCTGGGCATGTCCACTGACTAGTAGAGGCTGTAGGTGGATGTTGGTGGAGTGGCGCCGTGGTCCATCTGCGGAATGGGAGCCCTAGAGTGTTGCAGGGTGTTTTTGGGGCAACAGGCCAGCCCCCCAGGAGGCGTGCCTGTGGCCTTTGGAGTTGCTGAGTGGTGGTGTGCCATAGGCATCAGGGGCCCGGAAAGCCCAGGGTCCTAAAAGAGGAGGGTGGTAATTTTGCCGCCTAATTTCAAAAAGTCTTGGACGAAAATGACAGCGTTTATGAAAATAAAATGAAAATTAAAATTTTAAAATGAAAATAAAAACATGTGTCATGCATTTGTCATTTCTTTTACATATATGGTACTGTATTTGGGGTGATAAACATGGTCAGCTTGTAAAGCAGCAGCAGGGGATTGGCAACATGTCCAGGCAGTGTTCTGTAACATGCTGGACTGTGCTACATAAGGCACAGCCAAAAGTTGAAATGCACAATGTGAGTGACAATTACTAAAAGAAAATAAAAGAAACGTTTTTAAAATCACTGATGTAGAATGATAATGCAAAATAAAATACATAGGGATGACAATTTTGTGTATTGTGTTTTCTTTCTAAGGGTGCGTAATGTGTTGGAGTATATTAATATGGGTCAGTATGTAAGGGATGGCTGAGGGCTGTGAAGCAGGGTAATGCCTGCTTCTTTTAATTTTACCTCCTAATTTAAAAAAGTCTCAGGTCGAAAATGACAACGTTTATGAAAATAAAAACAAGTGTTATGCATTTGTCATTTCTTTTACATATATGGTCAGCTTGTAAGCAACAGCAGGGGCTTGACAACATGGCCAGGCAGTGTTCTGTAACACTCAGTCCTGTGCAACATAAGGCACAGCCAAAAGTTGAAATACACAATGTGCGTGACAATTACTAAAAGAAACGTTTTTAAAATCACGGACGTAGAATGATAATGCAAAATAAAATACATAGGGATAACAATTGTGTGTATTGTGTTTTCTTTCTAAGGGTGCGTAATGTGTTGGAGTATATTAATATGGGTCAGTATGTAAGGGATGGCCCACCTATGAGTGTGTGGCCGGCCTGATAAATATGGTGTTCTTGTACAACAGGTACAATCTTCAACAATATGGTTAGGTATATTTTTTATAACAGTAATACAGGCTGATCCCCAAACCAGAAAGGCGGCAAAACGATGGTAAATGTAAGTTGTTTTTTCGCGCTTAAAGACACGGAGAGACTTCTGCGTCAGGAGGCATCTGGTCTGGGCTGATAAGCACAGTTCAACAGTGAATGTGTGGCGCGAAATATTCACATGGGCCTCATAGAAGTCCGGTTAGTGAAAACATGAAATTTTAAAAACGCTTACTATTACATTTGAATGGGGCAGAGAAAAAATTGAAGGGTATTACCTAAACTATCTCTCAACCATTTTTAGACACTTAAAATAGGACCGATCATCAGAGTGCAACAGATACTAGGGTACAGCTTTTCAAAGGCTACTCATACATGCAAACTTTCTGCTACATGTTCCCGCCAGTACGGAGGACGACCCAGCCTGGGCTTTTATCAGATCTTAGCAGGTATAAAATGAGGACCCAACTTAAGACGCACACTGGCACCCTGACAAGTCTTTTGGACCACCTACCAGCATTCGGCGAGTGAACAAGCAGCGACAGAAGATTCCCGAGGAGAACATGGCACACCCTGGCAGAAGTTCTGCTGAGAACACCAGCTCTATACTTAATGTAAGTAGTAATGTATATTTATAACAGTGTATAAACTATCTTATGCATTACTTAACTCTAGACCAGGAATAAAATGTGAAAAAACTATACACAAATGGCAACATATTACTATGTCAGAGAGGCTTAGCAGTTTAAGGAGGGAAAACATTTTTAAAAGCAGTGACTGTTACACTTACCTTAAATGTAGAGTGTCTTCAGGATGTGTACTCTTGTACTTGATGTATGGCCTGGTAAAAGGGATCCTTTAAGGCTGTGTTAGTAGATGTAATTTGAGGCAAGACTATGGATGGCGTGGAGTAGGGATGTGTTATTAAAAAATATAAGCCTTTAGGCTGCTCCTGACCCCTCCGGAACGGCTGCATGTCAGAGGGGCTGGGACCATCCGAGGCTACCATGTGGCCTCAGCCCGGCCCCGAGGCATCTGCCAGGCTATGGGGACAGCTGGAAATGAGCGCGATGCTCAGAGCGTCTGCAAAGCGCTCTGAGCCCCAGCGAACCCCCGCCACATGGCCTGCCATGCTGCTGGCCAGACGGGGAGCCTTTTCTTTTAAAAATAAATGTCGCCGTGACAGGGGCGGCGGAGGCTGCCCCTTAAGGCCTCCGCCGCCTCTCGTGCCTCCTATGCGCTGTGGCTGGCGCTGGCGTCCCTAGCCCCTCCAACAGGGAGAGCGTGGTGCATGGCGGCTGTCCACAAGGGGCCACAGCGGTGAAAATGAGCGCGAGGCTCAGAGCGTCGGCAAAGCGCTCTGAGCCCCAGCGAACCGCCGCCACATGGTCAGCCATGCTGATGGCCAGAAGGGGTCCTTTTCTTTTAAAAATAAATTTTGCCGGATCAGGGGCGGCGGAGGCTGTCCCCTTAAGGCCTCCGCCGCCGCTCGTACCGCCACAGTGGTGTTGCTGCCGTTTGCGCCCCAGAATCCCCACGGCAGCGAGAGCGCGGTGCATGGCGGCTGTCAACAGCGGGACCACAGCGGTGAAAATGAGCGCGAGGCTCAGAGCGTCTTCAAATCGCTCTGAGCCCCGCCCGCTGGCCCCAACGTCATGATGGGGGCGGAAGTGCTTTAAGTGCTGCTTCCGCCCCTATCATGGCAGCGCTGTATGCGCAGAGGGCACCCTTTTTTTATTTTTTTTTTATTATGCATTTTATATAGCAAGGACTTTACCCGAAGGCGCCAGAGCGTTGCACATTAGGAACAGAAAAGAAACATAATGAGAAACATTACAAAAGAGCAGATTACAAAAGCAAACGTTACTTACAAGAGGAAAGTGACAATTGCGAGCAAACAAAATACCTGAGGTACTAAAAATTGTGAGCAACCAAAAATACACGCTCCTATAAGCCCCAGCCAAAAATACCCTGAGCCTATAAGCCCCAGCAACATATGTTATTAAACGCAGGAGGTCAGCTCAAAGAGCGAAGCGGTCCCCAAGCACTTAATAACATTTTGTTGCTGGTGTGAATGCTGCAGCAAGCCCAATAGTTTTAAAAGGTATATCAGGATATATTTTAACATATACCTTTATTAGTATTTAAATATTGTATTATTTATTTATTTATTTCTGTATACATATATATATATATATATTTATTTTTTTTTCCCCCCATTGCGCAGGATTTTCAAGAGCTCACCCTGACTGATGAGGAAAATGCTGCTTTTGCCCAAGGTGGGTGTATAGAGTCAGGCTTTTCTAGAAATAGTAGTAATACACTCTTTTTGCATTTTTGTAAATGTCTTTTCTATATGTTTTTCTTTTTCAGACGTGGACATGGATATGCTATTATCCTTTGACATAATTCAGCAACAACTGGATGCTGAGGAGCGGGAGAAGCAACAAGCTTATAATGCGCCTATTGTCGGTAAGTACATGGGTACAGGATATGTGTGTGTGTGTGTGTGTGTGTGTGTGTGTGTGTGTGTGTGTGTGTGTGTGTGTGTGTGTGTGTGTGTGTGTGTGTGTGTGTGTGTGTGTGTGTGTGTGTGTGTGTGTGTGTGTGTGTGTGTGTGTGTGTGTGTGTGTGTGTGTGTGTGTGTGTGTGTGTGTGTGTGTGTGTGTGTGTGTGTGTGTGTGTGTGTGTGTGTGTGTGTGTGTGTGTGTGTGTGTGTGTGTGTGTGTGTGTGTGTGTGTGTGTGTGTGTGTGTGTGTGTGTGTGTGTGTGTGTGTGTGTGTGTGTGTGTGTGTGTGTGTGTGTGTGTGTGTGTGTGTGTGTGTGTGTGTGTCTCGTGTTATATATATATATATATATATTTACATATATATTTTTTTATTTTTAGGGGCTGCGGCCTATACTGTGAATCAGTGTACCCCGGAAATCCCTGTGAAAGGAAGAGCTTTGAAAAGGTCAGCAACAGTTGTTAAAAAGGGGCCACCTCCTGAGAAGAGGGTTCGACAAACAGCACCGGTCATTAAAGGCGGATCAGCTACGGGTGGAAAAAAAGATCGGCAACCAACACCTATGCTTAAAAAGGTGTCGCCTATGAAGATTTGGCATCCACAAAAGCGGCAAGCAGGTGAGCTTTTTAACAGTAGTGACTTCTTTTTAAAACCATGTTTTACTCTGATATAGTGTAAAGTAGAATAGGCCACCACAGATGTATGTAAGAAACTCCGCTGTAATTATTGTTACATTTATAATATTATAGTTTTTGATATATATTATTGTTTACCCCTGTAGAAGCAGTGAACCCTTTTGCGGAAAGAAGAGATCCAGGCAATGGTGGTCATTTATCAATACAGCTAAAGGACATCACAAATGTGGGACAAAATAAAGCCAAGGAAACAGCTGTTGAGCCCGCTGAGGCCCAGAGGGACAACATATACCAAGGTATACATTTATCCAAACGTAGTTGGCATCAAATTTCTGCTAAACCTGTTGGAGAGACTGTTGAAGATGTTAAAAGATCTAAAGTAAAACCTTCATGTGCGAAAAAGTTAAAGCTGGATCTACCATCTACGCCGGTTATTCAAAAGGACCCCAGAGGTTTAGCTAAAAGAAAATCATCTACACAGTTGTCTAGGACTGCCTCTTTCTCACAGATTCCTAGCGTTCTAGCGGATGGGCAGGGACACGTGGACATTCCTGTCGCAGAAAGCTCCATACAACCTGTGACCGGGCATAAACAGAGAGTTAAAGGAGTGAGGTCTAGACAGGGCAAAAATGCCGAAACAAACAGAGTCTCTGATAATCTACAGACTGATCTTGAGAGTAATAGGGCCCCTATAGCAAATAATGACACTGTTATCAGCGTGGAGACTGCTGAAAGTAATGACCCAGAACAGGCTTTGCAAGCCTGTCTTATAAAGATTCTTCAGGATATGTCTAGATTAACAGAGAGTTCTGAACTAGCACCCACAGAGGCGTCCGAACTGCTCTCAAAAGGGAGTTATGAGGAATATAGAGTCCCACCACCCAGCCCCGCCTCACCGCAGACCACGAAAACCCAATATCATCATGATGAAATTTCAAATTTCTTTGAGCCATGGTCGCCGACAGCCCCCATTGCGACATTTGAGCCCACTAGCCCTCCCTCTAGCGTAATAATATTGTCCTCGCCCAGTCCAGACCATAGTATAGCTTTGGAGGGCGTTAAAAAGATGTATTATAAATCAGCATTTAGCCCTAAGGACTCCTCTCCAGGCTGCTCGCATTGGGATACTGCTTCTTTAGAGCCCCGCGGCAATAATAGCCCTAAGCAATCCGCTCCAGGCTGCTCGCATTGGGATACTGCTTCTTTAGAGCCCAGCAGCAATAATAGCCCTAAGCAATCCGCTCCAGGCTGCTCGCATTGGGATACTGCTTCTTTAGAGCCCAGCAGCAATAATAGCCCTAAGCAATCCGCTCCAGGCTGCTCGCATTGGGATACTGCTTCTTTAGAGCCCAGCAGCAATAATCTTGATAAACCACAAAGCACCACGAGCCACTTAACAGGTGTTAATACCCCGGGGTGTCTGCATCAGGACCCAATTTTAACAGATACCGGCGCTAGTATCAATAATAAAACTGCTAATAGTGATGAGGGAACGATCCAAAGAAGGACCTGTAGTGATGTAAACCCAGCATTAGTAGATACACTGGCCTACAGCGACAATTCAGCAATAGTTTATAAAACTATTTTACTAACCAATACCAGTGAAATGCAAAAGGCTGTCAAGCAGGTAAAAGCTGAGGTAAGCTCTATAATCTCAAAACATGGGAAAGCAAAAAACAAGAACAGGCCTATAAGCGAAGTGTTGGAGGAGGTGAATCACGCTGTGAATATATGCGCAAGCTGTGTTGTGACAGCCTGTGAATCAACAGCTAAGCACCTAGCGCTCATACCATTATGACTAGCCTCTGAGATAGCCCAAAGCATTTCTAATGAGGTCTTCAATCCGAAAGCTGAATATGTATCAAAATATAAAAAAGCGATCTGCAAGATACTTAATAACACACAGCTAATCTTACGCGCAGTGAAGAAGTCAAAACAGTCGGAAAAGAACAACGGCTGTTTAGAGCCCTCACAGGTACCAATAAGGACGTGTAAAAAAGATCCTATCGATCCCCAATTTACATTTTTCCATAATCAATCAGGCTGTGGGAGGATACCCCAAGACACAAGGGTTAAGAACAAACAGAAATGGATTAATAGGGCCATCGTTCAGCGCCGCTTAACAAAGAGCCTAAAGAAAGCGCGAATACATGTCAGAAGAAGACTTAAAAAACTAGCAGCTCAGGCATCCAGACAGACCACCCAAGAGTCCCTTCCTGTAATATTGCCATGGAGCAATAGCCCTCAGCCTGAAGACTTAGAGCCTGTGTATTTAGAGAGCGTCAGAAGGTACAGTCGTCAGGCCAGGAAATTTAATGCTACAGAACACTATGAGGAGTTTAGGTTTGTCAATCTTGACCGTGTAGCCTCATTAACACAAGCCACTATAGCTATTCATCAAGCTATACAAACACTCCTAGAGCGTATGTTACAGGAGACAGGACCTAATGATTTTTTACAGCTGAGGTTTCAAGGACAAGATGTCAATAGTCCTTTATTCACAACTAGAGCAGCCCGTGATGTCTTTGATGCTGTCGTTTTTTTAGAGAACCTCACTAAGCTTTTGCAAAGCAAACACGAGCTAATAGCTCATGGAACCTTTAGAATCATAGCTCTAGTTGTCCGATTTCGGGCCGGGGGTACTTCTAGACCATTAAAGACTATTCTGTTCAGCAAAATCATAGGTAAGAAACAAAGATGGCTGATTGATTTTAACAACCCTGAAGCTAATACATGTCTAGCTGCCAGCATAGCAGGACTTTTGGCTAGCCGTGAGACTAGCGATGCTGTTATCTTGTCTAGAGCTAATGCAGCCCACACAGCTCTCAAAGTACCTACAAATCAGCCTGTTGGTTTTGGATGTCTAGGTCTTTTTGAGAACTATTTTAAAGTAACAGTAAAAATTCTGTACAACAGCGGCGGCACCTGGCGATACTTCACATCTGGCCAGCCTCTGAAAAACAAGACCATTTATGTTCTTCACCATGACAACCATTTTTATGGTATCCTGAATTTAAAAGGATTTTTAGGAGCTAGGTATGTGTGTTCCCACTGTGATCACATTTACTCCAATCAGATAACTCATGCCTGTGAAATGCATTGTAAAATGTGTCAGTCAGACGGATGCAGAGTTATTGCGGAGCAGCGGGTGCGATGCAACATCTGTAACCTATTCTGCCGCTCACAAAAATGTCTGACCAAGCATAACACGTTTGTTAGATGCAAACTTAAAAAAGATTGTGCTCGATGTGGGCATTACGTCGCAGAAGACCACAACTGCCCTGGGATGCAATGTCCCCGCTGTAAAGAGTCTTTTCAGGCTGGTGCAGACCATCTGTGCTACATGCGTGAGGCACGACGGCCACCTAAAACTGAAGATTACATCATTTTTGATATAGAGTGCACCCAAGAAACATCCGTCCACGAGCCCAATTATATCTACGCTCATCATCTAACCTCTGATGAGAACTGGGAGTTTGAAGGGCGATCCTGTGTGAGTGATTTCCTAGTCACATTCACCAAGCCCAGATATAAGGGGTATACCATGATGGCTCACAACTCAAAGGGGTATGACTCCTTTTTTATTTTACAGAAGTTGATTAGTGAAAACATGCCTGTAAAGCTCATCACCCAGGGCTCTAAGTTAATGTGTGTAACTGTTGTAACCTTACAAATACGTTTTATAGACACCTTGAATTTTCTACCCATGAAATTAAGTAAGTTGCCAAAAGCTTTTGGCTTTCCTGGATGTAAAGGTTATTTCCCCCATTTTTTTAACACATGGGCCAATCAAAATTACGAGGGTCCTATGCCTCCTACACACAGCTACGGAGTTGAGTACATGATGCCTGATGAGAAAATTAACTTTTTACAATGGTATAGTGAAAGCAGTGGCAAAACCTTTAATTTTCAGAGCGAGTTAAAAGCCTACTGTAAGGCGGATGTTATGATCCTACGCCAGGCTTGTAACCTTTTCAGAGATGCAGTTGTTGACATGACTAAACAGGTGGTGGTGACCAACCCCAACACGCCTAGGGAGAGCGAATCTATTGAGTACATTGACCCCTTTCAAAGTATCACGCTAGCTTCTATGTGCATGTCTATCTATAAGCACATGTTTTTACAGCCTCAAAGCATAGCCTTAATACCACCCGATCTCTATAATGGTAAACAAAAGCGTTACTCCACCCCATCAATACAATGGCTGATGTACATCTCTAACAAAGAAAACATCTACATTCAGCACGCCTTACAGGGCGGTGAACATCGCCTGGGCTCCTACTACTTGGATGGGTACGCCGTAGTCAATGGGAGACCAACAGCCTTTGAATACAATGGCTGCTTTTATCATGGATGCCCCAGATGTTACAAGCCCCATGAGTTTAATAAGCTGATGGGCACAAAGTTTGAGCACCTTTATAGGCGTACTCTGATGAAAGCTCAATATATTGAAAATCAGGGCTTCATTATGAGAACCATTTGGGAACACGAGTGGATTGACATGTTGGCATCAGACGCCGAGTTAGATCTTTTTCTCAAGAGGGAGCAGTTACCTGAACCTCTGGATCCCCGACAGGCCTTATTTGGGGGTCGTACAAATGCGATACAATTGTACAGAGCTGTGGGTCCGGGGGAGAAAATACACTACTATGATTTCACAAGCTTGTATCCATTTGTCAACAAAGTGAAGTTATACCCCGAAGGACACCCCACTATTATATACCGCGACTTTAAATCTTTGGACACATACTTTGGCCTAGTTAAGTGTGAAATATATCCACCCAGAGGCCTTTACTTTCCAGTGTTACCCTACAGAGTGGATAGTAAGCTCATGTTCCCCCTGTGCCGAACATGCGCTGAAAGTAAAGAGACCGACTTATGTCCCCACACTGAAGCACAGAGGATGTTGACAGGTACCTGGTGTAGCATAGAGGTTCAAGAGGCCCTAAAGAAAGGATACAGGCTAGGTAAAATATTTGAAATTTGGCACTTTGAAAGGACTACAACGCAGCTTTTTTCTGAGTATATTAATTTATTTCTCAGAGACAAGCAGGAGGCCTCTGGGTATCCAGAATGGTGCACTGACGAGGCCTCCAGGCAGCAGTACATCTCTGAATACTATGCTCATGAAGGCATAAACCTGAGACCCGATTTTATTCAAGTCAACCCCGCCAAGCGTCAGCTGGCAAAGTTATGCCTCAATTCTTTATGGGGTAAATTTGCACAACGTACCAACCTTCCAAACACAACCATCATCACCGATCCTGACGAGTTGTTTAATTACCTTTTTGCCCCTTGTTATGACATATCCACCTGTGAGTTTATTAACGATGATACAGCCATGCTGGGTTGGAAACATGCTAAAGAGTACCCCACAGCCAGTAACAATATAAACATCTTTATAGCCTGTTTTACAACAGCGCACGCTCGTTTGGAGCTTTACAAGTTGTTAGATAAACTACAGGAGAGGTGCTTGTATCATGACACAGACTCTGTTATTTTTGTGAGCAAAGCTGGGGACGAAGACCCACCTCTGGGAGACTATCTAGGGGATTTAACTAGTGAACTAGATAAGGATGAATTCATAGTTCAGTTCGCCTCAGCTGGGCCAAAGTCTTACAGTTACATCAGTTCTAACAATAAAGTCTGTATGAAAGTTAAAGGTATAACCTTAAATGTTCAGAATACCGTAAAAATAAATTTCGACAGTCTAAAGAATCTAGTGCAAGAGTATGCCCAAAAGACCAATCACCCCGGTGACAAAACCATTGTTGTAAGTCAGCCTTCTATAGTGCGGAACAAAAAGAGATGGGAAATAACAACCCAACTTTTGCATAAAACATTGCGGGTGGTGTTCGATAAGCGGGTCTTAAAGTCAGACTACAAAACTGTCCCTTACGGTTACTAAAGATACATTACTGCTGAGAACTTCTACCAGCATGGATACCAGGTTGCAACACCCCTTTTCGTGTGTTATAGCAGGCCCATCAAATTGCGGCAAAAGCTATTTCATAAAAAAACTATTAGAAAATGCTCGGGTCGTTTTATCCCATACGCCTGATAATATTGTCTGGCTTTATTCCTGCTGGCAAGATTTTTATAGGGAGCTCACCCACCAGTTTCCTTACATTAAATTTATAGAAGGGATACCGACTAGTCTTAACGACGATGACTTGTTACCCAAAGAGCGTGTGAATATGGTAATTGTAGACGATCTTATGCGCGAAGGCGGGGACCATCCTGAAATAGAGCGAGCTTTTACTCAATATTCCCACCATCGTAATCTGAGTATATTTTACATTGTTCAGAACTTGTTTTACAAGGGTAAGAGCAGCAGGTCTATAGCCCTCAATGCTTCATACCTAGTTTTATTTAAAAATCCCAGGGATAAACAACAAATAACAGTCATAGCTAAACAAATGTATCCGGGGAACACCCAGTTTTTTATGGAAGCCTTTAACGATGCAACTACTAAACCCCACGGCTACTTATTGGTGGACTTAAAACCCAGGACTCTAGAAGACTACAGACTGAGGGCTGATATCTTCCCGCCTGAGCTACCGGTTGCCTACATCCCTAAGCCTAGACCCAAAGGTTATAAAAAGATGCACTAAAATGCCTAGATCCCATTTATCCACAAAGCGCTCTACCATAAGGTGTTAAAAATGTCTGCCCGCCTACGGCGTAATATGGCCCTCCTAAAAATGCTTGTTACAGCCAGCCCCCCTCAGAGAAAAGCCATACTATGTGCTGCTTCGGACGACTTAGTTGGTGCCATTTCAGAAATTGCTCTAAACACCCTAAAAGGTAATGTACCTATTTCAACTAGCCAGTACAAGGTGCTGAAGAAGAGGCGGCAGCTCATCAAGAAGCTTAGTAATAAAAGGGTTTCCCTTACTTCAAAGAAGAAACTAGTAAAACAGTCAGGGGGCTTTATAGGGGCTCTGTTGGGTATAGCTATACCTCTAATTACAAGCCTACTGACCCGAACCTGATGGATTACACTCAGAAAATGTATCTAGTGCCACAACAGCAGCTGGAGCAGTTGACACCCTCTACAAATGATACATGGGACATAAGGAGATCTGAAACGCTCCGGCTGGATGCTGAAATTAAAGATATTTTGGCCCGCACAGACTTAAAGCCTGAAGCTAAAGCGGGGCTCTACTCCCGAGCTCTCCAGAATTTCTTGCAATATTACAAACAGCTGCAGACTGAAAAAAACAAACTGACTTTATATACTGCTGATGATGAGCAACCCCAGGTATCCGCCCCAACCCAGCCATCGCCATCACCAATAGCTCAGCCACAGGGCTCCCCTGACTCTATGATTGAGAGCTTGCTACAGAACGTGAGTCAAAGGTACAGAGGGGCAACGCAGATGCTGTTAAGTAAAATGTCTGATTCCAAAGACCTAACATCCTGGAATGATCGCGGTGAGTTTGTCTACAAGGGGCAGTCTGTTGTTGGGTCACATATGTATGATCTGATCAAAAGTTTCACGCATCCCAAAGCCCTCACACGACAGACAGCCCCGAGAGGATGGGAACAGTTTCTAAGAGCTGCTGCGGAGCTCAACATTCCATCATCGCTTGTGGGTAACCCCGGACATCGCCGCCAACTTGAACTTTTGAAACAGCCTATGAGTTCCGGTGCGGCATCCCCGCCGCTATCATCGGCCTTTCACACCCCTTCAAATTCACCCACATCTTCAATCTTACCTCAGCTAATCCCTGCAAATAACCCTGGGGATATGTCTCTGGAGGCTAAAAAGTCTCTATTTAAAACAAAGCGATGGGTCCCATATTAGTATTTGCTTATGTCCTGTTACTGCATGATTGTATATTTTGTATAAAGAGGATGTACTGTACCAACTTTTACATGTGTGATTCCTGAATATTTCATAACGCTTGTAATAAACATTTATAACTTTTCAACACTCTACTGTCTTTGTTTTTTTCTTATTGCTGAGTAAAAACACTGAGGCTGAGTAGTTTCTTAAATACAAACGTTTATTAATTTAATTATTTTTTATTTTTGAACATGAGCATTACACAAACATGCATTATAAAACTTTACACTTTTGGCAAATAGCGTATTCATTTGTAACAATGCCGGGATTAGGTTTCAAGCCTTCTTTCATATAGCTGGTAACAAGCCTATCATTGCTGGTTTTATCACTTGAATATAAATTTAAAAAATTTCTAAAGGTTAGACCCTCTGACATTTTACAGATAAAATATATACAATGTTCCCCACACGTTATAGATAATGAATCCTGTACAGGCAACTTGTTATATTCTACTCTAGAAGCCACTTTTTTTAAATACTTGAATATAGGTTTTGTATAGATGCTGTGCTCCGGAAACTCTGCAAGACTATCAAACACAGTTACTCTGTCATTGTCCAAAAACATAGCAGCCCAGTGAGTTCCTGGTTTATGATGAGGATCTGTGTTAAAGACCAGAGATCGTGGCCTTTCATAACTTATCTCCTTAGGCAAGCCGTCGCTGGGATAAACATTCAAAAAGTATTTCTTAGCGGCCCTATGTCGGCTTAAGAAGGCTCTTATCTGAACAGTGTCCATTTTGTATTATTTTCAGAGATAGTCAAACAGAATCTGCCTGGCGTGATTAACCTGTATGACACTATCAAATACAGCAAAAACGACCATGTTCACATTTGTAGTTAGGGCTGCACTGAAGCGGAATTCAGCTTTTAGATTTCCATTTTTAACCAGGCTGTAATGGTCCCCATCTTCCATGTCCGGGGTCAGATCAAAGGCAAATAGCGTGTAGCCGGCTCCATATCCTTCACGTGATACGACAACCCCTGAATCACGCAGGTGCTTCCCAGTTATCGACACTAATCCAAGATATTCTCTAATAAAATTTCCAGTTCCAAAATTAGGCGTGTATGGCTTTGCAGGTATGACAGCTCCCTCGTGAACTAGGGCCGCATAGTTGACGCCATAGTGCTTGAAATTAAAAGGGTTGGAGTTATATGCCCCACTAAAGGCTGTATTGTCAACAAACCCAATAATGACAAGTTTTGGTAGCTGCCCCAGAAACAAATTTTGCTGCTGTGTTAATCTGGTCCCCGCAGGTATGCTGTAGACTTTCATAGAGACTCTTTCAATGGCATATTTAGCATTAGATAGTTGTAGAGCCTCCGCGTGAGCCAATCTGACTGTTGGTGATACATTCACTCTCTTTACATACAGACTTGCAGATTGTATGAGCAGTTTATAGTGTTCGGCATCCCCAGTAATGAGGCAGAAGGCATCTTTGTTACGATTGAGTTTGATCTTGAGGTCTATGCCATTAACGATTAGTTTATCTTGGAAGAAGAGGTCTGAATGTATTCGGCCCAGGAGGTCAAACTCTTTACTCTCTGCAGCAAACCCTGCTCTTTTTACAAAGCCTGTGTTGGGGCCATCCAGGGCAGTGTTTTCAAATTTATCGTAAGTATCTTTGTAGAAAAGACCGGCTGAAAGTTGCGTGTCCAAGGCATCGCTGCTGTAGTTCAGGATACTCTCCATGTAAGCCCTGTAGGCGTACATATTGTCATTTTGCGTGATGAGTCTGTCGCCCAAGGTAATATCCACATGATTAAACATGGTCGCTATGGGGTAAGCAATGGTAGCCACTTTAGCGGTTGCAGCAATATCTGATCCATCTGCTTTCACAATTTTACACACCACATGTAGCAGAGTATTGTTGAGATCCAGATACATATCAGTGGATCCTGATACGTAAAACTCTATAGGCGCCAGTGGCGTGAGGGCCGCTAAAGGTGATACCTCCATGAAAAAACTGTTTTCGATACTGGTCTGTGTTGGTTTTAGAGAGAACAGATCTAACTCTGACTTGGCGCATTCCCCCGAAGCACAGTGTACAAAAGCCATCTTTTAGCGTGTCACTCCTTTTAAAAAATGTTAAGGCTAGAGGCTGCTCTCTTCTTCGTAGCTCTCTTCCGCCTTGGGGATCTTCTTTTGTGAGCTCTTTTTGAAGAGCGTTTCCTTTTTTTATAGGGTACAGGGGGTCCACGGCGCATGGATGTCCTCCTCTTCCTTTTAATACTGAGGCGGGGCTTGTACAGTAGGCCTGACCCTTCTTGAGGTTGTCTGTTCATACGTTCAACTACAGCAGACTTCACAGACCCCACCACATCCTGGGCTATATTCTGGGCAGCTGACTTTACATGCGGTTTTGCAATTTCATAACCTTTTCTCAAAAAAGGCATGGCCCTTCGGAACAAACTCCGGAAAAAACCTCCTAGACCAGCCCCATACATAACAGGAGCTCCTTGAAAGTATGGGGGCCCTCCATACCCCGCCTGGTGTTTGTAATACTCTCTATACATAGAAGGGTTGCCGTAGGCTTTCGTGGGCCCCATGCTGAGCTCTTAATAGTCACCACCGCTGCGGGGTCTGAAATGAAGCTTAACAATAACTTTCCCGTATTTAAAGGACACCGGCTGGGACTGATCATCAAAGATCATAATTGTTATAGTGTCAAAATGATTTTTAGAAATTGTGACATAGTCAGGTTTAATATATTGAATATTAGCTATTGTGTTGTTTTCACCCCTCACCTGAACCCATCTCAGTAGGGGAGCGTAACTATCTCCAACCCTCTGGGGTTCTATTATATCTGTATAAACATAGAGTGTGTAAAAACCCCCATCAATATCTGGACATGTCAGATCTAGCTCCTGTTTGCTTTTTATATGTTGGACCGTTCCTAAAACTCTGCTCAGCTTTCCACTGGTGGTAAAGACCGTGTCCTGGCTGGGTGCTTTAATAAAAACTTTCCTTCTGACGTTATCTAGCACCAGTTGAACGTCGGAAAGCCCCGAAGTACTGGCCATTGTCTTGTTAATGGCATCCACCACAGCATTAACTGTAGGGTAGTACCCGTGAGGAAAATTTATGATGTAAATCGACTCAGATTTTGACTTCTCTATAGTGAATCTAGCTTCAGACCTCTTAAATGTATTCCAGGTACGCGGGTATTGTATTTCTGTCAGGGCAACTTCCCATTCCCCTTTCAAATCCACTGCCTTAGCCAGTTTGACAGTGTAATTTGATATTTTATTATCAGGGAACATATTCAACGATGCGTTAGAGGGCAATGTAATATAAAAGGAGGCTGTCTCCATTTTGCTTCCACCTTCTTTTTGAGCTATAGGCGTTCACACGTCCTGCAGAGAGCTGGCCGACACCCAACTGTTAAATTTCTCAGGCCATCCTCGCCATTTAACAAAGGCCTGTTTTTTTGCACCCCTCCCTTTCCACTCTAGAATCTTTTCAACCCTGTAAATCCTATTTACATCCGCTGGGATCTTTTGTAACTCTTCACTGTAAAAAACGCCTGTCACTGGTTCACTGTCGTAGTCCTTCAACCTGTAAATGTACATGCCTTCTTTAAGCTCAACACTATCAACTATGAATATCTCATCGCTGAATGTCTGTTGATAACCTTTAGTAAAGAGCCCTTTCAATTTTGAAACCCTGACGTGATCCCCTTTTTTAAAAACAGGCTTCTTTACTTCACCTTTGAAGTAACGGCCGTATACCCTTCTCCACACATTCAGAGAATTGTCGGCTGTTACCTCTACAGGAGCCATTCTGATAGTTCTGTGATAGCTGGCATTATAAACAGCTAAAAAATCCTGTAAAACAGGTAAATATCGATATGTGTTGTATGCCGTGAAGTATCTCCACAATTTAGATTTTAAGGTTCTGTTAAAGCGCTCTATAACAGCCGCTTTTACCTCCGTGTTAGTTACAAAATGCTGTACCCCATGTTCTTTTAATAATTTCTGGAAGGTTTTGTTTAAAAATTCTTTTCCCGCATCTGTTTGTAGTTTTTGAGGGGTTCGGCCCTTCCTAAAGATTACTTTAAAGGCCTTGGTGACACTTGCTCCACTTTTATCATTTAGAGCTTCTGCAAAGGCGTATTTAGACAATACATCTATAACTGTTAAGATGTAACTGGATCCATTATTATGTTTTGCCAGATCTTGTAGACTTATTATGTCGGCCTGCCATTGATAGTCTAATTGAGCATTAACAATAGTGGGTCTCCTCTTAAAACGTCTCCGCGCTGGCTTGTGTAGTGAATAGGCTTCTTCACCGGATAGCCACTCCTGCACTTGGGCTCTGCTGATGGGTTCCTTTTCTGCTTTAGCCCTTTTGAACAAGGCTTCGCCACTGCCAAAGCTCGAGACATCCTTTGTATCATAATAAAACTTCTTTAACACACCCCCCGACATGTTACCACTTCTGAACCACAAAATGAAAGACGCTTGTTTTGTGTATAGACAGTTTATTATAAGTAAATAAGATAACAAGAAATCATCACTCCAGAGTTTACAAGTTTACATTGACTGCGGTCCCAACATTAAAAAGGAGTACAGGCTTGTGGCGCTTGTCTCAGCTGTCGTCGTAGAATCACACATCTTGATATTTTTAAAGCTATATAGTCCATAGCACTGTATAGGTTAACCCTATCACCCCTCCAATAACTCTGCACTGCAAGGATACTAGCGGCTGTCAATAGTTCATACAATTCTCTCTCGCACAGCAGAAAACCTTTGCTTTTAAAATAATCATCAGTTAGGAGCTCAAAGGCTAAATTTAAGCTGGCCCTCCGGGGCAGTATTAAGCCTCTCATATAGTATATATAGTTGCTCCAAAATACATCCTTCACAGGGGCCCACATACTTGCACCGCATCCGCATAAACATCTGGGGCTCGCGTGGCTGTGGACCTCTAGCAAGCGCACCATTTTTGAACGGCCTAAGCTTGCTGGATGTAATTCAGCAATTCTTTCTTTAAGTAAATCATATAACACCTTGGCGACACATAGGTATTCAGGCGATGACTCATAAGAATCCTGGATAGACATCTCCACTTCCATATCCTGAAAATAAGTATTAAACAGTCAAAGAGTAGCTTATACATCAGCTTTTTTTTTTTTTTTTTTTTCAACATGTCTTAACATTCGGGCTATAATGCTATGAACCTTTGTACAACACCGGAATATAGGTTCTCTCTTTATTAAATTTTAAAATAAAACTTTTTGGACCTGTATACACCCCATCTGACTTCTATTTTTATAATATACATCTACAGCATGTTTCTCTATAGATCGCTCCACCCTCTTTCTAATAATTGATCTGCAAAGACTCCTCATGTCAGAAAGTTTTGCGCGAATATGATATGCATTTTGGATTTCTTTGATGGCCTGCGACAAGATCCTAATGACAGCCGGTCTGCCGCTTTTTAGGGCTGCAGTCCTGTACACAGACTTAAACAGTTTATATAACTTACAGGGGTCTATCAAATGACATATATAGCGGGCTGTTTCAGCCGTGTAAGATGGATACAGGCAGTCATGAGCAGTCTGTTGTGGATCCTTAATTTTATGACCATAACATCTAGAATAAAAGTCTCTCTTGAGACAGGCATGCACAACACTGGCTGCAAAGGCCTTCACATGTTCTCTATCCATACATGTTGCACATATGGTCTCTTTTTCAAGATCTATCAAGTCCAATGCTTTTTTATAGGTCTTACACAGTTCATTGTTTTGGCTGGTGGAACTTTCAATCTGTTTTGAACAGCACAAGCAGTTCATAATGAAGGTCTTAGCAGCCCCTGAAGTCTCCTCCACCTCAGTGCAATTTTCTCCTGCATTCTGCTGTTCAAAAAAGAAAGAAAAGGGGATTAGTTAACAATAAATAAAAAAATAAATAAGGCATCACAACTGTTTAAACTATCTACCTTAAGATAATACCCACCTCCACATCTGAAGTGGCTTCGGCTGCCGCTCTGAAATCTTGGGATATGTCAATGTCCATCGGCTCCTGATCGTCGCTGATTTCAGCATTGTGCTGACCACCGGCGGCACGGGCCCTTGATTCCTCCTCCAGAGATCTCATATCTTCATACATCTGGTACTGGGGTGAGATTATAGTTTCTCCCGAAACTTCCATTTCTGTGACCCTATTTTCAGAGTTTTCCTCTTGACTTGCGGTTTCGCTGGCACTTGATGACCCCTTAATAGGCGATATTAGCTGCGGCCGATCCTCAAGGCTCAGGGAGGCCATCCGCCGGCACAGGTCCTCATGATAACCTGAAACTTGGCCACTCTCCTCTTTAGGGGTCTCTTGCAGCGTTTGCTCATCTATTACCGGAGGGTTCAAGTGCCGAAAATATTTGTCCATCGGGCTCACCCCTTGTTGGCGGGGATCCCTCGGGGCTATGTAGTTGTACCGCTTCATGATGCTCGGGTTCTCGCTTGCCGAATGGTATAGCCCTAGGCGTTAAGGGCCTCCTTATATACAATGTTAGCTCATAATGGGTGTGTCCTTCTACGTCACCCTAATGGACTTTGCACTTAATTTTCATTTTAATTTTCATTTTATTTTCATAAACGCTGTCATTTTCGTCCAAGACTTTTTGAAATTAGGCGGCAAAATTACCACCCTCCTCTTTTAGGACCCTGGGCTTTCCGGGCCCCTGATGCCTATGGCACACCACCACTCAGCAACTCCAAAGGCCACAGGCACGCCTCCTGGGGGGCTGGCCTGTTGCCCCAAAAACACCCTGCAACACTCTAGGGCTCCCATTCCGCAGATGGACCACGGCGCCACTCCACCAACATCCACCTACAGCCTCTACTAGTCAGTGGACATGCCCAGACATGTCCAGGCATGCACAGACATCGCCCTGCTGCCCCAACAAACACGGAGCCCCAGCTAAGTCTCTGCTCAGCCACCCCATAGCCCTAAACACCCCTGTAGGTCCTACTGGCTGACTTGGCGCTAACCCTAGCCACCTCACACCAGCCCTCTATTACAGCCCTTACACACAGCCATTAATTCACATGTGAAGGACACTCACTGCCTACACAGCCCCCCGCTTTCACCACAGGCCATCTGGGGGGCGTCCTCAGGCCCTGGCCTTTCGGCCCTGACCTTCCACCCCCAGGAAATCCGGCCGGGGCCTTCCGGCCATGGCCTTCCGGCCCCAGACTTCCTGCCAGGGGCTTCCGGGGGAGGGATATCCGGGGGAGGGACATCCGGGGCGGGATATCCGGCTCCTACGTCACTTCCGCGGGGCGTTCCCACCTGTCAAAAAATGAATGGTGATGAATGGTATCATTCCCTTACTACTTGTGTAATTGCTATTTTACATAGAGTTCTTTCACCCCTTCGATGCTGATGACGAGCTCAGCTCATCATCAGCCGAGGGGGGGCGTGTGCGGATGACGAGCTGAGCTCGTCATCTAACGCGGCTTTTAAAAAAAAGCTGCGTAGCGGAAAAATAATCGCCGCAGCGATGCGGTTAAGAAACATCTCACTCTTTCTCTCAAGCTAATTGCCGATCAGCCCCAGGTAGCTGAAAACCGCGAACTTGAGCACAATTTGACTGTGGTAATCAGTTTATTGCTGTGGCCATGCATCTCTTCACCAGCTGGGTCCATTAAACATGCATTGGCTAAGCCCAATGAATCCAAGCCTTGATACCATTGCCAGTCACATGCTGAGGGGCTGTCTGTCAATAAGACGTTGGGGACGATTCACCAAGGGCCTCTGCTCTGGTGGCGCAGGCACTTCACTGGTGGCCAACCTCTGCAATGGGTAACTACAGTACAGAGATCCCGCCACAAATGCTGGCTCACGCCATGACTGCGGGGCCTCTGCACACGTGGCAGGGAGACCACACTAATGGCTGGACCTCTGCAATGGGTAACTGCAGTACGGAGATCCCGCCACGAATGCTGGCCCACGCCACGACTGTGGGGCTTCCGCACTCGTGGCTGGAGTTCCACACTCATGGCTGGACCTCTGCAATGGGTAACTGCAGTACGGAGATCCTGCCACGAGTGCGGGGCCTGCGCCATGACTGCTGGGCCACCGCCACAGGTGCGGAGGCCCTTTGTGAATTAGGTACAGAATCAACAGTTCCGCTAACGGTTTCTGCTTTAGGTTTTTTCCGGTTTCCTCAGCGTTGATGCAGGGATCACGACAAAATCTGAAGCCGCAGAAGCGAAGAAGATCCATCGGCAATCCTGGAATCTAACTGGTATCGACAGTAGCAACAGGAATTACCAAGAATGGTGAGACCTTTCCTGTTGCAAGCCAATAACCAAAGAAATGCAGTAAGCTTTGGGTGTGGTTTATACAATAAATACGCCGATATGTTAATTCTCTTGAGATCATCTTTTACCCATGATCTTGTAAGCACGCGAACAAGAGAGTCTTGGAAACCCTAATGGGCAGCGGGAGCAAGCATGAAAGCCATTTGCAAGTCAGAAGGTAAAGATTGTTGCACAATATTACTACAAGAAGGAATTGATAAGGTCCCTCGAGGCTATAGTGATGAGGGATACTGGAGCTGGGGTCCTGGAGCAATATCTCTACATGTGCAGAAATACAAGCTTAGAGTCGGGGAACAAAAAGCTCTTTTAACTACAGTGCAGGATGGCAAAACAGTATCTGCAGTGGTAACTGGTTTTCAAAAGTTTTGAGGTTGGAGTTCTTAGGGCTGCAATGCTGACGGTCCTACTGGAACCCTGACAGCAACTTGCAAATGACCCACTCCCCATTAAGTGTTTATTACAATTACTTTGAAGAAAAATCTGTACCTACCTGTAAAATGAACTACTCCGTCACATTAAAAATGGGAATGACTTCATACTCTGGTTACAGAGATCAGTGTGAGAATAGTTTTGGACTGAATCACCCCAGTGTTGAGCCTTACACAGTAATATATATTCTGTATACCATACTTGACTAACATTCAACTGGCTAGTATGGTGAAGAACTGTGCACTCGCACAAGGAAGACCTCGCTAGCCAGACACAATTTCCCAGTTTTGTTTTTATAAAGGTTATCAGAGCCTATTTAATGGCTTGCGACCTTTAGTTTATATCTGTGAGACTATTTATCCAAGGAAGGAATAGGTGAAAAGATGAATCTGATATTCCATCCATAGAACCTTATTTCGATCACAATGGACCATAAAAGTATAAACAAACAAGACAACCACAGTAGACATATACATAAAATACAATTATAGCTATCAATAGATAAAACATGTCAGTTAAAAAACACACAGCATGAAAACAAAACACTGAAATTCATGCCACAAACCACTACCTAAAGATGTATAGGGACTAAGATCAAATCTACAGCAAGGATCAAGAATCTGTTATTAAAAAGACAAGAAGGTCGCTGATGTGTAACAGAATTGTTCACTGTACAATTAACTTAAGTCTCCATGTCTTCACTAGCTGACCTCATGCTGAGATAGTGTGCAGGCACCTGGATCAACAGGTCTGAATGTGCAGAGTGAGGTCCAGCCCAATCAGAGTTACAGGTGTCATCTGGACAGGTCTGGTAGGTTAGTGAACTATTGCATCCTTTGTAGTGGCCAGTGTTTGACCTCATTTTCACAAGTTCAAATCCTGGCAGATCCACTCAGCCTTTCATTCTTCTGAGGTCGATAAAATGAGTACTGTTGGGTAACAATAAACATCTGCTATTCAGTGTCAAGATGCCCAGGGGTGAACAACCGTGTGTTTTACAAATACATGTTATGTTATCCCTTAATGTTCACCCATACGCTACTTTAGAACAGCGCTTAGTGATTGCTAGTTCCAACCCCATTTCCATAGGCTGTGGATGCTATAGATGAGGGGTCTCCAAACTTTTCTGTAGCGAGAGTTACTGCTGGCCAGTAAAAATCATAGTGAGCTATTGAAGACTAAGCAACCTGTGTATTTTCCATGTATATTAGCCACTGGGACCACAATGCCTGCTGGTGTAAAGGTGACGCTTTGAAATGGGGGAAATTAAACTGAAGAGTCAATTTTATGTTCATATGGATTCCATAACACTCATCATTTAAATATAATCCTATTTCCAAGTGTCACATTTACAAACACCAGGGTCTGTAGACAAGGTATCATATTTATAACAGAAAATACAGCCATCTGTTTAAATGTGAGGAATTTAAGAGACTGAAGGACCGGGTTTTTAGAACCCAGCGGCGTCAGGGAGAACGCCTGAAACCTTCGAGTTCCCCTGTCTTGGCAAACAGAGACACGGGATACTTCTTGATGACGTCAAAGACCAATGTTTATTGGCTGCAACCAGGAACAGAGATCTACGAAGCACACACGGGTGGTTCGTCAGAGACTGCACAAATTCAATAGGCGGAGCATGGTATTTTATGCCAAAAATCAAGCCTCAGGCAACATTTCAAATTAGCATTCGGTGCATCCAAACTGACCAATGGCAGTGCAACATTTCAAAAGTTACGTATGACGACAATCTCAGTCAATCCCATTTTCCGTTGTCCAGCCCACCAAAAATGACCACGCACATTCCCAAGTTTCCTGTTCGATCAGGCCGGACAAACCCATCATAAAGCCTTCAACCCAAATCAATGATTATGTCGTAAAGGAAAGGCAGAAACAGATTGGAGAGGAGATAGAAAGATGGGAGCAGTGTACCATAAACTCGGGCATGTCCTGCTCTTTGATCTTTATCAGACCAGCTGCTGAACAAGGAAGTGGCTCAGCGAGGTCAGCCTCGGGCAAGGAGTCAGTTCGGTCAGGTCACCCAGAAGTCAGCTAAGGCGTACGTGTCTCAAGGACTCGTTCGGCCACAGTCATCGGGCCTATGTTAGGGCAACCACACAAAATGGCTGCCGTATACAAAATGGAACCCGGAGGTTCAAACTAAATCCTCGAATACAGAGTGTTCTCCTATATCGATTCATACGAAAACACTCAGACACGCTACACTCGCCATTTGCGGTCTGCTGACACCAAAATCGTCCATTTCCGACGATCTTTATTGAACGGGTTCGGAACCATCGAACCCAGTTCGTGAATCACGGAACCACAGACCCTCCTTTTGCCCTTACATAGGCAACAGACCCAAACCCATGTTAATTTAGTGGAGAAGTGTGGCTCACCGGTTAGAGGAGGCAGACCCAGAAGCAGAGGTCGGCCCGGGACCAGGGTTCAATTCCCGACGTGGCAGGGTTTGGAGCCCAAATGTCCACGGACCTGATAATTCTCGCTTCGGTTCCTACCTGAATCAGGGGTTCACGCTCTGCAACTCTGGGCAATAGCTTGCTCAATCTCCACTACGGCCCCCGCGGCGGGATGCCTGGCTTTCACCTTGGGGGTGCCCAGCTGGGCTATCCCACAGGGTAAAACCAGGACGGGTTCCCAAAGCAAGCGCCGAGATACCCTTTGTGGTGATACGTGCGCTATATAAGAAATTACATTACATTACATTAATCTGACTCCGGATCTATATTCATCAGATCATCGATATGTTGCTGTAGCATCATCCTATTACTTAGTACCTTTCTCTGGACAGGTCTCCTTGCACACAAAGTAGCACAGAGGCCACAAATAGCAGGAGCACACTGTACACAGAGACAGAACATGAAAAGGATTGCTAAGACCATCCCAATGACCATCAACATCTTCCTACCTCAAGTGGATATCAATCCCCATAACCATCCCATCAAAGACCAATCTCCTTTGTCCAAATGGACAGAATCGGAGATCTTATGCAATTTGGAAATGGCCTGGAAGACTGATGGAGCGTTGTCTGGAATGAAAACACAGCAGCTCGATTGAATCAGCTTGCAAACTCCACCTCGATCTGCTAGAATGACGTCAAGGGCAACTCTATTTTGAAGTGTCATGAGTCTATCCGACTGGAGCTCAGCAGTCAGGTTACAAAGGGCACCAGCAGTTTCGACTATGGTGGACTCAACCACTCTCGTCAACTGGCGAATATTCCTACTGTTAGCCATAGGTCCCCAGAACGGCAGAAAACCCTTAAAGAAATCTCCCAGTTCTTGTCCTGTAGTGTCTTCCTGACTGAAGACACCTCTAGCAACTCTCATCTTATGGTAATCTGCCGCAGCTGTAAAAGTGGGAGGTAACAGAAAGGAAACAAAACATGTGCCCGAGAAGTCGGGGGCAACCATGTATACGCTTTGTCATAGCAAACAAAGTAGGTACCCTTGGCAGCTAGGAACGCTGGGGAAGACTGAGACGCAAATACATAAGTCTCAGCGCAAACACTCTTCCCTAACTGAGCCTTCGGATTCTTACCATTGCCCTGCAGACAATAGTGGCCCTGATGGGGCACTATCCAAATTGGTGGAGAACTTTTCGCTCGCTGGTTAACACTCAGACTGACTCCATATCCAGTAACGTCCCAACCACTAAATGGTTGTTTCTCATCTTTCGGAATAGTCTCAACTGCATTAGTCCCTTTAACCATGTCGACTATGCCTCTAGCTAAAGCACTATTCTTCGGATTGTCTTTCGGTGAGCGTAGGGGATATACACTATGGGCATAGATAAATATCGTTCTATAAGCCCAAATCGAACCATTAAGGCTAAAGGGCAAAACTAAATAAGGAATACCCTTATCGGGTGTATGAGGCATCAAACCACAGATCCAACAGGTTGTCATGTTCATCACTAACTGGTGTTGATGCAAAAGTTGGATGAAGGAATTGTTAGCAAATTCCAATCGTCTAACTACCTCATGCTCAGGCAAAGGATGAAAGGAATGAGAAGAAATAGTGGGTGGAGGTGTAGGTTGCACAGTGGGATTAAACGTCATTTTAAAAACAAATGTTACATAACTAGCTATAAATATCACAAAGCTCAATAGTAAAAATAAACATGGTATCAAAAAACTTTTCTTCGATATTATTTTACATATTCGTTTTCTAAAAGTCAGTGTCTGTACAGGTCTCTCCAACTCAAAGAAATCCATCCTGAACTAAATGTGCTGCCCGCGGTGGTAGGTTGATTCTGCTCAGGAATGCCTCTGCTAACCCAGGAAGGCTGCCTTGGGCCAACAGAACCCTCGACCTAGTGTCTCAGGCTTGCACTCCCAACACTGGTAGCAACCGCGACCCTAGCAGCGAGAACCGGATGGCGGTTCAAGAAAAACAAAAATGAGTAGATCCTTGGTGGAGAGTTAACCTGCAAACAGAAAAAAATCATCAAGCTTTATTAGTCTTTATTTATTTGTCCGTAACTCTCGATCTCAGATTATAGTGGCTCTTTCCAGCTAATTCTTGATCAGCGAACAAAAGGTGAGGCTCTGTAGTGTCTAATCGATCTGCAGGAGGTACTGATTCTTGCAAAATACTATCACTCTCTTTCTCTGAGTTTGTTCCAATCAGTCGAGCATCGCTGAACGGTATAAACCGTGGGACAACTTCTGTTTCAGAGTCTGCAAGTCCCTCCTGGACCCACTTATCGTATGGCAAGGGCAAAGGTGCCCTCTTGGTATGGGATCCGTGGATCCAGTTGCGCTTGCCTCGTACTCGGACCGCAGATCTCGTTGACAGGAGTACTTGGTAGGGCCCCGTCCAACGGGGCTGTTCGTTCTTGGTCCGCTGAAAGTTACGTACAAACACCCAAGACCCAGGTTCAATAGAGTGGCCTGGATCTTCTGCAGCTTGTGGAAGACTGTCATGCACCTGTTGGTGTAAAACACTCATTTTAGTTGTCAGTTCACGCAAGTAGTCAGGCAACACAGGATACTCGAGGTCACTAAACCTCGTTGGTCTTGGTACGCCCCAAATGTTCGCCGGGCGACCAAACACAACCTCATACGGACTCAAACCCATTCGCGAATGCACAGTCATTCTTGTGGACAAAAGTGCTAATGGCAAGGCATCTGGCCATTGTAAACCAGTGCTCGCTTGAATTTTGGCCAACTTTAACTTAAGAGTGCCATTATAGCATTCAACTAAACCAGCTGATTGGGGGTGATTTGCAGCTTGGAATTTCTGCCTAATCCCGAGACCCTCACACACTCTCCTCATAACTTGACCCACAAATTCACTCCCATTATCACTCCAGATAATTCTCGGCATTCCAAATCTCGGGAAAAACTCTTTTATCAAGGCCTTCGCTGTGGAGAAAGCAGTATTGTCCTTAAGGGGGTAAGCTTCTACCCATCTAGAAAAGGAGCAAACAACCACTAACACATATTTCAAGTTATTGCATCTCTCCATATGGATAAAATCTAGCTGCAAAATCTCAAACGGATACGTAGGAGGAGCAAAATGACCAGCTGGTGTTGAAGTTCCCTTACCAGGATTATGCATCAAACACACCATACAGTTTTTGACCAAATTCTCTGCACATTTGGGGATTCCCACATTCTGCCAAACCGGAGCCAACAACTTACAAATCCCTTTCACGCTAATATGTGCCATTCCATGAGCCATTGTAACAACTGGAAGCACATATGCGTTAGGCAACAACCATCTCTGATGCTCTGACAAATCAGTCCAACAAGCATTCGAATCCCATCTACCCTTGCTTTCTCTCCATTCATTCAACTCTTTCTCTGTGGCCTCACCTTGAATAGATTTCACGCTCTCAAAAGTATCTTCACACATACTCTTCTCTGGAACCCATCTCGCTGGACCCGCAACATACATTCGACTCATCACATTTCTAGCAGTTTCTTTCGCAACTTCATCCGCAAACGCATTACCACGACCAACATCATCTGTAACCTTTTTATGGGCACTGCATTTCACAATCGCTACTTGCAATGGTAACGTAAGAGATTCAAGGAGTTCATTCACCAGTTGTCCATGTTGTATCTTCGTCCCATGCGATGTCAAAAATCCACGTTCACGCCACAAACGTCCAAAACTATGAGCCACACCAAACGCATACTGACTATCCGTGTACACATTCACTCGTTTTCCTTTCACCAACACACATGCTCTCGTAAGTGCGATCAATTCAGCTGCTTGTGCTGAGTTATGTGGGATACGTGCAGTTTCAACAACCGTATGCAAAGTCGTCACAGCATATGCTGCAGTCGTATCACCATTTGTCAACTTAAAACACGAACCATCAACCCACAAAGCATCATCACAGTCAGGAAGAGAAGTGTCTCTGAGATCTACTCTCCCTTTTGTCTCTTCTTCGGTTCTTAGAAGACAATCGTGGTGCTCTTCACTATCATCATCTGTCTCAAGCGAAATCGGCAACAATGTAGCTGGGTTTAAGGTATAACACCTTTTGATGTGCACATGACTCGCCAACAGTGTAAGCTCATACCCTGACAACCGAGCACTAGTTAAGTGTTGTGTCTTGGTACGATTCAACAAGGTATCCACTGCATGTGGAACCATAACCACTAACGTGTTATCCATAACCAAACCAGCAGATTGTCGAATTGACACAGCCGCTGCTGCCGTAGCTCTCAAGCAACTCGGCAACGCTCTAGCTACAGGATCTAAAGTCGACGAAAAGTACGCACATGGGCGTTGCTTATCGTCAAACTGCTGAGTCAAAACTGATAAGGCACATCCCTCTCTCTCGTGGACATACAATGTGAAAGGCTTACTGTAGTCGGGAGTACCCAACACAGGAGCCGAACACAACGCATTATGTAATTCAGAAAAGCTCTTTTGACATTCGTCAGTCCAAGGAATAGGATTTGGAGTATCCTTAACAGTAAGAGCTATCAAAGGCTTCGCTAGCAACGGAAAATTAGGGATCCACTGTCTACAATACGACGTAATACCCAAAAACGCACGTACTTCTCTCTGTGTCGTAGGAACACTCATTTTCGCAATAGCCTGAATTCTTTCTGGGGTCAGTTTCCTTCCCTCCTTCGATAAGAGGTGACCTAGGTAGGTAACTTCTTGTTGACAGAATTGCAGTTTCGAGAGAGAGACTTTATGATGACAATCAGATAAATGACATAATAATGACAAAGTGGCATCCTTACAAATTTCCTCAGTATCGGCGGCAACTAACAAATCATCAACATACTGGATAAGGGCTGCACCTTCAGGTAAAACCAACAGATCAAGTTGTGTCTTCAAAGCTTGACTGTAAATTGATGGACTCTCGCAATAGCCTTGAGGAGCGCGCTTAAAGCGGAAACTTCGTCCTCCTAAGGAGAATCCAAAGATATCCCTACTCTCCATAGCAATCGGAATGCTGAAGAAAGCATTCTTCAAGTCGATTACCGAAAACCAGGTGGCAGAAGCCGGAATCAAAGTCAATAAAGCAGTAATGTCAGGCACAACAGGAAATTGTGGAACAACAATTTTGTTCACTTCACGAAGATCAATGACAAATCTATATACAGGAGGCTGTGAAGGATCAGTTCTCTTTAGAACCGGCAAAACAGGACTATTGCACACATTACCTCGCGTTTCTTCAATAACATCCTTGTCGATCAGATCATAAATGATCGCTAGAAGTGCACGTTCACCATCACTTGAGATACGATATTGCGGAATGAGCGGTAACTTAGCATTCGCCTTCAGTGTCACAACATATGGGGGAATATCTAACAGGCCCACATCATTCGGACCCGTAGCCCACAAAAAATCTGGTAACAAAGACAATTCCGATGGAAGACAATCTTTCGATACATACATCGGAGAGATCACATTCTCACCCAAAGTAATATGTACTCCTGACGGAGAACTGTACAAAGACGCATACAATCTCTTCAACAAGTCCGATCCCAGCAAATTCTCATTACAACCTGTAGTCAAAAGAAGGGGTGCTTCAAATCTACGAGGACCAACAGAAAGGGGCAACGGAGCAGAAATCGGATTCGTAACGGGGGCGCCAGAAAACCCTACAGAAACATTATTAAAGCCAGACAAAGGTGCGCCAGGGAGTTTAGAATGCATAATAGAACTCTTCGTAGCACCAGTGTCTAGCAGAAAAGGATCTGACACACCTGATGCAATCACTTCTACATAAGGTCCACTCTGATCTACTGGAACTGAAACAACTCCCTCTCTTTGTCCATGTCTGTCCTAACAATTACTACCATTTGCTTCATCACCTTCAACATAATAATCATCTACATAGTACTGTGCTGTCCTACCAGACAAATTCTGCTGTTGGTCAAAACTATTCATCGAATTCTGCGGAGGCAAAGGACGCCCGTTCTGTCCGCGACCTCTACCTCTAGGCGCTTGCTGAGCACCTCTACCTCTCACACCAGGAGCACTATTCGCTCGTTGTAGCAAAACCGGACAACTATTCTTGTAGTGACCCTCTTCTTTACAATACGCACACTGATTAGGGCCATACGGAAAACGCTGTTGAGGAGTCTCGTCTCTTTGCGAGTTTCTAGAATACTGTTGAGGTTGCTGATAATCATGCTGATTATTAACACGAGGCGGATAAGCTTGTTGTAGAAGAACTTTAGTCTTCAATTCCTTAGTCTTCTTGTCCGCTTTCTCTAACTCATCCTTACGTCTATTCTCATAGTACTGAGCCGTAGCTAGAATCTGCGCTGACGTAGAAACAGGCCAAGCACTCTCAGAATCCTTCAACTTAGTGCAAAACTTGGGAAGAAGATTGTGTAAAAACTTGTCGACGAACAACCTCTGGCCACCCTCGGTAGCCATATCCTGCCCACTATGATCGACAAAAGTTTCTTCGAAACGTGTGAAAAAATCTGACACAGTCTCATCTTTCTACTGCTTACATGCAGACAATTTGTCCCAATTAACATGTACTTCAGGCATCAGAGTCTTCATAAAAGTAATAATCCTACAAGGAAGTTCTGTAATGATATTTTCAGGCTTAGCACCTCCAACTTGTCTATCATTCGCAGCAACAAGATTAACCCACGAATCACCCAATTCATTATCATGATCCGTATGTCGAATGACATTCCAGATGGGCTGTGGAACAACATTCCCAAACAACATATCTATGTCTGCCAAATTCATGACGCACAAACTCACAGTTTGCGTAAGCTCTTTATAATATCCCGCTGGATTTTTCAGCGGATCAGGCAAAGTCTGCTTAAGTGCTAAAACTTCAGCACGCTTCTATGGAACATGTACCCACACTCGCTGAAAGTGCGCAACAACAGGTGGTTGAGCTGTCGCATCAGCAGGTCTCCAAACCGGAGGAACCTCTCGCATCGGATACTGACGCGCTTTTCTTCCAACTGGCGAATCAGGCTCAAACAACCGCTCAGAAGAAGCATTATTTCGGAATGACAATAACGTTGACACCGCTCTCTCGATGTCAAGGAAACTCACAATCGTTCCCTTCGCAAACTCGGAATGCAATCGAAACAACTCTTCAGGAGGTGTACCCACTTCATTCATCCATTGGTCATGGAGGAACGCACACATAATCTCAAAAACATACCGTTGCTTTGGCGCTTCCCATTGCCGAAAAACATCCATGATACCCTCAAGATCGTATTGAGATGCATACGTAACCCATCTACGTGCCATGTGATCTAAAACCACTCGTTCATATGTATCAGGCAACTGACTACGTGACTTTCTACGCTCACTCACAGGAGACATACCCAATTGTCCCAACCAAGGAGTCAGGAAACCAGAAAAGGCAGCGGTCATCCGCTGTCTAGGAGAAGGAGTAGTCGGAAGAATAAGGGAAGCCGAAACAGTAGTAGAAGAATCCAAAGTCGGGACTGAATAAGTATTAGGGCCAGTCATAGGAGTAGCAGTTGCAGAAAAAGGCAAAGTTGGCGGCCCCAGAGGAGGCTGCGCCAAAGGAACAGTAGCCAACGGAAGAGCTGGCTATAGAGGAATCGCAGGAGGCAAAATAACCGGCAGTTGCACAGCCGCGACCGGTGGCGGTGGTGCCGTAGCATTCTGCGCATAGGGTGGTGGCGAATTTAACAGATGCGACATTAAAGGATCTTTCACAAGATCTTTCTCGTCTTTCTGCTCTTTAGGCGGCAAGACTGGTTAGCATCTATCTACCGCTAACTTCCTCACTCTAAGCATCTGTTCACTTTCTTGTTCTTCTTCATTATCTCTATACGCAATGGCAGCTTGCACCATTGACATACCTCGTTCTCGCTTATTTTTTTTCGCTAATTTCATTTCTTTCTGTTTGGCTTCTTTGCACCATATGCGGAAAGAGTCAAACATCGCCGGCCGGGCTTTCTTCTTGAACAATTTCACCTCGAGGTTATCTAGTATTTCAGTTTCAAAACTACCGTAACGGGGCCACTGTAGGACACCGTCACTCTTCGTATATTTTACCCAGATCTCAATATAACTAATAGGGCCCATACCATGTTTCACATACAACTCGTATGTAGGAGTTCCGATCGGAGGAACCGGACACGAATCCTCTAACCGGGAGTCCCTCGATATACCACAACTAAACAAATGTCTAAAACTGCTAAAACCAGGCATCTTGCTCACTAGTCTAGCTTCAAACAACAAGGGAAATCTAAAACAATAGTCTCGTGAATACACAAATCCCTTGGCTTTGGGGCCTGCAGGTACCAAATCAAAGTGATCCACTAAAGGATACCAAATAAACGAAGGACTAGGAGACGCTCTGCTTATACTTAACTGGAATGTCGGTGGCGTCACCAGAAGACCCGTCAATCGTCTCGCTGTACAAACGTCTAAGGCTCCAAAACAGGGCGACAGTCAGGGCAGCAGTCCTTCATAGCCGTCGGAAAGCGGGAAACCTCGCAGCAAAGACTTTCGGACCACGACGACATACAGGGGTCGATGAAGTGGCTGGCCTTCCTCCAGAATTTTCACACGAAGCTTCTCACGAACCTCTGGCTTGGACCGGTACCGCTGAAGTTGCCCTACGTTGGGCGCCAACTGAAGGACCGGGTTTTTAGAACCCAGCGGCGTCAGGGAGAACGCCTGAAACCTTCGAGTTCCCCTGTCTTGTCAAACAGAGACACAGGATACTTCTTGATGACGTCAAAGACCAAAGTTTATTGGATGCAACCAGGAACAGAGATCTACAAAGCACACACGGGTGGTTCATCAGAGACTGCACAAATTCAATAAGCGGAGCATGGTCTTTTATGCCAAAAATCAAGCCTCAGGCAACATTTCAAATTAGCATTCGGTGCATCCAAACTGACAAATGACAGTGTAACATTTCAAAAGTAACGTATGACGACAATCTCAGTCAATCCCATTTTCTGTTGTCCAGCCCACCAAAAATGACCACACACATTCCCAAGTTTCCTGTTCGATCAGGCCGGACAAACCCAGCATAAAGCCTTCAACCCAAATCAATGATTATGTCGTAAAGGAAAGGCAGAAACAGATTGGAGAGGAGATAGAAAGATGCGAGCAGTGTACCATAAACTCGGGCATGTCCTGCTCTTTGATCTTTATCAGACCAGCTGCTGAACAAGGAACTGGCTCAGCGAGGTCAGCCTCGGGCAAGGAGTCAGTTCGGTCAGGTCACCCAGAAGTCAGCTAAGGCGTACGTGTCTCAAGGACTCGTTCGGCCACAGTCATCGGGCCTATGTTTGGGCAACCACACAAAATGGCTACCGTATACAAAATGGAACCCAGAGGTTCAAACTAAATCCTCAAATGCAGAGTGTTCTCCTATATCGATTCATACGAAAACACTCAGACATGCTACACTCTCCATTTGCGGTCTGCTGACACCAAAATCGTCCATTTCCGACGATCTTTATTGAACGGGTTCGGAACCATCGAACCCAGTTCGCGAATCACGGAACCACAAGACATGCTTCATAAAACATTAAGACGTATTTGGCTTAATTGAAAGTGGAGAAAAACATTAAGACAATGTTTCATAGAAATATTTTTTTCACTTTACATTTCTTCCGTTTCAGTTATAAATATGGCACAGTGTCTACTAGCTACTGGGAGCAAGAGGCCTGTTGTTTGTAAATGTGACACTTTCAAATGGTTAAAAAATTAAAAGGGGGGGGCGTGGCCAAGATGGCGGCCAGGACGGACGTGTAGCCGCGGAGCTCTCGCCCCGATCCCTCATAACCCCCACAAAAGCCCCTTAAACATAGCTGATTTGGCCCCCACGCACTGCACAACGCGCTGCACACAGCGGGGTAGACCCAGAGCCCCGGAGTGTGAGCTCACAAAGCTGCTGCTGCCCATCTCCGCCGCCGCCGCAGATCGAGGCGGGAAAGCGCCGAAGCCCGGGCCCTACACTGATCGGACCCGCCGCGGCCCTGTGGTTGCCCGGAGCTACCGCGGTGCGATATTGGTGAGTCGGAAGCCGCTCCCCGGTGGGGCGTGCCCCCCGGGGCAAAGGAGAGCCGCACTACAGCCGCCGGCAGTGAAGGGACGCCTTGCGGCTGGAACGTGCTGCATCCTGGGCGATTCCCTAACTTAGGCCCCGGCTTGGGCCTGAGCGGACTCCGGAACTGGGGGCATGAGAGGGCACGAATCCCGCACTGCACTGTCCAGGCTGCCACCAACGGATCAAACCTGACACCGGCATAAAACACCTTTGGCCACTGGGTCTACGCTGTGGAGCAGAGGACGCCGCGGCTGGCACCCGAGGCGGACTGCGGCCGGAGGACACTGCACGCCAGGAGGACACTGCACGCCAGGCCCCGGCGGAGAGAGACAGTAGGCGCGCACACGCCGGAGGCCCGCCTAACCTGACGAGGTTGTGCCCACGATCCCCGTCCCCAGTACAACCCCCTCACAACGCACAACGCCCTGCCTCAGGCCCACACAGCAGCGACTCATTCAGGCCCCGGCCCGGCCTGAGCTCCCGTACTGCAACTGTGGGCCCGACGATGGCCAGGAGCACCGGTCGTACCTCGGGGTGGCTGCTGAGGTCTGCCCTGAGTTGTGACATCGAGCCTCCCACACAGCCGTGGGGGACCTTGGAATAACACCTGCATCCCACCTGCAGAGAGGACGATCCCAGACTTAGCAATACCTAAGGTGAGGAGCTGGGGGTACTCGGGGGGCCTGGTGATCGCGCCCCCGGCGGGAGGAGAGCTGGTGTATGCCCAAGGCCGGATCCCACTTCGGGCCCACTAACAACTGCCTGCGGTGCCCGGGGAGGTGAGAGCTGTACCTAGGTTGCGCCCTGAGCGCGTGCTGAGAGCCCTGTGGACCACTTGTCCGGTGGTGTGTTGCCCTTGTCTGCGCCACCCACTGCTATTCGGGGGGCGCAAACCGAGCCTCCGGCGGGGGTAGGACGCACGCAATACTCGCCTACATTTCAAGTCCCGTCGCCGGGGCACGCAGGAGACTAGATCTGCTCTTCTTCTCACCCCACAATGTCGAATGCTAACCGCAGAGGGGGCCGGCCGATTAATGAACTACTAATGAAGACTTCCTCTAAATCAGAGAAATCCCAGGCGTCCACATCGCCGGCAGCTCAGACAGTCACCCCGACCAAGGAGGCTACAGATGCCCCTATCACAACATCATTTCTAGAATCCCTCTTCAACACGTTGCGTGAAGACTTTCAGACTCTAAAGCAGGAACTGGTGAGTGAACAGAGGGAACTGCGCCGGGATCTGGATGGTCTGGGGGAAAGAGTGGTGGCGGTGGAAGAATCTAATCATGCACGCTGTGAAGACTTGGTGCACCTCCAACAGGAAGTTATCCGTCTCCAAGAGCAGCAGGTAGGCCTCCAGGCCCACGCAGAGGACCTCGAGAACCGCTCTTGACGGAACAATATACAGGTTCGGGGAGTGCCATCGAAAGCGGAGGGGAACAACGTCACGGAATATCTCCAAGATCTCTTCCGAGAGGTTCTCAACGAACCTGCCGACTTCCCCATTCGTATCGACCGAGCGCACCGAGTGGGACTGCCTCGCCGGGCTCCGGCCCCCTCGGCAGACATCTTGGCGTTCCTCCTGGACTTTCCCCTGAAAGAGAGGATACTGAGAGACGCACATAGAGCACAGCCCATCTGTTTTCGAGACAGCCCCATTGAACTCTATCAGGATCTCTCAGCTGTTACTCTTCAGAAACGCAAAGACTTCAGGGTCGTCACTACGTTCCTGAGGGACAAAGCAGTGCCATACTCCTGGGGCCATCCGTTCCGCCTGATCTTCAAATGGGAGGGAACCCTGCATCAACTCCGCTCACTTCAAGACACCTGCGCCCTGCTAGGCATCGAGCTTCCCGACGACACCTCGGATGGGGACTCCACCCCGGGGTCTTCGCAAGCGGCCCGGACCCAGTCATCTGGAGGAGACTGGCAACAAATGAGGAGACGCCGTGCGCCTAAAATCCGCCTCCGCCCGGACCCGGGAACGATTGCCAAGGATAAGGCCGGAGCCATTGAAGAGGTCGTTAAGGACACTACCACCAATTCCTAAAATGTGCCTCGGACAGGGGGCCATGCTTAACGCGATCTTTCTGAGTGGGGGGAGGGAGGGGAGAGGGACGGGGGGCCACAAGGGCTGCCACTGCCACAGTCTCCTTCACTTCTTTGACCTACAGGCCTGAACTGACTTTGGGTAGGCCTGGGACTATGACTTTGGGTTGGGAACCACAAGTTGGGGTTAGGGTGGAAAGGGGAAGGAGGGGTTGTTGGACGGGGGGGACAGGGTGGTTTCCGGGCGAGAGAGAGGACAACAGTTGGGGAAGTTGTGGTCAGGGGTGGGTGGGGAAGTAGTTATCAGGGAGCGGAAATTTGTCTGCTCCAAGAAACTCACCTGCTCTCCAAAGACTGGCACAGGATGCGCTCAAGAGCCTTCCCGATCCAGCACTACTCCTCGATCCTAGAGAAGAAAGCAGGGGTGGCCTTACTGGCTTAAGGCGGTAGCGAGGGGGGAACTGATTTCGGTGGCCGCGGCAGAAGCCAAGGCACGGAGGGAAAAGAGGCACTCCTTGTCCGCACAAATGCTTGAACTCGAGCAAGCTCACAGTCGGACCGGGGCTCCCAGGATATGGAGACAGCTTAAGGCGGTCAGGGCCCAGCTCACCAGCTTAGATCTAGATAGGGCAGAATACGCAGCCCTGCAACTGCGCCATACTTACTATGTGGGCGGGGACAAGACAGGGCGCCTACTGGCGAGTTGCCTCAAAGCTAAGACCCTACGGGCAAAAGTCTCCTCTGTCCATACCCAAGATGGGAAAGTCGTCCGAGACGATGACCAAATAGCAGAAGCCTTCCGTGAGTTTTATGCCTCGCTGTATATGGCGGAGCCACCATACGAGCGGACTTCCGCCAACATTTATCTCCGAGACACGGAGAAAACGCCCCTGGATGAACCACCAGGGCCTTCCTCGAAGCTCCCATCAGAACCGAGGAGGTCATCTCTGCGATCGCGCGTCTCAAGCCTCTGAAGGCCCCGTGCCCGGATGGCTTTTCGGCCAGCTTCTACAAGGTTTTCTGCCCCCAAATCGCACCGCTATTAACCAGACTTTTCAACTCCTCCCAAGGCAGAGGCTCCATCCCTCAAGACATGCTAGACGCTGACATCGTGGTCATCCCTAAACCGGGCAAAGATCCGTCCCAATGCAAAGCATATAGGCCCATCTCCCTACTTAACCTCGATCTAAAACTATTCACAAGCGTGCTGGCAGCAAGATTGGGCCCGTGCCTACCGGGAATCATTGAACCGGACCAAGCGGGATTTATCCCCAACAGACAGTGTGCGGACAATACCAAGCGCCTGCTTCATGTCATTGATAAAGCCCACTACAATGACTCCGACGCGGTCCTACTGTCAGTAGATGCCGAGAAGGCGCTCGACAGGGTGGACTGGGGATATCTGGACGCCTTCATGGCACGCTATGGGTTCGGGGACCGGTTCCGCACGTGGGTCGCTAGCTGCTATGCCGCCCCGCAGGCCAAGATCACAGTTAATGGGGTACGCTCGAGACCTTTAGACATCCGAAGGGGCACCAGGCAGGGGTGTCCTCTTTCACCCCTGCTATTCGCTCTGTACATCGAACCACTAGCCCAACGGATCCGAGACAACGGGTCCATTACAGGCGTCAGAACAACAGACCATAAGTCTGTACGCAGACGATGTCCTGGCGGCCCTGGAGAACCCCTCGACGTCGGTACCGGCCTTCCTTTCGGAGATAGAGAGTTTCGGGGATGTATCGGGGTTCAGGATGAACGTGGAGAAATCCCTAATCTTGCCTCTTGGTCGGAACGCAAAAGCGGCGCGGCGCGGCCACCAGACATATGGCGACCTTTGAGTTCAGATGTCCATACCCTACTTGGGCATCTCTCTGACCCCGAGCACAGCCCAAACGGTCGAGGGGAACTATACGGCTCTACTGGCTGCCCTAAAAGGGGACCTGGCAAGATGGCGCCGTCAACCGCTTTCCTGGTTAGGACGGGTGGCAGCGATAAAAATGACCCTACTGCCAAAGGTCCTGTACTTGTTCCAGACCATTCCGGTAAATCCCCCGATTGGCGTGCTCAAACAACTGCAGGACTCCATCACACACTTTGTGTGGGCTGGTAAGCGCCCGCGTCTACTCAGGGACCTGAACACGCGGACCACAGCGGAAGGCGGTCTCGGGGTTCCTGACTTACTTCGCTACTTTTACGCGTCACAACTTCGCTACCTCCTAGAATGGAGCAGGCCCGAATCGAAAAAGCGGTGGTTATTTCAAGACCGAGCCATGGGTCAGATGTCCCTATGGAAAGTCCCATTCCTGAGACGGAAAGACAGGCCCTCGTACCTCAGGAAATCACCCATTACGAGGACGGTAATGCAGGTATGGGACAAATTAGCGGTTCCGAAGGCCTTACCACATTCCCGTCCCCGTTGTCCCCTCTTTTTGAAAACCCAGCGTTCCCTCCGGGACTGACCCCCGGGTCGTTCTCGCAGTGGCGGGAGTCAGAATGCAAGGCAGCCGGCGACCTCTTCGACCCCACGGACTTCATGCAGATACGCACTTTGCAAGACTGCTACACACTCCCACAGATCCAATGCTTCCAATACTTCCAGATCAGACACTGGCTCACGGAGAAAGATGTGCTACCTCACGTGAGCAGACCCCTAACGGACTATGAAAAATGGCTCCACACGAAAAAAACTGACAGACACGCAATCACTGACCTCTACATGATGCTCAGCCCACCTCCCCCTGCTGCACGTTCGGCTGGGCAGAATAGATGGGAACACGAATTAGGACGCTCCTTCACAGATAAGGAATGGCAGGACATATACTTCAGGGCTCATCATACCGCCCGTAATGTAGCCAGTAAGGAGGCAGCAGTGAAACTAGCGTACTATTGGCACCTCACACCGGCACGGCTCCATCAAGGCAACCCACGTAGGGATCCTAGGTGCTGGAGAGGATGCGGGCAACAGGGGACACTCACTCACATCCTATGGGAATGCACAGAGGTTCAGGGGTATTGGGAGGAGGTGCTCAAGAGCTTCGGCACACACTTTGACACCGAAATTCCCCGATTTCCGGCATACACGCTCCTTGGTCTTCCTAACGCCATCACATTTCCTCTCAAATCGATCAGGGGGAGACAGATGGGGCTAGCGATGGGGGCAGCCACCCAACGCATCCTATCTCTCTGGGGCACCCCTAGAAAACCTACCCACACGGGATGGCTCCATCGCCTGTGGTATATTATGGGCATGGAGAAGATACAGGCCTCCCTTACCCAAACACGGGACACATTTCTCGCTACATGGCAGCCCCTCGTCTCTCTCCTATCAGAGGAATTTAATGAAATCACCTGCCCAAAATACCTCAGGGTGCTTAGGCTTCCAGACGACTTCCGGGGGGAACCTCGATCACCCAACTGAATGCCGCCTACCCTACAGGCCTTGAGAGAACGGATATCACCGCACTTACCACACCGGGGAAAGGGAAATGTGGGTGGGATGTGGGAGGGAGCGGGGAGGGGGAGGGATGGTTGGATGTTCATGGGACCGGATTAGAGCTTCATTTCGCTTGCGGGGCCTTCCAGCACTCAAAGACACACTCTACACAGCACCAATGGGCCCCGCCATTTGGGAAAGGCGGGATAGCTGTTCCTTGAAGGGCGATCGCATGCACGCCCATGTTGTTGATGTGTCCTATGTCTGTCTTGTTAAAACTTCAATAAAAGATTTAAACCAAAAAAAATTAAAATGAAGAGTTAACTTAATCACTAAGGCAACTCTTAATTTTAATTTTTGACTATTTAAATGCATTCAGAAACATCATTTTGTTCTCACACTCCAATATTGAGTTGGCAAGGACTTGTTTAAGAGTTCAATGTCTCAGTGCTACAGTTCTTCACCTCTGCACTCTGGGCTTTAAATCTGACTCCAGTACTTATCATAATCAGGCCCTGCTATCAGCAGCCTGGAGAAAATATTGCAAAATAGACACAGCCTTCCCTTAACTTTAAAAGAATAATGTGACAAAATGCTTTAAAAAAATGAACCGACGGCTGTGAGCTACTCTGACCGTGTCAACAAGCTACTGGTAGCTCGCAATTGACTGGTTGGCGACACCTACTGTAGATTTTAACCCTAAAGGGAACATAGCAGTAGTCCTATTACCATCTCTGCAAAGGCGAAAAGTCGGCGACAAATGTCCTCCACTGCCAAGTGACTGTGGAGAGCGAAAAAATGATCTGGACTCCGGGACAAGCATGAAAAGTTGCAGGAGGGAATCCCGTCGAGGGACTCTTGGTCCCATTGGTTCCCAACTGAGTTGGAATTTTTTTCACCTTTTGGTCATTTGTTACGGAGGTATTCCACCTCATGCCTCTTTAATCCACCACCAGAAACTACCTCCCTACTGTGCTGCGCTCGAGCCCCGCTCCGGTAGGGTTCGATACTACTCTCTGCCACTTCTGGCACCCCTGCCCTGTGATGGCATTTTTATTTCTCTGTTGTAATCTTGCTCCGCGTTCTGCATTGTGTTGCTGTAATCCTTGCCCTGTGTTTTGATTGTTGAATTCCATGCCCTGTGTCTACATTACCTGTTGTATTTTTGCCCCAGGTGGTTTCTTTGCCTTCTGTTTATTCTTCTGTATTGTGTTTTACCCCCTCTCTGCTCTCGCCCATCTCCCCTCTCAGCTCCCTCACTGTTTTCCCCACTGTTTCCCACCCCGCTCCCGCCTCCCAGCTGCTCCTCCCTCCCACCTCCCCTCATATGGAGGCCGCACAGCGGACACGTGCAGCGAGCGTGCCGCTGGTGCACTGTAGGCGAGCCTAAGGCAAGCCCGTCTGCGCCCGTCCGCTCCTGGACTGCGCCCAGCGCCAGGACCCCTGGCCCCCGCAAGCGCCACAACACCCACATCCGCTATGAGTCCAGCGCCCTCCACGCACTCAACGCCGGACGATCACGCACCTGCCCTGAAGCGCCCCTGCCAGTACTGCAGCTTCACCAGCGTCCGGCCCGCCAACCCACCTACCAAAGAATCCAAGTACCTCAGATGCCTCCATCTCAACACCCACTCCGCTCGGAAACACGCCGTGGAACTCTGGGACCTACTGGACTGCAACACCCCAGACGTCGCCTTCCTGACGTAGACCTGGCTGAACCCCTGGCTGAACCCCTCCTCGGCACCCGACATCGCCATAGCCATCCCGGAAGGCTATAAGATCACCTGCAGGGATCGCTCCAATAGAGCAGGAGGAGGAATCGCCATTGTCCACAGGAACACTCTCAAAGTCTCAACCATCACCGACGACACCCTCAGCATCGCCGAACATCTGCACTTCCAGATTTACACCGATCCCAACACCACCCTCAGAGGAACGCTCATCTACAGACCCTCCGGACGCCGAGCACAGTTCAGCGACTCCATCACCGACCTCGTCAGCACACACGTCGTTGCCTCCACAGACTACATCCTCCTCGGGGATCTGAACTTCCACCTCGAGAACAACAACGACACCAACTCCACCACCCTGATCGACAACCTCGACAACCTCGGACTCAGACAACTCGTCGCTACACCCACCCACTCCGCCGGACACACGCTGGACTCCATCTTCTCCACAAGATCCCACGTCTCCTTCAACCACGCCACGAGCTCCACTGGACCGAGTACCGCTGCATCCACTTCAACTTCCAGAAACCCACCACCGCACCCAATAGATGCCATGCCACTGCTGGAGCAAAGTCACCGAAGACCAGCTTTCCACCACCCTCTCCCGGAATCCACCTGCAGACCCGACCGATCCCAACACCGCCGCTTGCAACCTCAGACAGAGGATCAACGACTGCGCCAACACCCTCGCCCCGCTCAAGAAACCTTCCAACACCCACACCAGCAAGAAAGCTAGCTGGTTCACCGAAGACCTCCAGGCCTCCAGGCAAACCTGCCAAAAACAAAAAAAAACTGGATCCGAGAACAAACTCCCGAAAGCTACACAGCCCACAAGAACGCCACCCACAGACACCACCACCTCATTAGATCCGCCAAAAGGACCTCCTTCAAAGACCGCCTAGACAACAACACACACAACAGCAAAGAGCTCTTCAACATCATGAAGGAACTCTCCAACACCAACAACATCCCACCTTCACATGACCTGTGGGACTCGCTGGCCACCTCCTCCCATCGCAAGATCACAGACATCCACAACAGCTTCAACACCATCACTACCCCGGCAACCACTGAAACCCCCGCTCCCACGACAAACCGCCTGCTTGCCTGGACCAACATCAACGACGATGACACCATCAAGATCATGAACTGATCCCCGGAAGACCCCTGCCCACACCACATCTTCAACAAAGCCAGCAGCACCATCGCACCCCATCTCCGGAAAACCATCAACATCTCCTTCGAGACAGCGACCTTCCCGGAGAACTGGAAGCATGCAGAGATCAACGCCTTACTCAAGAAACCCAAGGCGGACCCCAAGGACCTCAAGAACTTCCGACCCATCTCCCTGCTTCCGTTCCCGACCAAGGTCATCGAAAAGGCCGTCAACAAACAACTGACAAGCTTCCTTGCAGAGAACAGCATCCTGGACCCGTCCCAGTCCGAGTTCTGCAGCAACCACAGCACCGAAACTGCCCTCATCGCCGCCACCGATGACATCAGTACCCTGCTAGACAACGGAAAAACAGCAGCCCTCATCCTCGTGGACCTGTCAGCCACCTTCGACACAGTCTGCCACCGCACAATACGAACACGCAGCCCCAATGCTGGGAACCAAGAGATGGCCCTGTACTGGACCACATCCTTCCTCTCCGGCAGAACACAGAGCGTCTGCCTCCCCCCTCCGCTCCGAAGCCACTGGGATCACCTGCAGCGTACCCCAAGGCTCATCCCTCAGCCCAACGTTGTTCAACGTCTACATGACACTGCTCGCCCACGTTGCACGACGGCACAACCTCAACATCATCTCCTACGCCGACGACACCCAGTTGATCCTTTCCCTCACCAAAGACCCCCACAACGCCAAAAGCAACCTCCATGAAGGAATGAAGGCCGTCGCCGACTGGATGAGGAACAGCCGACTGAAGCTGAACTCGGACAAGATGGAGGTCCTCATCCTCGGATCCACCCTCTCTGCCTGGGATGACTCCTGGTGGTGGCATGCACTAGGAACACCCCCAACACCTACCGACCACGCACGCAACCTAGGGGTCATCCTCCACTCTACCCTCTCCATGACAAAGCAGGCCTCCTCCTGCTTCGACACCCTCCGCATGCTTCGCAAGATCTTCAAGTGGATCCCCACCGAAACGAGAAGGACGGTCACCCAGGCCATTCTTCCACCTTGCCGCCAAGACATGGAACACCCTCCCCATCTGCATACGGCAGACCTTCTGACCTTCTGACCTTCAGAAGACTTCTCAAGACCTGGCTCTTCGAACAGTAGCAGCCCCCAGCGCCTTGAGACCCTCACGGGTATGTAGTGCGATTTACAAATGCTATGATAGATTGATTGATAGTCTCTTAGGCATCATTGTGAGGGGCTTTTCCTCATTTTATACAGGTGTGATTGTGAGTAGTATGACGTGTAGGACCCGGAACTGCACCATGCGGAAACCCATCCTCACTGCAATTTCCCGTGGAGTCCACAGTGCCTCGTCCCATTCCTCTTCTAGTTCACCTAGTCCGCACTCCCACTTTGCTTTTAGTATCTGCAGTATGGTTGGAGAGTTGTACAGTATTTTTAAGACAAGAGGTAATGTTGTTTTAATTAAAGTGTCTAGCAGCAAAGGGGTGGACATCACAAGCTGTGTGCATAGAGAGATATGGGACGTGCCTGATCTGGAGGTATCTGTACTGTTCTGTGTCAGCTAATTGGTGATCACTACTTAGGGTTTCATAGGAGAGCATCTCCCTGCATAATCACAAGTGACCCATCCTGGAGATTCCTAGTGTGTCTGACTTTGCAAAGTCTTCAGCGTTACCCAAGAATGGTGTTGCTACTCTCCATATGGAGATCACTGTATCTGTGTAGAATGGTTGATCCTACGTGGGCTGCTCCATGTACAGTAGTGCAGGATATCCCCATGTTCCCATGACTATCCAATGTCTGTCCGCCCAGAGTGCTGACTCCTCCTGGGCTGCAAACACCCGGGAGTTAACTATTCCTATTTGTGCAACCCAGTAGTACTTTTGAATGCCAGCACAGCCAACCCCCTGTTGAATGCCCCCCTTGTGAGCTTTTGGAGTGCTATGTGTGGGGGATTACTACTGAATAGGAGCAGCCTCATTCCTGTGTCAAATATCCGGAAGAATGCAGCTCGGATCCAGTATGGGGTATTCTGTCGGGTGCATAAGATTCTGGGCATTGTCATCATTTTAAAGAGGGCTGGTCTTCCCAGCAGCATCAGCTGCAGTGTCTGCCAATGCTTGAAATCCTGCTTGAATTTGTCCAGAAGACGGTATAGATTAAATTCTAGGAATTTATCACAGTATCAGGTTAGGTAGATTCCAAGGTATTTAAAGCCTTCGCAGCTCAGGGACAACGCACAGGAAGTGAGAAGAAATGTTTCTCCCATTATGGGGCACATTTGGAATTTATCCCAGTTGATAGTTTAGCCTGAGTAATTACCAAAGATCTGAAAAACCCATAGAATCCGCTGAACTGTTGGTTCTGAGTCAGCTATGTAGAGTAAAATATTATCTGCGCATAGTGATATTTTGTCCTACCAGGTGTTTGTCCATTTCAGTTCTTGGTGAGTGGATCTGTCCTGGCCCATGCCTCAAGGGGTTCCAGGACCAGGTCAAACCCCATGGGCAACACCAGGCACCCCTGTCTAGTTCCACTGCCCAGTTTAATTATGCTGGAGTCCATGCCATTGACTCAGACTCTGGCAAGCGGTTATCGGTAGAGGAGCTACATCCACTGTGAATAGCGATGGCCAAAGCTGTGAACATGTAGGGCCACCCAAGTGTATCGAACGCCATGGTGGCATCAAGCAACAGTATCAGCATTGGTTCCAACACTGTGTCTGTCAGTCCTAGGACTCCATATATGGAGTATGTTAAATGTAGTCCTTCTGTTGGGGATTAAGCTGGATTGATCTGGGTGGATTAGTGTTAGTATTACCCTTTTCTGTCTTGTTTCCAACACCTTGGCCAATATTTTGGATTCAGTGTTTACCAATGAGATAGGCATATGGGATGTGCATTCATTGGGCTGTTTCCCTTCCTTCGGGATGACCACTATGGTCCTGTGACAATTCCCCTTGCTCTCTAGCTTCTTTCAGCATGTTTAGTATGTGTTGTGATAAAGGTGCGGCTATGCTTTTATAGAATTCGATGGGTATGCAATTAGGGCCTACTGCATTACACAACTGCAGTGACCGGATTGCCACAGATATCTCTGTGGTTTCTATCTCTGTGTCTAAGAAGTGTCTGTGCTCAGCTGACAGGCCAAAAATGTGATATCTTTAAGGAAGTCCTGTATGTGGGAGGGGAGCTGGCTTCTGGCTGATGCATAAACTATGGTGTAATGCTTGACAAATACCACTCATATCTCAGGATTCCCTCTCATTCCCACCACTGTTGACTTCTTGACCTCCAGGACCCACTTTTTGGTGCTGTTTCTGCATTCTGGAACTTTGTCTGGCTCACAGCTGAGTTATACTTCTACTATGGTTGTCTGGCTGTTTTCACTGGTTTCTCTCTCTGTGGTTTAATGGTTTCTGGAATTACGTCAGGTGTTGCAGTGATGATCAATTCCGCAAACCCTCATACAATAGGTCAGGTTTGCTTGCAGGAATTTGCGACACGTAATATGTCTCACCACTTTCAAAGATCACCAGCTGCCACTGGTGAAGACTCTTCTCTTCAAGCAACACTTTACCCACATTTAGCTGCCTGGATGAAGGAAAGCCCGCTAGTAATGCCCTACCTACATACCCTTTCTCAACCTCTCCTCACATTTCCCCCAGTTGCAGCTGGCATGACTTGCGGGTGGTGGGGCAGGGGGGTCGTCCGGGGAGGGGGGTTAATTTAATTTAAAAAAAGGTAAAAAAAACTTACCTTCTCCTCCGGTTCTAGACTCCGGAGTCGCGTCTCCTGCTCTCGCTCTGCTCACAGGAACCAGAAGCAGGCAACCTCCCTCTCCTTCTCTAAGCCAATCACAAAGCTTCAATGGCAGCGTTGTAATTAGCTAGGAAGCTATCTTTGCAGGCGTCTATGGAGAGGCCGCTTTCTCCATGCAGGCTGCACAGCAGCCTAATTGAAGAAAATGGAGAGTGCTATGACTGGTTTGGTCAGCCCTGGGGCCAAACGAACAGTCAGCGCCCATTATATTGGGTTAGCCAATCCTCCCCGACCCGCCCACCTGCCCGCCCCAACCAGGCATACCTTTCTTCTGCTTTCTCGCAGTGCGAGAAGCAGAAATGTAAAATGATATTCATACCATTTTACGTTTCAGCTTCACCACTGGGAGAAAGCAGGGGGGCAACGCTCTGACGTCCACATGGAGGAGCCGCCCCTGATTTACACTCACGTGTTTAACACTATTGATTTATAATAGCTATGTATACAGAATGTACATCCCACACATACAAGTTAATTTGTGGCCCTGGTTTCCTGCCTTCAGAGCTGTTGGCATTCAAATGGCAGTGTCAGTGTCTGGTAAGAGGGGAGATGGCTGAGACCACTATGGTGAGGTTTAACAAGAGAGAACCTACAAGTATCCACCCTCATGACACTCTGCACCACAAAATATAGATTTAATGCAGTTACAACCTACAGGAGGAAACTCATAAACCCGGTAGAGACCAGGGTAGAAGTGTATAACATACAACAATGTCTCTGAGGGTATCGTTTAGAAAGCAGCACAATTAATTGTAATGAGTAAAGAAGGGGTGAGCAAGGAGACAATAAATTGAGGAGGCATGTGGTAAATCGAAACCTTTTCATATATTTTAGTCATATACTCAAAGGCAAAACAGCACTGTGAGTTGCAGGTTACAGTTAATTAGGGAACAGTGTTGTAAGGGGAGTTTTTATTCTCCCCTTACAACACTGTTCCCTAACTAACTGTAACCTAGTCCTGATGATGGCCTAACGTTGTATAGAGGCCGAAACGTCGTCAACTTCCACAGTGCAATTTACGGCATCTCTTTCGTGATTGCCCGCCCAAATTATCCTGTATTAACTGCATTCATTGTAAGGGCAATATTTCGAATACACTTTGTATATATAATTTGTTTTGTTTGCACATTTTTTGGCTTTACATAGTCCCTCATGTGTCACCAGCACCGTTCATCCCTGCACGAGCACCTGTACAAAGTATATCATGGGTTACATGACATTCAATGTAACAGAGTGCTCTTTTGCTTTTGAGTATATGACTAAAATATATGAAAAGGTTTCTCATTACCACATGCCTCCTCAGTTTATTTTCTCCTTCCTCCCCCTTCCTTGCTTACCACAATTAATTGTGCTTCTTTAGAAATTGCTTTCTAAACGATACCCTCAGAGACAAATATAGAATAATGGCATCCATCTTGGGCTTGGTCCTTTACCCCTATGACTCTGGCTGGTATTCACCCCTTTGGCTGGCATTTTACCCATCCCCCACCCGCCTTTAAGTAGTAAGGACCACTGCAGTGCATGACCATACTTAGCACAGTGTGTGGATTCCCTTCTCCTTGAAATCTGAGGCTAAAGGCAATAAATATGTGACAGAGACTGCATCTGAAGGAAGGCTCTTTTGAAATGTATTATAAGAATTCATGCTGGCTCTGCATATTGTGCTACAATTACTTATACATCTGTCTCACAAAAATTTGCATCTCATCTGAAATCACAAGTACCTTCTGCTTCACTTAAAGGGAACTCTCCATCAGTGAGGTCTCCCACGCTTCAGATGCTTTCCTTTCAGCATGATCTTGGGATGTGTGATAGTTACAGGGTTTTTATTGTATGAAAGAAGATGCTAGCTAGAGATGTCTAGGCTTGCCCTAGTATTCAATCTTGGGCTGGTCTGACTACCTGTGTGTCCTTACTTATCGGAGGACTGTCCTTTTAGTTCATCTGGCTTATGCCAAGCGAAGACATGCAGACAGGGAGGTCATAGCAGTAGTTTAGGTGCATGAAGTGTCAGTGGCGTAGCTAGATCTACGTTTGCCCGTGGCAGCCCCTGCGTTTTCTGCCCCGTGGCAGCCATATGAAAAAGCGGGAAGATGTTGGCGATTCCTGCGGCGGACGCTCCTGCGATGGCTGCAGGTAAGAGCGGGGGTTGAGGGGTCAAGGGAAGGCCACCGCCCCCAAAACTCGTGCCGCCGGGGTGTACCGCCCCCCTCACCCCACACCCCTTTGCTACGCCACTGAGAAGTGTTTAATTTGTAAAAAAACAAGTAAAGGTGCCAGAGAATTTCTCAGGAGACCGCCACCAGCTCTGCTGAGTGCTGGGCTTGCTGAACACCAAGGATGCCTAGTTTGATTCCACATCATGCCTCTTTCTTCCACCACTTGATACTTCCTATTTCTTTTTCTTACATTTGTAGTTTATTTTCTATCCCTCCAATGCATTTACAGTACATCATTCAGCTTCGATTACTCATTGAAATTATACTTGTATTTGACCCTGTACAGCACTCCACTGCCTTTTTGCTAGGTTTGTGCTACAGACAAACTATATACTTACACACGGCATCTCCTCTGTTATGGTGCCAGCCCCCAAGCTAAATAAATATAGATTTTTCTTTCTGAACGCAGCTCTGCTTTTCTCAGCCGGGAGCTGAGTTCCTGCTTGATGAGTGCAGAGGGAATGGCGTGCGAGGGTGGGGCTTAAAAATGATTGACAGCGCACTAAACATGCAGGCTCAGGCTCACTTGTGGTGACTCTTTAAAATGGGCATGTCGGGTTGGACAGCTGCCTTTCAGTGACCGCCCCGACATGCGCACTAGAGACCTCTCCCCATCTGCGCAGTTACTGAGCCTGAGGATCACAGCTGCAGCCCATTGAAATCCTAATGCGCGCTGGGTTTGTCTGCCCGAACCAGTCCTGCCGCTGCTCTCAAGCTGTTTTGGTAAAATAACAGAAGGCGCAGCGTCCGGATTCGCAGAGGCCGCCGCACCCCACCGCAGGGGGGGGAGGCTTAGAGGCCGGCGCCATAACCCACGCGGTGCCCACCGGTGGGTAAACTGGTTCTGGGCGCCTTAAAGCGCCCAGGAACCAGCGGAAGCGGAGTACGCACCAGCCCGCTCCGACCGGAAATGACCCATGACCTGGGCGCCCCTAAAGGGCGGCCAATGGTCATCCTGGCTTGTTTTGAACCCCCCAATCAGGGGGGTCCACCTGAGGCCCCTATGGAGGGGTCAAGGGGATTTAAGTCGCCGTCTCTCCCAGCAAGGACACAACTTCTTCGAGGAGCTGGGAGAGCGGCGCAACAACATAACAATTGCAGCCCCACCCACCCACACCTAAAGAACAGCAAAGTCGCAGTGCTGGACAATGGCAGGGGCGTTTGCGGAAATCCTACAATGGTTGGCTAAGGAAATACACCGGCGGGCGGTGCGTAGGAGGAGGGCCACTCACTTTTGAATGCCGCACGGCAGGGTGACGTTGCCGCACCAAGGAGGGGAGTAGCAGGAGGAGACGGCACTCGCGGCCCAGACCCGGCCGGACGACAGGGCGCAAATGGTAGCGAGCTGGGGACCTAACTCCAGAGAGAAAAGCTCCCCTCCACGACACGCAGAAGGCGTGGGCGACCAACCACTGGAACACCAAGGACTGACAAGGAACTGGTTTTGTACAGTGCCATTTACGAACTGAGGAGTACACAAAAGACTGACACCTGTTCTCACAAGATGGTGTCATGGATTGTATATGACATGTATGATTGATGGGTACAGTTCGCAAATGGAAAATTGCATAACCAGTATGTGTTTTAATATTAATAAAACTGCGGCCAACAACGACCATCACTAATAACCGGTATTGTTGGCTGACATTATTTCAAGAATGGCATACGGGCATTCAGGGGAGGGAGGAGCCGGGGAGTTGCTGTTGGGTACCCACGGAATAGGCACGTGCAGGGGTTATGACCCAGGACACACCATTTGGTCTCTGCTCCAAAGGGCCGCCCTGCACATGAGACAGCATGGGGGTAGGGAGGCTCAAGTCGACGGAACATGGCCAATCACTGCATGGGTTTATTATGCAGCTGTGTAGTGACTTTCCATTTCTGTCCCTTGCCCTCTTTCCTCCTCTTCATGTGGCATCGTGCATGAGGGGTGAGATGCGGGTATTCCTTTCAGGCTCAGAAGTTCCTGACCTTTTAGGCTGAAAGGGAAAGGCTGCACTTGGAGGCGGAGACACCAGGCCACGGTGTTAAAAAATAGATTAAGATGTAACAGTGAGTTGAGGGCTGTGATTTTTTTTGACTGTGCCTCTCTTTCTCTTGGCAAAAGACTGACTTCAATTTCTAAATCCCCTCACAGTGTCTAAGTTTGTACACGTCGCTGTTCACGTGACGTGCAGCCGGCTCCTCAGCTCACTCCCTCGGTTTGCAAGGCAGCCCCCGTCACGGCGTTCTCGTTCCCCCTGGCATGAAAAGTGCCAGTTTCTGCTGGTTTCCTGCCACTGCCAGGCAAGGCATGAGCGCAACAACCCATAAAGGCCTCGAGGCACTGAGTGCCGAGCTGCGCGTGCATTCAAAGATCCGCCGTGACTCATTCGAACTAATTATTTCAATACTAATGGAATAATGACATGAGTTTAATGGAGTAGTTACAGTGTCTGGGCGCCTCGCCTTCAAGCTCTCGGTATATATAAATATCATAACTCTCCAGACTCAGCCAGTGACGTCAGTCTGATCAGACTGTGCGTGGCTACGTATAGCAACTATTATAAGATTGTGGCTGCCAATGGAAGTTATGATAGATATACATTGTGGCAATGTGCTGCTGCAGCTGCATGACTGAATTATAGATTGTGCGACATCCCTGAAGCGTTTTCGATTCGGTGCCACTGTCTAAATCAAATGTACACCCCAACTCACTGCTACAGCAGCAGTTATGGTGCAGCGCAATTTTGCCCACCCATTACACGTCACAAAATTCATGACATAGCCTTCGATGCCTCGTCAGTGGTAGTAAGCGCTATATAAATGCAATTACAATGCAATAAAATACATATACGTGCACTTAGCACATGTTTCTTATGTGCCCTAATACTAATGTCAAGTATTGCCAGGACCACTGGAATTATGCGGCAGGAGAGGGCCAAATTATGCGGCAAGCTTGAATAAATTATGCAGCAAGAAAATGCCGATTATGTGGCATAATGCAGCACATTTTGTAATAGTATTACTACATCATTTCGTCATCTTTAAACTTAGTAACACTTTCTGGGCTTTTGCTGCACCTCATTGGCACTAGTTTAACACCCAAATACAGCAATAAGCAACAGAAATGTGAGCAGTCAATCTTTGCAAAGGGCCTGTTACCACTCAGCAACACGCGCTGCTGCATTTTTAGTAACCTTTTAACCATTTGTGCTACAACAAAAAAAATGTTGGTTAAAATTTACAGATTATGCGGCAGATGATGTATTATGTGGCAAATGCGGCAAGTGTATAATTATGCGAAAATCATCCTGGGCACATAATCGCATAATTCCAGTGGCCCTGATATTGCAGTCAACATCTATATTAAAGTGCATTCAATGTAGAACTAGAGAAATCATGTATTCATTGTGTGCCCTAATCATATTACATTAGGTATTATTTAGACATCTGATGCTGTTCTGGTTCGGTGATTGAATAAACCATCAATCAATCAATCATAACACTTGTAAAGCGCGCTACACACCCGGAAGTGTCTCAGGGCGCTAGGGGGAGGGGGGCCGCTACTGCTCGAACAGCCAGGTCTTGAGTTGTCTCCTGAAGGCGAGGTGGTCCTGGGTCAGCCGAAGGTGGATGGGGAGGGAGTTCCATGTCTTGGCCGCCAGGTAGGAGAAGGATCTGCCTCCGGTGGTGGCTCTTCGGATGCGTGGTACGGCGGCAAGGGCGAGGCTAGCGGAGCGTAGCTGGGGGGTGGGCGTGTGGAAGGTCAGGCGGTCGTTGAGGTACTTGGGGCCCAGGTTGTGGAGAGACTTGTGTGCATGGGTGAGGAGCCTGAACGTGATCCTCTTGTTGACGGGGAGCCAGTGCAGGTTCCTCAGGTGGCCGGAGATGTGGCTGCGTCGAGGGATGTCTAGGATGAGTCGGGCGGAGGCGTTCTGGATGCGTTGTAGTCTTTTCTGTAGCTTGGCTGTGGTTCCGGCGTAGAGGGTGTTTCCGTAGTCCAGCCGGCTGGTGATGAGGGCCTTGGTGACCGTCTTTCTGGTTTCGATCGGGATCCATCGGAAGATCTTGCGGAGCATGTGAAAGCATGAAGAGGAGACGGCGTTGACTTGTCTGGTCATCGAGAGGGAGGAGTCCAGGATGAAGCCCAGGTTGCGTGCGTGGTCTGTCGGCATGGGGGCGGTGCCCAGGGCTGGGGGCCACCATGAGTCGTCCCAGGCGGTGGGTGATGGCCCAAGGATGAGGACTTCCGTCTTGTCTGAGTTCAGTTTCAGGCGGCTGTTCTTCATCCACTCGGCGACGTCTTTCATCCCTTTGTGGAGGCTGGTTCTGGCGGTGTCGGGGTCTCTGGTGAGGGAGAGGATCAGCTGGGTGTCGTCGGCGTAGGAGATTACTTAGTAGCAATGTACCCATTATAACATGAAGACCATCTATACAATATGTCCTTTAATACATTATTTGACATTTGCAGTTTAGATGATTACTCTATAAATGACAAAAGTGTATGTATCATGCACTAATGTTACATGTATATTCTATTTAAATGTAGTTCTTAGACATACTTACACCTGATAATTTAAAGATTTTATTGTATGCCACACGTAAGAGGACCTTAATGTACAGACTGATCATATTTATTTGTGTTTAAATGTGCAACACGCATATTAAATGTGCACTATTGAGTTAACGTTTTAAGTTGTCGTTGGTAGGCCTGATTAATGTGCTGCATAAAATATTGTTTTCCATTTTCTGTTATCATGACATTTCTTGCAGACATTCACACGCATTGTTAGTCGAAGAATAGATACATTACTGTACTAGTAATAGAGAAAGAGAAAGAGCTTGGGGAGAAGACCTTGATGAAAGAACATGGAGAGCCGGAGCATTAACTGAAGTGCCTATTCTGCAATAGTGAAACCTGTCCTGTGTGTGAAAAGACGATGCTGTACCCATGTCTAGTGTGGGACTTTTGATGGATGTTACAGTCCACAGCGTGAGAAGTGGAGAAAGACAATAGACCCCTGAGGATCAGGCCCGGACTGGCCACAGCGGGCACCGGGCAATCACCTGGTGCGCCGCAGGGGTGGTGGCCGGTTTTGGGCCCCTGGGGGCCGTTTTTGTTACAGGGCCGTTTTTGCAGCATAGCTGCAAAATCGGCCCTGTACCAAAATCGGCTGAAAACCGGTCCCGGCAAAGAGCTCTGTGGCACCTCCAACCCCCCCGAGTGGGGAGGGGGGCCGGCCGAGCACTTTGCCAGGGCCGGTTTTGGTTCCCAGTCCGGCCCTGCTGAGGATGCATGCAAAGGGGGTGTTGTACTAGAAGACTCTTGTGTGTTATAACTTAGTGTTCACCTAGATACCTGACAGATGCTTTCTTGATGCATTTGAGACTCCTTCAGAACTCTTTCTGAACCTTTTGAGACTCTCACTTTCCCTTGGAATTTGAGAGTTTTAGACCTCTATGCTACCACTTGATTCTTTGCTGAGTGTGGCTTAAGCTAACACTTATTCCTTTGACCCAAGAAGACTCTTGACCCAGCTACTGCAATGCTGCCACCTTCCTATTTCTCTAGACTGCCCTATTCTTCCAGATTTTCCCTTTTTTCCTAATTTACAATCCTGTTATAGTTCTTTCATTTATGGAATTTTCTCGGCTAGTGACTGTTAGATACAATCATCCTCTTAGTTGGACTTTAATCTAGATGTACACATGTGCAGGAGAAAACAGAAAACTCTTCTCAGAGCATCAAATCTTACTGCTTATCCTTTGTATTGCTGTTACTGAATTACTGGTTTGTTTTGTATTAGTCGGCCTCAGTTTCTTCCAGAGGTTGGGCTTCCCTGTTCTTGTGCCGTATTTTTACATTATAGTTCTGAGATTTTTGTACCCTAATTTGACTGCTAACTTGCAAGAAATCTATTTAACCATAGTCCCTGATTCCTGGTTTAATGTGTAGCAAAATGGGTTACACCGTTAATTGAAATTGATTTGATGTAATGTTAACTCCCATCACCTCTCAGTCAAAAAAAAGGTCAGTCGGAGGACCAAAGGTAAGAAAGTGGGCCCAGGAAATGCTGGAACAGTTATATGAGTTACAAAATGGCGGCACATGTGGGCGGCATACTGCCATCTCTCACAAAGAGGTTTACGTTTAATTTCAGCTGAGCTCGGGATCAGAGACTTGTCTTTGGGGAAAAAATATTGTTTCCATTAAAAACAAGCATTTACAATGCAATAGGTCTCGCAGCATTAAAGTTTGAGTTATTGGCATTGTGTATGACAATGCCAATAGCTATAACATTTGCAAATGTGACACCTATAGCATTTGTAATGCAATATGAGTTGTATTTACATGACTTAGATGTATTGATATTACAAATAACAATGGCTTTTCATTTTTTTAATACTTAAATAAAAGTTATTGTAATTGAGTTGGTGGAAGGGTGAAGTGGGTCGTGTCCCCGAGTGATGTGGTGGTGTCCCGAGTGATGTGGTGGTGTCCCCGAGTGATGCCCCCGAGTGATGTGGTGGTGTCCCCGAGTGACGAGTGGTGCCCCTGAGTGATGTGGTGGTGACCCAGAGTGGTGTGGTGGTGTCCCCGAGTGAAGTGGTGGTGTCCCCGAGTGAAGTGGTGGTGTCCCCGAGTGAAGTGGTGGTGTCCCCGAGTGATGTGGTGGTGTCCCCGAGTGATGTGGTGGTGTCCATGAGTGAAGTGGTGGTGTCCCCAAGTGATATGGTGGTGTCCCCGAGTGATGTGGCGGTGTTCCCGAGTGATGTGGTGGTGTCCCCAGAGTGATGTGGTGGTGTCCCTGAGTGATGTGGTGGTGTCCCCGAGTGATGTGGTCGTGTCCCCAGAGTGATGTGGTGGTGTCCCTGAGTGATTTGGTGGTGCCCCCAGAGTGATGTGGTGGTGCCCCCAGAGTGATGTGGCGGTGCCCCTGAGTGATGTGGCGGTGCCCCTGAGTGATGTGGTGCATGGCAGTGGTGGTGTCCGTGTGTGCATGGCAGTGGTGGTGTCCGTGTCAGTTCTGTATGTTTGGACTGCAGCACTGACTTCAGCACAGTGACCACATCTGATAAGGTTTGCATTATGGACCCTACAGAAAACAGATACATTGTGGAGACAGTACACATACAGCACGTCGAAGCAAGTCCAACATCCGTTTACTTCTGAAGGAGTATACCATCCTTAGGGATGTGTTTACACGTTTGCATCTTCTATAATTTGAGCTGGAGACAAGCTCTCAGAGCAAGCCACTTGGCGAACTGTTTCAGCACTTCAAATAGCCCCCCGCATGTGAAATTAAACCTGCCAAGCACCAGGAGGCCATTCAAAACATACACACTGAAAGAAAAGATAGGACGAGTGTGCAACCACAGCAGATGACGCCTAACTCCTAGAGTTGGGTGACACAGTACGAGTCTGTGGGGGATGAGGACTAACATTTGAATGTAATCTTCTCCAAAGGAAGGGCAGACCAAAACTTTAAATTGTGACGTGGAAGCAACAACGCAAGTTAACCGGGGTACAGCTGGAAGCTGCTAGGGGCCGTAGGTAGGAATGTTATGTCTTTGAGATAACCATTAACTATGGGTAAGGTTCATTAAGGTTGGTGCTGTCGGTCTCTAGGACAGGTCTGTGGGGTGGAAGTCTGTCTGTCAGAGGGTGGTTGGCGGCTGTGGAAGGGGCTCTGTCTGTGAGCAGGTGCCATCTCCCTGTGAGCAGGGATGTCGGTGAGGGTACACGTGAGGCGAGGCCTGTAGTGAGGGACGGGGTCCGGTGTGGCAGGAGTGATGCGTCTGGGTATCTTTGGTGAGACAGGAGTGATTTGCAGTCTACGAAGGTGTTCGGGGACATGTCTGTGGTGCGGCAGCTGTCAGTTGGGACAATACCCGTGCTGGTACATTGGTGCTGCGGAGTGCTGCTATCTTTGGAAGAGATTTGTTGTCTGAGAGCGGAGGCTGCTGTTTGTTTGGGGTCCTGGTGGTGGTGTCTGTGCTGTGGGACGGTCTATCTATGGACAGTCGCTGTCTGCAAGAGACTGCTGCCAGAGGCGGACAGGGCGGCTGTCTGCAGCAAAGAGGGTGCTTCTTGCACCCCATGTATTCACTTTGTCCGGCAAGGCAGGCCAGTTAAGTACTGTGTATAGTTTATATAGGAGTGTCTTGGCTGGGTTCTGCGGGCTTACTGCAGGTCGGGGGGGGGGGGGCAGTTGTATAGGAAGAGGTTGGGTCACTGCGTGAAGGGTTACAGGGCTGAAGGGGGATGCGATTGGGGAGAAGGTGTTTGTTCTAAGTGGAAATGTTGTTTTGGTAGAAGTGTAGGTGGAAATTAAGGGGACTCAGTGCTCCGGGGTGTACGGTGCGTTAGTACTAGGAGGCGCTATGTTTGCTGGGCGCAGACACGTTGAGGGGTCAGCGCACCCTGCTCCCTCCCACCCACCTCACCCCTTCATTCTCGGTCCTACCTGCTCCGGCCCCCGCTTTTCCCCCCAGTCTGCGCGGGCTCGGGGGGCGGCTGTGCGGGCTGAGTGCGGCTCCGTCCTTGGAGGGTCTCCGGTGGGGGCTCGCGGCTGGTCCCGGGGGCGGGGAGGGTCCTTAGGGGTGGTACTGGATGGCCGCTCCAGGTCCTCGGTCCGAACTCAGGAAAGTTTTTTGCGGCCCCACCGGTGGGAGGAGAGACGTGTTGGCATGGCTCCACCCCCATGCAACCACACCGCCTCCATGCCGCCGGCCCTCCCCTTCGATCCGGCCCTCCCACTCATCTCACCGACGATCGGCCCTCCCGCCCCGGGACGTCCCTCTCACACTCCCTCTGCTTCAGACTGGCCCTGCCCCCGACCATCCCATACCCCACCGGCCCCGCCCTGACCGGCCCCCTTCCTCTCGCCACCATCTAACTGGTCGGCCCCAGCCAGGCCCCTCCTTCAACGGGGAGCCCGCCTCGAACCCATCGCCCCTATTTGGCCACTATCCGCGTCTAACTACTACTCCCAAGTGTCATCCGACTTTCGGGCGGTCATCAGCAGGGTAGAAAGTAATTGTATGCATCACAGCGACAAAAAACCGTGCTGTCCCGGAACAGAATGTGCCAACAATGACTGTACAGCCGTAAGTGGGCCGTCGTTCCAGGAAGTACACGTTTTCAGATTATTAATATAGCTGCTGCCTGTCTCTCGTGGCGAATGCCCCCGGAATCCCGCCACGGCCGCCCCGGAAGTCAGGCACGGTCGCCTGTGACGGGGGCGGGGCCACGTCTAGACCGGAAGAGGAGGCAGGCGGAGTCAATGCGTCTCGCGGCCCGGGGCTCCTGTGAGCGGTGTAGAGCCCCGGGGCCGCGCCAGCAGGAGGTTGGGCGCCGCGTGCTGAGAGCAGAGTTCCCGACATTGGCCAGGTAAGTTCCAAAAGGCTGGGGGGGCTTGGTGCACTTGTGTGTGTGTGTGTGTGTGTGTGTGTGTGTGTGTGTGTGTGTGTGTGTGTGTGTGTGAATGCTCGTGTGTGTATGTATGTGTGCGACGGTGACGGCGGGGGAGGGAGGGGGGCCTCGGTGCACTTGTGTGTGTGTGTGCGCGCGTGTGTGTATGTGTGAGGGGGGGTGTCTCTGTATGTATGTATGTGCGTGCGTGCATGGGCGCTTGTGTGTGTGTCTGTGTGTATGCGCATGCGTGTGTGGTGCTTGAGCTTCCCAGGAGACAGCGCCTGGCCACAGCGCGCGTTCCAGTTTCAAATCGCCTCCAAGGCGATGCGCGCGGCCGGCATTGTCTCCTGGGAAGCACAGTCGGCAACAAAAGATCTCTGGCGAGACACAGCGCTGACGCGCTGTGTTTTCGCTACGAGACCTAAAAATGCAAGGAAGAGAGGACGATTCTGATTCTGGCTGTCCTCTTTTGATTCACAGCTTAGGTTAGTTTACTGTTAACTTCTTTTCCCCGCATAGCCACTGCCAGGTGTTCTTTCGTGTGTTGCATCAAACTGCATGTCCAGGCCGAAAGGCAGCAGTTGTCGTAGATAAAGTATAAGTGGTTACAATAATGAGCTGAAGACTGGTGGAACTGTATTTAACTATGGTTGTGGCATATGGTATAGTGTTAAACACACGAATAAACAGAATGCTGCATTGCTGTGTCACCATAGGGTTACTTTCAGCTCAGAGAATCGTCGGAAACTGTTGTTTCCAAATGCCAAGGAGAGGCGGTTTCTCTTCTGTCCTGTCGTAATTCCTTTTTACACATTTACCCATTTACAAGTTTAAAAGTTTTTCAACTTTATTGACGAAGAGGAAAATCAAAGCTTGTTAAGTGTTCCATTTATCATGCTATTACACTGCGGTTAATTCGATTTATGTGATCTGCTTGCAAATATGAAGAAATAAAAAAATCTAAATGTCAGCATGGACAGTCGTGCGTGTGCAAAAGCACCCTTTGCCCACCCTTCTTTCAAAAATGGATTGGAGGGGAAAGCCCCCACCCCCTTCAACTCCACTTATAATGGTCGGGCTTCTTTCGCTCGCTTTGTAACACTCATCCCTAACTTTTACAACCCATCCCTTTCAGTCGCCACTTTACTTACATACACCATGGATACAGATGCTTTTGCAAAGTTTCTTGAAAATTCTATTCCAGGCTCCATTTGTGAATAGAAAAGCCAGAAAATCAAGCAGATTTTCTCCTACGTGCCAGTAAAGAATGGTGAGGCATGCCCTTTCTAACCAAGTTGAATTTCGACATAGTTTGAGGCTTTTGTGCAGAATTTCGGTGGCACCGAAAAGGTCCGTCCCTTCCCCCGCTGCTTCCAAAGAGATGTTTTTCGTATTTTGTGTCATTTCACTTCATCTTTTTTGTTGCTTCAAGTATTTTTGGCTTCAGCACCCTGTAGTTTTTTTTTCAGGCAAAGCCCAAAATGAAGGACAAACCATTTTTTTTTAATTTAAAAAAATCGTCTCAAATTTCTGTTTGAGTCAGGTGATTCCACCCACCTGCTTATTGTTTCAAAACCCCACACTAATACGCCCTAGGACACGCTTCCTAATTTGAACATCAAAGGCATTTTGAAACTCTGCATTGAATACATTAAGGATGTCAAACACTCAGCTTCAGTGTGTCACCTGCAGAAGGTATGCTCGGGGCACACAATCTTCAAAGGTTTCCAGCGTTCATTGGATTGTTTTCTGCATTTGAAAGCTATTGTCTGTCCTCAGGGTGACTCCTGGAAGCCTGCTGTGCTTGGAAATGTATACTCCTGCGTTTATTCTGTCTCTTCCGAAATGTTGGCATGGCAGCGGCTAGACTGGAATGAAAAATAAAATCTTACTAGATTATCCCTGATAGAAGTTGAAGTTGGGGAAATTTATAGAGCGCACGTATACCAAACAGGTTTCATGGCGCTAAACTCTTAGCGCTTCATTTATGGTTGGGAGGTGATGGGGCACCTGACAAAAAGATGTGCATCTCCAGGCCACTACCCTCTCGAGCTTCTGACTTGTATAGAGTAGGAAAAAGATGAAGCTCTGACAATTTTGCTGATCGCAACAAACATGCATATCAGTCCCAAGACGCACTGTATTGCATACCACGGTTGGCTGGATCCCTTGTCTTTTATTTTAATATTTATATAGTGCTTACTACCCCTGACGAGCAAGAAACTACGTAAATCAGTTCCACACCAGATTGTGTCTCACTTTTTTAAAGATGTTTTTAATGAAAAAATTCATCGTTATCCATTAATTTCCAATGGATTTATAAATGTATATGTATTCGTAGTATACTTCGCCACTAATACTGTGGACGCGTCGTTCTTCGTATTTCGTAAACCAACCACCACATTTTGGGCCACAGACTCTTCATGAGTGGCCTGCTGCAACACACAAAACAATATACATTTGACACAGGAACAAAGACAGTGTAGTTTAATGAATGTGAAAAATCATGTTGTAACGTGCCAAAAATTGTGTCCTCATGCAACTATTGTGAATCGTGACTCGCCATTCATTTCCGGGCGACCCTCTTGCGGTAACGGCTTAAAAATGGAACCGCTTTGTGCTTGGACCTTGTTCTATTTTTAAAATTTATGAAGAGTGCACTCAGGTTGGCAAAGGCTCCACCAGATCAAGGGACCCACAGTATGGAGGCCTACGGCGGGCTGGCATTGGGGGTCCCAGCACAATGTGCTGCCGCTCCTCAACAAGACGGGCAGAGATTGGTTGTCAGCGGGGCTGTGAACCCAGAGACACTTTGAGTTCCAGGTTGCGTGTTCAGATAAGACACAGAGCCCCGCCAATAAAAGGGAATGCAAGGTAGCGGGCGGGTCTATCGCTCCAGCCTGCTGCCTCGCAAGGATGCCGACTGCTCAGGGCCAGACTGGCTGCAGCGGGCAACAGGCGTTTTCCTGGTGGGCCAGAAGGGTGAGGGCCTGTTTTTGACTCATCGGGGCTTGTTTTGTTACTCAGGGCTGGTTTAGCAGCAGTGCAGCAATATCAGCCCCCTGTAACAAAAGCAGCAGTGGGTGCCGGAGCGTCTCAGTGGCACCCAATCCGGCGGTCGGTCCGGTGGAATTGTCAGGGCTGGTTTATGTTCCCTGTTACGGCCATGCCCCTGCTCCCTCTCCATTGACGAACAAGAAATGTCTTTGTTCTCTTCTTCTTTTTCTCTCCCCTCCAGGTACAGCACGCTCTGCTCTGCACAGTGGCAACTGCAGCACAGCCGCCTCCTGTCCGGGGGTTGTACAGGTTTGGGCTTTGCTCATCTGAACTGGGTACCAAGGTACTCGGTGGTGACTCCATCTGTGGATTGCGGTAGGTGCAGGTGAGGGGGTGATTGTTGCAAGGAGTAGTTATCGTTTTGGGGCAATTTCGGGAGTTGCAAACAGTGGTGGAGGCAGTGTAGGAGTTGCTAGTTTCTTATTGAGGTGGGCAACTATTGGCCAGACCACAAAAACAGCTTGCTGTAGTGTCATGATAACTCTGGGTGCCTGGTTATTGGTGACCCCCCATTGAGGAGCGGTATTTGTGGAATTTTAAGTTGAGAAAGCATTGTTGGAGTTTCTTTTCTGCAAAAACAACAGTTGATGGACAGAATGCAGAACAATGCCATACATTCACCCCAGTACAGAGAAATGGGCCTAAATCCATTGTTTTTATGCTCACCATGCCATTCCAGTTTGAACCCAGCCATATGTAAATCAGTTTTGACCCTGTGCCTCATGGGAACAGTCCAGCCCGAACTGCCAAACCAGGTCCTCCCCGGACTGGAAACAGGCATCCTAGGACCGGTTTCGGGCTTTCACCCGTTTCAGCCAGGATAGCTTGATTCCAGTGGCATGAAGAGCATGGGACCCACGTCTGAGCATAGCCGTCCCACTCGGGGTGACAAATGCAAAAACAACAGTTAATGGACAGAATGCAGAACAATGTCATACATTCACCCCAGTACAGAGATCTGGGCCTACATCCATCGTTCGTTTGCTCACTATGCCATTCCAGTTTGAACCCAGCCCAGGCGCACAACACCCATTGGACTCACAGGGCTTCAGCCCCCCGTCGTGTGTGGCAGCCCGAAATGAGACAGATCCCGGGCACACACACAGCCACACCCGAACGTTTCACAGGTCTTTAAAAGACCATTTGAATGTTAATTAGGCCTTGCTGTTGTTTCACACCTTGTTGGAGCCCCTGCAGCTCCACTCTGCCTACTGATTAAAGGTTCAGCCCCCCCGAATTTTTTTCTTAGCCCCCCTAAATTTGTCTCTAGATGCGCCTCTGACCCAGCCATATGCAAATCAGTCTTGACCCTGTGCCTCATGGGAACAGTCCAGCCCGAAATGTCAAACCAGGTCCTCCCTGGACTGGAAGCAAGCATCCTAGGACCGGTTTCAGGTTTTCACCCCTCTTCAGCCAGGATAGCTTGATTCCAGTGGCATGGAGAGCACGGAACCCACGTCTGGGCATACCCGTCCCCTTCGGGGTGACAGATGCAAAAACAACAGTTGATGGACAGAATGCAGAACAATGTCATACATTCAGCCCAGTACAGAGATCTGGGCCTAAATCCATAGTTTTTTTGCTCACCATGCCATTCCAGTTTGATCCCAGCCATATACAAATCAGTCTTGACCCTGTGCCTCATGGGAACAGTCCAGCCCGAACTGCCAAACCAGGTTCTCCCTGGACTGGAAACAAGCATCCTAGGACTGGTTTCGGGGTTTCACCCCTCTGCAGCCAGGATAGCTTGATTCCAGTGACATGGAGAGCACGGTACCCACGTCTGGGCATAACTTTCCCACTCGGGGTCACAAATGCAAACACAACTGTTGATGGACAGAATGCAGAACAATGTCATACATTCAGCCCAGTACAGAGATCTGGGCCTACATCCATCGTTATTTTGCTCACCATGCCATTCCAGTTTGAACCCAGCCATATTCAAATCAGTCTTGACCCTGTGCCTCATGGGAACAGTCCAGCCCGAACTGCCAAACCAGGTCCTCCCTGGACCAGAAACAAGCATCCTAGGGCCGGTTTCAGGGTTTCACCCCTCTTCAGCCAGGATAGCTTTATTCCAGTTGCATGGAGAGCACAGGACCCACCTCTGGGCATACCAGTCCAACATGTGGCACAGGGTCAAGACTGATTTGCATATGGCCAGGTCTAAACTGGGGTGGCATGGTGAGCAAAAGAATGATGGATTTAACCCAGATATCATGACTGGGGGTGAATTTTTGATTTGTTCTGAATTCCGTCCATCAATGTTGTGTCTTTTGCTTTCTCGCCCCAAGTGCACCAGGTATACCCAGACTTGGGTCCTGGGCTCACTGTGCCACTCACCAGCTGCGAGGGCCCACCCCAAGCCCCAAGCACTCCCCCTAACTACCCATGGAGGCTGCTGCAGTAACCGGAGACACCCATTTGAACCCAGCCACCACCTCTCAGCAGCGACAGTCCCTTGCAACACCTGAATCCCCCACCCCCTAGCACCTTCCAGGTGTGCCACCAAGGGTCTGGCCCTCTCCAAGTCATCACCATCTCTAGGACCCGTGAGGGCCCCTCCTAAAAGGGGGCAGACAACATCCCCACTCTAAGGAGCCACAGCAGCGTGCTCCCTAAATTACCCACCCAAACCGGGTGGGTAATTTAGGGAGCACGCTGCTGTGGCTCCTTAGACCAACTGTGCAGGTCCCACCATGGGCACAATCCCAACTGCTGTACACCTGTTTCTGTTCTGTACAATGCCACCGCCTGCCGTCAGTCCCATTACCACCATGACAGAGCCACACACTGTAACGTGGCCCGAATAACCTAGCTCTGGGGTCTGACCCACCCAGGTACCTTCCAGTGTGGGGGCATCCTGAACATCCATCATCCCAGTGTCAACCACTGTCTGACCCTGCACAACCCCTTTATGCCTGCCCTGTGTACAGACCCTATTCAGGAATGGGGATAATGCCTCCTTGGGAGGCACTCCTGCCCGCCATGGTCTCTGAACCTTGTCTACAGGCTCCACCTCCACGAGGGCTGTGACATCAATACAGCAATTGCCTCATCCATAGCATCATTTCTACAGACCAAACACTCCAAAAGTACCTCAGTCCTTGAGTGCCTGGCACCCTTACATGCACCTACAGACATCATTGTAGAGAAAGACAGGCAAAACAAATAGGCAATGTATATGCGCAGGTAGATCATGCAAAGAATCTGAGAGCCGCCTCTCACATCACCGCTCAGGCCTACAGAGCCCCCAATACCAGCTGCTAGCATCACAGAAGCCCGCCTTCCTGCCAATAATTGACCACTATATCAAACAAGCATTTGCAAGGCAATAGGTCTCGCATTAGGAAAGTTTGAGCTATTGGTATTGTAAATGACAATTTTTTTATTTATGTGTTGGTTTTGAAAATTGCGAAATTAATAGCTTTGTCATTTACAATGCCATTAGTTATAACTTTCGCAAATGTGACACCTATAGCATTTGTAATGCGATATGTGTTGTATTTACGTGACGTACATGTATTGCTATTACAAACAACAATGGCTTTTAATTTTTTTAATAATTAATATTCAAATAAAAGTTATTTTAATTTATAATGGCAATAGTTTAAACTTTTGTAAATAACGTTTGGGAAGATTATGTTCAGTGTATTTTATTGTGACGAAAATCCAAGAACAGAAGTGAAATATTAACATCTTTTTGTGACATTTGTAATAAAGCTTGAAACATGGAGAGAACATATTTGAACCAGTGATGCTGTGGTGGTGCTGAGTGATGCTGTGGTTGCGCTGAGTGATGCTGTGGTGGCGCTGAGTGATGCTGTGGTTGCGCTGAGTGATGCTGTGGTTGTGCTGAGTGATGCTGGGGTAGCGCTGAGTGATAATGTGGTGGTGCTGAGTGATGCTGTTGTGGTGCTGAGTTATAATGTGGTGGTGCTGAGTGATGCTGGGGTGGCGCTGAGTGATGCTGTGCTGGTGCTGGGTGGTGCTGTGGTGGTGCTGAGTGATGCTGTGGTGGTGCTGAGTGGTGCTGTGGGGGTGCTGAGTGATGCTGTGGTGGTGCTGAGTGGTGCTGTGGTGGTGCTGAGTGATACTGTGGTGGTGCTGAGTGATAATGTGGTGGTGCTGAGTGATAATGTGGTGGTGCTGAGTGATAATGTGGTGGTTCTGAGTGATGCTGGGGTAGCGCTGAGTGATGATGTGGTGATGCTGAGTGGTGCTGTGGTGGTGCTGAGTGGTGCTGGGGTGCCGCTGAGTGGTGCTGGGGTGGCGCTGAGTGATGCTGTGGTGGTGCTGTGGTGGTGCTGAGTGGTGCTGTGGTGGCGCTGAGTGGTGCTGTGGTGGTGCTGAGTGGTGCTGGGGTGGCGCTAAGTGATGCTGTGGTGGTGCTGAGTGGTGCTGTGGTGGTGCTGAGTGGTGCTGAGTGGGGCTGTGGTGGTGCTGAGTGATAATGAGGTGGTGCTGAGTGATGCTGTGGTGGCGCTGAGTGATGGTGGGGTGGCGCTGAGTGATGCTGGGGTGGCGCTGAATGATGCTGTGGTGGTGCTGAGTGGTGTTGTGGTGGTGCATCAATTTTGTGTCTTTTGCTTTCTCACCCTAAGTGCTCCAGGTATACCCAGACGTGGGTCCTGAGCTTACTGTGCCACTGGAACCAAGCTATCCTGGCTGAAGAGGTGTGAAACCCCAAAACCGGTCCGAGGATGCTTCTTTCTGGTCCAGGCAGGACTTAGCTTGGCACTTCGGGCTGAACTGTTCCCATGAGGCACAGGATCAAGACTGATTTGCATATGGCCAGGTCTAAACTGGGGTGGCATGGTGAGAAAAAGAATGATGGATTACCCCAGATATCTTGACTGGGAGTGAATGTTTTGATTTGTTCTGCATTCTATCCATCAATTTTATGACTTTTGCTTTCTCGCTCTAAGTGCGCCAGGTATGCCCAGACGTGGGTCCTGGGCTCACTGAGCCACTGGAATCAAGCTATCCTCGCTGAAGAGGGATGAAACCCCGAAACCGGTCCACAGATGCTTGTTTCCGGTCCAGGGAGGACCTAGCTTGGCGGTTCGGGCTGGACTGTTCCCATGAGGCACAGGGTCAAGACTTATTTACATATGGCCAGGTCTAAACTGGGGTGGCATGGTGACCAAAAGAATGATGGATTTACCCAGATATCGTGACTGGGGGTGACTGTTTTGATCTGTTCTGCATTCTGTCCATCAATTTTGTGTCTTTTGCTTTCTCACCCTAAGTGCACCAGGTATGCCCAGACGTGGGTCCTGGGATCACTGTGCCACTAGAATCAAGCTATCCTGGCTGAAGAGGGGTGAAACCACGAAACCGAACCTAGGATGCTTGTTTCCGGTCCAGGGAGGACCTGGCTTGGCAGTTCGGGCTGGACTGTTCCCATGAGGCACAGGGTCAAGACTGATTTGCATATGGCCAGGTCTAAACTGGGGTGGCATGATGAGCAAAATAATGATGGATTTAATCCAGATATCGTGACTGGGGATGAATGTTTTGATTTGTTCTGCATTCCGTCCATCAATTTTTTGTCTTCTGGAGTTTCTTTTCTGGCAGATCAGCATAGTTGGCTTGGGGCATCATAGTGTGCTGAATCTATTCATATTGTCTCCTTTTTTGATATATTGGTCAATTATTTGCAGGAAGGTGGGACTTCTTTGATGCTAGCAGCTGGTATTGGGGGGCTCTGTAGGCCTGACCAGTGACGTGAGAGATGTCACCGCCCTCGTGGAGGTGGAGCCTGTAGACAAGGTTGAGAGACCCTGGAGGGCAGGAGTGCCTCCCAAGGAGGCATTATCCCCAGTCCTGAATAGGGTCTGTACACAGGGCAGGCATAAAGGTGTTGTGCATGGTCAGACAGTGGTTGACACTGGGATGATGGATGTTCAGGATGCCCCCACGCTGGAAGGTACCCTGGTGGGTCAGACCCCAGAGCTAGATTATTCGGGCCAAGTTACAGTGTGTGGCTTTGTCATAGTGGTAATGGGACTAACAGCAGGCGGTGGCATTGTACAGAACAGAAACAGGCATACAGCAGTCGGGATTGTGCCCATGGTGGGACCTGCACAGTCAGACCTGGTGGGTAATTTAGGGAGCACGCTGCTGTGGCTCCCTAGAGGGGGGATGTTGTCTGCCCCTTTTTGGGGGGGGGGCCTCACGTGTATTAGTGATGGCGACGACTTGGAGAGGGCCAGACCCTTGGTGGTACACCTGGAAGTTGCTGGGGGTGGGGGATTCAGGTGTTGCAAGGGACTGTTGCTGCTTAGAGGTGGCGGCTGGGGTCAATCGGGTGCCTCCCGTTACTGCAGCAGCCTCCACGGGTAGTTAATGTTTTTTTTTTTTTTTTAAACCTTTATTTAAAAACAATGCACACAGCTATTCAGCCTTACATCCCGGAGACGAGGCAGCAGAGTGAGACAAAAGGATCTAAGTGCAAGAATCAGTACATCAGAACGAATGAAGGTTGATTTTAAAGTTTTATACAAGTAATGTAGAAGAGAGGAAGAAAAAGGAAAGAAAGTGCCGAAACTGGGGTAAAGAGAGAGGCAATGGAATGTAGAGTACAGTGAGGCGTAATGAGGGGGTCAAGAGGGCACAGTGAACACAGATATGTCCAGCGGAGTATAACACTAGGAATGGGGAGGGAGGGAAACACAGGATAGCAGCATAAAAATCTACAGTTGGAGTCACAGGCTACGGTGATGTGTTCCTCCTGTGGAGCGGGGTCTGGAGGTACGCAAATGTCCCCTCTGTATTCATTCCAAGCCCCCCACATTTTCTGCCACTTTTTAGGTTTACCCCTGGTAACATACACGGTCTTTTCCCGGAACATACACCAATCCATATTGGCCTTCCACTGTACAACCTTCGGAGCCGTTGTAGCTCCCTATTTCTGTGCGATGTCCCGTTTAGCTATCATATTACCAAGGGTCTGGGCCACGTTGTGATCTGTCGGACCCCAGATGTTCAGAAGGCATCTTCTGGCTTCCGCATGCACTGCCACCCCAGTCACCTCGCTCATAATCGAGTGCACACGTCGCCAGTAGGAAGTTATTGCAGGACATTCCCATAGAATGTGCATGAAGGTGGCAAGGGCGCCACAGCCACGCCTACAGAGGCCATCGACAGAGTAGCCCATGTGCACAAGTCTGGGACCAGTGACATAAACTCTGTGCAAGATTTTGAGCTGCACCAGCCGAAGACGGGAGGAGATAGCAACCTCCTTAGGGGAGGACACCGCACTCTGCCAATCTTCGTCATCAATCTCTACCCCATCTCGCACCCATTGGTCCCTCACACCCAGGAGGAGATCTGTACGGACGTTGATGAGTTTCTTGTATGTCAATGAAATGGCACTGTCTGGCATATGGCCGTCCAGCACCCTATCTTCCAAAGGAGAACTGTCGGGGATCACCTTCCCCTCCGGCTTGGCAGACAGCAATGCATGTCTCAGCTGAGCATACCGGAAGAATTCCGTTTCACCCAGCTGAAACTCTGCTTGTAACTGGGCGAAAGTTTTAACCTCGCCACGCAGCAACATGTCCTCCACCCTGGAGATGCCAATTAGGTCCCACTTATCAAAGCCCTTGGTATGCCATAATTTGCCCAGGATGTCCGAATCGTACAATGGGGTCACCTTCGTTAGTCTATCCTTCCATCCCTGCGCCTTAGTAATCGCCCTCCAAATATGGACCGCGGTTTTCGTTGGACCAGACATCCACCTGTCGAGAGACCTCGAGTAGAGTGCCCTGTGATACTTCCCGCCACCAAGCAGCCATCTATCCATGGCATACCCCGGGTTGTCCACCTGACCGTACAAACCGTGATTAATAGCCGCTAACTGGGAGGCCCAGTAATACCTCCGCACATCAGGCAATGCTATCCCTCCATCGTACCACGGTAGCGTGAGCTTCGTGATAGCGATGCGAGGGCGGCCATCCCAAAGTAGGGCGCGTTGTAGGCTCTCGATCTCACCGAAGTATCGAGCTGGGACCGGGTCCTGGGTATTTTGTAGGGCGTAGAGAAACCTGGGCAAGGACATCATTTTACACAACGCCGCGCGCCCAAGCAGGGAGAGCGGGAGTTTGCGCCATCCCTCTACATCACGCCGGAGGCGGAAAAGAGGGGGAAGCAAGTTGTGCTCATAGCGCGCCTTAGAGTTAGTGGAGATATAGATCCCCAAATATTTGAAGCCCTGGCTCGCCACCTGTATGCAACAACCCCTCGGAAGGCGAGGCGCTCCCCCCTTCAGGACATACAAGTATGACTTGGACCAGTTAATAACTAGGCCGGAATACCGACCGAAAAGTCGCAACACGTCACAGGCCACAATAAGGGATTTGCAGGGGGGGTGAGATACAAAAGAATATCATCTGCGTACAGTGACACTCGGTCCTCGAAGTCAGGGGCCCATCTAATACCATGTAGGTCGGGGTGGCTACGTAACCAGGCCGCCAGCGGTTCAAGCGCGAGTGCAAACAGGAGGGGCGACAAAGGACAGCCCTGCCTGGTGCCCCTCTGAAGAAGATCAAAAGGTGCAGAAACTCGACCGTTGACAGCTACGTTAGCCAACGGTCCGGCATATAGAAGTTTGATCCACCTCACAAATTCCGGGCCAAAACCGAGCTTCGCCAACACTGCCCACAGGTAACTCCACTCGAGGGAGTCGAAAGCCATTGTGGCATCCAGCGACGCCAGGACAGCCGGCTCCTCAAGCATATGGGCCCTAGCCAGGGCACCGTGAAGTCGACGCAGGTTAAGAGCAGTGTTGCGGTGTGGAATAAAGCCCGACTGGTCCGGGTGTACTAAGTCACCGATGACGCCAATCAGACGGTTGGCGAGCATTTTGGCTAGAATCTTAGGCTCCGCGTTCAAAAGAGAGATGGGGCGATACGATCGGCACAAGTCTCTTGGCTTCCCTTCCTTATGGATAACCACGATGGTGGCCAACCTCTGGTCAGGGGGAAGTAGGCCAGCCTCCCGCGCCTCCAGGAACATATTCCGCAAATGCGGGGAAACTACATCCGGTTTGATCTTATATAGCTCTACCGGAATGCCGTTAGGGCCAGGCGCCTTGCCAGACCTCATGGAACGAATTGCGAGTGCAACCTCGTCCACGGATATATCCCTGTCTAGGTCATCTCGATCTGCGTCCGACAGGCAAGGGAGATCGATATCCGACAGGAAAGTACCCGAATCGGCCTCAGACCGATCCGAGACAGAGGCATAAACGCCCTGAAAGTAATCTGAAAAGGACTCAGCGATGGCGCTCGGGTCAGTGACTAACACTCCATCCTCTCCCAGTATCTCGGGGACGACACAGCTGGCCCTCTCTTTCTTATCAAGCCAGGCCAGCAACTTTCCCGCCTTGTCACCAACGTCGTAAATCCGACCCTGCTGTTCCCTGCCCAGGACGAGAGCAGCGTCAGTGGCAAGGTCACGATACTCCAATTGTTTAAGGGAGAGGTTATGTAACAGGTCGGGCTCAGGGCCCGCCTCCAATCGGGAGTCTAGCTCCATGATCTCCTCCTCGATACGCACCATGTCGGCGTCTCTGTTCCTACGGGCTTCCGCTATGAGAGTAAATGCCTCACTCCGCAAGACCGTTTTAAAAGCCTCCCACAAAGTGGCAGCCGATGTAACCGACCCCACATTCTCGGTGAAGTTCGATAGCCTTGGCCAGGAGACCACGAGTCTTGGGGTTTCGGAAGTACCATGGATTGACCACCACCGGTCTCTCCGATACGACAATATTAAAGTCGAATGAGACCCACAGCGGGGAATGGTCCGAAATACCCCTCGCCAAAAAACGGGCTTCAGAGATCGCCGGTGCATGAGCTGCCAAGGTAAGGACGTAGTCGATCCTGGAGAGACTACCGTGAGCGCCAGAATGAAATGAATATTGGCCCTGTGTGGGATGTAGGAGTCTCCAGCAGTCGACCAACCCCATAGTGTCAAGAAAAGTGGGCAACCACATTTGCGAGCTTCGGAGGTCTCTAGGCGGATGTCTGTCCAAGGAGCCGGAGTAAACAGAATTAAAGTCACCCCCCACAATGAGCAACCCTGCTGGCAGATTCAAAATGGCGCTACCAAGGTCCTGGAAGGTGTTATTTTGCAAACCCGGAGGAACATAAACCGAAACCAATGTCAAGGCACGCCTTTCCCAACGCCCTGCAACGGCTGCGTACCGCCCCCTCTCATCAACAATAGTGGAGTCAATCTCAAAAGGGAGGGACGTACGCACCATAACACCCGCCCCCGGGAACCCCAAATGAGCCACCATTCTGAAACCCTTCCTGTTGAGCGCTCTACACGTATTCCCTACCAAGTGTGTCTCCTGCAAGAGAACAATATCAGGCATATGTCTTTTAAGCAGTTGCAATACCACCCCTCTTTTAATACGATCACCCAAGCCATTGACGTTCCAACAAAGAACTTGCAATTTCCTACCCCCCATCGTCGTGTCCCAAGTCCTCACCAACCCCCAAAAGCCTCAACGACAAATGAAACAAGACAGAGCATATGACCCATTGCCTAAGTGAAAGAAGAAGGAAACAAAGAAAACACACAAAACCGTCCCCACCGCCACCCCCCACCCTGCACCCCTGCAGCAGACTAAAAAGCCCCCCCAACCAGCAGTGTGCCTGTCGCCCCATAAACTAAGCTACAAAAAAGTCCCTAGAGGAGTAAGGAACCCCCGCAGTCCCCCCCTGCCACCCTCCATGCGAGAATAGGATATTCCAAGTAAAAGTGCAACAGCTTGGCATTATCAGTCACAGTCAACGGGCACACCAACCGCTAAGGCAGTGCGGGAAGCTCTATTCCTGAAGATCAGGGCCACCAGAGGCGCCTTCGGAGTGTTCCTCCTGTTCTTCTCGACGGTGCGGCAAAGTGTCCAGCCAGTCACTCGCAGTCTCAGGCATATCAAAGAACAGGGCTCGGCCATCACGTTCAACGTGCAGCTTAGCGGGGAACAGCATAGAGTACTTCAGCCCCAAGTCCCTGAGGCGCCGCTTTACCCCCGCAAAGCTTTGGCGCTGTCTCTGAACAGCCCTGGTGAAGTCCGGGTAGAAATTCACATCAGCGTTCTGAAACTTGAGAGGCCCATGTCGCCTCGAGGCCTGGAGAATCACATCCCGATCTCTGAAATTAAATAAACGGGCGATGATGGGCCTCGGCGCAACACCCGTCTTCGGAGGGCCGCCAGGTATTCTGTGGGCCCGCTCCACCGAGAAAAAGTGACTGAGACCTGCTGGAGCTAGATGGGTCTTTACCAAGTCCTCAACAAAGAGGTCGACGGCCGCTTCCTCCGCACCCTCCGGCACACCAATGATGCGCACATTTTGCCGCCTGGCACGTCCTTCGAAATCCTCCAGCCGCCTCGAGAACAGGTCATTAACCAACCGCAAGGTACGGACCTCCGCTTGCAGGTCTGAGATATCGGTCGTGAGGCTGGAGGTCTTGATATCGAGAGATTTCACTCGATCATTAGTTTTGCCCAGGTCGGCCCTGATCAAATTGAGATCGATAGCCAAGGTGTCCACCTTATGTGCCAGGACCTCGTGCTGCTTATGCATCTCAGTCCTGATGCTTGTGATAGCCCCCATGATGTCGCGTAAAGTGGGCTCCGACCCCTCGGGTGAGCTCGTGCGTAAGGAGTCCTTAGACTGGGCGACTACAGAGGGCGAGGTCCTTTGTTGGGCGTACCGATCGATCTTATTTGTCTGGGGTTGGATCGTCTTCCTGCTAGCCCGGTTCGCCGTCCTGTCGGGATCGCCCCTGCCAGCCATGTTGGGTCCGGAGAGAACAAAGGGCAATACGGCGAGGACACTGTGGGCACTCGAGTAGGCACAAAGCTTAGCTACCACGAGGGCCAAGGCAGCAATAAGCAACTCCGCGGCTACGTGCACTCCGCCAGCAGGAACAGAAGACGCTCACTCCGCATATCAATCATGCACCGCGTCGTCTCGATCATCGGCCATCTCCGGGACAATGGCGCATCCCTGGCACAAAGTACAACACAACATAACTTTGCCAAGAAATGTCAGATTTAGAAACGGAAAGCGGATCCCGTGTCTGTGACCATTCGCCAATTGGACTCCACCACCGTGGATCAGGATTTCTTCCAGGATATGTGCGGAGGGTCAGAGGGTCTGCGGAGCTCCGAGCTTACGCGGCCATCTTGCTTGCCCGCGAAGCTCCTCTTACGGGTAGTTAATGTTAAGGTTAAAAGATTTCTAAAGCGCATGGCTGCCCGCAAGCGTCCCAGCGCTGACAGAAGATCAGGCGAGAACAGGAGAAAGAAGTTACGGAAACAGCCAAGTCTTTAGAAGTTTCCGGGAAGGCAAGAGATTGGGTTGGGCACGGAGATCAAGAGGGAGTGTGTTCCACAGTTTAGAAGCGTTGTAAGAAAAACGCCGGCCTCTAGAGCGCGACCTCTTGATCCTGGGTGGCAAGGTTAGGTGGGTGTTGGAGGATCGGAGGGTTCTGGAGGTAGTATAGGGAACAATGAGGTCTTTAAGGATAGGGGGGGCTTTTCCGTCGAGAATTTTGTGGGTTAGGCAGAGGGCCTTGAACTGCACTCTTTGCAGGACGGGCAACCAGTGCAGTGCTCTGATGGCCGGTTTGGCCGTGCAACGATTCTTGGTGTCAGTAAGAATCCAGGCGGCAGCTAGTGAGGCATTGATCAAGTTCACCATCGAAGCAAGGATGATGGGTGCTACCTGTTAGTTCTTGACTGGGGCTGGGTCACGCGGAGAGCTACTCTTAAGGGATTGGAGGATGGGAGATAGGATGTCCTCACTGATGGGGGTGAACATGTCTAGTCCTGTATTCAGGTTCCGGGCCTGCATCAGGCAGGGGTGTGGAGGGTCCACAGGAGTGAGAGGGGGGAGTTGGTGGGGGATGTTTTGGATTTTTTAATCAAAATAGGTGGCTAACTCGTTGCAATGATTGTCCAAGAGATAATTTGTGCATATATGCTCCAGGGTTTTTAGGAATTTTTTGCAATTTGAAAGGTTTCTCTGGACGAGCAGGATACAGGACTAATTTTTTCATTGAAGAAGGCTGTTTGCGCAATATTTAGTGCTTTTTTATAATTGAGGATAGCCAGTTTATAATCCCTCTTGCTGTTAGGATCAAAGTCTTTCCTCCACACTCTTTCAGACCTCTTACAGAGTTTTTTTAGGAGGCGGACCTCGTGTGTGAACCATGGAGAGGTAGGTTTTTTCCGGGGTTTTTAGATACGTTTTTTTGGGGAGGACAGTATCAAGAGAATTTTCAATCCAGGAGGAAAACTCGACATCCGCTGTTGAGGGATCGGTTTCATAACTAGGCCTAGAACGCTCCAGGACCTGCTTCCATTTGCCAATATCTAGTTTGGCCCAGGGACGAGAGAGTCTACCCGGAGCTTGGTTGGGAGGTGGAGTGGTCGAGATCCACCAGCTAAAGGGGATAAGCAGGTGGTCGGACCAATGTAATGGAATGGGTGCTCTCACTTTGAGGTCAGAAATGTTGCAGAAGATGGGATCAAGCAGATGCCCAAGAGTATGCGTGGGTTGGTCGTTCTGTAGGTGGAGTTGATGGGCTGCCAGGTCTAAAAGCAGTTCTGAGGCATTATTGTCCTTACTATTATCGAAGTGGACATTAAGGTCCCCTAAGATTAAAAAATTGGGCAGGGTGCTGGCCATGGCCAGGGAGGATTCCAGGAGGGAACTGCAGAACTGTCCCAAAGCCCCTGGGGGGTGATAGATAAGAACTCCCGAGAGCGAGTTACGTGGGGACATTTGGATGGTGAAGTGCACATTTTCACAGTCCGAAGGGGGGCTGTCGTGAAATCTGCACGAGAGATGGTCTCTGTAAATAATAGCTATCCCTCCTCCCCTTCCCTTGACTCGGTCCAGGTGTTGTATGAGGAAGCCATGAGGCAATGCTTTTACAATGTCTGGGTCAGAGTGAGGGGCGAGCCATGTCTCAGTGAGAAACAGAATCTCCAGTTGATGCCCTTCTAGGAGCATATGAATTTCTTGGGCATGTTTGGGCAGGGATCTGCAGTTAATCAAGGCCATGTTGATGACCGTCTGGGTAGAGTGATCGGTCTTGGCGGAGGTAAGTTTGAATGGGCAGTGGAGACAGTGGGTGCGAGGACACTCACCTCTAATGGATTGAGTGCATAGGGACTGAAGGGGCTGATTGAGTTGGCACAATAGTTCCCTGGAATAAGTTAGCCTCCTCTCATGGGAAGAATCTATGGTGCCTGGCCCTAGGCCCATCCTGGCGCGGACGGGCGCAGACGGGCTTACCTCTGGCGCACTTCCGGTGCGCCAACGGCGCGCCCGCTGCGCGTCCGGCGGGGAGGGGTCATTTTGTAGTGTGAGGGCCCAAATCACCCACAACACTAGAGCGCCGACCGACCTTCCCAAGATGGCGGCTGTGAAAAGCGCTGTTTTTCCTGCCTAGTAGGCGGTCCAGGAGACCATAAATCGGCCACCAGCGGAGCGCGAGGTATCGGGGGAGTCACAAGGAGGTTGGCGGTAGGAATAAGCTTTTGTTTTAAAAAACTGTGTCTAACTCACACAGCATTCAAGGTGAATGTCAAAACAAGTTAAAATAGGTCACAAGAAATAACAATTCGAACAATTTTAAAATAAAGCCCGTGGCTACCGGCTTCCGCCTCAGGAGTCGCGAGTTTCTGTCAATGAGTCTGCCTGACAGTCCGCCCTATATGTAGTGTGAGGACCTAAATCGCCCACAAGTCAGGGGGAGCAATTGGGGCTTGGAGTGGTTCCTCGCCAGATCTGGTTAAGGCATTGTTTTTTTCTGTAAATTGAATCGTTTTCACTTGGGGGAATCGTTTTAACTTGGGGGAATCGTTTTTAACCTGGGGGACTGCACTCAACGTGCAGCTTAATCCTACCTCTGCACCTTGCTCCTTTACACAACCGGTCCCCAGTCCGCCACAGCGGATAGCTGATTGAAGCGGAGGGACGTGGCTCCTCCCCCCTACCTTCCCTAACTTCCTGGGGCAGAACTCTATTACTCAGGATGCCTGACCAGACGCGCAGCAGATGCGTGCAGAGGGCGCCCCGAAGGCGTGCCAAAGGCAAGCCCATCCATGCCCCTACGCGCCCGGTCGGGCCAGGGGCCATAACCCCTGCAACTCGCCTTCCTTAACGGAAGCAGTATGAGGAAGAAGAGCTACTCAGCCTAGTAGGCCAGATAGGAAATATATGTAAACATTCCTTCTCACCCACCAGCGACCCCCTTGGATGCCCTCACTGCAGATTTCAACTGACAACAGACTCCCACACGTACTCTACCAAACCCAGAAAATATAAAATGTTCCTGCTAAATGGCAGGTCACTGCCCAAACATACGGCAGAAATCTCTATCCATCTCGAAGAAGGAAGGCCAGAGGTCGTGTTTCTGACAGAAACATGGCTCACACCTAGTTCTGACCCTGGCCTTGTTCAGACTCCCCCCTCCCCCCGGTTATTCCATACAGAGGCTGGACCGGCCCACAGGGAAAGGGGGCGGGATATCTATTATCTCTAAAAACTTTTTGACCTGTCAGATGACTAGCAGCCCTGTTCCAGACTGTGACAACGCCATTTTGTCCATTGAATTCTTCCCAGCGCTCAGCGCTCACTTTCTCAGGTATCGGCCCCCGGTCCCTCAGTGGAATCTTGTAACTCCCTACCCGATCTGGCAGCAAATCTGGCTAGTACATCGGCCAATTTCACTTTAATGGGGGAGTTCAACCTCCACTTTGATAACCCACTACAGATGGCGGCAACCCAAATTACAGAGGATCTGGCGGCCTATCAGCTCATACAAAAAGTCAGTAAGCCCACACACATCAAAGGGCATCTACTAGATTCCATCTTCTCAAATCTGAAGGACCTTATGGGAGAGAAACCTACCCCTGTCCCATTGTCAGATCACTTTCTCATACCTTTTACCTGGTCCCTGCTCCCCACGGTCCTACATATGAAACCTATCAACTCTAAAACACTGGACCACAATATTAGAAGAAACTAGACCGGTGTCTTCTTTGGATCCTGTCACGGCCAATGAAAACTTCAACAATTGGATCCAAGAATCACTAGATATGCTCATTCCTGTAAAACGGACGCAAACTAAAATAGGAAGTAACCGGAAACCACGGTACTCAGCCAAACTTCAGATCCTAAAACAAACTTGTAAAAAGCTTGAGAGAGATTGGAGGTAAAACTTCTCTATTGATAGGAAACTTAAATATAGAGAAGCCATCAATTTATACAAATCCGAAATCAAAATAGCCCAGGCAACCTTCTATGAAAATAAAATCCTATCAGCAACCAACTCCGCCCGTGAGATCTTTTGTATTCCCAAAACCCTCTCCAGAGTTCCCCCTCCCCCAGTTATCCCTGACACCTCAGGTGCACTTTGTAACTACTTAGCGGAGTTCTTTTGCAATAAAATTGAAACCATTTTCACCTAATTTCCCTCTATTAAAGATTGTACACTATCCCTCCACACTCACAGCAATCAGCCTTTTCTGGAAACTATCCCGGTGATGGAAATGCCAGTACTAGAAAGCCACCTGACTCAGGTAAAAAGTGGGTCGCCCAAAGATCCAGCCCCTTTAAAGATACTGAGGGAGGTGGCAGGAGTTGTTCCCCAGTTATCCTAGAGCTGAATAATACCTCATTTTCCACTGGAGTGGTCCCTCCCCTATGGAAGGAAGCTATGGTAAAGGCACTTTAAAAAAAACCTAGACTTGATCCTTCTACTTTAGGAAATTACCGCCCCATTTCACTGCTCCCAGGGGTCCGCTAAATTGCCGAAAAATACATCAATTTGATACTGTCTTCTTTCCTAGAGACCCACAAACTTCTCCACCGGTCCCAGACAGGCTTCCGACCTCTATAGGGAACTGAAACTGCTTTGCTCTCAGTCGTGGAGGAGTCAAGAAAGATAGTGGACTCTGGAGGCACCACTGTGGTCCTTCTCTCGAACCTCAGCGTGGCCTTCGACACAGTAAACCATGATATCCTGGTCCATAGACTCAGAAAACTGGGAGTTACCGGAACTGCTCTGTCATGGCTACAGTCTTTCCTGAGTAACAGATCCTTTCAGGTCTTTGACAACAAGGTGAACTCTAAGCAGATGCCCATTTGTTGTGGAGCACTGCAGGGATCATCCCTGAGTCCCACCTTATTCAACGTTTACAGGTGCTCCCTAGCAGAGGTGGTATTACCTTTTGGAGTACACATAGTCACCTTATGCAGATGACACACAACTTGTGATTGGACTTAAAACAGCTGAAAGTCCACCCCCCCAGTCTGCGCCCATGCTTAGAAGAAATTGCCAACTGGATGAATGAGTCCAGAGCTACGGAGCATAGTTTCTCAAGACATGGTAGCAGTAGAGTTCCGTCAAAACAAAGTTAACCCAGATATCGAAGACTCAGTGACTACCTGGGCCACTAGGGAGATAGCCGCCAAGATCTTTGCCAACAGAGGATCGTTTGAGTGTTGGGGAATAACCCTGATACAACACATGCGACCTAGATATCCATACCCCCTTTCGAAAAGTATATCCAATGTAAGAGGGGAGGATCCAACAAGTTGTAAGCAGTCATCATGCCTACACGGTGCCCTATCAGCCTCACTTGAGAAAATCCTTGGAATAACAAACATCTACCCAAACCAGCCACACAAAGGAGGGCCTCCTAGCATCAACCAGGACTGGTCATGGATCCCGAAGATACTAAGCCAAAAGAGTACCTAAAACAGATACAACATTAGCTCCAGACATAAACATACAAGACAAATGCACGGATATAAATCACTTGGTTAAAATTAACATGTGCACCAGGAATACCCACGGATTTAGCAGCATGGATCAGGACCATGAGACTCAATCTTTTTTTCAAAAACACGATATTATTCTGTTACAAGAAACCTGGAACCTGTCACACCCCGCAATTCCGGGTTTTTCAGAACACCATATACTTGCAGAGAGAACGTCCAATTATGGACATCTTTGTGGAGGGCTATACATACTTATGTCTCACAGAAATTTATTTGGCTAACTGAGAATCTGGACGTGGGGTTGAATTGGGTCCAAGTAACAAAAATTACTAGAAAACCTCAGCAGCAACTTCTATTAATAAATGTTTACATTCACCCAGATCATTTAACCAAAAAAGAGAAAATGAATACACTTGTCAAACTCATAAAAGCTTTTCAGAAATCAAACTCCGAATGCCTGTTGATAATATCAGGGGATTTCAATTCCAAACTAACGAGCAACTGGACACTCACTCACAATCTGAAGACTAAATCACGAGACGAAAACAATCCGTTCTCATTGAGAAAACTACAAACACTGGGCCTAACAATTTTAAAAACGTCGAAAACAGGAACTCCAACGTCAGTACCAACATGTATGAGCGGCAAAGTCATGTCAACAATTGACTTTACAATAATTAGTGACAATTTACTAGATGCTATTGAAGACTATAAGATAGTACATCATATAGAAAGTGACAATTTTCCCCAAATCACACGAATAAACATCGGGGTTACCTGGACCGACAAGTTAACCTCCCTGTTTCAACAACCTGAGAAGTTTAAATTGCGAAGAATAAGATGGAGAGGCCGAGAAACGAAAGCTATTCAAGAAACAGCAAGCAATCTTATGATAAACTATGAATATCAGCAAGACGGAAACCACGTAAAGAATTGGGAAAAACTGATAGAGGCCTTGACCCACAAGCACTCCGCCCCTCCCGCTCTACATAGTGGCACTAAAGTTCTGAGAGAACCTTGGTTTAACCAAGACTTAAGGCAAGAAAAGAGCAAAATTGCCCGGGAGCAACGGAAGGAATTAAGGAACAAAAAACAGGGAATTAAATCGAATCACAACCTCATTAGGAGCATGAGAAGAAAATACTGCAAGATGGTGTTGGCCGCAAAGGCCAAATACAAAGAAGCAGTGTGGGCAAAATTGCTCTTCGCAAGTAAAAAGCAAAATACTCTGGACTTCAGGGGCATCATTAATAAACTAAACAACGGCGAAGCAATGTCACAGGATCCCGGAATTAGTAACGGTGGTTGGGAAGACCATGTAAGGAACCTTTACTTAGGAAGGGATCCCCACCCAACCGATAAGACTCAAGGCTTAAAAAAAGAAACGAAATCTAGCAACCTAGTAGGATCATTGGAAATGGTAATAACCCCTACTGACTCAGACACTGAAAAACGGGCGAATAACCAGTTAACAATAATCTCCAGCAAAAGCGTAAAAAGGTTTATACAAAAACTCAAACCCGAGGGTGCACCAGGACCAAACAGTCTCCGCACCGCCGTATTTAAACACAACAAGGACTTTTGGGTTAAACATCTAACAGCTCTGTTTAACCAAGTCTTCACCCGAAACCAGATGCCAACGTCATGGAAAGGAAACATCGTTCACCCGATCTTTAAAAAGGGTGACAGAAGACTCCCGGGGAACTACAGGTTGCTCTCCCTAATAGACGTGGAAGCAAAACTCTATGCCTCATGCCTTTTGGAGGAGATCCAAGAATGGGTGGAAAACAACAACCTAATCCCCAGCTTTCAAATCGGATTCAGACAATGGATGGGGACAACAACAAACTTGACCGCCCTTGCTCTGTTAATGGAGAGAGCCAAAACAAAGAACCAACGGCTATATGGGTGCTTTGTAGATATAAGAGCAGCATTCAATCGAGTGAGCAGGTCGGGACTTTGGGGAAAAGCTCAAAGAGTGGGGGCTGCCAAATAATCTACTAAACGCAGTCAAGCTTCTTTATACAGACACATGGGCAAGGGTAAAACAAGGCCAAGGAACAAGTTTAACACCCAAAATAGAAACCCAGGACGGTTTAAAACAGGGCTATGTCCTGGCCCCGTGCCTGTTTAATCTATACCTTGCAGACTAAAGCAGAAATCTAGGACAAATCGAAAGCCATGCACCTAAACTCGGCAACGTTCTAATTCCAATTCTGCAGTTTGCCGACGATATTGTCCTTTTAAGTAAAACTCCAGTAGGGCTGCAAAGATTAATAAATATTCTACAGTCCTACTTAGACCAAGTAAACCTGGAATTAAATAGGGAAAAAACAAAAGTAGTGAGACTAATGGAGCAGAAGAACATCAAATTTAAATGGACAACTGACAACTTAGCTTTAGAAGAACAGAAATTTTATCAGTACCTGGGTGTGACGCTTGGCCAAGGTAATTCAAAAAAAGAACATACACTGGCAATAAAAGCAAAGTAACAAACGCTAATTTACGCTTACAAGCAACTTCAACTAAAAATGGATGGCCCAAGCCACACTCATCTCCTAAAAGTAATGGGCGCTCAGATTCTACCAACACTGTCATACGGACTAGCAACATGGCTCGGAGGGGAGGCCAGTTTACTAAACGACCTACAGAACAAAATATATAAAATGTATTTAAACTACCCAAATCAGCATCAGCGGCTCAAGTGCGTCTTGAATTCGGACTACAAAATCAAACATTTCGGTCCATGTCAAGACTCGTAAAACTATGCCACAAACTTCGTTCAGCTCAACCAGAGTCAATAAATCATACCTATTGGCAAGAAATAAACACCAATGCTGTTGAGCCTTCGAGAAGCTCGTGGGCAACTTATTTGAGAACCTGCCTGTCCGAGCTGGAATTACAAGAAGTTTGGAACAAAAAAACAGACCAAGCACACTTTAATAAAACAGCCAATATATCAGCAAAAAGGAAATCATTAGTAGTGGATAAAAAAACACTGACCCACCGACGTCATGCTTGGACTGTAATTTCCTCCTATAACCTACAAAAACCACAGGCTTATCTGGCCACCCACTTTATCCTATATTTAAAAAAGATCTACATAGACTACCGAATGGGTCTTCATGATTCTAAGGACCTACGGCCATCCTGGAAATACCAAGAAGAAAGCTCACAATGCAGACTTTGCGGATACTTTAACGAAACCTTAACTCATTTGTTTTGTGTGTGCCCAGCTCTTATGGCACCAAGAAGACTGTACCTAAGGGACATTTTGATCCAACTGAATATAAAAACATGTCGGCAGGCAGTAAGAACCTGACTGGGAGGATCTTCTTCAATCCTGGCCTGTCGAGGCCTTAGAGAATTAACTTCAACGTTCTATGCATTATCCACAAGTCTCTAGCTAGAACAGGTCCTGCCATTCTCCACAGCACCATTGAGTACTACCGGCCCAACAGAAGTCTTCGCTCCGAGACTATGAACCTTGCCACTGTACCCAGGATCAGGAAAGCCAGAAGCGGGGGTCGACAATTCTCATTCAATGCTGTCAAGCTCTGGAACTCCCTCCCTCCCCATCTACGTAAATAAACCAACCACCTAGCCTTCCAAAAACTGCTAAAAACTTTGCTATTCCCTTAGTTGGAGAAACTCCCTACTACTGCTACCAGCGCTGGGATGCCTCTGGGAAGCCATGTGCTATACAAATGTCTTCCATACCTGGCTGTGGGAAGTGGTCACCCCTTACTCCCTCGTAAATGCTAACAATAATCTCAGAGCAAATGTCATCCTAGGTTGAAGGTCTGCCACTTAGCACAAGTAGATACTATCCAAACCTGGCACTTCTCTGGTCAGCATGTAGGACCAGGCAGTGGTTAATTTGCAAGAAAATAAGTGCAGATGCTGCTCTCAGGAGGCAAATTCCACAAGCCCATTTCCCCTAATAACACAGCCCAAACAAGAACCATGAAACCCTACAAGTAGGGAGAGGATGAGGCGTAATGGTCAGAGCTGCCGACTATGGAGCTGGGGAACCAGGTTTAAGTCTCAACATCAGTCCAACATCCTGTGATTCTGGGCGAATCACTTAATCTCCCTGTGCCTACCAAAAATGAATGTGTCCTTAATTGGTGTTCAAGCGCCGGTGTTGATGATTAAGTGCCGGTGCTGAGCACTGGGAACCACCGGCTCAAATTAATCACTGGGACCAGTGGAGGGCACTTGAATAAGTCAACACATGAGCTGCTTGCATGAAGCTCGCCTTATGGAAGGTACCTCTGAAGCAAAAATGTTTTTAGCTGGTTGATCTAGTCGAATGTCAAAACCTGAACGAAAGCAAGACCTGGGTCTGGAAAGGGAAGTAACCTAAAAGTCCCAAAAGCAGAGTAGCAGAATCTGGGTATGTTGGTGATGAATTTTTGAGTAAATATACTTGCCCTGCCAAAGGATGCAAGTAACTCACGTGCTGGAAGAACCAACAGTAAGTAAAACTGATCTACGCTTCTGAGCTACTCATGGTACCAAATGCAACAATTGCATATCCAGGCAGGCAGGAAACATGGTATGAGTATCAGTAGGATCTTAAGGTAGTGACTCCAATAATAGGTTCATACTATCATTAGTAGGGTGTGTGTCGAAGAAAGGAAGAAATCGCCCCCGAATGGAATATGGAGGTTCATTGACTAGCAGACAATGCACCCTCTCACAGAGATAGTTTCGAAAGCTGAAATTCAGACTTAAATTAGTAAATACTTTAACTAAGGTCTGTGCTGCGACATTCCCAAGACGCGTGTTTGAGGCCGAGATCATGCATGTAGAAGCCAAAGAGTTTGAGACTGAGATATTTATAAGCAGGTCGCTCAGCTGTGATACCATAAGATGTTTTATATTGAATTAAGGAGCATGGAAACTGGGTGATTTCAGATCCTGTTCACAAGGGTGGGCTTTTCTGATATAAATAGGTTCAGTGGTAACATCTGCTATTTACAGCCTTAACATGGGCAAAACTGTTCTACTAGTTGTTGAAGTAGCAATAGTAACAGTTGTAGTAGTATTTTTAGTAGTAGTCAGAATAGGAATAGTAGTTGTAGTAATAATAGTAGAAATAATGTTAGCTGTAATAGTAGTTGTCATAGCGGTAGTAATCCTAGTGGTTAAATATGATTTAAATAGTCATAGAAACCTGTTCAGATTACCATTCTGTGACACTGGTCAAACCTTTCTGTATTAGACTCAAAGAGGTTGAGGAACTCTGAAGATGTAAGCAGGCAGAGGTCATCAAGGAGGTCAAATGATCACCCACCTCCATGTGCCCCATCGTGGTCACCAAGAAAACCAAAAGACTGTGAGGATCAACAATGTGTGTGGACCGAAGGCAGAGGCTGTCCAAGATAGCCATGAATAAATAGAGGCACATCACAACAATCTTTTGATGATGTCATGGCTCTCAGGGTCGATATATTAAAGAAGAAAAACAAGTCAGTTGGAATATAATCTTGTACATTTCCATAAAACAAATGAGGACTTGAAACCATGGTATGTCCAAAATATGTCTTGAGAAATAAGACATGGTAGAGCACTTAAATCACAAGAAAAAGAAGAGCACAAAAGCAAAAGGAAGTGAGAGGAGAGAAGAAAAAGGAAGATCAAAGTTAAATAGAAAAAGGAAAGAAAATATAAGTAAGACCATCCAATTGCATAGCTTGGCTACATATAAATGCAATGTAAATATTTGGTGAAGAATTCTTATAAAGCAGTGGAGCCTAGAACAATACATATCTGATTAAAATTACTTGTAGGAAACCCGTACGAAGGAACGTTTAAGGTGGTTCAGTAACCTCCTTCAACAGACGGCTGATGGGTAGAACATTGATAGGAAGTATAGTCTAAAAACACAGTAACAGGTGACCAAAAAGCATTTCTATGTATAGCAAGAGTGATGGGGTGTATACAGGCTCTATCCAGTCCACTATCTATCTTACACAAGACAAAACTCAATTTGTCTTAATCAGCGGTGGAAAATGCATAAAAGCATGAATCTTATTCAGAATCACTGCATTGTGACAGTATTTGTTCTTTCTTCTCAAATACAATGTTTCTTGGCTTTTACTTTGATCTCTCCTCTCTCTCATCAGCATGTAGACGCATCAGCGAGACTCATTTTGGACATCCCTCGCCAAGATCACATTACCGGCCACCTGAAAGACCTCCACTGGCTTCCCGTCAACAAAACAATAACATTCCGTCTCCTCACCCACGCACACAAGGCCCTCTACAAACTAGGGCCCGACTGCCTAAACACTCGACTATCCTTCTACACACCCACCCGACAACTAAGATCCTCCAACCAAGGCCTCGCCGCAGTCCCGCGTATCCAAAGATCCACGATGGGAGGTAGATCCTTCTCCTACCTAGCGGCCAAGACCTGGAACTCACTCCCCACTCACTTCCGCCTTACACAGAACCACATCTCCTTCAGAAAAGAACTTAAAACCTGGCTATTCAATAAATAATAATCCCCCCCCAACCCCCCCCCCCTCCAAGCGCCTTGAGACCCTCTGGGTGAGTAGTGCGCTATATAAATTCCTGAACTTGAACTTGAACTAGACAAAAACACCAAAGAGCTATGTTACAAATCAGCATTCTCTGCAAGATTAAACCCTTATTCCTACTCACCACCTTCAAAATCATGTACAAGCCCTTGTCCAACCTGACTCGTTGACACCCCTGTCCTTCCTGCCATGCTGCCTTCCTTGCAGCTTCTTGACTTATTACTGGTGACTGCAAATGGGGTCATATTGTCCAAACCCCTAGGAGCTTCACTGGCTTCCCCTCCCAGCCTGCAGCCAACTTGCATCCCTTTGCATCTTTCATAGCACCGCACATGCCCACAACCCGACTGCTCGAGCTGAAAAACTCCCCCCAGTTAAGTTCGGATGACAAGTAGCAGCAACCAAACGATCCTACAAAGTATTTCATCCATAAAACAGGGAAGAACCAAATCTACCTCTTGTTTGCCTTAATTCACTGGAATAACATTCACCTTCTATGGGTGGCAGCTTGTTTCAAATCAATACATTCATATCTAACCTCAAAATATCCACTTTTCAGTTCACTTAAGCGACCCGAAACTAACCACCCCCCAACCAATCGCCTCTCTTATTTAGCCCTGATCTTCCCTCGACCACTCCCGGCATCGGATACATTCCTCTGGCCTGCTCTAATTTTCTTTATTGGTAGTTATATTCCAAATATCTATAACATGATTGTGATGACATCAGTTAATTGTACGTTTGTATATTTTGTAAACTCCCTATTACTCTGTACACATTGTGTATTTTTAAAAACGTACTAACAATATGTTGATGTTTGTGAATAATCTATCTAAGATTGTGTTGCAGCTCATCTGAATTTCACATGTCTGTCCCAGTTAGAACTTGTAATCTGAGACTAATTATGTTCTGTTCGAACTAATTATCTTAAGAATCTTTTAAATTGACTATTGTTAGTTTGGGGCTTTCTGAAATTGTTCTATTGGCGACTTCAAGGGCGGGAGGCTACTGTTGTTCAGATACGTCTCATTACATTGAATTGTGCTGTATGGAAGAGAACAACATGGTTTAATTCTTGCAGCCATGCACTTTGATTTACACTAATTCCACAGATATTCATTATGATATGTTCTTGGCAGTTTTTTGGCTCAGATCTCTTGATCTTCCCAACTTGTTTCTAAAATATTCTTATATAGAGTCAGGCTGATGTCACGTGACTGCACGTGACTTTGCAATGAATGCATCAGTATTTTACTTGTTTGGCTCTTGAACTGAAACTACACATACAATCAATGGCCTATCCCATGACACCAGAGGCACACGGCTAGATCATGTAAGGTCTCAAGTTCAGACATTTTAACTGAACTGGGAAAATTGGATTCCAATCACAGCTTCCGCACTTGATCAAAATGTATGATTCTGGGCAAAGCATTTGACCTTTTTGTCACTAGGCTTATTTTCATTTCCTCAGCTGCAAACTTTGCGACCAACATAAAAAGCCGGTATCTTGCCTCCACAGTTGCTTTTAGCCTTGCTGCATCTGCTGCGTTTCAGTACAACATGGCTAAAAATAAACGTAGGCCAAGACAATAGATCTCGCATAGGCGAGACCCATTGGCTTTGCCAATGCTTGTGTTTTTTTAGGCGCCGGGCGATTAAGGGCCATATGTATCAACAACCTGATTTGCGATTCTCAAATAGCGATTTTTTAGAAATCGCTATTTGAGAATCGCAAATAGGGATGTATGTACAAAATGGTAATTTTTTTGCCATTTCTTAGTATTCCTTAATTTCGATCAGCAACTTGCGAATCGCAATTAAGGAATACTTTCCCATTAATTTCTATGGGCCAGGAGGTCCATAGGAATGAGTGGGAAGTTATTCTCAATTTGCGATTCGCAATTTGAGAATCGCAAATTGAGAATAATTTCAAGGGTGCAGGGGTGTCCAAAGGACACCCTGTTGCACCCCTGAAGTAAGCATGGGTGCACATGTGACGCACAGTATGTGCTTCACATTGCACTTTGAAAAATGCGAAAAAGTGCATTTTTGAAGGAAGGCACAAATTACCACCAACTTGAAGTTGGTGGTAATTTGCGATTCCTTAGGGCCAATTTGCTTTTTTTATGCTTCTCACATTGCATTTGAGGAATCGCAAATTTTGCGATTCCTTATTTTGCACACAGATTTCTTTGATACATACCATTTAGCACAAATGCGTTCGCAAACGCCGAAATTCTGCGAATTTCGGCATTTGCGAACGCATTAGTGCTTGATACATATGGCCCTAAGGTTTTCCTAAAATCACTGGACGTTGAGTCGACGCTGCAACTTGAACCAGGTTTCCCAGTTCCAAAGTGGCGCGCTCTGGCCGTTACGCCTTCCTTGCCCCTTTCACTTAAGTCCCTGGTAGATAGTGAAGCATCTTCAAACCCGCACTTCCTTTTCCACAAATTCGCCCTGCTTTCCACCACCTTTGCGCTCTACGCTTTCCTCACAAATATTGATAGACACCAGAGGCTCGAAAGACGGCAGTGGCTGTCTTTGGAACCCAAGTGGTTGCCATTCCACAGCTATGCTCCAGGAGGCGCTGCCGCACAAGTGTTGGTCGCGGTGCTGACTGGGTGTCTCGGATGCTGGTTTATACTTCGGTGCATCTGATAATATTGCATATTTTACACGAGCAGATGGTTCATCTCCAAAGAACTTCCAACTACGGGGGAGTCGGTAAATGCAAGGGGCCAGATGGCTGTATCGTGCACTGTACCAGGACGACAGAGGAAACTCGCTGCTTTCAAACAAAAAATCCTTTAATTCCAAGGAATGAAAGGCTTTGTATTTTTGTGCTCCGGTTGCAAACAGACGGGCCCGGTAACAGCGACTCGACTTCAAGGAGGCGGGGATGGCGCTGATGGCTGTAATGATGTGGGGATAGAGAGAGCGGGAGATAGATTAGAGGAGAAGGCTGGCACGACAGAAATACATAAACAAGCATTGGCAAAGATTAGGCTGGCCAAAGAAATAGTGAGATGACAACAAATCTAATCTATGTAATACCCACTAAGGGGCATATTTACGAGGGCCTGGCATCGTGCTTGGCCCACGAAACGAGGTACATGCGGGGTACAAAGCTCCACGTCATATTTTGGAAGCCACACAAAGTCACTCTGCATGGCTTTGAATGGCTTCACAAATGCACAAATCACTGCGTTGCCTTACTCTGTGAAAAGGAGGCGTTCCATGGTCGTTGCAGCGGGTGTTCCATTTAAAATCCCATGGTTTTTGACTCATTTCCAGATTTACAAGGATTTGTAAACCAGGGAATTCCCAAGGGAAGGCGTAACAAGGAGCAATCCCGCAGATTCATCAAAGTCCTGTTTTGCGAGTCCTTAATAGCGAATTTTAAGGATTCGCTATTAAAGACTCGCAAAACGGGTTGCATGTAGAAATCGCAATAATTTTAGCGATTTCTACAGCTTCCTTATTTGCGATTCGCTAAATGCGAATCGCAATTAAGGAATGGCTTTCCCATTCATTCCTTATTTGCGATTAGCAATTAGCGAATCGCAAATAAGGAAGAAATTCCAAGGGTGCCAGGGTGTCCAAAGGACACCCTGTTGCACCCCTGAAATGGTAATGTCCACTGGTGTTGTGCACACCCTTGTCCCAAGGACATGTGTGTGTGTAACATACAACTTAGAAAAATGCACTAAAGTGCGTTTTTCTAAGTTTTTGCTATTTACCACGTAGTTAGACTTCACGCTAAAGAGCGGCCCCAGATTGCGATTTCATCAAAGTCCTGTTTTGCGAGTCCTTAATAGCGAATTTTAAGGATTCGCTATTAAAGACTCGCAAAACGGGTTGCATGTAGAAATCGCAATAATTTTAGCGATTTCTACAACTTCCTTATTTGCGATTCGCTAAATGCGAATCGCAATTAAGGAATGGCTTTCCCATTCATTCCTTATTTGCGATTAGCAATTAGCGAATCGCAAATAAGGAAGCAATTCCAAGGGTGCCAGGGTGTCCAAAGGACACCCTGTTGCACCCCTGAAATGGTAATGTCCACTGGTGTTGTGCACACCCTTGTCCCAAGGACATGTGTGTGTGTAACATACAACTTAGAAAAATGCACTAAAGTGCGTTTTTCTAAGTTTTTGCTATTTACCACGTAGTTAGACTTCGCGCTAAAGAGCGGCCCCAGATTGCGATTTTGCAATTTTAAAATGGTTCATGAATTGCATTTAAGGAATCTCAAATTGAGATTCCTTAAATGCAATTAATTGCAATTTAGCGATTTCTACATTTGCGATTTTTGCATTTGGGATGATGCATCCCAAATGCAAAAATAGCGCGCGTAAAGGGCCAGATTCTTAGAATCTGGCCCTTTGCGAGCTGATTCTGGTTTGATGAATCTGGCTGAATATCTTTATTGCTCCTAGTCTTTTCTCTTTCTGTGTGTGCTACAGAAAGCACACACAGAAAGAGAAAAAACACCTCTAGGGATTATTGCTGTGCAGGAAGGTGCCCGTTCCTGCACAAATACAATCCTGCCTACTACACAGGCACCCATGCACTCTGGTGCAAGTGGGGCTATGTAGGCACTAGGCTGCCAAAATGTGCAAACACAGGGGTAAAGCCCAGGAATGCACCATATTGGATAAATGAGCTACATTCCTGCCCTTTTTCTGTGGCGCAGGCCGCGCAGCAAGGTAACTTGTTGCGCTGCTCTTCCCCACCAGGTCCACCCATTTATCCAGTACCCTTCTTCAATTGAACTTGATCGTGACGAAAGGCCATAGGGGTAGGCTTGAAACATGTAGACCGGGAGTAACACACTCATTACATTGTACACCTCCCAATCCTTCCCTACTTTTTGTAATCTGCTCCATCTGTCTCAGTCCGGCTTTAGGACAGGCCATAGTACGGAATCTGCCTTACTGGGAGTCACAGAACTCATTAGGCAAGAACTTGACTCCGGTGGGACTGCCACCCCTTCTCCTTTTGGACTTAAGTGTGGCTTTTGGCACGGTTCTACATTGTATCCTGCTAGATAGATTGGAGGCGCTAGGCATTGTGGACCCTGAGGTGGTTGCCAACTTTTTTGAAAGATCGTACTTTTCAGGTCTCATCAGCTAATAACACATCTAAAACCCTCTCACCGACCTCGGGTTTTCCGCAGGACTCTATTTTGAGTCCCCTGCTTCTTAAGATTTACCTTCGCCCTCTGATTTATTTATTCATTTTTAAAGTTTTATATAGCGCGAACAAGATCTTTGCAGATATCAGAGCGCTTTACAGAAACAGTAGGTAGGAAAACAAACTGTTGAAAACAGTGTAATATTCGGTAGGGAGTGAGTTGCAAAGTAGGGTAGTAATCGCACAAGAGTATGCACACTAATAACAATCAAGAAGCAATAATATTGAAGCCGTGCAATGACGATTCGAGTAAGATTATAGCACCCCAGAGGGTGAGTAAACACACTGTTGAGAACAGAATAGTAGGCAGTAGTGAATGGATTGCAAGTTAGTAAGGCACTCAGGTCACAGTGTACAGCCCTAGTAAACAATCTGGAAACCAAATAATAAAGCATCCGTGCTATGATTTTGGTCCAGTAGCAGTCGTAAAAGAGTCTAATATAGATAAGCAATCAGGTAGCCGGTAGACTAGGAGCCCTGTACTGTCATTGATCCAGTAGCAATAGGGTTCAGGTGAACTTAGCCATAAGGATGGCTTTTACCTCTTTCTTGAAGAGTACAGAGGAGGGGATAAGCCTAGTTTCTGGCGGGACGTGATTGAGGAGTCTGGCCTCACTTCGTTTTCTTATGCTGCTGATTCCCAGATTATTTTCTCACTATCTAATGCTCAGAACCTAGATCCTTCCCCACTTAGGCAAGGTCTGCCTAATGTCGCCTGGATGAACAGAAATGCTTTAAAGCTTTATGGCAATAAAACCGAAGTCATGATTCCGAGCAATAATACCGAACTCTGGGGAGTTAACCACTAGCGGGTCTCTTTAGGACCCTTACCCATGCCGATTGATAGAGTTAAGAATCTTGGCTTTATTATTGAAGAGAATCTTTCACAGCCTCTTATTTTTCCATTCTCAAATGGCAAAAAAAAATCCTTTGGCTGGTTCCTTTGCATACCCAAAGAACGGTTTTGCAGGCCTTGGTAACGTACACATTGGACTACGGGAATGTTCTGTAACTGGGCACCGATAAATCAGTGATCCACCATTTACAGATTATCCAGAACGTGGCTGCCCGCCTTCTTTTTCGGCTGCCTAGACATACTTTTGTCTCTCCCTTGCTCCACAAACTACACTGGCTTAAGGTCGACAGGCGTATTAAACGTAAGGCCTTATGCTATATGTTCCGAGCTGGACACATACTCGCCTCTTCATACATCCAAGTTTTGGTGTTACCCTATGTGCCCACCCGACCATTGAGATCAGCTAACCTTGCCACATGTACCATGCCCAGGTTTCGCCGGGCCCGCATGAAGTGCTTCTCCTTTGCATACTTAGTGTTCCATAAGAATCTGAAGACTTTGCTCTTCAACTGCTCTCAATGAGCTCAGTGGATTCTGCTTTCTGGCTTATGCACCCTGTTGCTGTCTGCTCTAGCGCCGGGAGACCCTTTTGGGTAGCTGCGCTCTCTACAAAGTCTTTAATAATAATATTGAATTTGAAGACAATAGGGTTGAAACCTAGAATGTGCCACAATTGAAACGTGTCTGCAAGAAATTTAAAATCTCAGTAAGAGGCCTCATCAGAAAGGAGGAATACCAAAAGCCATTGAGGACCTGGCTGTAATCAAGGAATGCCAGTGAGCAATCACAAGAGCCTATGGTGGAGGATGAGAATTTAGATGGGCAGCAGGATGGGATATTGGGTCTGCCTGGAGGGAAGTTACCGTCCCGGGGGGCAGTAGTGTGTCTTCAAAGGGTGTAGTTCCAAAGAATTTGGAGAACTGGGAGATAAGTAGAGTGCATGAGTTGGAGCTTACAAAGCTCAGGCTGGGGAAGGAGAGTGACATGGAGAGTAAGAAATTGGAGTTAGAGAAGCAGAAATTGGCCATGGACGAAATGAGAATGCTTTTAGAGCATGAGAGAGAAGTGTGGCTCAATGCTTAGAGCGGCAGACCTTGATGCAGAACGCTGACCAGGGACCAGGGTTCGATTCCCGCCTCGGCGGGTTTCGGGCTTAAATTCCTCTGACCGGATATTCTCGCCTCAGTGCCGATTCTAAGCATGGGTCCCACGCTGCAACTCTGGGCAATAGCTTGCTTAGTCTCCACAAAGGCCCCCTGATACACAAGGGATGCCTGGTTTCACCATGGGATGCCCAGGAGTGGACACCCCACAAGGAAAAGCCAGGAGGGGTTCCCTTGTGGTAGGAGTACAAGCGCCGGGATGCCTCCGGGTCACTGTTCGCGCTATACAAATACGCCACATTTACATTTACAGAGGCTTAAAGGAACTGTACATAAAGGCCAAGAGTGTGACACCCAGTTCCAATGGTGGCAGTTTGTTGCTAGTGCCTGGAGAAAGGAGGGTGTACATCCTCAAGGAGTTAATTAAGGACTTTGTAAAGAGTGAGGACATTAGTAAGTGGGTCAAGGCATATGAGGTGGCAATGAGGTCCCACAGAATCCCTGAGGGAGACTGAGGAGAGAGGTTGTGGAGCTGCTTTGTCACAGAAGGAAGGGACACCTTGCTGGCCTTACCAGGTGAGGACCAGATGTCTTATGCCCCAATGAAGGAAGCCTTAATCAGGAGGTATTGTTTGACAACAGAGTTGTACAGGCAGAAGTTGAGGGCTTGTAAGATGCTTGAGTCAAGCACTTGGGTGGAGTATGTGTCCTATTTTTGCAGAGCACTGGATGGTTGGGTGAAGGGTAGCCAGATAAATGATTTTCAGGGGCTCTATGATTTGGTTGCATGGGAGCATTTGTCAGGTAGTTATTTTCCAGAGTTACGCCAGCACTTCATTGACAGTAGCCTGACTGACCCCAGGAAGCTTGCTGTGGAGGAGGACCACTAGGTCAGTACCAGGGTCCACATAGGTCATGTGGGAGACTTTGTGAAAGGTGGGCACGGTCCCCAGCAGAAGAGTGGGGGGCGGGCAGGGTAAACAGAAGGAGTTCCAAAAAAGGCCCCAAAGTAATTCCCAAAGGAAAGGTTCCCAGTTCCCCAGTGAGAAGAAGCCATGGTTGCCGGGAGGTAAGCCTGAGCAGAAGGGCCCCGGGCATGTTATGCTTGTGGTCAGATGGGCCACTTCATAGGGGATCCTAAGTGTCCCAGGAAAGCCACCACTGCACCCACAGGTGCTCCGCCCTGTGAGTTGGCTAGTGTAGCCTTGGGGGAGGAGTTGGGTTCCCAGGAGGGGTGGGGGCCAGCAGAAATGACCCTGGTCTCTTTAGGAGACAATGAGGTGATCCCAAGGGCTCATCTGACTGATAACACTAAAAAGTACAAGCAGTGGGTGACCATCAATGGCCATAGTGTGGAAGCTCTGGGAGACACTGGAGCCAGCTAGGCAGGTGTCGGTTGTCAGCTAGTGTCTGAGGAGCAGGTAGTCCCCAATACATTCTACCCAGTAGTTGAAGCTGACAACTCGGAGTGACTCTGCAAAGTGACACAGGTTCCCTTTGAGTGGAGGGTGGGGTCTCAGGTACCTTGAAAGTAACTGTGAGGCCAGCCATGCCTGTTGGCTGTCTGCTAGGTAATGATTTGGAGAGTTCCCCTTGGGAGAAGGTAGAGTGGAAGTCTCATTTGGAGATGTTGGGTCTGCCTGGGTGGGCGTGTGTGAACACTCGGTCTATGGCAGCTGGTAAAGGCAATCAAGAGGACCTGGAGCCTGAAACCATGGCCTAGGTGCCTGCCAGAAAGAGAAGGTACAGGGGGTGCAGGAAACCGCCCCCCAAAGTTCCCACAGTCCAAGCGGAAGAAAACTTTAAGGGGGGTGCCCTTCTTTTGTTGGTTTGCGGTAGCAGGCTGCAAACCAGGCAGCATGTAATCAGTCTGGATCACATTGGATTTACTGGGAGAATGGTCTCCTGTATAGTGATCCTAAGGTTGCTGAGCCTGGGACCGCCCTTGTGCTTGTGATACTCGAGCGCTTCAGAGCCTTTCTGCTGGGTCTGGCTCATTATGTGTCTTTGGCAGAGCATTTGGAGCAAGACAAGACCTTTGAAAAGCTTGTCATCCACTTTTACTGGCCCAAAATGCATAAGAACTCTGACATACATTATAGGACTTGCCAGACTTGCCAGGTAAGTGGTAAGAGTAGTGGGAAGACATGCAAGGCTCCTTTCTAACCTTTCCCTGTAGTCAGTACCCCCTTTGAGAGGGTGGGTATAGACATTGTGGGGCCTTTGGATCCCTAGACAGCCATGGGCAACAGGTTCATCCTGGTCTTGGTGGACCATGCCATCTGATACCCCGAGGCCATCCCTCTCCGGACTGTGACGGCCCCCGTGGTGGGTCGAGCATTGATGGGGATCTTCTCCTGTGTGGGGTTCCCCAGAGAGGTGGTGTCTGACCGGGATACCAACTTCATATCCAAGTATATGAAGTCCCCGTGGCAGGAGTGCAGTGTTACCTACAAGTTCACCACTCCTTGCCACCCCCAAGTTAATGGGCTGGTTGAGAGATTTAACCTGCCCCTGAAGGGCATGATTATGGGTCTTGGTGAATCCATGAGGCGTAAGTGGGATGTCCTCTTACCATGCCTGTTGTTTGCTTACAGGGAGGTACCGCAGAAGTCCTTAGGGTTCAGTCCCTTTGAGCTACTGTATGGGCATCCTGTAAGAGGACCTTTAAGTCTGATCAAAGATGGCTGGGAGAAAGCTCCCAGTAAACCTCCCCAGGATGTATACAGCTATATGCTGGCTTTCAGGAACCTGACTAAGCGCTTCAGGCAACTTGTTCAGGTGAATCTGGAAGCCAGCCAGGAAAATATGAAATAGTGGTATGATCAGAATACCACTCTGATCGAGTTTCAGCCTGGTCAAAAAGTGTGGGTCATGGCCCCAGTGGAGCCTTGTGCGCTCCAAGATAAGTGAACTGGGCCATTTGAGGTGGTTGATCACAAGAGTGAAGTCACCTACCTAGTGGACTTGCAGTCTCCAAGTAACCCGTTGGGGGTCCTACATGTGAACCGCCTTAAGTCCCACTTGGAGAGGTCCGAAGTGGGCATGCTCATAGCAACAGATGCTGGAATGAAGGAGGAGACAGAACCGCATCCTGACCTCCTGTCTGCTTAGGAACATGATGGGTCAATGGACAGTGTAACTCACTCACCCACCCTGACTCCTGAACAGCAAAGTAACTGCCGCCAACTGTTGGGACAGTTTGCTGCTCTGTTCTCCCTGACCCCTGGTGTCACCCAGTGGTGTGTCCATGATGTGGACACTTGGCACAGTCCTCCTGTGAAGCACAACATTTACAGAGTGACTGACGGGGTCAAGGCTTGCATCAAGGAGGAGGTCTCTAAAATGTTAGCGCAAGGGGTGATTGAGCCCTCAAACAGCCCTTGGGCCAGCCCAGTGGTCTTGGTCCCAAAGACTGCCGCACCCGGTGCCACACCAGAACTACGGTTCTGTGTGGACTACCAATGGCTCAATTCAGTTACCAGGACTGCTGCACACCACATCCCCAGAGCTGATGAGCTCATAAATCGGTTGGGAGCTACCAAGTACCTCAGTACGTTTGACTTACTGTCTGGGTACTGACAGATTGTCTCACCCAATGGGGCCAATGAGAGGTCTGCATTTTCAACCCCAGAGGGGCAATGCCAATTCTGGGTGATGCCCTTTGGGAAGAAGAATGCCCCTAACACCTTTCAGAGGTTGGTCAACCAGGTTTTGGATGGACAGGAGGATTTCAGTGCTGCCTACCTGGATGACATCGCAGTGTTCAGTGCCACTTGGGAGGAACATCTGCACCACCTCTCGGAAGTGTTGAAGGCTCTGCAGAGGGCAGGCCTCACAATCACAGCAAGCAAGTGCCAGATCGGGCAGGATTCAGTTGTGTACTTAGGACACCAGGTAGGGAGAGGCCAAGTGGGACCTCTACAGCATAAGATTGACACCATTCTGGTTTGGGAACCCACCAAGACCCAGACAGAGGTGAGAGCCTTTTTAGGCACCACCGGATAATACCGTAGATTTGTCAACGGGGATGGCACCATTGTTGCCTCCTTGACCGAGTTGCCTTCCAGGAAGCAGCCCAGGAAGGTGAACTGGACTGACCCCTGCCAAAAAGCTTTTGATGCCCTAAATCTGCCATGGGCACAGCACCAGTGCTCAAGGCACCCAACTTCTCAAAGGAATTTGTGGTGCAGACAGATGCATCAGAGCATGGTGTGGGGGCTGTACTCACAGCTAAATGAGGAGGGCCTTGACCAACCTGTAGCCTTCATCAGAAGGAGGTTACTTCCACGGGAACAGAGGTGGGGCGTGATTGAGTGTAAGGCAATTGCTGTGGTCTGGGCGCTGAAGAAGCTGAGGCTCTACATGTTTGGGACTCAATTATGGGTACAGAATGACCACAGGCCCCTCAGATGGCTGATGCAGATGAGGTATGAGACCCTAAAGTTGTTGAGGTGGTCCATTTCCCTACAGGGGATGGACTTTACGGTGGAACACCGTCCTGGTACAGAACACGCCAATGCTGATGGTCTGTTCAGACATGTGTTAGGACTGGCATCATTGGCGTGGGTTTCCCCATGTATTTTTAGCCTTTGCCACCTGTTATTCTAATGTGTGTTGGACTTCGTTTTTCTGGACTAGATGCTTTGGGCACTTTGCCACTGCTGTTCAGTGCCAATGTGCAAGTGCTCCCTTTAAATTGTTATTATGGATTAGTGATTCCATGATTGGCATATTTGATTTACTAGTCAGTCCCTAATACAGTGCACTTTGTGTGCCCAGGGCCTGTAAATAAAATGCTGCTAGTGGGCTTGCAGCACTGATTGTCCCACCCACACGAGCAGCCTGTAAATGTAACTCAGAGCTGCCACTGCAATGTCTGTGTGCAGTTTGGTACTGCCATGTCAACCAACCTGGCAAGTGCACCCGCTTGCCAGGCCCTAACCTTCCCTTTTATTACATGTTAGTCACCCCAAAGGTAGACCCAAGGTACCCCTGTGGGCAGGATGCGCTGTATTTGAAAGGTAGGACATGCCCTGATGTGTGTGGAATGTCTGGATAGTGAAATACTGCCAATTTTTTTTTTACACTATTGTAAGGCTATCTGTCTAATAGGATAGAATGGGGAGTTTGCTTATAACATCTTATAAGCATAACTGCCTATGGAAACAAAATAGGAAAATAAAGTTTGATATGCCGGAACTTAGAATGTTAAGATGCATCTTTTAGTGAGGGTGATTTTTACATTCTGGCTTCGAAAATGCCACTTTTAGAAAGTAGGTATTTTCTAGCCTTACCATTCAGTGTGCCTCTGCTAGGTTATGTATTGACTGTCTGGCTTTGGAGTGACAGGGGCTGGTGATGTACATTCTATTCAGACAGCCACTTGGGGGGTTTGGTGTGTCCTGCCTTTCCAGGTTGAGTCATGGCTTGGCTGAATGGACCTGGGCTGCATTCAGAGTAGGGGGAGAAGATTTCTTTCACACATGAATAGGCACGGTCACAATAGTGTCTCCACCTCCTGCCAGGAACCTTCACTAGAGAGGACAGAATTAATTTTGGGTGGGCAAAGAGCTTCTCTGCCACAGAGAACAAATGATTTTGTATTATAAAAGAGGGGCCCAGACCTCAGACTTTTAGATCACTTCTGGAATTCAAGAGGAAGCTTTGCCAAGGAGAAACCGATGAGAAGTACTACCCCTTTGCAGTGTGCTTCTGGGGTTGGCCTGCAGTGGCTGTTTCTGCCAAGGAAAGGACAAGGACTTTGCTGTGTGCTGTGCCCCTTGCTTCAGAAAAGATCTCCAAGGGCTTGAAGTAGAGATAGCCTCCTGTTTTGAAGTCTCAGGGATACAAAGACTTCACCCCCAGCTCCTCTGAAATCTCTTGCTGAGAGTTCTGACCTGCCAAGAGGTGCCTGCGGCTGCTCTGGGCCTCTGGAGGTTGTTTCTGAAGTTGGGAGCTTCAAAAGTAACGCAACAGGGAGAAGCGCGACACATCCATACCTGTTTCTGATGCATCGCTGAATAAACTGACACAGCGCCTAACCGCAGCTCGAGAAATCGCTGCAAGCTGCATCAAGTGCACCAATCTACAAAGACTGAGATCACCGCACCGATTCCGTTGCAGGCTCTACTGTGCGTTTGCAAGAACTAACGCAACATGGGACTGCGGCTAAAGAAACCAACGCAAGTGCTGTTGCCGTCGCCGCATCAAAACCGACATATCCCCAATCCTCATTCATCGCACTGGGGCACCAAGTTTAAAAGGACAGCGGGGCCGCAGTAAGAAACTGACGCATCACCTCCCCGCACAGTAAGAAACCAACGCATAACCTCCCCTTCAGTAAGGAACCAACGCATCACCTCCCCTGTGTGGCAGTAAGGAACAGATGCATCACCTCCCCTGGAGTAAGGAACCAACGCATCACCTTCCCTGCCAGTAAGGAACTGACACATCACCTTCCCTGCTGCTGTTCGTGCTTTTGATTTTGATGTATCCAAAGTACTTTGTGTTGAAAGTGTCGCATCTTCTATTTGCTTTTAACAGACCTGTTTCTACCTTTTGATATTTTTATTACTATATTGTGGATTTGTTTTTTGTCGTTTTGGTCTTGTTTGGTTTAGATAAAGACTACTTATTTTTCTAAACTGGTGTGGTATGCATTTGTAGTGTTTTTTTTGTATTACTGTATGTGTGCACAAATGCTTTACCACTGCCTCTGAGATAAGTCTGTCTGCTCATGCCAAGCTACCAAGGGGGTGAACAGGGGTTATTTTAGAAGTGTATCCTCCTTACCCTGACTTGGAATAGGGGCCCCTACAAACCATTGCTAACTAGAGACCCCAATTTCTAACATAGAGCATATAAAATAGTTTTCCCAAATATGCTGTCCACTCCTATTCAATCAAAAATGTCTACAAATAGAGGTTCCCTCTGTGAACTGTTCTGCATTTCATTGCCATTAGATTCCATATGGTTCATGTATATTTAGGGACCACAGTTTTATACAGAGACAAGCTGCCTGAAGTTTTTTATAACTAGTACAATGTCTTGCTCTCATTCTTCTCAGGGTACTAATTATTTTCCCTTTGATTGGGGAGAAAAAATAAACTGTCTTGGAACTAGACCATTGATTTCTTTGGAAAAATTACATTCAAACTGGGCAGCCATTAAATTTGAGCTCGGATGGATGGCTTACACTTTTGAGGTCTAACATCTGAAAAGTCTCCATGTAATAATCCTGTTATTCAAATGGAATTTTTGTTGAGTTGTTTATGCTATCAATTGCTTTTGGTAACAAATGATACAAGTTCACTATTTTATTAGTATTCCAATGAATCCTGATATTGGATTTTTTGAAGAGACACGTCACCTTTCAAGTTCCATGAGGATATATTAGCTGGGAAGACAGTGACTCTAAATGGTAGTTTTCTGTGGTCACTATAGGTGTTATCTATAACATTGAGATCAGAGGGACGCCCGAATGCACAATACAAAAAGGATATATTGATGACCCCTGATACTAGAGTGTATAAATTGCAGAAATATATTTTTCAAGTCAGTCCTTTATTATAATTAGTTCATGATCCCTCAAGAATTCTAAGATTATTAAACCATGTTTATCATCCCTTGAATAAGGGGGTATGTAAAGGAGAGAATATTCAAAGCTCATAGTCTTTCTTTGGTGGCAAATGTTTCTACTTATTGATTACAAACTTTAGCTTTAAAGTCACCCATCATAAGTATAAAATGGAATTTTCCAGACACAATAAGGTATATTTATAAGGGGATAGCGCCACCAGAACATCACTTTTTGTGAATTAACGCCGCCTTGTAAATACAGCCCCCTTACACGTATCTCTTTGGGTGAAAAGGGCATGTAATGGGAGTTGCTGTGGGTGTTTCAGCACTACACCCATTGCTTTTTGACACTGCCCCAGATTTACAAGGATGTGTAAATTTGAGCCGGTGCCAAAAATGAATGCCATGCAATAGCAGGCATTAGAATGGCGAAACGAGGAGAAATACTTTTATTTCTCCTCATTTTATAGCCTTTTTTTGTGTGCTGCATTCTGCAGCACACATAGAAAGAGCAAATAGTCATTAATGATTGTTTATGTTCAGGAAGACATCCCTTCCTGCACATAAACAAACATTAAATAATGATGATTTGCTACTTCTATGTGTTCTGCATTCTGCAGCACACATAGAAGTAACAAATCGCCATTATGGATTGTTTATGTGAAGGAAGGGACACCTTCCTGCACATAAACAACCATTCCGTGCAATGCAGGCACGCTTGCACTATGTTGCATTGGTGTCTGTGATGGCACTACGCAGCTCATTTTAGCACGAACGCTAGGGAAAACACAGAGGTGCGCCCCTATTTTTGTAAATATGGCACATCCCAGCATTTTGAAAAGAGCGCAGCGCTGCCAAATTTGGCACAGCTCTGCCCTCCTACATTTCCCTGTAAACATGCCCCAATGATTTTAGATAAAATGGGCAACAGCAGTCTGGTCAAAAAGTGCTTTTTTCACTTAAGGGCATATACACATTAATCAGGGATCTCGCGGCAGTGGTGAGGTTCGACCGAAAGGGTAACTTAACGCAGAAGATATATATTATAAGAGGAGTCAGATAGGGCTGTATTCTGGCTCCCTTGCTATTTATCCTATACATCAATAATCTAGATTTGATTTTGTGCGGAGCCGCCAAGGATATCCCTTGCATGGGGAATAGACTGATCCCTGCATTACTTTATGCAGACGACGCTGCCTTATTGGCGCGCACAGCAGTGGGGCTCCAGCACTTGCTGACCTCCTTTGCCGATTTTATGGGCTCCCTGGAAATAAATGTAAATTTTTCCAAATCACACACTATGAGTATGGGAGCAAAGCCAAGTAAACTTAAAATGTTTGGTTGGGACGGTAATGAAATAACTAGGGTCACTATATTTCCGTATTTAGGTGTTTTATTTGATGACAGGTGCTCATGGGCTCCGCAAAGGAAGGCGAAGAGAAACGCTATGGCAAGATCTACTGGTGCGGTACTCGATTTTGCCCGGAGGCTGGGTGCCAAACCCGTGCAGGCAATGTTAAATATATATAAATCTAAGAGTATTGCCATTGCGAACTATGGTTCTGAAATTTTTTCGGTTAAAAACTGTACAGAGCTCCAAATTGTAGAAAAAAATGTTTTTTAAGAAGTTTGCTCTCAGTCCCCCAATCTATACCTTTGTACATAATCCATCAAGAAGTGGGTATCGGCTATGTGGCTTATTTGATTAAGATGTCCCCTTTTCTGAAATGGATCTCGATCTGGTGTAACCCAAAATTAGCACTAAATCAAGAGATCAATCAAGACTGTTTTGTGCTGGATAGGGCTAGCAGTTTCCCATGGCTGATTCACATGAAAAGCCCAGCAAACTAGCTAGGCCACCCAGAGGTATTTGATAACCCAGGAATATTTTATGCAGAAAAGATTTGGTGTGGGCTAAGACCTAATTTTTGGGTTTTGCCTGCCGAAGGCTGCGCTCTGCGCAGCTTTTCAGCGCAGGCGAAATCCATTGTTTACAAAAAGGACTTCGGGAACGTCCCCCGGCTCCCATTGGCTAGCTCCATAAATGGAGGCTAGCCATTGGGTGCCAGATCTGTCCGTCAAAACCGGACCAGATTCGGGGGCGTTCCCGCGATTTTTTCCCTCTCCACCCACTTCTGTTTGTCATAGCGGCGGTAGGTGTGTGTAATTTTTTTGTCGCCCTGTTTTCTTCATTTTACAAGTGTTTGTTGTTGGAGTTGGCTGCAAGATTCGAGTTCCCACGAGGCAATCAGGTAAGGAGTATTTTGTTTATAAATGTGTTTTCACTTTGTAAGTTTACGTATTTTGTCCGCCGTTCCCGCCCCCCCTGTCCGTGTGTCCGTTCCGCCCCCCTCCCCATGTGCCCGTTCCCGCCCCCCCTCCCAGTGTGCCCGTTCCCGCCCCCCCTCCCCTTTCACTCTCCGTTGTCTTTCTTGAAACCACAGGTCGGAGCAGTGCACGGGTGTCCCAGAGCTGCGCCTCTCCCATGCCATGGAGTTGGAGGGGCAATGGTGGAAGGGGCAGCTGGCTGCGGACATCCACCAGGCGCTGCGCTACAAGGTGAGTTGGAAGCTGTTCATGTGTGCGCGCGCACCTCCTCCTGATTGCGGTTCACTGGGCTTTGTTTCCTTTTATTGGTACTTCAGGATGGCAAATTCTGAAAGTTGTTTTGTCGTGTGTTCTTGGACTTGCACGCAAGATAGATCGGAGCTTAAGCCAATGTAGCAGTGCCCAAACCCGAGGAAATGTATATACAGGTTGTATTCACTTACACACTCAATATGGCTGCTGCACGTAGGTATACGCCCACTTGCTAATGCGGTCCTGTGTTAATGGTGCGACGTCTGAGTCTCGCGAGCAGCAGCATTACAACAACAACAACAGACATGGCGGCCACTGTATCTTCCAGGCCGCCTCCGAAGCTGCAGCCGCCTAGTGAGAGCAGCGAGCCTCCTAGTCCCGGAGTGCCGTCTTTGAGGGTGAGAAGAGCAATAGGTGGGTTTGGGAAGTACGAATGTTAGAAAGAATAATGCATTCAAATATTTTTTGAACGTTTTTGTGCTTTCCGTTTACAAGTTATTGTTTTTCTATTGGAGCCAGTGCCTACTACTGCAGCTTACGTGTTTGGTAAAATAAAGCTTACGTACATTTGTTGTGTGCCGTTAATGAAGTGCTGTGACAACATTGGCAGGAAAATGAGCTTGTCGGGAAGCGCACCACTTCTGACGGAGGTGCAGAGGGTTGTCAGTAACCTTTCTTAGAGAAATGTATTGCCCATTTGTACGTGTTCTGAGATTCTGGAAGGGATATGAGCTGGTTATTTGAATGCTTTCGTCTTGTTCCTATTGGTCACCGTAGTTCAGCAGTGCTGCGTCATCTTTCCTGACACTGCAACCTGACACTGCAAGTTTGTAGATTTAGTGTGTGGAGTGTAGATGTTTACCCCATTCTCGACCCGCACTTGAGTAGCACTGAAAAGAACGAGAAGGCAACATATTATTCTCGGGTGGCCACCTACATATAAAACATGAGGGTCACAATATCCTGAGGTCACCATGTGCTTTTAGTGTTGAGTTATGCTGAATAAGGCGAGGCTGAGGGAGTCCTCTTGATAATCCATCCTTTACTCTGCTCTGCAGTATATTGTGGAGGGGTGCACACTACTACCCCTCCACACCCCCCCCCATCTCCAGTCTGCCTAAGATCTTGCCTTAAGTGTAAGATTTTTTCTAAACAAACGAAATTTTAATTTGAATTATGTCAAGCAGAGGCAAACTATCCAAGGGTAACATTATGCTGGAGATGTGCCGCAGTTATTCCAGACAGGATCACTCTTGCTGGGCGACTATAATGTTAAGGATTTCTGCAGCATGGCGGGCTCCCATCATGCCAAGGGGTGTCTGGCATCATTTCGATCATCATCACGATCAAAGCAAGTCAAAGCCAATATTATGCCTGGGATTCCCTACATGTTTTCCAGCTCCTTTCACATAGAAACTCATACTCGCGCACACACACACCCATGTATCACACGCACATACATGCCAACTCATACATGCACACTTACACACATGCACACAATGTCATGCGCCCTGCTCCGCCTTCTTAACCTGAAGGTGTGGTGGTGGTGCTATTTGAGATCTGCATGGTATGTGGTCCAGTCAGGGTAGGCGGAAGTAGGGTGTGTGTGTCCTCACTGATCAACAGATCCTAGTTCTGTGTGCCTCCCAATCTTGTGGGAGGGGGAGGGATGTCAGGAGCATGGGGTGCATGGGATTGTGGAAAAAGGGTAGGGCTATGACCTTTTTCAAGATTGCCCGGCGCTAACCGCCCTTGTACCATTCAAATTACCAAGCAATGAGGCAGGCGCCGGAGACCAGAAGGCAGGAAACAGAAGTTTTATTCCGACGGAGCAGAACACATCAGATCGGACAACAAGGTATCGTCTCGAGGTGCTCTAACAGCCTCTCAGAGGCCTGGCCTCTTATACACTGGTTTATGGCATGTGACCTTGCTTTATTACAATCAGAACATTGTGAAGTAAGGAAAGAAACATCCCCGTAATCCTCGTGTCAATCCCACCCCCATATACCTCCACAATAGAGGTCCTCAACCTGCTGATAAGAGGAGGGGGTCATCACGCAGCTGAGTATTCCGTCGAGTCTTAGGATGTGTGCGCCTGATCATGTCCCAGGGGGTGGGGAGGTCTTGATCAATAGGGGGTCCTTTGAAGAAGGTCGACTTCGTACAATAAGGGGCAGTAAATGATATCTCCCGGCTTAGGCGATGGCCTCGGACCTGTGTGGACAGCTGGACACGGGGGAAGGGGTCATCAAAGGAGTGGTATTCATGGCGCATGGACAATCGGGCGCGGAGGGAAGGTTTACCAACAGAGGGGCATTCATGGGAGGAGAGGAGATGCTGGTCAGGCGCAGGCGTGACTCCCAAGGACAGGGTCATGCAGAAGGGTCATGCTCTTGAGGGGGAGGGAGGGGGAGCCAGGGTGCGCGGAGGATGCTTGCTGGGTGAGAGGGGCGCGCTGGCGACTGATTGTGGACAGGGAGACCATGATACCTAAAATGGCGGTCGTGCATGTTGTACGTGGGTGACAAGCTGGCGCAGATGATGTTCAGTTCGTAAACTAAAATTCCACAGTCCTCCCTTTTAACATGTCTCGCCAACTTGTCAGTTTGGATTTATCCCCATAAGGCCCCGTATTTCTACTTCGTAGAGGGGACTCATGTGCTCAGTTCGGAAGTCCAAAGTCTTTGGGCACATACAGTTAGAAGCAAAGCTGCACAAGGAGGGTAGACATTGAATACCCAAGCAACACCCACATAATACCACAACAGGTATCAGTACGAAGGATAACAGCCTCCAACCCCAGTTCCTCAAAGTGTCCCAAAACCAGCTCCCAAGCGACCATCCTTCCTGTTCTTGGTGAACCTCTGAGGAAAGTCTGTGGAGGTGTTCAATGGCTTTGTAGACTGAAGGTGAATTATCCGGCACGTAGGTGCAGCAGCTAGATCCGATGATGCGGCATGCTCCCCCTCGATCGGCTAGGACCACATCTAACACGAGGCGGTTTTGAAGGGTCACAAGGCGGACCGCCTGAAGCTCCGCCGTGTTGTTAGCGAGGATGCCAGCCGTGATGTTGATCGTTGTTTCTACTGCCTGGGTCAGGTGTCGGATAGCGCGGCTATTTGCCATTGGGCCCCACAGAGGGACAAGTCCCTTTGCTGCATCTAGGAACTGTGCTCCAGTGGAGTCGGCTTGTCCAATGTCATCTGCACGCCTCTGCCGGTGATGGTTGGCAGGGGCTACATATGTGGGTGGAAGGACGAAGGCAATGTAACAGGCGCCCTTCCAACCTCTCGGGAGCCAGGTGTAAGCTTTGGTGCCACACACAAAGTACATATTCGGAGAAGCAACAAAGGAAGGGGGGTCAACTGAGTCCAATGTTCTGGTGATTCGGCAGGCGCTGTGACCCACCAGCTGCGTTCCATGGCCTTCGAGACACACAAGACCTGTGACATTGATAACAGACAGGGCCACAGTCAGAGTAGCGGTAGTTTGTTTTTGCAGATGAGAGAAGGTGGTCCTGGCTGGATTGTGGAGCACCTGTACTTCGACTCGTTCTTTGGCTGGAATGTCTTTAAGGAAGGTGGCGCCCGTGAGCGCAGGACACAGGGCAGCAGAGGTCTTTTCGGTTTTGTTCAGCCAGAACCCAGAGTAGAAGTGCGACACTGTCCGGCTGGAGGTGGCGTTGTCCCTGTGGCTCTCCTGCATGAGGATCAACCAGGCGAGGCAAGAGCCGTGAACTGAGAAAGGAGAAGGGATGAAGGGGATGGAGTGTCCAGTGGCATGCGGGAGCAACCCGCAGATCCAACAGTTCGTAGCATTTGCAGCAAGGTTGTGTTGGTGCAACAGTTGCACGAAGGAATTGTTCCAAAATTCCCTGCGCCTTTCTCGGAGCTGAGGCGACAGAGAGATTAGGTGATGCTCTTTCAGGGGTGTCGGTTGTGCAGTAGGTAGCAGTGCCTCATGGGCCGGTGTGCTTTCCTCCAGAATCCAGAAGGAGGTCATGAGGAGGAGGCAGAAGAGGAAGAAAATGAAGAGTGCGATTGTCTTTGATTTGTGCAAGTTGTTAGTCTTTGGATTTCTATAGTGGGTATTTCCTGTTGCTTCCATCATCTTCTTATCTGGCGCTTCCATCATCTTCTTATCTGGCGCTTCCATCACCTTCAAGGGGCTCGGTAGTGGGCAGAACCACAGACTTCGTTTAGCTTCTCTCCCGGCAACCCTTTGTTGTGCTTAGGTCACCGTTCTGAGATTCAACTTAGTCCGTGGCCTACTTAGCCGAAGCTCCCTCCTTTCGACGCAGGAAATACCCTTCGCTGGATGGCACAGTGGGATCAGAGAATTTTGCAAGTTCGAGTGCCTCAGTATCGGGATAACAGTCCAATATCGGTCGGTCTTTGCTCAGGAGCTCTTCTTGGGTGCTGACGTTTTCTGTCGTGGCCAGGTTCGTAGAGACCTTCCGGCAATGATGTGCGTGCAGCCAGTGCTTCTTCCCCTCCACTCGAAGCGCCGTTCGGGTGGTAATCAGCACTTGCCAGGGGCCCGTCCACCGAGGTTCCAGACTCTTGGTCCGCTGGAAATTTCGTAGTAGGACGAAATCTCCCGGCTGGATGTCGTGGCCGGGGCCCCTGGAAGCATCGGGGATGGCCTGCTGCACCTGTTGATGAATGACAGACAACGTTTTAGTTAACTTGCACAAATAATCAGATAGTAGGACGTCTGGGACGTCATGAATGGAGGTCGGTTTGGGAGCAGTCCAGAGATTCATCGGTCGCCCAAACACGACCTCGTAGGGGGTCAAATGGTGCTTGGTGGGAGTGGAGCGCATCGATAACAAGGCCAGTGGGAGGGCATCCGGCCAGTTAAGTCCAGTGGTGGCCACTATTTTTGACAATTTTAACTTCAGTGTGGCATTCTGGCGTTCCACCAGACCGGCGGATTGGGGGTGGAAGACCGCATGAAACCTTTGCTTCACCCCCAACCCCTTTAGGATTAGTTGGATAACCTCAGCTATGAAGTGGGGGCCATTGTCGCTCCATAAAATTCGACAAAGGCCATAGCGAGGGAAGAATTCTTTCAGTAGTACTTTGGCAGTAGTCATGGCAGTGTTGTCACGGGTTGGATAGGCCTTCACCCATTTGCTGAAGGCACATACGATGACTAGTACATACTTCAAGCTTTGGCATCTCTCTAGTTGGATGTAGTCCATCTGAAGGACCTCAAAGGGGTGATTGGGGGTCCCAAACCCTCCCCGGGGTACCACAGTTCCTTTCCCGGGGTTGTGTTGCAGACAGATAAGGCACTGCTGGACTAGGCGTCTGGCTGAGTCGGGGATTTTGTCGTTGTGCCAGACTTTGGAAATGAGTTCGATCATGGGTGCAGATCCTATGTGTGCGGGGGAATGTGCCATCGTCAGTATGGGGATCAGATATGAGTCGGGCAGCAACCATTTGTTTGCATCCTTCGTTCGCCAGCAGCCCTCTTCGTCCTTCAAACCCACCCTTGCCCACTTAGTCAGTTCGTGAGGGGTGCTGGCCGACTGAATATCTCTGATCATTACCCTTGTGTCACTCCATTTCTCTGCTTGTGACCTGGTCACATACATGCGTGTCACCGTCCTATTCTCAGCTGTGGTTCGTGCAGTGATGTCGGCCAGTGCATTCCCTTGTCCGACTAAGTCTGTCACCCTTTTGTGTGCCTGACATTTGATCACCGCTAATCGTTTGGGGAGGAGAACTGCTTCAATCAGGGCGGAGACTAGATCTCCATAGAGGATTGGGGTGCCGTGGGATGTCAGGAATCCCCTCTCCCTCCACAGGAGTCCAAAATGGTGGACCACCCCGAAGGCATACTGGCTGTCTGTGTATATGTTCGCGGTGGTCCCCGTGGCTATGATGCAGGCTCGTGTGAGGGCTATCAGCTCTGCTGCCTGGGCAGATCGTCGTGTGATGCAGGCTGTCTCAACTACTGTTCGGGCTGTCGTTACTGCATAGGCAGCTGAAGTGGTGCCATCTGGGAGTTTGATGCATGAGCCGTCTACCCATAGCTCTCCATCGGGGTCAGTGAAAGCGGTGTCTCGGAGGTCAACTCTACTCCTAGTTTGTTCGTCCGTGAGGGTCACACAGTCGTGTATGGGAGGAACGTCGGGGTCATTTTCAGGCAGGGGCAACAATGTGGCAGGATTCAAAGTCGTGCATCTCTTTAGTGTGATGTGGGGTGCAAGTAGCGTCAGTTCGTACCCTGTCAGTCGTGCGCTAGTCAGGTGTTGAGTCTTAGTTTGGTTCAGGAGGGTGTCGACAGCATGGGGTACTAGCACAGTGAGGGAGTTGGAAAGTACGATTCCCTCGCTCTGACGGATAGAGACAGCAGCGGCAGCTACTGCTCGAAGGCAGGCAGGTAAAGCTCTGGCTACAGGATCAAGAGTGGCAGAGAAGTAGGCACAAGGGCGCTGCTTAGGACCAATTGATTGAGTTAGGACAGACAATGCACACCCCTCCCTTTCGTGGGTGAAGAGGGAGAAGGGTTTGGAGTAATCCGGGGTTCCTAGGACAGGCGCTGAACAGAGGGCATCTCGCAATTCCTTAAAGGATGCTTGACACTCAGGGGTCCAAGGGAGCGGGAAGGAGGCATCTTTGGTTAATAGGGCAAGCAGAGGTTTTACAATGAAGGCTGAAGTTAGGTAACCACTGTCTGCAGAAAGAGGTTAGGCCAACCAAAGAGTGGACTTGCTTTTGTGTTTTTGGGATGGGGGTGTCTAGGATGGTTTGGATTCGGTCAGGTGTAAGTTTCCTCCCTTCTTTGGACAGGAGATGGCCTAGGTAAGTCACTTGTGGCTGGCAGAATTGTAACTTCTTTTTGGAGACTTTATGGCCATTTTCTGCAAGAAAGTGTAGGAGTTGGACGGTGGCTGTCGTTGCAAGCGGGGTGGTGTCGGCCGCCAAAAGGATATCATCGACATATTGGATCAACATTACTCCATCTGGTAGCTGGAAGGCATCCAGCTGCCTTTTGAGGGCCTGGCTGTAAATGCTGGGACTTTCAGTGTACCCCTGGGGAGCTCTACAAAATCGGTACGAGCGGGATTTTAAAGTGAAGCCGAAGAGATAACGGCTGTCTGGATGGATGGGGATAGAGAAAAACGCATTCTTAAGGTCGATAACAGTGAAGGTGGTGGCAGTGGACGGGATGAGGGTCAGAATGGTGGTGATATCGGAGACTACAGGGTATTGGGGTACAACCACTTTGTTGATTTCTCGCAGGTCGATGATGAAGCAGTACGCTTTCTCATCTCCTTCACCTTGTTTCTTAACAATGGGTAGGATTGGGCTGTTACAGACGTTGCTAACCACTTCTTCAACCACTCCTGCATCTACCAGAGACTGAATGATCGCTACCAGTGCCTTCTCACCCTCTGGGGATATCCGATATTGTGGGAGTTTCGGGAGCATAGCGTCCTGTCTTACAGTTATATGAATGGGGTCAATCATCATTCGTCCCACATCAGAGTCATTTTTGGCCCACAGGTACGGAGGCAGGGTGTCAAGCAAGGACAGGTCAGCGTCAGTTATGGAGCACATGCGTCGTGGGGGGCAGGATCTGGGCATGTCTGGGTTGTCGTACAGGATGACTCGTATTCCATCCGGGGAACACCTAATGGTAGCTCGAAAATGTTTCAGTAAGTCAATGCCCATAATGGCTTCAGGGGAGTTGGAGGAGAGCAGAAATGTCGCGTCAGTGGTGTTGTTTTCTAGGTCAAAGGTAATAGGTACGGACAGGGGGTTAGTGGAGGGCGTTCCATCGAAACCTATCGACGTTATGTGTGAGCCAGACAAGGGTGCCCTTGGAATCAGTCGTTTTGATAACACACTACGTGTCGCCCCAGTGTCTACCAAGAATGGAGACTCTGTACCCAGGACCTTAGCGGTGACATAAGGACCTTGCTGGTCAACACAGAGCTCGACTGGATCCCTCCCTTGCCCCTGGCAGTCCTATGCAAAGTCGGGGGCATTTTTACCTTTGGACAGCTGATATTGGTTCTGTCGGGGACGGTCAAATGTGTTCAGTCTCCCTGATCTGTCATTGTTGGTGTCGTTGGTGTGCCCTCGTCCTTGTACTCTATTTCTCGGACCACCTGCCACATCCCTGGAGTCCCTATTTCTATTCATCTCTAGTAGAACCGGACACTGGGATTTCCAATGGCCGAACCCTTTGCAGAAGGCGCATTGGTCATTGCTAATGTCTCTACGTCCAGTGTGGGGTGTTGGAGTGTGATCTTTAGGAGGTAGATCTCTGGGGGTGGTTGATTGGTAGTTCCCCCTTTGGTGTTCCCGTCCTACCGTTATACCTTGTATCTGGGCTATCATTACCCTTTCTTTTAAATCTTTCTTCTTTTTCTCGGAAGCCCTATCATTCTCATTCTTTTGGTGCTCGTAATACTGAGCCATCTGGAGGATAGCTGCGGGTTTGGAGGCCCCCCAACTACTCTCACTCGTCTGCAGCTTTTGGGAGACCTCTTGTGTTAGGCCTTTTACGTAATTTTGTACAAACAGGTGCTGTCCGGTTGCGGTGGTCATGTCTTGGCCACTGTAGTCGGAGAACACTGTCTCGAATCGGGAGAAGTATTCTGACACATCTTCCTGCGGTTTCTGTCGACAGGCCGTGACTATCGACCAATCTACCTTTCTTTCTGGGATCAGTGTCTTTAATTTCTGGACTAGTTTGTCTGGGAGTTCCAGTATGTCCTTTACTGGTTTCCTTCCTGGCTCTCGCTGTCTATCTAGTTTACCGAGTTGGTCCCAGGTATGTCCAAACAGATCCGTGTGGTCAGCCTTCCGGATTTGCTTCCACACGTCAGCTGGCAGGCATAACCCAAAGAACAAGTCAATGTCCGCTAAAGTCATTATTGTCGAACCCAAGGCTGTGCCTAATTCGGTATAAAATGCTGTCGGGTTCTTTCTTAAATCGGGCAGAGTTTGCTTAAAGGTTAGGATATCTTGTCGGTCCCATGGTTGGTAAACCCAATTGTACACAACCCTCCCTTTTGCATCTGCATTATTAATATCATCGCTTGTTCCCTGGCCCCGTGGCGGGATCGAGTAAGGGGCCGCCTCTCTGATGGGCATCATAGTATTGGCTACTTCTACTGAGGTCGTTTCAGGGACTGTAACCTTGGCTTCTGGTTTTTGTTCCGTGAGGTGGCGGAGGACCTCAAGCATCTGCATGAAGAGCTCCGTCGCCTCACATTCAGTCCCATCTCCAACATCAATCTTCCTATACAGCGTGGTTAGTTTAGCGGGGCCCTTACTTCGATACCTATCTTCATATGCGTTCAGGGTGTGGTAGCTGAATCGCAAAATGAAATGCCGTCTGTGGCTGTCGGCATGTGAAATATATATGTTCATTGTGTATTCTTCGCTCTCCCGTCATTCTACTAATGTCTTTGCTATTTTGTCGATCCCATCCCGCTCATCTTTGCTCAACCTATTTGGTCTGGCTGGTGGTTGTTTGCTAGCCTCGGGGTCGTCTGACGAGGTTGTTAATGTGGCTGGTGCGGAGGCCGTGAGGGCCGGTGCACTAGCGCTAAGGTCGGTCTCGTTTGCATTTAGGGCCTGCGGGTGTTATTGGCTGGGGGCATACGGAGGGGGCATGTAGATGATTGGGGGACCTAGTAGTAACTCATTGTTTGCCCGCTGTTTGGAGGGCAATTCAGGGTAGAGCGCAGAGGGGGTCCTAACAGGACATTGGCCTGTCGACCCCGATTCTTGGTTTTGCGTAGTTTCCTTTCTTTCTTTTATTTCTTCTTCTAGTTGCTTTGCGGCTAGGTGGGCTGCCTTTCGTAATTCTTTCCCTATTTTTGCCTCTTCTCTTTTCTTTCGTTGTTCCGTTTCTTTGCGCCACATGCCGATACTGTCGAGCATAGTGGGCGTAGTCTTATTTTTCTGGAGCGCTATTTCTAATGCTTTTATTTTATGATCGTCAAAGGAACCTATCAGTGGCCACTGACTTTCAGGGTTCTTCTTTGTATATTTATGCCATAACTTAGTATAAGCTATAGCGACTAGTCCATGCTTAGTGAACATGTCCTTATTAGGGGTGCCCTCCAGCGGAGCCGGATGATTCATCTCTAATAAGCGGTCCGGGCTGTACAGGCTACCAACCAGTGGGGAGAAGATAGGCATGACGGGTTACAACGGGGACAAAGGTCTGCACTACCTATCTTATCACGGCGGACAAAGACTAGACAGAATATTTCTATTCTACGTTGTTTGGAGGCCGTGAATACCTCAAAAGAACCAATACCGAACACTTAATGTACGGTCAATCAAACAATCAGTGGGGAGAATAAGTGGGTACGAAAAAGTTTGCGTTACCCACTCTTTCTCTACCTGCAAAGAGAGACCTTGTTCTTCCCTGTTTGCAGATAAAGAATCTCCAGACAATAATCCACGAATGATAGTTCGGGAAACAGTGGGGGAGGAAGATAGGCACGACGGATTACAATGGGGACAAAAGTCTGCGTTACCTATCCTTCACTGCTTGCAAAGAGAGAGCCTGTTGTTTTCTCCGTTTGCAGACGGTGAATCTCCAGAGGGTTCAACAAAGCGTAATACTAGTATTATCCAAACCAACAATTATTTTCTCAGTTTGTTGTGTCTACACGACCTTACCCGGACCGCATGGACGGTTTCCTGTCTTATGAATCCAGCGCCCGATCGTCCTCTCTTCTTCGTGATGTTCGTGGCACTCCTGATGGTTCCCAGTCAGGACCGTAGATCGCTCGAGAGAGGTCTGTTCGGAACTAGTGAAGGTCGGATGATCGGCTGTCAGACGAGGGTCTATCGGACACGAGCTCTCCCGATCGTTGCAGTCGTTCACTCTGTCGTCGGGACCTCTCCCACTGGATCCACGTGTCGCTGATGGGCCCCATGCTTTGGGACGCCAATTGTGGAAAAAGGGTAGGGCTATGACCTTTTTCAAGATTGCCCGGCGCTAACCGCCCTTGTACCATTCAAATTACCAAGCAATGAGGCAGGCGCCGGAGACCAGAAGGCAGGAAACAGAAGTTTTATTCCGACGGAGCAGAACACATCAGATCGGACAACAAGGTATCGTCTCAAGGTGCTCTAACAGCCTCTCAGAGGCCTGGCCTCTTATACACTGGTTTATGGCATGTGACCTTGCTTTATTACAATCAGAATATTGTGAAGTAAGGAAAGAAACATCCCCGTAATCCTCGTGTCAATCCCACCCCCATATACCTCCACAATAGAGGTCCTCAACCTGCTGATAAGAGGAGGGGGTCATCACGCAGCTGAGTATTCCGTCGAGTCTTAGGATGTGTGCGCCTGATCATGTCCCAGGGGGTGGGGAGGTCTTGATCAATAGGGGGTCCTTTGAAGAAGGTCGACTTCGTACAATAAGGGGCAGTAAATGATATCTCCCGGCTTAGGCGATGGCCTCGGACCTGTGTGGACAGCTGGACACGGGGGAAGGGGTCATCAAAGGAGTGGTATTCATGGCGCATGGACAATCGGGCGCGGAGGGTAGGTTTACCAACAGAGGGGCATTCATGGGAGGAGAGGAGATGCTGGTCAGGCGCAGGCGTGACTCCCAAGGACAGGGTCATGCAGAAGGGTCATGCTCTTGAGGGGGAGGGAGGGGGAGCCAGGGTGCGCGGAGGATGCTTGCTGGGTGAGAGGGGCGCGCTGGCGACTGATTGTGGACAGGGAGACCATGATACCTAAAATGGCGGTCGTGCATGTTGTACGTGGGTGACAAGCTGGCGCAGATGATGTTCAGTTCGTAAACTAAAATTCCACAGTATAGGGTGTCTGGTAGCATAGTAGTGGCCAAGTCAAGAGATGAGCGAGAGAAGCTCTGAACAGGAAACAAGTTATGGAGAGTGGAGGAAGAACATAGAAAGAAACAGTGAGTGGGAACCAGACAAGGGAAAACATAGGGAGCAGAGGAGGCTGGGGAGGCTGGGGAGGGACAAAGCTCCTGATTTACAGTTTGTCTGACGGGTACTTCGGCACAATTCTGGCAGATTTTAGGAATGATTTAGGATGTTATGCACTTGTAATTAGGTCAGGGCCGGCTTTAGGGAGGTGCTACCAGTGGGGGTTGCACTTGGTGCTGACCTTGAAGGGTGGGGGGGGGGGGCACTTACCACAGGGAGGCGCTGTGTTTAGCAATTACATAGGATTTAAAAGCACCTGCTGCAGAGTTCCTTGTGCATCCAGCTTTCGGGCAGCAATGAAAATTTAATTATAACTCTTGTGATTAATGTTTCTGCTAGAGAGAAAGATCAGAGTTTTAGCTTGAGGCAGTTTTGGCTGCCATAAAGTAGCACAGAGGGTTAATGTTCCTGCTGCAAAGAACAGATCTGTATTTTATGTGGATACCTAAGAGGAACAGTAAATCTAGCCTTTACCAGGCTTTAAAGCAAATGAAATGTATGTGAGAGAGGCCTATGGAGAGAGGAGGGGCACTTTTGCCCAGGTGATAGTGAGGGGATCCAAGGAGGAGGACATATGGGGGGGGGGGGCACCAAAAAGATTGACGCAGTAAGTCCCTCAAGACTTGTCCTCAGTCTCCCTCTCTGTGCAGTGAGTCCCTCAAGACTTGTCCTTAGTCTCCCTCTGTGTGCAGTGAGTGCCTCCAGGCCTGTCCTCAGTATCCCTCTGTGTGCAGTGAGTCCCTTCAGGCCTGTCCCCAGTCTCCCTCCCTGTGCAGGGAGTCCCTCCAGGCCTGAAATGAGACTCCGCCTTTGCGCAGCTAGCTCATGCAAGTGGGTTCTAGCCTGCACCAAAATAACAGATACAACTTTGTTTTGTTTTTTCTTGCCTTCTGCCTTTTGATTGTGCCTGTGCCTGTTCCCGCCCCCCCCCTCCCGCTGTCCGTGTGCCCGTTCCTGCCCCCCCCTCCCGCTGTCCGTGTCTCCGGCCCCACTTGTAAATGCTTGTTTTATTTTTGCAGTATATTTCCTTGGGAAAGCACATGTCTGTAGTTGCATTTGGGGAATGAATCTCTGAAACTGAGATCTGTTTTGAATTTGGGAAGTGCTTCTCTTAGAGACAGCAGCATAGTGTGGACTATGAGAGCTGTGAGAGCTGTGCGGGCTGTGAGAGCTGTGTGGGCTGTGAGAGCTGTGTGGGCTGTGAGAGCTGTGAGCTGTGTGGGCTGTGAGAGCTGTGTGGGCTGTGTGGGCTGTGAGAGCTGTGTGGGCTGTGTGGGCTGTGAGAGCTGTGAGGGCTGTGTGGGCTGTGAGAGCTGTGAGGGCTGTGAGGGCTGTGTGGGCTGTGAGGGCTGTGAGCTGTGTGGGCTGTGTGGGCTGTGTGGGCTGTGAGAGCTGTGTGGGCTGTGAGCTGTGTGGGCTGTGAGAGCTGTGAGGGCTGTGTGGGCTGTGAGAGCTGTGTGGGCTGTGAGAGCTGTGTGGGCTGTGAGAGCTGTGTGGGCTGTGAGAGCTGTGTGGGCTGTGAGAGCTGTGTGGGTGTGAGAGCTGTGTGGGTGTGAGAGCTGTGTGGGCTGTGAGAGCTGTGAGAGCTGTGTGGGCTGTGTGGGCTGTGTGGACCGTGTGGGCTGTGTGGCCTGTGTGGGCTGTGTGGGCTGTGTGGGCTGTGAGAGCTGTGAGAGCTGTGTGGGCTGTTGGCAATGTAAATAACAATGCCATTTATTTATAAGTAAAAAAAAAAAGAAATGTTATGAGCAATGCCAATAGCTCTAACTTTTCCAAAGGCGAAACCATTGCATTGTAAATGCTTGTTACATTTAGCGTCCGCAGAAAGAGAGGCCACAGAACTATCGAAACTTACTGTATGTGCTCACCAGATTTTAGAAACCTCTTATTTTATGGAGCCCTATCTGGACATAGTCACTAAGCCTCAACACTGTTTTCTCTTGACGAGACTGAGGTTGAACTTATTACATTCTTTATTGGCTGAACCTTTAGGCTTAAGTAAGCTACAGGATCTGCGACCTTGCTCTTGCGATAGTTTCTCGAGTCAAGATACCTTGCCTTTTGTCCTGTTCTGTGACCACTATTTGCATTTTCGCAAGCGTTTTATCTTTCCAATCTTAAAGGACAAAGGCTTTCTGCTGGCCAGGCCGGCCCTATTATATCCGCAGATGCTGACTAGCCCCTGGGACATTTTTAATATCGTTAGCTTTTTAGTAGCAGCAGTCAGAGCAAGGAAAAAAAGGAAATAATAAGAGAGTGGGCCCATTGGACGTCTTTTCTTCGCCCCATATGTATTTTATATTGCATTACTTGCATTTTTTAGAATGCTCTTCCTTATTAGGTGCAGGTCTTCTCTTTTTTAATGTGTAATTGATTCACCCTCTTATATCATGTATGTTATATCTTACCTTTTGCATTTTTAGAGATGTATTTTGTTTTAATGTGTATTTTGATCTGAGATTGTATCTTATCTATGATGGATTCTGTGTCAAACTTGGTTTTTATGTGATGGGTATTTTAACATTCTTTTATGGTTTTGAATACCCGAATAAAGCGATTGTGACTGACTGCCATTAATCAGAAGTCAAGAATATTTATATGAACTGTCAGCAATCATGTTTTGTTATATTTATTCTCACACATTGCGCTAAATTGGAGGAGTGATTTCCAAGATAGGAGGACCATAAATATTATTGTAGCTTTTACATCCTTTAATAGACTGTCAGTGGGAAAACAGTTACTACTACTCAAGGCATTTTCCTCAGGAGATTCAGACCAGAACATTTGGCTAATTGATGGAAAGAAAATGAGCATAACCTCAATTCTTCTACTAAGAAAATATTCACAGTTTTGCATAATAAGCCTTGCAATTATCTCTGAGTCAAAGGTTACTTTAATAATCTGCCATAATACATATCCAGAATAGTAACAACGTTAATAGCACTGCCTCCGACCATTTTTATGTATCAATTTGTCACAAGAAATTCAACAAAAACTATCTGTTTCCAAAAATATTTTGATTGTCAAATAAAATAATGAAGTCTAAAGTTGTCAGTATTGTACAGAAGCTGGGATATTATAGGTGTAGAATGCTTTGTGATTTTAAACAAGGAGCCATATTTACAAGAAAGTGATGCATCTGTAGAGATGCGTCACTTTCCCTGCGCCACCCTGAGAAACCCTTGCACCACCATGGATGCGCTGTATTTACAATATGGCGAACCATGATGCACGGATTGACAGATGCGTCAGAAATTGCGACACATCTGTTGGCACAAAAGTCACACATAGCTGGAGCTATATCGCAAGCAAGACGCAACTCCAGCAATGCATCTTGAGGCCTATTCTTATTATTGTACTGCGTTACTCCTTATTCCTGCTTCAAGAGGGCGTAAGGTTTTGACAAAGTGGCATCCTAGAAGTGGCGTAGTGAAATCTTGTAGATTTCACTGCATCACTTTTACGAGGCTTTCCTGTGTGGAAACACCCACCCTGCATACTTTATACCTGACCCGAATATAATGTGACGCAGGGCTTTACAACGTGACACATCTCCCTAGATGCGTCACATTGTAGATGGTCTGCATTTTTACGCCGCCACTGCATCACAAAAAGTGACACAAAGGCGGCGCAAAAATGATGCAAAGGGCTTGTAAATTTGTCCCAAGATGTGTAAGCAGATAACGATGTAAATTGTTTTAGGTTAAAATTAAACTCACCACTGACCCTAGAGTTATTGTCCTGGGAGATACCTTGAGACAACCCTTCCATCTTTGAGCAAACCTCAGGATCCGTTTGAGTGGGTGGATTATTTTTAGGATTGACTGGATCAGAATGTACCATTATGGGATTTATTATTTGTGTTTGTGAATTAGGATTGTCTAAATCATTTGGCTGGTTTTTGAGACCTTCAACAAAATAGAGGAGTCACTTGATGATTTTACTACTGTTGCATTTTTTGCTTTTTTAGGGCTTGTCCCTCGTGATGCACTGCGCAGCAGTGCTCGCGCAGGCGAGCCGTTTTGTAGGGGATTTAGAAACGGACCCTGGAATCACACACGCTCGTGCGTGTTCTTTTCCTTATGGGTTCCGCTATTGGGCTTTGCTCCGCCCATGCCTATTAGTGTCTGTTACGCGCACCAAAGCCCATATGTCTTCAATTATCATGCCCAGACACGGGCGCGATAATTGAAGACATATGGCTCACAGTGGCGCGCGCACCACTCGCAAGTGTGTTTTTTTTTTTACAATAGCGATCGCTTTCGCGATCACTTTTTGGTGAATTGAATTTGTTTCAAAGGCTTGGTCGGGTGGAGGCCCAGACAGCGCCTGCTCATCTTCACAAAACAAGATGCAGAGGGACGCGTTAATGTCTTTTTTACTGAGTTTATTGAATTTTACTGGGAGGCCGATTTCTCGCAGCCATAATAGTGTCTTCGGGTCTCCGTATTACCCCATAAAAAATGGTCTGTGGGTGTTGCATTGCCTGAATCATATTTTAGTCTGTTGAGCGAATTAGTGGCCTCCTAAAGTATTTAAGGGTGGCCGTTCATATCCAGCACAGCTCAGTTGACTGTTTGAAGAAGTGTATTAAATATTTCCCTGCTGATTCGTGTCTCTTATCAGAGGAGTTTTGTCCTGACTCCAATTGCTGTATCATGAAATCTCCTTGGGACATGGGTTTGCGGGTCCCTCGTAGGCCCATCTAGATGCACTGCAGGTGTGCTATTCATGCAACTACACTGATGCATATTAATTTGAATCAGAAACGGGACATTAGATGGGGATTACTCATCATTGCATGCATTTTTATGCACATCATGATTTAAATCAGAAACTTGTCGTACGATGGGGATTAAACTTAATTAAAGCATGTACATGTTTGTGATGGAGTTTGCTAATTAGATGGAGGTGGGTCCTTTGGCTTCGCTCTCAAATACAGACGATAAGAATAATGAAACTCATAAATACTCTGGGCCTCATTTATGAGTTATTGCCGTAGGGAAGCGCAGCAGGCCTTCCTGCTGCGCTTACCTTCGGCAAATGAAAAGGGCAGGAATGCGCTGTTTCTATAAGATACGGCACATTCCTGTCCTTTTACCCTGCTCCAGCGCACAATGGGCTGCCTGCGCCAACGCAGGCACCTCTGCACAATGGTGCAAGAGTGCCTGCGCTGTGGGGATGATTATTTTTGTACAGGAAGGGAAATCTTGCCGGAAAAAAATAACCACAAGAGGCTTTTCCTCTTTCTATGTGTGCTGCAAAATGCAGCACACATAGAAAAAGGAAAAACAAGGAGAAATAAAGATATTTCTCCCTGTTGCGCCTCCCTTACGCCTCCCGTGGGGAGGCGTAAGCTTTTGGCACTACCTTGGATTTACGATTTCTCGTAAATCTGGGGCAGTGTCAAAAGGTCATGGATGCTGCTGGGAACGCCCCCAGGAACACCCATTGCACGCCCCTTTAATGCAGAACACTGACTTAAAGGGAGTGATATTTATCAAGCAGCATTAAGCCAAAAAAAATGGCTTAGTGCTGCCTGATAAATATCACACAGGCTTCTGGCCACGGAACGTCACAAAAAGTGACGTTCCGATGGCGCAAGGGGCCTCATAAATGAGGCCCTCTGTTATTTTCTAGCTCTGTATCCTAGAGGTATTAACATAGTGCTGTTACACGATGCCACTACAGTCACACATGCCAGGCGTTCTTTCAGCCGCCCCTTCATGGTGTTGAGACCCCCACCGGTTCAATTAACCCACAGAGGACACGGAGTCATCAGTCGCTGAAAGGTGTGAATGTGTTATGAAGTTTGAATGACAGCCAATCTGAGACCTGATTGGGGAACGAGTAGAGCACGCGTGAAGGTTTTTGACATGAAATGGCGTATAAAGAGAAGATGATAACCTTCTAAGCAAATCTGCAGCAGTAGCATCTGAAAATAAATATCTGTTGTGTATATTCAGCAATATCATGTATTGCCACATGGAATAAAATGTCCTTAGGGATAAAAGCTATGGAAATAAGTTAGATTGATGGACACAAGCAGTCCTACGTGTACAGCTACGGCTTCTGAGCCTAAGAATCCTGCTTTATGGTCGGAACCTGCGGACTATGAAAGGGCGGGTGCATTTCAGGCTTTTCCTTCAGAAGGGGGTGGCTGTTCTGCTATGCACTGGCTTTCATGCGCCATGTTGACAAAGTAAGGGTCCTGCAGCTTTGGCTGCCCCAAAAGTCCCTCATCTCGAGTGACACTGTATACAAACGGCTTATAAAGGCTTAGCCTGCATGCGGAGACCAAAGGGCCAGATAAAGTATCCCCTAGTGAAAGCAGGTATCACAGGATAAGCCCGGCTGCTCTGGCTTGCAGCCAGCAGAGGACGCAGGGAGGTGGAACACAACGTGGCACCTGCTGAACACTTCCATATGTACTATGACAACACAACCTCCTCCTGGGCACTGCTTCTTAGCTGACATTAAGTACTGAAGCCAACAGGTCAATTGTAACTTCATGTACAGTGCACATAAGAATTGCATGAACAACAACAACAGATTTGAAAGAACATGCATATTGACATAATCTAACAAGCACTGAAAATGCAATAGGTCTTGTTTTAGGATCGCCCTGACCCCGGGACTGTTCCCTCTCTCAGGCCAGGTAGGTGTCTTCGGACCTCCACCACAGGGTGTAGCTCTCCTCCGCTCTTGGGCCCTCTTCCATCAGATGCCACTCCGGATTTAACACCTCTCCCCCAGTGCAAATGGGTTTATTCTGTCGTGGCACGAGGTAACCCCACTATCTCCCTAAATCTCGCCGTCTTATCCCAGGTATGCACCCTCCGCCCTCCATTTCTTTCCCGTAAACATTGCGTCTTCATATAGGGCCTCCTCTGGACTGCCTGCCTCCTTACCTTTTAGCCCTACGAGCCCCCACCCCCGCCCCCAAGCACTAGTGGATCCCCTTTCTTACCTTGGGTCTATTCAACCACTTCCTCACCAGTGCGGGCAGCATGTCTTGTCAATCAGAGTCTACCTCAGGGAGGCACAGCGCCCTTCCACCCCTGTCCTCTGCCCCTCAACTGTCTCCTAACTCCTCTCTGCTCAGCCTGTCCTCGATATGTGGCTTCCACAGTGCCCCTCCCCCTTTCCCCAATCTTTTTTCTCTGTTTGTTTTCTACCAACACCCTTCTCTTCATACTTTTTTTCTTCTACATTCTGCCCCTTCTTTACCCCACTCACTTTTCGCCCCACTTGCCTACTGCTACCTGTGTTTTCTACTCCCGTAGCTACTAAAAGTTGTTCCTGGTTTCCTTTTTTCTCCGCCCCGAAAACTTTATGCCAGCCTCGCATGTACAGCCAAGCCCGCGAGACACCTTGCACACGTCAGGTGTGAATGGCTCACTAGCAGAGCTCCATGTCTGTGCAGGTTAGGGTAACTCGCCGCCACCCTTGGGACAGGAAATAGCCCTGTGCACCACAATAACTGCGGCCCCCATTAGTGAAACACATAGTAAGAGAAAGTGGCCCATATTTGCAAACAGGGCAGTTTTGAATTTGCAATGAACGTTTTTATAGGTATATGGGGCACCACATTCATTTTTGCTTACCACAGGTAATGTTTATGGTATTATCATGGAAATCAGCAGAAAACAAGCATTTGCAATGCAATAGGTCTTGCAATTGCGAGTTTGAGCTTTTGACATTGTTAATGACAATGCTTTTTAGTTATGTGTTGGTTTTTAAAACATAAATAAAAGGCATTATCATTTACCACGCCAATAGCTCAAACTCTCGCAAATGCAATACCTATTGCATTGCAAATGCTTGTTATTTTTTTTACCAGAGCTAGCATTAGTTTCTGATACTAGTACTTTCTCATTTTTCTGAGAAAAATCGGTTAATAGGCCAGAGGAGTAATTGGAACCTTTGTAGGACAAGGTGAAATACTATCAACGTGGGCCTCTTTAAAGTGCTTTCTAAGGGAATACATTTTGGGCATTTTTATTTTCATTCTTCTCTATTTTCTTAAGTTTTATTTGATTAATTTTAGAGCTATCGGCGTGACAGGTTAGACTTTGTGAAGTGTTTAACCAATGTGTTAGAATGAAGTAATTTCAAAGACGGTCGTTCTAATCTGGATGAAGTTCCCATAGTTTGGTCAGGATTTAATCCAGTCTGCAAATTGCTCTGGACTCTCTTGAAGGAACCATTCGTAACACTAGGCACCAGATTTTGGAGAATTGCTGTGAGAGTATCCAGAATGTGATCTGAGTTACTTGTAAATCTTTCCAATAATGCTAAGATAGAGGATGTAGGGCTACATGTATCAAGCATTTTTGTGCAAATCGTCCCGTTTGCCAATGCAAAATATGCTTTCAACAGGTATGAGACCCTAACTTGCGATTTGGTAACCTGTTACCAAATTGCAAAATGAGTTTGGGATTCGCTATTTGGAAGGTTCTAAATAGCGAATCGTAATGATATGTATGCATGTTGTGTGACCATAAATATGGCAGCAAAACATATGCATTTTACCCCCTACTTCAAGTACAGAAGGGACGGGGATGGGACCCCTTCCCCTTTGGGAATGGCAGCGAAACATCTTTTCTGAAAATGAAAGAAAATTTTTCATTTTTCTTTTGGCTTGCTAAGGCTCTTTCGTAAAATCCTCCCCCTTCTAGTCTTCCGCGCAAGACTGACTATGGTCCAGGGCCTAATCCTGTCCCGTCTGGATTTTGGAAACGCCCTGTATCTAGGGGCACCCCAGACCACTCTAAACAAACTACAAATCATCCAAAACTGCGTAGCCAGAGCCCTTCTCCAAATTCCCCGCCGCCTCCCTGTCAAAACTAGACTCAAGGATCTTCCCTGGCTCCCAATCAGGGAAAGGATTCAGTTCAAAGCTATGTGCATTGCGCACCGATCCTTCTGGGGGACAGGTGCCATCATCAATCAACCTCTGATGAACGCCTACCACCCAACTAGACAGCTTAGATTGGGTTCTTCCTTCTTGACCGTAATACCCAGGGTAAAGAGAGCCAGGTGTGGAGGTCGCTCCTTTTCCCACAACACGGCCGGCCTCCCCCTCCTACGCAGATCAGAACACAAACTTCTTGCTTTTCGCAAACTTTTAAAAACTTGGGGCCATATGTATCAACATCCAGATTTGCGAATCTCAAATAGCGATTTTTTAGAATTTGCTATTTGAGATTTGCAAATTGGTATGTATGTAGAAAATCGCATTTTTTTTGCGATTTCTTAAAATTCCTTAATTGTGATTAGCAAATTTCGAATCGCAATTAAGGAATAATTTCCCATCCATTACTATGGGCCAGGAGGCCTATAGGAATGAATAGGAAGGTATTCTCAATCTGCGATTCGCAATTTTAGAATAGCAAATTGAGAATAATTTCAAGAGTGCAGGGGTGTCCAAAGGCACCATGTTGCACCCCAGAAATTAGCATGGGTGCACATGTGGCGCACATACATGCCCTAAGGGCATGTATGTGCTTCACATTGCACTTTGAAAAATGCAAAAAAGTGAATTTTTCAAGGAATTTGCAATTACCACCTACTTGAAGTTGGGGGTAATTTGCGATTCCTTAAGGCCAATTTGCATTTTTTTAATGCTTCTTACATTGCATTTAAGGAATCGCAAAATTTGCGATTCCTTAAATGCAATCACAAAATAAGGAATCGCAAATTTTCCGATTCCTTATTTTGCACTCAATTTTGCTACATACATACGAGTTAGCGAAAATTAGTTCGCAAACGCTGAAATTCTGCGAATTTTGGCGTTTGCGAACCCATTTGAGCTTCATACATACGGCCCTTGGCTTTTTAACAAACCTGATTAGCTCATGACTGCCGCGAATCAAGCGTGATGTCGGCAGCGTCAGGGTATCTACCGCGCTATATATAAATGATCTTTTCATTTCATTTCATTCATTTCATTTCATTTCTTTTCAAACTCAACCCATTTTCCTGTAAGGAAAATGGGCTGCATTTAAAAAAAATGTTTGCTTAATTTAAAAGCAATCACGGACATGGTGGTCTGTTGATCCCTTGCAGGCCGCCATCACCGTTATTTTTGCGATTCCTAAAGGGTTGCAAATTGCGGCCTACCTCATTAATATTCATGAGGTAGGTCATTAGTGACCCGCTAGGAATCGCGGAAAGTGTTCAACACACTTTCATATATGCCGTGTTGTGATGTCCGAATTACGAATCAAACAAATTTGCAATTAGGGAATCGCAAAACGGTTCCTACATACATCTGGCTCAAAAATTCTTTCCTTAGCATGCATAGTTTCAGAGTACTAAACATAATTATGTGGTACGTTACAAGTGGACAAATTTCCAGTGTTACTGATAACACAGGGACCTATGGAGATTCAATATTTGGTGTACTACTGATTAAGTTTATTGTGGCTTTATGAGACTTTATAGGAGTGGCACTGTTAGAACTGGGGGGCTCTAGTTGGCAGAGGTAGGTACCACTGTCTAAATTGGGACACTTGCTTCTAGTCAGGGTAAGGAGGAAACTCTCTTTAGATAACCTCTGCTCACCCCCTTGGTAGCTTGGCACAAGCAGTCAGGCTTATCAAAGGCAATGTGTAAAGTATTTGTACAAACACTCAGAGTAACACAGTGAAAACACCACAAACTGACTCCACAACAGTTTAGAAAAATAAAGATATTTAATCTAAACTACACAAGACCAAAATGACAAAAATCAAACATACACAGTTCAAGAATATGGTTGCGAAAGAGTTCTTAAAGATGCGATAAAAATAATCCACAGTGGCGTGAAAAGTTCACAGTTGCATCACGTTTTGCCAACAGTACCTTTTAAATGCGACAAAGTTCCCAAGCAGAAGCTGGTGCGGTGGAAAACAAGTGATGCGTTGCTCCTAAGACCATGGGGAGACATTGGTGACAGCCCCGCTGCAGCAGCGGGTGTGTTGCGACGAATCCGGTCTGCATGGGGAGGAAGGCGATGACTTGTATGGATTCCGGTGCGTAGGTTCTGTAGAAAGTTTGTTCTCGCAACGGCACAATGCAATGATCTGTAGGGGTTGCGACAATCTCCGGGGCGACGATGCACGATCCAGTGGCGGTCTTCCTCTCGCAGCTCCTCAATGCGATGGCTCTGCGGCGATGTTCACAGCGACATGATGTGGTCCGCAAGCAAGCGGTGCGGTGATCTTACCCAGCGATGACAGGCTCTGCGACGATGCTCGCAGCGATGGTAATCTTCCCACAAACAAAGGGTGTGACGTCTCCGGCAGCGGCAACAGGCGCTGGACGATCTCGGCCTTCATAACTGCGGTAATTTCCTCGCACTGTCGGGAATGCGCTCCCCAAGCGAGCGATGCAATAACTTTTCTGTAGCAAAGTCTCTCAAATCTTGGTTTCCAGCTTCCCAGCACAGGTACAACTTCCAGAGGCACCACAACTGGCCCAAGCACTCTTGGAAGGACAGAGCTCTCTCAGTAGAGTTCAGGGAAGCTGGGGGTGAAGTCCTTTTGTTCCTGGGACTTCAAAACAGGGAGCCAGCTCACAACAGGCCCTTGGAGATTCCTTCAAGTAAGGGGACAAAGCAACAACACAGTCCTTCCCCTCTCGTAGGCAGCAAAGCAACTACAGGTCAGTCCAGCATCACACATCAGGGCAGTTCTTCTTTTTCAGTCTTCCAGCTTTCTCCTTGGCAGAGGTTTCTTCTTGTTTCCAGGATGATCTAATTTTCTGTGGTCAGGGGTCTTGTACTTATACCCCTTAAAGTCTTTGATCCCTTGGTGCAGGAAGGCTGTGAGCCCGGTCTGAACCAGTTCTGGGCGTTCCTTGAGCACTTTATTTTCCTGGCCTCTCTTTTCCTTTCAGAGAGAGGGGCAGGGTTGTCAGCTACCCAGCAGGAGTTGGAGCCAGCATTGTGGAAGGCAGGCACAGCCCTATTCAGGCCCAGGTGCTACCCCCTCCCACCACTCTAGATGCAGATGGAGCTATTCAGCCCAGGGATGGTACACCCAGACTCTGGGAGCCACCCAGCCCCTGTCACTTACAAACCAGACAGTCAATTCACAAACAGGCCAAGGCAAACAGAAAGGTCAGACAAGAGAACAGCAGCTTTCTAAAAGTGCTGTTCTCAAACACAGGATTTAAAAGCAACCTTTCCTAAAAGAGGTGTTAATAAATTCTGAGTTCCGGGATAACAGACTTTTATGTCCTATCTTGCTCCTATGGGAACATATGCTGGTAGCCACTGTAGCCAGCATTCCCCATGATAGCCTATGGGGCAAGATAGCCTTACAAAAGTGAAAAATGAAAAGGGCTGCAATTCACTACCAGAGCATGTCACCTGCACAAGTACATGCTCTACCTTTCACATACACTGCATCCTGCCCAAGGGGGTACCTTAGGCCTTCCATAGGGGTGACCAATGTGTACAGAAAGGGAAGGGTTAGGCCTGCCCAGTGTGGACACTGACCAGGAGGATATGGCAGTTCGCAGACTGCACACAGGCACAGCGGTGGCAGGCCTGAGACACCATTTTAGGGCTACTCATGTGGGTGGCACAATCAGTGCTGCAGGCCCACTAGTAGCATTTGTTATCACCAGCCCTGGCACACTCAGTGCACCTTACCAGGGACTTCTTGGTGACACAAATATGTCAATCATGGAAAACCAATCATAATAACGATTTACACAGGGAGCACTTGCACTTTGACACTGAACAGCATCTAAACCAGCAAAAACGAAATCCAGCACAGCATCAAAAATACAGGGGGTAGAGGCAAAAAGATAGGGGGGAAACCACACCAAAGATGCCAGGTCTAACAGGCACATAGGAAAATAGTTGCAGAGCACTCAATGTTAATATCAGATTGGGTAAAGTCTAACGGATGAATTTGAGATGCTTGTGGCCAGGTGACAGAGGATAGTTTTCCCTTACACTATCATATCCTAATTCATCCTTCATTTGATCAGAATGGATCACAGTGCCCTTTTGCAAGGTTGAGTGGTAATAGATGCCAAGCCTGTAAAAGCACCAAGATGCGAAGATTTATTTCTTATGGAGTTCAATTTTGCTTTACTACAAGACCTTCATGGGATTACTCACCCTGATCTATGTTTTCTCACAGTTATATTAAAAAAAAGAAAAGAGAAAAAAAGGCAAATCAATAGTTACTCCTCACCTTTATGTGAATTGGCAACAGCCGCCTCCACCCACATACAGCAATGAAATATTTCATCTGGATGAGCAGAGTTTCTTGCCTTTCTGAAGTAGTTCAATCCAACAGTGAAGAACCAGTAGGTGTGGAACTGTAATAGAGGGTTGTACACCAATGAGCTGGGTGGGGTAGTCAGGCACCCATTCCCTGTACTGTGCCTCACACTTCACCATCTCCCAGATCCCGTGGGAAGAGGAACAGTGGTAAGGGTAGAGGAGCAAACTAAGCCAGCTGTGTTGCACTAAATTGTATAGCAAATTCAGGCACATATGGGCAGTGACAATTTATACCCGTCACACCATCAGAAGACTAATGATATTTTAGAACCCCCCTGACATTCAGTGTCCTTTGATGTGAGATTCTCCATCACTGTATACTGTCCCATGGTACCTCATTTTATGTTTCCACTAACATGGACAGACGGGTGTAGGACATTTTTAAGCCCTAGTATGTCACCTCTATTAAGCCTTTGTATGTCACCTCTATGAATGCGTTGAAACCCACAATGTAGGGCGTATGGTATTGAAAAGTGAGACATATAGAAAATTAATGTTACCATATCCCACCAGTGGCTAGGCCCCAAAAGCTATTTTCAGTGTGGTAGGCCTATCTGCTGTATGTGGAAAGGTAGAGTACAGAATAAAATATGAATACTGTATCTCAGAAAAGGCAGGCGCTAGAAAAATAATGAAGCCACTATTTTTAATAGTTTGTAAGAATTTAATTCAATGGTGGAGTCAGATTCCTAATAAATATTAAGTATAATTAATTTTGAGAAAGTTACCCTTTATTTGGCTGAACTGTCAGAAAACTAATTGGCAATAGCATAAGCCTTGCCAGCTCTTAGGCTGTGCTCAGGCTTGAATAGGTGTGAAATGCCTCCCAGGAACAAACAATTGGCTGCCCTGAATGAGCCACAATTACTTCTCTGAAGTCAACAGACTATGCAAGGAGAGGGCTGGTAGAATCCTTTTTGACACTACATTGTCAAATCCTGCTTGGCTGGCTTGTTGAGCCGCATGACATCTTTTGGCACACTTGAAAGGGAGAGCGCTATATTCCAAGACAATTTTTATGTATCTCCAGTCTGGTTGCTGAAGTACCCTGCTTTGGCCCTACCAGACGTCTGTCTCACAGGGTTTGTTGTTGGCACAGTACCTGCCTCAAACTGGATTTTAGAGTGAGATGTGGGAGGGCACTGGGGATTTCCCTGACACTCCCAAACACACCTGCAGTCCTCATAGCCCAGGTTTAGTGTGGCCAAAGACTTTCGCCGCCTTAAAAATGCCCTGCCACATGGCATTTTAAGCATGTTTGCACTAAACAAACTGGAACTACTGAAAACCTAGGTGGGGTTAGGTCTGGGAACCTTTAGGAGAGCTCTGAAATCACCCTCTCCGCTAGCTGGTGTCAATTATAAATGTGGCATTATCAGGTACCCACTTCATAACACTTTATAGATCTCTAGAAGAACAGATGGGGACTGGACCTGCTGTCTGTGACCTGGGAGGAGAAATGAAGGACTGGACCTTATCCCTTTTGTACCAGAGACAAAGAAATGTACTCCTAGCTGACTCCTGGTGCATCTTCAGGAAGAGCATTTCCTGGAATTACCCAGCTGGCCAGTGGCAACGGGGCATGGACTGGACCCTCTGTTGGCCTTAGCGTCTGCCTGTGAGCCTCTAAGTGCCTCCCTTGAGTTCTTGAGGGGCTTTAGAAGTGTACTGCTCTGATTGATAGGGGTTTTAAAAAGTCAGAAGGTAAAATCTTTGACTGGCATGAACCTAGTTGGTGAATCCAAATCACAGTCCATTGGGGTCAGCCTGAAATTGTGCCTAGAGCCCAGTCTACTACAACCATAGATTATCATTGTTAGCAAGCGCTTTTTGACACTGTTTTTACTTAAAACTTTAAAAATGCATATTTCTGTGTTAATTTGGTGTCATTTTCTATGATTTACTCTATTTTTCTAATTCAATTTGAGATTTTTATTGTTTGGCATTTTGGTTTTAGTATTATTTTGGTACTGCATACTATTTTTACGCTTTGTCTTAAGTTAGGCCTATCTGCTCTGCGCCATAGCTACCAGGGGATTGAGTTCAGGTTGATTTAGTGATGTGGATGGTTTAAGCTCAATTAGGTATACCGCCTTCCCAAATAATCAATTTTCCAACAGACAGGATGATTTAACATAGCACAGAAAGTGAGTCAGGCCCTCCTGCTTGGGATGCTCAGTGCATTGTCTCCAGCTATTTCTACTGTGCTTATTATATCAGATGAAGTTGTTGTATAGTTCATGAAGTCTAGAAATGACAATGTGCCTCAGAGGTATAGAAAGGGCCAGAAAAACATAACAAATCTTAAGCATTATTTTCAGAGCTGCAATACAAACAACCCAGGTTAGTATGAGATGTCACAATGATCAAATCCCTGTCCCTCTCTTTCTGTTGAGTTAAAGTGGTAAATAGCTTAGTTAATGGACAATGATTTGTTCTTAGTTCAAATTCTGTGCCATAAACATACTTTCTACAATCACCTCAATAAACCACTAATATAATGTCTGGTGGAGACAAATGTACATCAGGAAAACGTTGCAATAAATTGTCTCCAATTAAAGTGTTTTGCACTCCAGAATCCGTCATAACTTTCACCTCTATACCACCTATATCTGCTATACAAAATGGTGCATCTTTCTTACTCTCCATCACTTCCAACACACCTAGTATATATTCCTCCAAATTGGATTCTTCATCTTGTCTAACCTCTCTAATTTGATTTTGTTTACTATAAAAACAATGAGCATTGCGATTCTTATTTTTGCAAACCTTAGCAAAATGACCTTTAACGTTGCAATTCCTACGCATTTGTCCTGTAGCTGGACATGATCTGTCATTGGCATAATGACCCCATTGATCACATTTAAAACATACAATCACCCTTCTCTCCTTGGTTGTATCATATTGTTCTATGAACATGTTTTTTGTTTCTCCTACCTTGCCAGAGTGTTGGTTCACTCCTTTTTAATAGTTGTACACCTTCTACAGCTTTATGAGCTAATTCTTACATCCTTAATTTTGTTTCTTCAAATTTACGAGCAATATCTATTACTTTGCCTAAAGTCAATTCATCTACCAATAATAACTTTTCTTGTAATTTAATATCAGCTACTTTGTGCACTAACTGATCTCGTAACCTTTGATCTCTAAATGCACCATAATCACAGTTAGCAGATAACACTCTAAGATCACTGACAAATAAGTAAATAGACCCATTAGATAACTGACCTCTACCCATTTATTTGTGTCTTGCGACAACATTTGCTTTCTTTTTATATTGTAGCTCTAATTGTTTAATAGCCATTTCATAAACATCTGAGTCATCTTCGCTTTCATCATCTGGAATAATTTTTGGTAAATGTAGTAAAACTCTTCTTCCTTCAGACCCCAAACAGTGTTTTAAAATTGCTAATTTTCTTTTTGCAGTAAATTTGTCTCCTTCAATTGCTTCCAGGTAAGCTTCAAATCCTTCTCTCCACTGTTCCCACTCCAGAATTGGTTCTCCAGGATCAGATAGAAAAGGTGCTGGAGCACTGATTATTCCTTCCATGGTCTTAAAATTGATACAGACAAAATGTATCCCACTGAATAAAATAAATGTACAGCTAAATAATATATTAAATAACAAAAGAATAAATATTTTCTTAAATTCTGCGAATCTCTGTGTTCACCTGTAATCCTTGTAGTTTGTAGAATATTGAAATAATCAAAAATATATACATAGTAACCAATTTATTTTCATTCAGATACATCCTTTGTTGACAGTGTGTGAATGACTGATGCTGACCCACTGATAATGCTGATACCCAGAATTGTAGTGCCAAATTATCCTACATTTGATGACCCCTTTGTTGATAGTGTGTGAATCATTGGTATTGACTCACATATACCGTTTGTAGAATTAAATCTATGCACAGCAATACCGCGTGATCGCAATGAATAACTAGAGAACTTGCCCAACACTGTAAAATGGCTGCCACGTCGTGGTGCTGCATCCCTTTTTCTCAGGTGGTTGAGCATGTTCCTGCCTGGCAGCGTTATCCACGTGGAGATACTGTGGCAGCAGGTGCGTCACTCAAAGTAAGGGGCATATTAGCAAGAACCTCATTAAAATGATCGCCATTTTAGCGGCAGGAAACTGCCACTAAAACGGCGATAATGGGCTTGCTAATATGCGTTATAGAATTCCAATAGAAGCCCAGGTTAGATGTGCAGGACATCTAACCTGGGCTTCTATTGAAATTCGATAACGCATATTAGCAAGCCCATTATCGCTGTTTTAGCGTCAGTTTCCTGCTGCTATTACAGCGATAATTTTAACAAGGTTCTTGCTAATATGCCCCCAAATGTCTGATGAATCGGCTGACCGGAAGGTGGCAGGATGGAGCCAGGGTTCTTCACCTGTAACAGAAACTGCTACTCGAGTAAATTTTGTATTTCGTATTGCACGGAAACAGCAAAACTGGGGCTAAATCTGAGATTTCTCAGGGTCTGAATCCTAGGAAAAGTAATGACAAATTATATGGGGAGATTCCCGAGCCCTCTATTAGGAGAGAATCTGTCGTACAGAGAGTTCTGCTGCATTCTAAGATGGGCCCAATTGGGGCCCACTCTGCTGACCTTATCTCTCAGGATATCTTGCAGCTCCCCCCAGCTTGTACACCCTATGTTTTGGTTCTGGTCAATGCCCCACCTGCAGGAGCTACTGTTGAAGATTTTCAGAGATTAACCCCTTTGCTGCGGCAGCTATTCCGCTGCAGCGCTAGTGGGGAGGGGGGCTGCGCGGCGCTCCCGTACTCGTGACGGAACCGCTCCGTCACGAGCCTCGGGTGCGCTGTGCTTGTGACGGAGCGGTTCCGTCATGGCCATGCCCGCTCAATGGAACGCGCAACGCAGGTACAAAATCAGCGCCGCGCAGGCGCGCCGAGCGCGCCGAGACGGAACCGTTCCGTCACCAGCACAGCGTGACCGAGGCTGGTGACGGAGCGGTTCCGTCACCAGCGTCAAAGGGGTTAAAGACCCCTCATCCGAAGTTCATTGGCTTGCTGGATGAGCCCCTACAGAATTTAGATCCCTGCTTTTTGAGGACATAATCATGGTATGAAGAATAAGCTGGATAGGGAACGCTTCCAAGTCTGTTAAGGGGAACTGTATCATAATTTATTTTGTAACTATTATATGGCCGCCTATATGTTAAGGCAACTTTGATCAGGGTCCATGCCATCCTTTGGGCTGTTTTTACAAACCCTTGTCCCCCAAGTTGGTCCATCGGCGGGTTTTGCCTCCGGAGGTCCTGTGACCCTCAGAACGAGCGAGCACAGTGAACTCAGAATGGAACGTTGCTGTGTATAGCGGTTACAATCCTTAAAGTGACCTGGATGGTCAAGATTGACTGGGAATGTAGCTTACTTTCGATGTCATCCCTGGGGCTTGGCCCGGATTGGATCGCTCCAGGTTATGTCTTGGAACGTAGCCGGGTTGCGTGAGAAATTAGATGACCCTGGTGGTTGGGCTGCATCTCTTTAATTGTATGATATTATAACACTTTAGGAGAAGTGGGATTTGAGGGGTGGATTGCACTTGGACGTCTATGTTTCTTTTTCGATCAATGCTTCTCCTTCTGGAAGAGGAAGACCGAGTGGGGTCCTTGTGACTTTTGTTAAAGCCGATTTATGCTATAAAGTTGAAATGATTAAGGGTACCTCCACACATGTGTTAGGCGATCTCCTTTCTTTTAAGAACAATAGTAGGGTTTTATGTATTTATGGCTATAATGCAGTTCAGTTCAGGAAACTGGAGGACATGTTGGCCTCTCTTGATATCTTTAATCACGCATTTTGTTCTGGTTGTCCTATTATTCACACTGCATTGCTGATCTTGAGGGACTTTAATCTACACCCCTGTTCGGATTGTTATCTATACGAGAGGGAGAGAGGAGGAGTATCTCCAGGAGCAAATTCATCTGAAGCATGGTCCTCAAGGGGATTGAATAAATGAGTTGTCCGCAGAATTTAACTTGGTAAATCCTTGGATCCATTAGAGTATGTTTAGGGACGATACAAATCCTGCCTTTAAGGGCATTGGAGGGGGCTTTATTATGCACTACATCTATGTTTCTGCGGGTTTATACTCTTCCCTTATTTCTTTTTCCATGGAGTGGAATACACTTAGTGGCCATAATCCCTTGGTTCAGTGTACAACATATAGGGACTACCTGTATACATATAACGGTTCCAAAAGCAGGGAAAATAAAAAATAAATTTAACTGGTTGCCAAGGGGTTGTTTAGTTGTTTTGCCATAAGCCCCTGGTTGCCCTCTTTCGGTGGGAAATTGATCCAGTCCAATCTTGCCATCATTATAAGACCCCTGATAAGGGGTGGAGATTGAAATGAGAGAACATCACCCCTGAGATTTCTTCCAAAAAGTTAGTTAACTCTGGCCTCATAGAGATTCAGTCGTGCCTCAACAAACAGGCCTCTAGTCATAGCATTCTGATGCTCTATAACAAGATTGGATGCTATATTAACACAACCCTTTCAACTCAGGCTAAGGTCTGGCTTACCGCCCCCAAGTTGTTGGTTTGATAACATTTGTACTAGGGCACGCAATATACCCTTGCTGAGCTAAAAAAAAAAAATATGCAAAAAAAGCAAGTTAGAGAGTGTAGGGCCGCCTTTAAAGTTGTAATAAATAATAGGAAGGCAGAACTAAAGCATGAGTTGTTTGGAGGACCTGATTTTGGCTAGTTCTTTAAAAGATGACACTCAGTTTTGGAAAGCAGTCAATCAACATTTCTTTAAGGAAGATAGGGGACTGACCTAACGGCTTCAATTTCAGCTAAAATGTGGGAGGATCACTTCTCTGCTTTATATCAGGAGGATTCCCCGGTCTATGAACCGCCCCCTTTGGGTCAGGGCGTTTCACTGTCATTGGAATGGGAAGAGGCGAGAGATGCAATGGTTTCTCTATCGGGGAGTAAGGCACCAGGAGCTAAGGAGATTCCTAGTGATTTATTCAAGATTAACCCTGTATTTTAACACTGCTATTAGCACCTCAATACTGGAGTCTTGGCGCCATTCTGTCTTCGCTCCTGTTTATAAAAAGGGGAACAGAAGCAATACTTCCTGTCATAGGCCTATTAGATTAATAGAACTAATCATAATAATAATAAGATTAATGTTAAAATCATAGGCAGAGTCATCTTGAATAGGCTAACGGAGCGGGCAGAAGCACAGAACATATTGTCAGACATCCAGTGTGGGTTTCATGAGTGGACGGGTCCATGCAAAAACAAATTTTAACCACATGAACTTTTAACCTGTTGTTATTTTAACAGAATTTTTGTACATGTATGCTTTATGGTTGTGATAAACCAAATAAAGTAAATTTTGACTGACTGAGTGGACGGGTACAGTCGAGCAGAACCCTAATCTCCATCTTTATACTTAACAATATGTAATGGGAAAGAAAGGGTCTCCTCATCTCGCCTTCATGGACCTCAGCTCTGCATTTGATTTGGTTCTCAGAGAGAAACTCTGAGCATAGATGAGATCTATGGGGTGGATGAGTGTCTAGTTAAGTTGAGTGGTAATGGCGAATGTACCGAGCCTTTGACACTTAGGAAGGGGGTCCGGCTGGGCTGTATTTTGGCCTCCTTTCTTTTTTATTATGTATGTTAATCCGCCTTGAGAAAGCACTTCCGGTTCTGGGCATACATGTTCCAA